>NW_022103906.1:16639793-16643001 GCF_000313985.2 Echinops telfairi
TTAAAAAGAGAGAGAAGGGCCACAGCCTTAGAAGCCCTCCAGTTTCCTTACCGTCAGATCTAAACATTGGTCAAGAGGCTGTACAAGGAACTGAAGCAGACGTGGGTTCTTTTGTGACATGCAAGGTTGTTCCAAACAAGTCTGTATGATGGGGTGCGCTGAGATGATGCTGGTAGCTAGCTGGGCCTCAGGAGGGCCTGGGCCGCAGAGCGTGCTCACAGCAGCGTCCGAAGCCGCTGGGTTTGGGACGTGCTGTCCGATCGGGTGGGGAAGGAGAGAGGATGAGCCCGTCTGCTCCGGTCAAGACTGACGGCCCCAGAAGCCCGAGGGAGAAGCTCTATTCTGCCCTCTAAGTCTGCGCTAAGTTGGAAGCGGCTCCAGGGGCAGTGCGTTTGGTCCTACTGGGAACAGGAAGCCCCGGTGCCAGTGGCTTAAGTGTCAGACTGCTAATCTCAAAATCAGCAGTTCCATCCCCAGCTGCTCCCAAGTGGAAAGGCAAGGAAGGCCATTTGCTCCCGGGAGATTTACAGCTTCGGAAACCCTGGGCAGCAGTTCCGGTCTGCCCTACAAGCTCACTGCGAGTCGGAATTGAGTCCATGGCAGTGGGCACTTTGTTCGAGTCCTATTGGGCTTGTTCCCCACCGAGAAAGCGCCTGGATGAGAGATCGTGCGCACCCTTCCGTGAACCAAGCCTCCGTGCACTGCTACCAGAGGTCCCTCTGGTTGGTATTCCCACAGTATGAGCAAATTGGCCAATGTCTGAATAATTCAGCTTATTTTAATAACCTATTGCTGAGAGAGAGAGAGAGAGAGAGAGAGAGAAATGGGTCTCAGCTTGATTAAAAAAAATTTTTTTGCAGACAAAATAACCTAGTGCCTTGAAGCTCAATTTATATAAAACTCATTATTTTACTTACAAATGTAATAGCTTTTGTGCTAAAGCTTTCAACTTTTCTTTCAAAAAATAAAACACTTCTCCATTTTTGTTAATTATTAAACTATTCATTCATTTAATAAAAAGTGCTTTCCCCCATGAAAGCGCTACCCAAACCACTGCCATCGGGTAGATTCTGCCTCATAGGAACCTTATGGGCCAGAGGAGAACTGCTTTAGAGACTGTAAATCTTTGTGGGAGCGGAGAGCCTTAGCCTATCTATCACACCACCCGCTGTGCTACCAGGGCTCCTGCAGGGCCCTTTAAGGCAGATGAAAAACAAGTATAATGGATGATCCCTGCCTTACACTCCACTTGGGGAACAACAGGCAAACCAGTTAAAGGTTCACCAAGGCAGGCATCTGGACAGCTAGGGGTCAAGACTTCAGGTAAGAGGCCGTTGACCCAAACATTTCAGGCCAACGTACTCATAAAGGAATTAAACATTCAATATGATTTGAATATTTACAATTGCTTCAAGACCTGCCAGTGGAATGAATGTTCATGTGAACGTTTCTGAACTTCACAGCAGCCTTGACTAGCCTAGTAAGACACTGAGAAGGATTACAGTGCCAGTTAAACTACTTGTGCATTTACATCAAATGAATATTTGTGTTTCTATATGTTCCTTGCCAGCTTGTCCAGGGAAATCTGAGAAATGATCCCAAAAGTATCCATCCTCTAATCATGTGAGTGTCAGCAGGTCCCAAGAACAGGGGCATTAAAGTGAGGAGTCACCTTGTCTTTGATGAACGCTCAGTTAATATAGATACAGCTCAGCACGGCCCTTTCTTAACCATTAATTATTTTGAGATGCTATTTAAATTTCATTCTTTATTTATGGATTGTGACAAGCATTGTATGAGCCCCCAATAAAATGATTTAAAAAATAAAATAAAATAAATTCCATTCCTCATTTGTTCTATCTGTCTGACAGAAAATAGTTTTCCACTTATCTATCAGGAGAAGGAAAAAGTACTGAAGCTCCACTGATCCTCTATCTATCCAGTGCTTCCAGAGAGGTTGATACTTTGGTACCATCCATGGGGGGGCTGTAAGAGCAGATCCCCACACTTTATCCTGGATTATGGCCTACAGCATTGAAGTTTTAATCGCCAGCGGGCACAGGTTACATTTCAGCCCCAACTCCAGTGTGTGGGCTTCTGGCAGCGTTACAGGCATCTTACCTCTAGTGTAGCCTTAACTCTGCATTGCTACCCACTCGCCAGAGAAACAGCATCTTTCTCCCTGTGGACTCCCAAGCTCTGGACTCACACAGTTTTTATATTTCTTCATCAGAAGACATCCATGATGCGTGACTTTTTTTTTACTGTCCCCAAATACATGTGCACATGCACGTGCACACACGGAGGCTCTAGATGACCTTTTCTCTTTTCTCTTTCATGAGAAGAGTAAACGATGCTGGGATAACAATCATAATTCTAGTATGACTTCTCTGTGATGGTGTTTTTCCAATCTTAGGAAAAGATTTTCTCACAGGATTCTTTAAGCCCTTGACATTTAAAACTGTCGTTTGTGTAAACATACTCAGCAGTAATATGCAAATGGGTTCTGACTCACTGCCCAGCTACCAAACTTGCACTTTTAAAATAAATTGTATGGATTAAGCCTCCAGTGAGCGCCCTCAGACCATTGACCAGGGGTGTGAATTGGCAAGTGCACTAATGCAGATGCAGTTAGGTTCAAATTCATCATTTGTTCTGCCTTTTGATCCATCTTAAATTTGTTCTAGTTTTTTAGTACTTTCTGCCTTCTCTACGATTGAGGTTTTCTCTGCTTTATTTTATTATTTTTGTTGTCTTTTTGGGGGTGGTGGTTGTGGTAGTATGTCTTCTTTATATGAAATCCAGGACAGATAAATCTAAAGAGATAGTAGCTAGATTAATCGTTTCTTAGGAATATGGGAAGGGAGGTTGGGGGCAAGTGGGGAGCTAACAGTAATGTGTACAAGAAAGAACAAACATCTAAAATTGATTATGGCAATGATTACTCGGCTCCTTTTAATACGTTTAAACCATTGAATTATAGAATATGTGAAATTACATGTCAATAAAATTGTTCATATTTAAAAAATGAAATAAATGTTATACTGGTAGCAATATAAGACTAGTCAAAAAGTACTGCTACCGGTGTTCCCATTCATACATGTACAAGTTTATCCCAAATAGTGAATCTGACATCACGTGGCTCCGAGATCAGTGGATGGCTGCAGACAAGGCCCTTCATCACTGCTTGTGTCTTAGTCTTGTTAGA
>NW_022103906.1:16643462-16661877 GCF_000313985.2 Echinops telfairi
GAGGCACAGAACAAGCAAGGCAGCCACACACTGGTCCGATGATCAAAGAGCGAGAGACAAGAAAGGCAAGGCTCGCCGAGCCATTTATCCCTCAGCCCTTCAATTAATCCCACATGTGTTTATAGGCTAGGCTGGCACAATAAACTAACTACCTCAAGTGCCTTCAAAAAATAAGTCCAATCAAAATACTGGTTTCTGGGGAGATCTGCGTGGCCAGTTAAATTCAAGACAGTTCAGCTCAGAAATTATGGCTATGTTTATTTTGGGGGGTGGGATTTCAAAGGGACAATCTTGATAAATATTCTCAAAGGACACAGGATAATCATTCCCTGGGGTTGATTAAGAAGTTTTGAGAAAATGAAAAACTGTATTGATGAGAAAAAGGCCATGACAGTTACTTGGAAGAATTGGTTTTCATCATGCAATATACCTACTTATTTTTCAAGGGTAGTAAGGGCTGTCCTGTGAGAATTCTATCCAGAAACCTTACCTCACTCCCCTACTGCCCTGGTCTTACCCCTTCAGACTTCTTTATATTTCCCCCAATCCAAGAATATTGAGAAGGCGCTTGCCTTGAGTCCCCAGAGGGTGTCAGAGCAGCCTGTTCAATGGTTTAAAGGGAAGAGCGCAGGATTCCTCGGGAAGCATTCGAGAGATGGAGACACTGTTGTCAGAAGTGTAGAGACGCTGATGCACAAGATATGCTTAAACTATAGCTACACATGTTGGTATTTTTGTTTAATAAATGGTTCTATGGCTTGGTAGCGATCCTTTTTTACTTCCCCTTCATCCATATCTATACATATAGTTATAGACAGTTGTCACTGCACAAATTGTACATGTTAAATGAGCGACATTATTGCATTCAGCATGTTGGAAAGTTGCCCAGTGTGTGTTGTGCTGGAGAGTGTATGTAAATGTTTAGCAACCAGCTCTTGGTTCAGGATGAAAAAGAAGCCCTGATCTATCGCATTTGCTGATTCCCCTGACGTAAACATTCCCATTACGGCCAATTGCGAGCTACTAAGAGAAGTAATTGAACACAGTGTTGGAAAGAGCTGTGCACCGTCTGTCTCTGCAGCGGGTCCGAGCAGGCTCCAGCACACCACCACTGTCTGTGCCAGCGGTGCACTTCTAAAATACCCCCCTTCTCAACATGTAAATACACTTTTAAACAATTTATCCATACATGTCCATTAGGAGTTGGCACTTTTCATCGAAAAGGATTTTAACTTCGATGCCCGAGCTTCTCCCGAACTGCTGCGCTTGCGAGGAGTGGACAGATGGAAACCCCCGACCTCTAGAACAGTACAGAACAGGGTCTGTCCCTTACGGTACTCTGGCTGAAGTGGAGGGAAGGAGCGACATTTGCTGACGTCTTTCATGAGCTCCGCTCACTCTTTGCTGTTTCATGGCTGCGTGACGCTGTTCTCCTTGTGCCTCTCTCCCTGCAGAGAAAGCTGCCGGCGGACCCCAAGGCTCTGGAAGCCTCGGATCTGGTGTACACAGTCAGCGCCCAGGAGTACTGGCAGCAGGCGCTCCTCACTGAGGAGGAAACTGGTACCTTCTGTTTTTCATCGCCGCCACCGAACATGCTCAAGATAAGCTTGCATCACAGATTTCCTTCTCTGAAATCTTTTTGAGCCACATGCCCAGCTTGCCAGTTTCTACACCTGTGAGGAGGTCGTTTTTACTTCCTCTTCCGTGTGGTGGTGCCCAAGACCCACATTTCTCCATCTCTCTCTCTGGGGTGGTTAGGGTTTGCCTTGAGATTCCTCACCCACCCAGCTAGGGGTATTGGAATTGTTTCCTGAACAGCTATTGTACACGTCTTCTGTAATGGGGAAATGTAGACGACACGAATGACCGTTTATTCCTTGAACATAAAATCTGGAGGAGGAACGACACCTGCCCCTAATGGAGTACCATTTGGTGAAGTGCCAAAGACTAGGTTGTTATGCAAGAAAACAAAAGAAGGCGAAAACCCCGGCATTATGCACAAATGGAGGATGATAACATCGGATGACAAACTGGAGGATGATTACATCCTTATATAACAACTGCCAAACCGCTGAGAAACATGACCTAGAGAAGTTGATACAGAACCTCAGCCATCTCAGCCAGTGGTAGTCTTCTCTCACACCTCCGTGTCGGTGATTACTAGACATGTTACAGGTTACACGAACATGCAAAATATTTCGATAGATGATTATTCTAAATATGTGATATTCGATAATAAGATAGTCAACAAGTGAGGAGTAGGTATAAAGATAACTGATGCACAGGCACAAAGTAAAAACAAGGCTTAGTCTAAATGATGCTGACTATGAGAGAAAAAGCCAAGCTCACAGCCACGGAGGTCGATTCAAATGCATAGTGCCCTCGGTAGGACAAGGTGGAACTGCCCCTGTGGGTTTCTAGGACTAATTCGTTAGAAGGTCAGAACAACCTAGAGTGCTGACTGAGTCCCTCTCCGTGAAAAGTGGGTGACTACGCAGGGTTTGAGCTTTGACTTTGGACCGAGCTTAAAAATGCACGCGGCGTTTTACGGGATGTGTTTGCATGCGAGAACCAATTGCTTTGCCCTCGGACAGTGCAAAGGGTTCACATGCTAGACTGCTAACTTCGTGGCTAGAGATTTGAATCTACCCGGAAAGAACCTTGAAAGAAAGGCTCGCTGAACTACTTCTAAAAAAATCACTCACTGAGCAGAGTGCATCTCCTAGGCTACACGTGGGCGTCGCCGTGAGTGTGCATCAATACGACAGCAAGTGATCACGTGTGCGAGAGCAGGCTCAACAGCAGAAGAGCTCCAATGTCGCCAAACAAAAGGATCAAAGAAAAAAGGGTGGGGTGGAGATAAAGTATGGTGATGTCAGTTGTCTTCTCCTGAACAACAGAGAATTAGAGTTAAGGCCGATCTCTAATTTTGAATCTCACGTGTTCCTTTCTGCAGCAAGCATGGGCTATTTTGATGTTCAGGGTTACAGGACCCAGAGGGATACACGCAGGACAATGAGGTAGATATATAGTAATCTAAAGATTAGTGCCAGGCTGTTGTTTTAACCATTCTGCACTTTTCCACTTCAGTCGTTGTATCTAAATAAAGTTCACATTCCACACTGCTAACTTATCATCCATTGTTGTTGAGCCTAGACATAGAAAAAAATGTCCTTCAGAAAGGTTAATTTAGGGGGTGCCAAGTCCAGGTAGGATTCCACGATAGTGGATCCAGACTGTCATCCTGGTCTTTCCACTCTTATGGATTCTATTTCCTACCAACTTGTGACCTTTTAAACATGTGTGTGCTGTTTGTGAATTCCAGAAATCCCCAAGTTAAGAGAATATATCAGGAAACAGCTCTTAGACAAGAAGAGGAGGATGGTGACCAGGTATGTGACTGAAGCCTTCGGCCTGCTGGTCCTCACAGACAGTTTCAACTCCACGGACAAACCGCCGGTAGGTAGACACCGCATGATACATTCTCTCCCTCCCAGCCCGGACGGACTATTCCCTTTCACCATGTTACATATTAGCAGGGTTTACTTTTTCTTTCCATAGCAAAGGAAGATACTAAGCCCAGGGAGTCTGTCTTCAGACTCTGAACAAGACAACATAGTTATCTGGAAAGCTGAAAATGGTGACATTGGCATGAAAGAGAACAAAGTGATGTTGTGTCTGAGACAGAGAGGCTGCGAGGAAAACACAGGGCTAGTCTGACTCTTTTCCGTGTCCCGAGAAAGGATAGCAGGAGGGATTTTACTTTTTCCTCGGGAACCCAGGCCATTCCTGCTCCTCCTGGGGAGGCATGGTTAGATGTTCTACCCAAAGAGGTTTCATTTGCTGGGCATCCTTCATGCCCTGGCGCTGCCAGACGCTCAGACTCAGCCACAGAAGTCAAATAATGGAAGCAGAAGGAAGCAATGAAGGGATTTCGGCAATGAGTCTAGAAATTTATCTTCACTGTCTAGAATCCAGGCCTTCTGAATGACCAGTTAGAATTTTCTTGGGAACATTTTTTATCTCTTGGATGGAGGGCTCTCTTTTGTTTGGATGTTTGCCTTAAAATAAGATTGGCACCCTGCTCCAGATCCTTGGTGAGGCTTTGAAGCGTGTTCGAGAAAAGCTGGTTGCTGTTATCAACCACCAACCGCGGCAATTTCCCTCTCACTTTGTTTTTCCCCTCCGATCTGCACAATCAAGTTGGCAGACGTCTCGTTGTGCCGGGACAAGGGGACTGTAGAGGAAAGCAGGTTAACAGAGTTCTTTGAGATGTCGAGGATGTCCATCAGCCTGTGGGAAGGAGAACCTGGGCCAACCCTGCAGGTGATAAGGGGAGGCAAATAATGGCGACCTGCCTGATTTGCGGTCAACAGCAAGCAGTGCCAAGTGTAGATGGTCAAAGTGGCCAGATGTATGAAATTCCCCTGAAAAGAGACTTTTAAAAAAAATGAAATTTCACTCTCTCTTTTCATCATGTTTCTTATGCCTCGCTTGGGCTTGGTTCTGGGATGAAAAAAAAGAAATTCCTGGAATCAGATATTTTCTCATTAGGCTTGGTCCTCTGAAATGCTGGAGAAGGGGTTGACCTTCTAACTTCCTGGAAAAGTTCCTTTAGGATGAAACTTGCCTCTCTGCCCAGCAAAAGATTGCTTTTGGAAGTGCTGATGGAAAACCAGTCCCGACGTGGTACTGTGTGTGCTTGGTTTATTTACAAACACAAGGACAAACCATTTGGAAATCACACACGGATGGGCCTGTCCCACATTCTATGCTCTGCGGACTTGAAGGGGGGAGCCTGGGGCCAGGGCTCAGTCCTCGCCTCTCAGCAGCCTCCAGGTGACGGAAAACAGTGGAGAAGGCTGATTGGCACTTCATTGATAGCTATTTAGAGAGCGTTGCCAGCAGTTTCCCTCAACATTCCTTGGCCCAAGATTTTGGTCTTAGTGTTAGCTCTTTGGCGGAAAGTTGGAAGGCAAAAATTCCTTGTCAGTTCCTGTGCATTCTTAAAAAAAAAAAATTAAACCTAAAAATGTGTGTGATTGATCATTTTTTTTAAAGCTTGGGACTCAAACCCAAAGTGGGGCATTTGCATAGTGGGTGAGGATGGTCGCTATGAGGAAAGAGAATGAGATGAGAGGAAGGGGAATGTGACACCTCAAGCTGACTAAGTGCTCTTCCAGCACAGCTAGGTGCCAGCCTTTCCTGGTCTCACTGTTCTCTTATCCCTTTGCCCTCTGCCGGTGGGTGACCCCACTGGGTTTATTGACGGTGGTGGATCGTGTGAGGCTTTTGCCGGTAGGTCTTGTTTTCATGCGTTCTTTATTTCACTTTGGCCACAAGTGACACCACAATTTCAATAGAACTCAAAGAGCATTCAGAGCGGGGAAAGAAATGTATGGTTTTTATAACCCTGAGTGGTTAAAAACGATGAAAGTTCTTAAACGATATAAATGCCAAAGCTCATAAACTAAGAATCACAGAGTTTTAGACTCAGACGTTTTCAAGATCACTTAGCTCCGTGTACTTACTTTAAAGATGATGCAATTGAGGTCCAGCGAAGTTACATCATCTCTGTAAGGTCACACATGTATTCCAGGAATATTTCTGTCGTAAAATTTGGAACAGAATTAAAAAGCCAACGTGATCTGGCAGTTTCTCGGTCTCACTCAGGCCCTCCGCAAATGCTTATTGATTACACTCTCTGTGCCATGCCCTGGAATAATAAACACGGATGACAAACGGTTTGTTCCTCCCCCAAGTCCCCAGGCTTGTGGAGGAGCCACATGCAATTGGATAGACATAACAGCAGGATGAATGTTGCAACACAGGAATGTACCCACGGCGGTAGGCGCCCGACCCTGTCTGGAGGATTCAAGGAAAGCATTGCATGAGAAGTGATTTTTGAACCTTGTCTGGACAAGGCGACAAGGAGAAGGGGGAGACACATGGTACTAAGACATAGGGTCACAAAAGAGATGTTCTCTTTGAGGAAGGCCAACGATTGGGGGGGAGCTCCCTGGGAGGATGCGTCAAGCCAACGGGGAGAGAATGCTGCTGGAGAAGTTGATTTCAGAGGTCCAGGCTGGTGCAGAAGGAGCCCTGGTGTTGCAGTGCTGAAGCTCTGCAGTGCTGAAGCTCTTGGCTGCTAACTGAACGGTCCGTGGTTAGAGCCTCCCAGCCACCCCAGGGGAGAGATGTTTCTATCGCCCCCTTCATGATTACAACCTTGGAAACGTATGGGGTTGTTCTATACTCTGTCGTGTAAGATCCTGTGAATGTTTCTGTTGTCGTGCTTTGGAATTGGATGGTGAGAGCAGGTTAACACACGCAGCAGCTAACTGAGAGATTGGGTGTTCGAGTCCACACAGGTGCTTTGGAATCTATTCATCTACTTCTGACAAAGCAGCCAGTGAAAACTCGATGAAGCATAGCGTTACTCTGACACCCCGAGAGGCCCTAGAATTCTGATTCTCGATAGCCACTAGAATCAACACGTGAGGCAATCTAAGTGCCACGTTCAGGAGTTTGGTTCATAGCTGCTGCAGACACTATGGAATCAGCCAACGGTGTCACAGAAGGGAACCTGAGTATGGGTCCCCAGGTTGGAATCTAGAGGTCCAAGCTGCTGGACGGGGCACTCCCTTCTATTATTTGAATACATGCTTTTCTCTGGCTTGACAGCCTTCTTCAATGTCAAGGGCCATGTGCTCCTTACATCTTGTGGTCTTGTGGCTTTGCTAGTCAAACTATACACATCACCTGGAGACTTGTTAGGAATGTAGGCCCTCAGGTCTTCAGATTTCAACAAGATCGTCAGGTGATTCTTCATTTTAAGTCTGCAAAACACTGTCCTCAAAATTTCCCTTGGGCAAAGCTCACTTAATGTTTGTTGAACCAGAGATCAGTTGGGGGGGGGGATATCACAATTTTAAAGGAAATTGGATTTTTATTTGGGCAGACTCTTCCCCAAATGGCCCAATGAATTGGTTATATGACTACACTTGGAGACATGCTGTTTGTTACATTCCCCCCAATCCCACAAAATCTAAGGAGGTTTGTGCACTCAGGGGTGCAGAGTGTGTGGCAATAAGGAGCAGTCAATCTGGGGTGCTTTGGTGATAAGCTGAAGGGAAGTAAAATTTGAGGAGAAGGTGACTTTGGGGAGGGGTGGCCTGATGCTCTTTCTGATCCTGGCCCCTAGAATGAATATTTGCACATGAGTGGCCTCCGGGGATTTGTGGAAGAGAAGATACAGCTGCTGGAGAAGAGCATCAGCCAATGCTTTGCCCACATAGAGCGGCCTCTGTGGGAAGGGGTCAGAAATGCCAGGACTTCCTATCGACAGACCCTCAGCAGATGTCTGGTGGTGAGTGACCGGTCCAGGGAAACCCTGTGGTATTTGTTGATGGCTGCCTGGTCGCCAAGCCCTCAGTTCATATCCCGTTCCTTCTGAAAGCAATAAAGCCCTGAAAGAGGAATGTGGTTGCTGTTAAGCAGCCTCAAGTTAATTCCGATCCATGGCGCATTTATGCACAAGAGGAGGAAGTACCGCCTGGTCTTGCGTGCTCCTCGAAATCGTTCATATCCTGGAGCCATTGTCGCAGCTGCGGTGTTAATTCATCTCTTGGAGGGTCTTCTTTTTCGTTGCCCCTCCGCTTTACCAAGCGTGATGATGTCCTTCTTCAGGGCCGGTTCTCTCTTGACAGCATGTCCAAAGTATGTCAGTTGAAGTCTCACCATCCTTGCCTCTAAGGAGCACGCTGGCCTTACTTCTTCCAAGACAGTCCATAGTCCTTTCAATGTTCCAACAGAAGTGCAAGAGAGTGAAAGTCACATGTAGAAAAGCACATGGAGGGACTGGCTCAGCTGTCTATTACAGGCGCCAAGGGGAGGGTGTGGCTCAGCAAAAAGCGAATGGGCATGTGGGATCTGAGGGCCGCAGTGTGAGTCCCGCTTCTCCCAAACATCTGCTGTGTCGCTCAGCACACTTAAGCTGTGTGGCTTAAACCCATTTAAGCCTGTTCTAGTTGGTTGGTTTTCTTTTAGAAATGAGGATGTTTGATAAGAGTTGTATGAGCCCCCAATAAAATGATTAAAAAAAAAAAAAGAAATGAGGATGTTCAAGATTTGCCCTAGCCATCTTGTAGCATTGGTGTTAAAATGTTGAACAGATTACATGCTGTGGAAGCATTTTTGTATCTGCTCACTTACCATATAAATTGTTGGCTTTCTATTAGTTATATGGCAGGATCCTCGGTGGTATAGTGGTTACGAGTTGGGCTGTGATCCAAAAATTCAGTAGTTGGAAACCACGAGCCACTCCCCAGGAGAAAGTTGGAGGGCTTTTACTCCGGCAGAGACTCACAGACTCAGACACTCACCTGGGCGGTTCTGCCTTGGCCCATGTAGGTAAGGTGACCAGATTTCAACAGTGGTAAAGCGGGACAAAAGCAGGACACCATTGATAAAACTCCTAGCCTGGCAAAATAGCCACATGGCAGCCAAAAACCGAATATCCCAGCTTGTCATGCATTCTTTCCCCAAATCGGGACTTTTTAAAAGCACCGCGGGACACAGGAAAAATTGCTAAAAATTGAGACTGTCCTGCCCAAAGTGGAAAGTCTGGTCACCTTACATATAGGGTCACTGTAAGTCGGCTCCGGCTCAGTGGCAGGGAGTTATAAGGAGCTTCTGATGGATGGAAATGAAGTCTGGGTAATTTTGTTTCAGACAAAGCATGAGAAATAGAGAGACCCATGAAGAGTCAGATGTCAAAGATGACACTGGTACTGAGGCCAGGGGACGCAGAGGTGTCTAGGTCCGGGAGCGGTACATACAGAGAGACTATGCTGTTAGCCGTTTTTTATAGGAGTTGGAACATTAGCCATGAAAGATGAATGAAAAGATTAAGTGCATAAGCTTTTATAGATATTTTTATATATACACGATGATACTATCTCCAACATCTTAGTTGTTCATCTAACAGCTTAAGTTCTTGTGGTGCCATCCCAGAAACACCACAGGCAATCAATTTCCTCACAGTTTCGGAGGCTCGAGGTCTGAAGTATGGGTCCCAGCTCTTGAGGAAGGTTCTTTCTGGGGGAGTCCCTCGTCTCAGCTTTTTTGGCATTGTTCTCGGTGCTCCTTAGAGGCATCTGTCTCACTCCATGTCCTTCCTTCTGTACCTAATCCCGTCTTCTTATCTCTCAAAAGTGATTGTTTTAAAACATGCCCCACACAGAGCGGGTGTTGGTAACATAACCAGGACAATCCTGTTCCCAAATGGGATTACATCCATAGGCGTAACTCAGCCATCGGGTCATGCCGACTCAGGGCGACTGCGTTGGACAGTGTAGACCAGCTCCAGGGAGTTCCCAAGAATGGAACTATTATAGGAGGAGAAAGCCTGGTCTTTCTCCCTCGGTCTGGCTGGTGGTTCCAACTGCCAAGCTTGGACATTGCAGCCCAACTGGTAATGGCTGTGCCACCAGGGCTCCATCCACAGGTGTTGGGGTTAGGATTTGCAGCATGTATTTTTGGGGGACACATTTCGGTCCCAAGCAGACCTTTTCTGGATGTTATCATTTTTGTGGAAAAGTTGGTGCAAATACTTAGATTAGTTGGTGAGATTGGGATGAAAGAGAAGATGCTTCTAGTATAAAACAGATGGCCAAGAGTAAATCAATTGCAATAATTCTGGAGTCACTAGAGCGAGAGCTGGTGTTTAAACCCAAGGAATTGGAGTTAGAGAGCCATTCTATGAAGTTAATTGGTTGGGATTAAGGCATAAAGATCCATTTTTTTCCTAGGTGGTTCTAGTGCTCATGTAGGCAAGTAAGTACAAATGATTTCATTTATTCAGCAAATGTTGATATTAATAAACACTAATTCTGGTGCCAGATACAGTGCCAAGCTTTTTCATGTGCATTAATGCACTTAATTCTCATAATTCTAAGTGGTAATCAAGCTTATTATTATTTTTAATTGCAGAAAGGCTAACTAACTTCTCATAACCACACACACAATCACACCTAGCCCAGGCCTTCTAGTTTCAGAGCCTTCCCCACTCTGTCACCTAAATTGTACTTTGCCAACTGGAGTCCCCGGGGAGCGTGAGTCCCTCGCTCTTGGCTGCTAACACAAAGGTTGGGGGATTTGAGTCCACTCAGAAATACGTTGGAACAAAGACCTCTCAGTCAACTTCTGAAAAGAATTCACTACTGGAAACCCTTTGGCGCAGTTCTCCTCTGACACCCATGGGAGCGCCATGAATCGGAATGAACTTGACGGCAAGTGGGTGGTGGTGGTAATTGCTAAGCAGCTGTATCATTTAACGTTTGTAAGTCCCAGAGCAAGCACATCTGTCTTAGAAGCACGGCCAGGAGCTCCTTAGAGCCAAGGATGGCGAGACTTGGTCTCATACTTTTGGGCATGCTGTCAGGGGTGACCATTCCCCGGAGGACATCGTGCTTGGTAAAGTAGAGGGGCAGCACAAAGAGGAAGATGGAGCGACACAGTGACTGCACCAATGGCTCAAACCTAAGAACAACTGTGAGGATGGTGCAGCACGGGTCACTGAGAAGTTGGAACTGACTTGATGGCACCTAACAACAGCAACAACAACAACAACAACAGCAATAAATCCCATCTCATTGCCACCCAGTGGATTCTGACTCATAGTGACCTTACAGGACAGAGTAGACCTGCCCCCTGTGAGTTTCCAAGACTGTAGATCTTTCTGGGAACCGAAAACCTTATCTTTCTTCCTCAGAGCAGCTGGTTGGTTTGAATTGTGAGTAGCAGCCTAACGAGTAACCCATTACACTACCAGGCTCCACACTAACTCCTTTGAGAGTAGTAATTTGGTGTATTCTTTGGGTAATAAGAAATAATGTATACAAAGTGATAAGAGACAGTGTGTCCCTGCTGAAGAGCGTGGGCTGTGGCTTGAAGTTTGCTTTCCCCCTTAACCAGTGGGTGCCCCTTTGTGCCTCAGGCCTGCGCCCAGGACAGTCGTTCTGGAGTCCTAGCGGAGCTGTGAAGGCTCACTGAGGTCACGTGTGCAGAGATGCCGTTCCATGCTGGACCAAGGCACTCAGCGCATAGGAAGTGCTTAATAAAACTCAAGCCTATTCGTATTAGGGTTGAGGGGACTTAGAAAGATGACCCCAAACAGTCCCTAATGGGAGAAGAAGTAGCAGGCAGAGAACGGTAATGATGGGTAGCATGCGGTGAGGACCATGAGAGAGCCAAACCCTGCTCCAAATGGCCAGACCACATTCTAGGTTACAATCTTTTGGCTGAAAATCACAGCGCCTCTAACACAAGCCAGGCAAGACCATAAAGAGGCTGAGCTCTAGAGGAAGCGTGGGCTCGGGAGATCTGCTTACTCCAGATTCTCTGCCTTCCTCTGCAATCTCTTTACTCGCCTCTGTGCAGGGCCCTCACTCGCAGGCTGCCCCCTTCGTGATGTGGCTGTGTCTGGATTCCCATCTGTGCACCATGAAGTCTAGAGCAGAGTTTCTCAGCCTTAGCACGATTGACATCTTGGATTGGACAATTACTTATGGTGAGGGCTGTCCTGTTCACTGTAGGATGTTTATCAGTGTCTCTGGTCTCTACACACTAGAGGTCTGTAGCTCATAATCACCCCAGCTGCAGTCCTGACAAACTTGTTCCTGGCTGGGAAACACTGATAAGAAGGAGGAGAGGGATGGTTATTTCTGGAAATGGTCTCATAAACTTGAAGAAACACACTGCAGATCTTTTTGGTTATTTTCTTTCTCTTTCTTCTTTTTTTGGGGGGTTCTATTTGGGTCATAAGGTTAGTTCTGACTCCATTTCTGAAACTAAGATAGTGTTTTTGCTTCTTCAAATAGTTTAGGTCTATTTTAGATCTCCAGTTTGTGGCCAGAGGTAGAGCTAGCTTTTTCCAAACAAAAGGGCAAGGTGTGGTCGAGCCATTCATGCCCAGAGAAAGGGGAAGGGTGTTGGGAAAGCAACACAGGGCATACAGTCTAAACTCACTGCCACTCAGTCGATGCCAACTCACAGTGACCCTATAGGACAGGGTAGAACTGCCCCTATGAGTTTCTGAGACTGTAGCTTTTTGATGGAGTAGAAAGCCCCACCTTTCTCCTGCAGAGCAGCTGGTGGTTTCAAATTGTTGACCTTTCAGTTAGTAGCTCAGCCACTGTGCCACCAGGCCTCCTATAGGACAATGAAATAAACCTTCTGGAGAGGGTGATTGGTAAGCCTGGCCCTGAATGAGCAGTAGTAAGTCTCCAGACAAAGGAATGAGGGCTGAGGGAAGGATGAGAAAGGACAGAACACATTTGGGAGCCAGCAGGTGGCATAGTCTAACTGGAGCTTAAAGCACACTCGGGAGTTCTGAGAGCGGTTGACAGATGGACTAGAGAAACACATCCAGTGACGCCCACATATGTGGGAGAGAGAGCTTTCTGTTAAGGAGCAATTACATATCAAGCAAACATCCCAGCTCAGTTCAGATCAAGTCCTTAAGTTCGATACTAGTCCACAAGTCCCTCTTCAGACTCACGCAGCCACACGCAATGATGCGGAATGCAGGAGGACATCAGGCTGGTGGGGGCAGAGTTGGGTCTGCACAGGGCTGGCACAGGTCTCCAAGTGGCTCATCAACAGGAAGGTGAAGGCAGAGAGAGAAGGGGGAGGTTCTCAGGACCCTCCGAATGAGAAGGTCACACCCCAAGGAGGCACCATCAGGCTATGACCTGATTGACAGGCTAGACTCCACCCCTACACTTTTATATCTTCAAGTTGACAAGAAGTTGTTTAACTACCGTAGAGGGGGACAAGGTCAACTTGGTGGGCAACTTAGAACTGACCTAAGAGTCTGAACAATGAATGGCTTCATCAGAGCTATGTCTAGGGAAGATTAATGAGCTCCTAATGTGGGACAAAGATTGGACGCAGAGGAGTTAGGGCTAGAACAAAGGTTGTGGCAGGTGGATTAGAAAGGACAAGGTGAGTAAGAGAGGAAATAGGAAGACACTCTCCATCAGAATTGACAATAGATCAGATATTTCAATGTGTGAGAACAAGGAGATACCGACTCCAGGAAGGATTTGCACTTAGAAGAAGCCTGTGTGGAGAGGAGATGGCCTCCCATCAGGAATTCATCAGCTGGCCAGCCAGGCAGTGAGCTAATGTGGAGGCAGATTCTCCTGCTTCGGCCAGATGACTGAAACTCCTGCGGAGCCCGAACTGGCCAGCCAAGCCACCCCCAATTTTCTGACCCACCGAGACTGCAATGTCATAAACAGTTAAGCCCCTTGGTTTGGGGCAATCTGCTTCATAGCAGAAGAGGGCTAAGTGACCTGGAGATGATGGTTTCTGTGTCATTGTAGAAGACGCTAGATATGGAGTTATTGGCTGGGTCTCCGTGCTGGGAAGGGGCAGCTATGAAGCAGAGACCACTCCTTGGAGATGCTTTCTTGTGAAAGAAGCAGGATCAGTCCTCTTCAGCCCTCCCTAGAACGTCACCCACGAACCATGCCCTCTCCCACCAGCCTTTGCATGGCTTCTCCCTCTGGGACTACAAACCCGCTCAACTTTCCTTTGCTGTCAGAGATTTGGACAAGCATGAATATGCTACTGTCCTATCATTCCTTAACCGCAAGGTTAGCCATTCTGAACCACCAGCCGTGCCACAGGGAGAAACAGGAAGCTTTCTACTGCCGCTAACTCACAGGGACAGTTCTACGCTGTCCTGTAAGGTCACTCTGAGTGGGAATGACTTGACAGCAGTGAGTATTTTGTTTTTGTTTTTTGAATAATAAGAGGCTGATTAAATTAAATCTGCCACTGTCGTATAAAAGTACATGATGTGTTTGCTAAAAACGATCTTTGAAAGCCTTTAAAATAAAGTGGGGAAAATGATCATGCTCTAGGATCAAGGCAAAATAGGACAGACACAACAAAGTCTTTTAGTTAAAACATGTTTCCTCCAAGCACAGAATCCCCAAACTGGAAACTCATTGCCAGGGACTCAACGCTGACGCAGCGCTGCCTGGAGGCCAGGGTAGAACTGCCCCAGTGAGGTTCCCAGACTGCACATCTTTGCAGGAGTAGAAAGTCTCATCTGTCTCTCATGAAGCTGCTGGTGGCTCCACACTGCTGGCCGTGAGATTTACAGTCCAATATGTAACCCAATCGATGGCCCTAGGATGCAAACAGGGCTCCTTTATTCCCTATAGCACCGATGAAGGAGCACACAGCTGCATACTAAAATTTTGGTCAGTAAAAATGCATTTTATTTTTTTTTAATTTTAGTATTTTATTTTTTTTGGAAAATGCATTTTCATCTGCCGTACGAAGCAACGCTATCCGACTCGAATGTTTAATGTCTTTTTAAAACACAGCTCTAGAAGAGTCTTGGTGGTTCAAGTGATTAGAGGAGTGCTCCCTGCTAACCAAGACGTTGGCAGCTTGGGCCCCTCAGTGGTCCCACGGCGAACAGACTGGCCCTTCTGCTTGGGTAAAGAGTACCACCCAGCAAGCCCAGGGGGGCAGTGCTACTCGGTCACCGGGGAGGCTCTGAGTGGAAATAGTGACTCAAAGCTCTGGCTTTTCTGCTGAGTTCGGAATTTCGTGACCTTGGGGGGCGGAATCTTACAAAGCTATAAAAATCAGATAGTATTTCATTTCATATTTTTAAAAAGTGTTTGAAATCTGGACTACCCTGGGAAAATCAAGACCTGCGCTCCAGGTGGGGTCATAGCATATTTTCATCTATCCATTCAATGAATGTACATGGAGCACTCCTTGTGGCCGTTGCCAAATGCTGAGGACGTACAATGGACGGTGCATTGCCCCTCAAGCTCAATGGGCCGAGGGTGGGGGTGGGGGACACCCTGGTGAGTCACCCGACACATACAGAATGAAGTGAGACAAGTGGGCGCAGAGGGTTTTGGAAGCCCAGACATGGACACCTAGCCAGCTTAGGGGAGTGACTGCTGTACTCTCTTGCCCAGCTTAAGAATGCGTTTAAATATCATACGATCTCTTCCCTTTCCTGTGATTCTGGGTACCAGCCTTTGGTCCAAAACACAATGTGATTCTGATCTTACGGCATTCAAGTTCGTGCCCACGACTTCCATGCATGTATTGTTTGCTTTTCTAGAGGAGTAGAGGAAACCAAGGGTTCCACCAGACTCTGAAAGCTGTTTGCCTGAAGAACGGCATCTATGCCTCCAGGACGCTCGGCAGAATAGATCTCAATGAAGCCATCACTCAGCCAATGTATGACCAGATTGACCCCGTGTTTGGAAGCATCTTTAGGTACAGGATCTTTCATCTTGCTCCTTTCTGAACAAATATTTGAAGAAGGTTGGGCCAGAGTCTCATCTTAAAGCACTTGCACTTTGGATCTGGAAGTGTAAAGAGTAGCTTGCCCAGGGAGGAGGAAAGCCTGATCTTTGGCAAAACACAGAAAAGCCTTCTGGGTTTGGTTTACTTAGAAATTTCCCAGGCTGACCTAGAGTACAGATCAAGTGTTGTTTTCAGACTAATATTATGCTTCCTATTATTTTTCAAGTATCTCCTACATGCAGCAAGGGATACATTTTCTAATGGATTTGAGCCCAGGACAGGGTATTTTGGTTGGAGCGAGTGGAGTTAAGCAAACATATGGCTTGCACAACGATCCCTGCATGGAAAAGGCTAAGTGACTCCATGAGGCCTTTGGGCATGTCTTTGACCCCGAATGCTCACCAAGATGGTGTGGGTCGTGTCTGTGGTGGTGGAGACATTCCTTCTTGGAGCCCCACCTTCCCTGACCTGCAATTCCTCTCTCTATAGACAGAAAGAAAACCCCCTCCTCCCCCAGTGCAGCAGCCCACCCCCAGGCTCCCTTTGCCCTCACCGCTGGCATCTCACATGACTGGCCACCTGCTGCTTCCTACTCATGTTTCTTCATTTGCTTCTGTCTTACTTGCTGCCCTGTGCCTCTCTCCCATCCTATTTTTAGCTTCATGAAACACCTTTCTGATCATACCAGCTCACCTATCCCCCTCCGTCCCCTGTTTATAAGTACAGAGGGTAAAACCAAAATCTCTCCGGATAGGATGCAAGACATTCCACCCACTTCTATCCCACCTTTTCCTATCTTTCACAGTTGCCCAGGACAAGCCCTCTGCTTTAGTCAGCCGGCTGTGTCGCCAAGAGCAACTGTGGTGTGCCAGTCACTCTGCATGCACTGTTGTATCCAGTCCTCCCAATAATCCTATACTGTGGCTTCTGTTTCTTTTGCATAATAAAACACTGAGGTTCGGGGGAATTGCACAACTTTTCTATTGCCACCTAGAATGTAAGTAGACATCTGAGGTTTAAAGCCTGTGGCCTGTCCTCTACAACTCTTTCTTCTTCCTCCTGGGAGATTCTGAAACTTCTTTCATGATGTTGTCTCCGTGGGGGAATAACTCTTCCCTTTCACAGCTGTACGTCTTGTCTTTCCAAGTATAGTTCCAAGTCCCATCCCTTCTATGGGAGCACCTAGACAGTGAAAAGCTTGTGAGTTTTGGGGTGAGACAGATCAGAGTTCAGAGCCTGCCTCTGTCCTAGCTGTGTGACTTTGGACACATCTGGGCTCCTGACTGAACCTCAGTTTCCTCCTCTGTAAAATAGGGTCATCACACTGACTTCATAGGCTTTTACATCAGGGGCCTAGAATAGTCACTCAATCTTTTGGCCGTTGAGTCAATGCTGACTTACAGCGATGCCATAGGACAGGGTAGAACCCAGCTGTTGGCAGGAGTAGAAAGCCTGCCTTTCTCCCACTGAGTGGCCAGTGGTTTTGAAATGCTGACCTTGTGGATCACAGTGTAACCATTATGCCACCAGGGCTCCAGTGTCCACATAATACGGGATTTGATCATTGTTAGATCACATCCCCCTACTTCTTGCCTAAAAATGGACAAGCATTTTTGCTGCCCTGTCACTTCCCAAGCCTGATGACCTTTCTCCAGGGTCTGGTCTCTCCTGACAACACGCTCAGAGTATGTGAGATAAAGTCTCGCCATCCTTAGCATGGGGAGAAGTGTTTCAAGAACTGTTTTTTGTAGTTTTATAGGATGCCACCTGGTTTCATGTTTGCTTTGGCCCGGCAGCAGCATTATCCTCTCTTAACATCTTACTTTAACTTCTTCTGTAGGGCTGGGAAGGCCCATGATTCAGCTCTGATGCCTCTCATAGATGCCTTCAAGCACTCTCTGCAAGAGAGAATGACAGAAATTGGGGTGAGAAATGGCTGGAAATATGATAGCTGCAAAAAGAGTTTCCTGATCCAGGAGGTACGTTCCTTCTCAATGGGAGAGGGCTGCCCCTTTGGGTGGTAGCTTTCTTCCCAGAAGGATTCCGGAGTTCGTCTCTTCTTGCTGTGCCCCTGGAGTGTCCCGGATCTGGAACTACTTGTGGGACGAGCTGTTATGGCGACAGAGCGGGTGGAGGAGTGAGGAGGAGGCCTGGAGGGTGGTCGATGCTGACGCTGTCAAGTAGACTTGTCATGGTTGTGTTCACGTGCGTTCTCAGATCAGCGCCATCCTGGGAGGCCTGGAGGGGCACGTCCTGCGGAAGAAGAGGAGGATCTATGAGTCTCTCAGCACCTCTGTCCAGAACGACCTGAAGGCCTGTTATGAAGGTGTGCGCCTCCTGGGAAACGGTCTTCTCTTCCTCTGGCTCTTCTGGTCAACTTCTTTAGCATCCTTTCCTGCAGCTTTTCCTCAAAGTATCTGTCCTCCTGCATCCCGAGTGTCCCTGTACCACTCTGGTTCTGCAAAATGGACGGCTGTTTGTTGCTACTGTTGTCAGGTGCCAGTGGTGGCTGGTGTGAGTCGGTTCTGACTCAGAGAGGCCCAATGAACACCAGAAAGAAGTGGTGCCCGCTGCCGGATCCTGTGCCAGCCTCACCCCTGTTCTTATGCCCGAGCCCATTGTCACGGCCACTGTGTTCGGAGTGGAGGGCTTTTCTTTTTTCCGCTGCCCTGTTACCTCACCCAGCATGATGCCCTTTCTCCTGACAACACGCCCAGAGTGTGGGAGACAGGTCTCGCCATCCTCGGTGTTGGGACAATGCTTAAAGAACTCTTGTTATCTCTTTTTCTGGTTCTTTCTGTCTCCCCTTATCTAGATCTGGACACCTTCTCCTCTCCATGCTGCATCGAAGCTAATTAAACGACAAAATCCAACTCTCCTTCTTTTTTCTCCCTCCTATAACTATTTGCCAGCTTCGTTCCCAGCTTCTCCTCGTTACGGCAGCCCGTTCCGAGAGGAGGGTAGTTTGTAAGCTCCGGTTCAATTCCTTCATTAGATTTATGAATGATCGTTGCTGTGGATGTGTGTATGGATACACACACACACATACAATTTCCCCTAA
>NW_022103906.1:16661977-16679124 GCF_000313985.2 Echinops telfairi
ATTTCCCCTAATGTAAGCTCCGGTTCAATTCCTTCATTAGATTTATGAATGACCGTTGCTCTGGATGTGTATATGGACACACACACACACACACACACACACACACACACACACACACACACACACACACAATTTCCCCTAATGTAAGCTCCGGTTTAATTCCTTCATTAGATTTATGAATGATCGTTGCTCTGGATGTGTATATGGACACACACACACACACAAAATTTCCCCTAATGTAAGCAGTCCTTGCTGCAGTGTGACTGTGGTTATTATTTGAGCAGAAGCAGCTCAGATCACCGGCAAAAAAGCCTGCGAGAGAATGAAAGATGTTCTCCGAAGGGGCGTGGACCGGCAGGTGGCCGAGGGCATGTTTGAAAGGGCTCAAGAAAGGATGCAGCACCAATTTCAGCAATTGAAGGTACGCTCCGGCCGCAGTCTCAACTCCGTTCCCGGAGTGTCCTGGAAGCCAAGGAAGCGCCATCAGAAGGTAGAAGAAATCATGCTCATTTGGGCCCTGATAGAACTGGATAATGTCTGCAAGGTGGGCCTCCAGGGTGCCCCTGAATCCAGGAGAAGAGGCTGGCTAACTTGGCACTGCCATGCATGCTGGTGCCCGGCTCTCTTCCGGGGCTGTGGCTTCAGATAGGCAGTCCGTCCGCATCTCACCTGCACCCTTACTCTTTGGTGGTGGTGTTAGCTGATGTCAAGCAGGTTCTGACTCACAGTGACTAAATGACAACAGAACGAAATACTGCCCAGCCCCACATCACCCTCCCAATGCTTGTTACGTCACAGGCCAGTGCTGTAGCCGCGGCTTCAATTCATCTTATGAGGGTCTTCCTGTTTTGCACTTTACCGAGAGACGGGAAGGTCTCTCCTGATAGAGGTTTCAAAGTCTCTGAGATGAAGCTTCTCTTTCCTCGTTTCTAAGGAGCGTCTGGTGGAACTTCTTTCAAGACAGACTTTTTGTTCTGGAAATCCACCATAGAGTCAGGGTTCTTCGCCAGACATCACATTTCAGACACATCACTTCTTCTTTGGTTTTCCTCATTCATCGCCCAACTTTCACATGCCTATGAACTGATTGAAAATACTATGGCTTGGGTCAGGCACATTCTTGCTCTTCAACACATTAGAGATGTCTTGTGCAGCATTTACCAAAATGGCAATATTTTGTTTCATGTCTTAACTGCTGCTTCCATGAACATTCTTCCAAGCAAAATGAAATCCTTGACAACTTCAGTCTCTTCTCTACGTATCATGATGAATGGAACGCTTTTGGTCCAGGTGTGAGGATGTGGGTTTCTCTACGTCGAGCTGTAATCCATACGACAGCTGTTGCCCTTGAGCTCCACCAGCCAGTCCTTCAAGTCCCCCTCGGTTTCAGCAAGCAAGGACGTGTCATCTGCATAGCGTATGTTGTTTATGAGTCTTCCTTCAATCCCAATACCACATTCTTTGTCATATAGTCCAGCTTCTCAGATTATTTGCTCAGCATGCAGATTGAATAATTATAATGAGAGGATACAACTCTGACATACAACTTTCCTGATTTTAGACGTCTCAGTATCCCATCTTGTTCAAGTGACTGCTCCTTAGGCCATGTGCCGGTCCCCGGTAGCATAAGGAAGGGCTCTAGAGCCCCCATTCTTCTCAATGTGATCCATAGTCGGTTATCATCCGTACGATCCAACGACTTTGCATAGTCAATAAAACTCAGACATCTTTCTGGTATTCTCTGCTTTCAGCCAAGATCCATTTGATGTCAGCAATGATATCCTTGCACCACGCCCTCTTCTGAATTCAGCTTGAACTCCCGGTAGCAAACTGTCCATGCACTGCTGCAGTCATTGTTGAATTATCCAGCAAAATTTTACTTGCATGTAATATATTAATGATATTATTTGATATTTTCCACATTCTGTTGGGTTACTTTACTTTGGAATGGGCACCAAAATGAATCTCTTCCAAATTTCATGGCATAGACTAGTGAATGCTTCCAGTACTTCATCCGCCTGTTGAAACCTTTCAATTAGCACCCTGTGCGTTCCTGGAGTCTTGCTTTGGGGCTACTGTCTTCAGTGCAGCTTAGACTTCTTCCTTTAGTGCCACTGGTTCTTGATCATATGCTTGCAATGATTGAACACTGGCCAGGTGTTTTGGTACAGTGACTCTATGTATTTCATTTGATGTTTCCTGCATCATTCAATGTTTTTTTCTCATAGAATCCTTTAATATTACAAATCAAGGCTTGACTATTTTCTTCAGTTCTCCTAACTCCAGGTCTTTGTACATTTTACTGTAATATTTTATTTTGTCTTCTCAAACTGCCCTTTGAAATATTCTCTTCAGCTCTTTTACGTCATCATTTCTTCCATTTGTTTTAGCTAGTGTATAGTCAAGAACAAATGCCAGCCTCTCTTCCGACATCTGCTTTTGTCTTTTCTTTCTTTCCGGTCATTTTAATGACGTTTTTCTTTCGTCATGTATGACGTTCTTGATGTTATCCCACAGCTCTCATCCGGTCTTCTACCATTAGTGTTCAATGTGCCAGACTGTGTTCTTGAGGTGCTTTTGAAATTCAGGTGATACATATCCAAGGTCGTATTTTGGCTTTCATGGACTTGCTTTAATTTTCTTCAGTTTCAACCTGAACTTGCATATGCGCAATTGATGGTCTGTTCCACAGTTGGCCCTTGGACAAATTTTTGCTGCTAATATCAGGTTTCCCCTTCATCTCTTCCCAGAGATGGAGTCAGTTTGATTTTTGTTTGTGACTATGCAATTTTCATGCTGAAAAAAAGTATGTGGAATGCTGAAATTGGGGTCTTGCAAAATTTTATAATGTGAACTCCAGTTTTGTTTCTATTACCAGCACCTTTCCCCCCCTCAAATACTGTCACTTCCTCTTTATTTCTAACTTTAGAATTCCAATCACCACTATTTATTGATGCATCTTGATTGAATGTTTGATTAATTTTAGGCTGAAGAAGTTGGTAGAATTTTTCAGTTTTTACAATCACTCGCCCTAGAAGTTGTTGAGTAAATTTGAATAAGAGTTGTATTAACTGAACTTCCTTGTAGGTAAATAGATATTACTCTATCATCGACAGCAATGATCAAGACAGGTCAGGAGATGTTCTTAATGAATGCAACACCATTCCTCTTGCATTCACCATTCTTAGCATAGTGAACCCTATGCTTTTCTCATTCAAAATGACCAATATCAATCCATTTCAGATCACTAAGGTCTAGGATATCAATTTTTAAAAAATTAATGTATGTGTGTGTTCATTTGATTTCTGATGACTTCCAATTTTCCTAAATTTCATAATTCCTACATTCCACATTCTGATCATGTTTCTTCTCATTTTGAGTCATAGCTCATCAGCTAATGAAGCAGAAAGGGCTCAAACACATCTTCCGCCCTACTGTGCGTGCCTTCCAACCTTCATCTTCTGGCACTAGATCCGCCAATATTTCACTGCTCTTCGTTAGACTTCCAGTGGCTAAGCCCTCAGAAGTGGAGAGCCGGTTTCTGTTTCGTAGTCTGGTTTTGATCCAGAAGCGCTGCTGAAACCCTTTCACCTCAGTGACCCTGCTGGTATTTAAAATACTGGTGACACAACTTTCAGCATCACAGCAACCCCCATGCCACCACAGCATGGCAAACTGACTAACAAGTGCTGTATGCTGTTGTGAAGCAGGCCCTTCAGTTTCCCCTTTAGTAAGTCATAACTATACCTACACAGGAAAGCCTCGTAGTCACATATCCAATTGGGTCCTAAATTCCTTGCATGAATTACTTCTTACCCTCCAGTAGCTCTGTGAGTGAGAAAGGCGCTATGATCGGTCTCATTTTACAGATGAACAAAGCTAAGGAACAGAGAGGTGGGCCATCAAGTTGCATAGCTAGTTCCCGAGTGGAGTAGTGGTTACGTATCGGGCTGCTCACTGAAAGGTCAGCAATTTGAAACCGCCAGCCGCTCCTAGGAAGAAAGACGAGGCTTTCCACTCCCAGAAAGGGTTTCAGTCTCAGAAACTCGCAGGGGTAGATCTTCCCTGTCCCACAGGGTGGTTATGAGACAGAATGCACTTGATGTAGTGAGTTTTCTTCTTATTTAAAAACATCTGGCTACAAGGAGTCCTGGTGGCGCACTGGTTAAGCTCTGTTCTTCTCTGTGCTACTCCTGTAGAGTCACTATGTCCATGTTCCCTCTACTCCGGGTTTCTTGGCTTGTCACAACTCACCCTAAGTAACAAACTCTTTGTCTTAATATAAATTCACCCTTAGCCCTTTACTTGATTGTGTAAACCCCTTACTGACCAAATTCTTTTTCCTCAGTCCGGTCTTAGCTGGCCATCTCTCCCAACCACCCCTGACATATTACTATCTCTGTAGCAGTTCAATTTCAGTCATGTATCATGTTATTACTATCTATCAATACATGTGGACAATATACGGAACTCTATAGCAGCCACTGTCGTCATAGTAAAAGGGAACTTCAAAAAGTTCATGAAAAAAACAAGGAAGGAAAAGAAAATGAACGAGGAAACAATGCCACCCAAAAAAGACTAATACATTGACTTTGTATAATTAGACTTTAATTTTAGAAATGCAGGAAATTCAAACTGGACAGACCAGATGGAATTCTTGGTCCCGGTCCCTGATCTGAGCCACCAGGAAGCTGAAACCCAAAGAAAGGCA
The DNA here is from genome assembly GCF_000313985.2 of Echinops telfairi. Taxonomy (NCBI): domain Eukaryota; kingdom Metazoa; phylum Chordata; class Mammalia; order Afrosoricida; family Tenrecidae; genus Echinops; species Echinops telfairi. Next base: position 16,666,689 of record NW_022103906.1, read on the forward strand.
ATCAGTAGCTCAGGGCTCACAGCTTGAGCTGCGGCTGGAGCATGGGGTCCTGTTAATGTGTGCGGTGCAGCAAAGATAGATTTGAAGACAGGAGCATCCCCTGCCAGCTCGTCGATTCTGACTGCTATCCACACTGTAGGGCAGAGTACAACAAACCGCTCCTCGGGTCTCTGATCTGTGGTTAGCATCCCAATACTTAAGCTGCTATGTCACCAGGCTTTGCCTGACTACAGGAAGGAGTCATGTTTTGTATTTTGTTGTTGTTTTTTAAAGGAGGTGAGAGATGTTTAGAAGAGGGTTGAGGCTGACAGGAGACCTTTCTCCAGCAGTTGCAAAGAAGAAGCAGGCATGCCAAGGGTGGTGTAGGGCACAGAGCTCAGTAACCCTTTGCCTAATCACTACATTCAGGATGGGAAAGTGACTAGTCCCTTTCCTGGTTTTCCCCTCTCTGCTCCTGCTGCTGACCGTCCCCAGGAGCTTCTTACTCAGTGTGTCGTTACCACGAGTCTTCACAGGCAGGGGGAGAGATGAGGAGGGAGGCCAGGCTCAGAGAAGCATTGTCCTATGACTCTTGGACCACTCAATGTCCTGGAAAGTCACTCCCACTCACCGCCCTTGGATCTGACATGAACGTGGCCACCTGAGCCGTGCCCTTGACTGCAAGACTTTTTTTGGTGGGGGAGAGGGGGTGCCTTTTCTCCAATTTACTTTCCCTGGGCTGTGCTGTCTTAACAGAATGAATGCCCTTTGTCATTCACCTAGAATGGGATCACAGAGAAGGTGAAGGGGAGCGTGTCCACCATGCTGACCCTGGCTTCATCCCAGGGGAGTGGCCTCTACAAGGAGCTGGCAGGTAAGCACATTCACCTTTTGTATGAAGAGTGATCACACAGACACACCCAGCTACGACGGCTCCTTACCAAATTAACCAAAATGAACTTGGGCAGAAAGTCTAGAGCCAATGACAGGCCGATGAGGAGAAGGGCGCTGCACCACCTGTGCCAGGTTCTTGGTATGCACCATCTCACTGGATTCTCCCCCTAGTCCTCAGGGGGCGCTATTACTGCTACGGGTGCAAATGCACAGAGACTCAAATTCAGTTATGGGCCCAAGGCCTTATAACTTCCTCTTCTTATGAAGTGTCATTGAGTCGATTTTGATGCATGGGTATCCTGTGGACGGTTAGAATTGTCCCCTCAGGGCTTCCTAGATTATACTTAGGGGAGCAGGTCACCACATCTTTTCCCTCTGAGCCACTCGGTGGGTTCGAACTGCCAACCTTTCAATTAGTAGTTGAGCACTTAACCATTGTACCACCAGAATTCCTTGGTCTCTTCACTGGAAACTGACAGATTCAAATCCATTCTCTTCCCACAACCTGTCCTCCTGTCTCTATAAACTCTTCTCTCTATGTCAGGAGTGGGGAGCCCAAGGCCCATTGGATATTTCTAATATCATCGATGGGGACAGATAAAATTACCAACCTAGAAATTAGCCTGCTATATTTGGTCAAACATTTAATGAACTCTTCCCACATGTGAGGGCTAGAACTGCTTCTCTTTGGTGAGGTGTGTGAGTGATGGTAGTGGGAACTGATGATTTCTTAGGCCTTGTGTGGCCTGTGGAGCCCTGGTGGTGTAGGGGTACAAGATAGGCTGCTAACCACAAGGCTAACCACAAGGTCAGCCGTTTGAAACCACCAGCCACTCCTTGGGAGAAAGCTGAGAATGAGACTTTCTACCCCCGTGAAGAGTTAGTCTTGGAAACTCAAAGGTGCAGTGCTAATCTGACCTGCAGGGTGGCCCGGGCTCAGTCCTGACTTGGTGGCAGGGAGTTTGAGGTATACAGCCGACATTCCTAATTTCCTAGAAGCCTGAGAGTGTAACACCAGCTGCATGGAGCCTAATGTAGGCCACCACCCCCTTTTCCTGTCACGTGCAGGGCCACCAGACTGCTGTGTGGGCCATTCCTCTGGGCTCACCCCTGCAGAAACACAGGTTAGCCCATCTGGTCCAGCCCAGTCCAGCCCAGCAGAGTCCGCTATCTCAAAGAGCTTATTGTTCCTTAGATTTGGTGCCAGGATGTGCATACATGATGGGCGAATGTGCAAAGTGGTGCTGGAAGCATTTGGAAATTCCTAGCAGTTCGATGCACATACCCTTCGGCCCAGCAACCACACTGCTAGAGACGTAATGGGATAGGGATGGGAGAAGGATGAGGCTTTCTGGTCCCATAATGAGTTGCAGTCTTGGAACGCAGAGGGCCAGTTCTACCCTGTCTTATAGGGTTGCTACGAGATGGAATCGACTCAGTGGCCATGAGGTCTTTTTGTTTGTTTGTTTTGCAGGGCATTATTGCTTATAATCTTAAAATGACAGCAAAGCAATTCTCTAGGACTAGAGTACTGACTCCATGGAATTAGGCATATCCAAGATTCCCGGGGGTGTCAGTGGCTTCCTCTGGGTGGATAATCGACAGGCTGGCTGTTGGTCCCATCCAGCAAGCACACCGTGAAAGGCACAGGCCAGGCAATCTGCTCCAGCCAAGATGACAACCCAGACACCCCTACAGAGCAGCTCCACTCTGACAGATGTGGTCCACAGTCCCCACCGCACAGCACATCAAAATCAAACTCAACGACAGCGGGGTTCACTCGTTAGCCATGCCCACGGGAGGCTAGTGCAGCTGTGAGAAAGACAAGGAGCCCCTGTGTGGTGCAAGTGAGAAACATGTTCCACTACTAATCGAAAGGTTGCACGTTCATATATGCCCAGCGAGACCTCCAACGAAAGACCCGGTGACTCCTTCCACAAAATCTGGCACCAAAACCCCACAGCTCTGCTCTGACCCACATGGGGCACTTGAATCAGAATCCATTAGGCCACCAGTTTTTATACGAATATGCGATGATACAAACAATCTCTATAATACATTACAAACTGAAAAATAGGTTGCCCTCTGTGAGGGTGGGGGAGGGGATAAGTGTATGTCTGTTTGTCCCTGCATTAAAATGTCTCTGTGGGATGCGCCTAAACAGTAGCACTAGCTGTGTCTACAGGGCCTGGGAGGGTAGGGCAGGGTTCCAGGCCTAGTTCGCACTCTGTTTTTGTTTGTGCTTTTTCCGTTTTGAACTATCCTTCACAGCAACTTGCTCAGGAGAAAAAAGGCCTGACGCCAGCGCTGAGCAGGCCGGGGCGAAAGAGATCAGGGCCGGGTGTCACGTCAAAGCCACAGTTGTTGCCACTAACCGTCCATCCTCTCTGGAAATTATCATTACACCCACCTTGGGATGGCTAGATAGGCCATCTCTGCTCTTCATATCCTCTGAGGAAGGCGATAGCCCCTCTCCCACCATCCTTTATTGGGCTGGCTCATGACCTCTTCAACTGTCCACAGGGACCTCCGTTTTAGTATGGTGGTCATTCAATTAAAGAGCTTCCGAGTGTCCAGGGCTCACAGGAAGAAAGTGCTCCCCCAAGTTGGATGTTAATGACTCCTGTTATCATTTAAATCTGTTTTCTTTTCTTCATTAATAACACATATTCCATGCAGGGGGCACAGGGCCAGGTGCCTAGTGTACAAACAAACAAAGAAAACAATCCCCCAAACAGGTGGCGTGAGTCGGTTCTGATGCATAGTGACCCTGTATAGAGCTTCTGAGGCTGTAAATCTTTATAGGAGCAGAGAGCCTCATCTTTCTCCCAAAGAGGGCCGGTGGGTTCGTAGTTAGCAACCCAACACTTACCCAGCAGCACCACCAGGGCTTCATACAAAGGGGGTCTAAAAAGTGCTCTCAAGGGCTTGCCACCTGGTTTTGTGGAAGAATGTAAACAACAGTACTTGGTAGTATGCATTCGCTCCTCCAGTAACTGTCACCATGCCTAGGTGCCAGGCAGTATCTGAAGATAGTGAGCAGTGATCAGTACAGATGAAAAGGCCTGCCTTCATAGAGCTTACAGTCCACCTGCGGGTATGAGAGAGAGGAGGCAGGCAACAGCAGACCAGTAAGTCAAATTGTGCTAAACAAAGTGGAGAAAAATAAAGTAAGAAAGGGGAGGGTGTCGAGGACGGGGTGGTCAGGGTGGGTCTCACTGAGAAGCCCCTCAGTGGCTAAAACACCATGTAAGTGGGGTCCTAGCCTTTCAAGGACCCACAGGATTCAAGAGCTATGGAAGAGAGAGCGCTCCAGACCTGGGAGCAAGACTGGGAGACTGACGGACTAGCTCTTGTGACGATGCACGCCAGTGCCGGGCAGCTAGTCCGACACCCCCCCCCCACCGCCCCCAAACCACACCAAACCATGCACCCAACACCAAACTCACTGCTGTGGGGTCAATTCTGACTCACAGCAACCTCTAAGACAGGGTAGAATGGCCCCTGTGGGTGCCTCCTCTCTATCCCAGTCTGAGTCCCAGCCATGGCACATAGGACCAGGTAAGTCTGAAAGGCCTCTAGGGACACCACTTGGGTCAAAAACAGGCAGACAGCCGCAGATCACTCTGAGTGCCTCTGCTCAGAGGTCAGGATCAGACCACAGGTCATGGGACGAGCGCCAGAGGAGTAAACTGAGCAGGCCCGTGTAGAACAGGGACTGCTGGAAGGGGAGGGGTTAGATGCAGGAGCCATGCCTGTGGAGGACTGGGGGGTGGGGGGGGGTAGTGGGGGAGGGAACTGATGTGTGGTCTGCTCCATATTGTCCCCCACTGAGTTCTTACGGGACCCGAGTGAAGCCCCACAGTGGTTTCCCAGGGTTTGGGTTTTGTAGTAACGTATGTTTCTTTGGCAAGTGATGGTGCAGAGACAGCAAAGGCAAACATACCTGCTTTGAGTCAAATTATCTATCAATCAAAAGGGCTGCCGTAGGCGATCTCTAAGTATCGGGGCTCACATACTAGGACAAGTGGCCACGTCATAGAATTCACGGAGGATTTGTTTTCTCTGGGACACTAACCCCTGGGGCCGCGGTGGCCTTTTCTGCAGACGTCAAGAACGAGTACAAGGAGATGGAGAAGCTGCACCGAAGCCTGAGGGAGGTTGCCGAGAACGCAGTGCTGAGGAGGGGCATGCAGGCCTTCCTCCTGAAAATGTCACCCAGCAAGGGCAGCCCCGCCAAACGCCACTTTAATCCACGGGGCTCAACCCCATGAAAGCTGTGAAAAAGAAGACCCGAGCCAAAGCATCGCAAGGATTTGTGACTCCAATAATGGTGTTTCCCCCCTGTTTGTTCTCTGCAGCATACGACCGAATACGCTGCTGCCTCGGACGTACCGATTCCCGAGGAACCTAATTCCATTTTTATTCTATTGTACCAAGTGTCATCTTGGATCCATAGTGGGCTGCTGATGTTTGGGGCCACCATTCTCTTTCCTGTTTTCATATTGACGAGACGGTGGGGTAAAGAGGCCTCGTTGTGTCGCAGAAACAGGAGGGGCTTGGGGAACAGGACAGCAGCAGATCGGGCTTTACCCCCCATGACTTCCCGCAGACTAGCAGCTCACCAACATTTGGGTCCCATCATCCGACACGCTTCAAAATGATTGAGCCCCAGTGGTGTAGTGGTTACACTGCTCACTGCGAGGTCTGCAGTTCAAACCCCCAGTTAGAAAGAGGAGGCTTTCTATTCCTGTAAAGATATACAGTCTCGGAAACCCATAGGGACACTTCACCCTGTCTGGATGGACATGAGTTGGAATTGACTCAGTGACTGATTTTTTCTTTAAGCCATGAAAATGAAAATGGAGAAAATTTGAATGTGATTACTTGCTACTCATTTAAAAGCAGCAATAATAAGCCCATGACATGCTAACATAATATACGAAAAAATATGTATATTTATATATTAATATATGTAAATATATAGAGAGTGAACAACCACATTGTTTTTATAGTCTTGCAAATATTTGTATACCCTGGCTTAATGGAAGACAACTAGATTCTCCTATCTGCTTCTGAATTCAATCTATTGTACTATGCCATTTTAGTCGATGTATATAAAGAAAAAACAGTATACATATACATACACACACACACACATAAACAAATTCACTGCCATCAACTCAATCTTGACTCATAGCATCCATGCATAGGGTCTCTGAGCCTGTCAATCTTTCCAGGAGCAGACAGCCTCATCCATCTCCCAAGTTGGTGGGTTTGAACCTCCAACCTAATGGTTAGTAGCCCAGCATTATCCCACAGACCACCGGTTGGCCTACAGAGGAGTATTTTTAATGGCCCTTTCAGTTAATTTCTTGAGAGTCTTCTTTGATGATACCAACTTGACAATGATGCAATGCTTGTTGCACTTTTGAATCTGGAATTATGTCTTTGAAATGTTTTCAAACTTTGCTATATTAAGATCTATTTATTTTATATTTTGAAAAAGTCCTTTATAAATGCATGGTTTTATGGCATCAGGTATTGGTCAGTTGAAAATATTTGTTCCCTGACTTGAACAGTTCTTCCAAATGTTGACACAGTTCATTTTTCAATATCAGGAAACCATCCTTTGTTAATATCACCACCAATTTTATCAGAAATGTCTTGAAGTATCAGGCAACTGTCAAGCTCATTGTGAAGAATATACAAATCAGTTCACAAAATTTCAGTTTTTGCTGAAAGATTCATCATTCTCAATAACTACTGTCAGTTGTTTCCTTCAAAGGGATGGGTTCACTTCATTTTCAACATGTCCACCAGACGGCCAAGTCTGATTAATCATAGTGTGTCTGTTAGTCATTATTTCAAGTGAAAATGATGTCCCACGAAAGAAGTGTCAAATTCAACTTGCAACATAAACAATCACACACGTGCTTTTCCATGAGGCAGCAGAAGCGTGGTCCCTATATTTTGTCATACAGAAGAATAAAATGCTCTCTGGTGGCTCAAGAATGAATAGAATGAATAACATACTACTTCATTTAAGAGCAGTATTACATGAAACTGGACTTTTAAACTGCACAGGTACATAGATGAAGCATATAAGAATTACCAGAATAGTTTGCTGCCCCTGACTTGATTCAAAATAAGGTGGAAGTTTACTTGCCTTTGATTTCAGTGCAAATGTCAACATGGTAAATATTCTAGTTACAGAATCTCATGTCAATTTGAAGGTATGAGTAAAGGGGTGAATGTTAGTCTGTCAAGTCACAGCCTGCTGGTACCTCCTGCGGGGTGGGGGGTGTCTTCTCATAAGGAGGATCCTGGGAAACTGCCTTTCTCTCTGCTTTCACCTTCCTGCTGAGGAGCCACGCTGATGGCAGCCAGAACCCGGGAGATGCTTCCACCACCATTGGACTTTGTACCCACTGACCTGTGATCTTCCTGCATTCTGCATCATTGCTTGTGGCTGTGGGAGTCTGAAGTGGGATTGATAGACTGGTATCGGACTTACAGACTTGATCTGGACTGGGCTAGGATGTTTGCCTGATATATAACCACTTCTTGAAGTAAAGCTCACTCTTACAGGTACATGAGTGTCCCTGGCTTTGTTTCTCTAGTTAACCTGGTCTAATGCAGTACAATAAAATAAGTAAGACTAAACAAATAAATAAAGGTGTGCTGTTATCGAGCCAATGCCAACTCCTACTGATCCTGGAACCAACTGACATCAAGTCAATTTTATCTTGTAGACCCTACAGAACAGGGTAGAACTTCCCCCTGGGGTTTCTGAGACTATAAATCTTTTTTTTTTTTTTGAGACTCTGAATCTTTGTGGGAGGAGATAGCCTTATCTTTTTCCCTTGGCAAGGCTAAGGTGGGTTTGAACTGCTGACCTTGTAGTTAGCAAGCCAGTATGTAACCCAGTGCTCTGTAGGTTTTCTGAGGCTTTAAATCCTTTCAAAGGCTGATTGGATGTATTATTACATGGTGAATTCAAACTGCCAACCTTTTAGTTACCAGCCCAAATGTTTAACCATTGCACCATTAGGGCTCATAAAATGCAAATAACATCTTAATATAAACTACTTTGACATAGCAGATCCCTAAAAGGATCTCAGGGACCACCTTTTGAGAACTGCTATCTGTATGTATTTATGAAATAGCGATAATAGTAGTACCTGCCCAAAATAGTCCAACATTCATCTGTCAGTTTGTCATACCATACTACCAGTATTTCAAATATCAGCAGGGTCACCCATGGCAAAAGTGGAGCTTTCAGGCTATGAACACACTAGAAAGAAGGGCACAAACTCATTGCCATCGAGTCAATGCTAACTTATAGCGGTTCCTTGTGGGTTTCCAAGACTGTAACTGTTTCCAGGAGTGGCAAGTCCAGTCTTTCTCCCATGGAGCTGCTGGTTTTTCGAACTGCTGACTATGAGAATTGCAGCCCAACACAGAACCCCTGCACCACCAGGGCTCCCAAAAGGAGGACTAGGGCACTCATTTCTGAGGGATTAATCACTAAATAGCTGTGGAATATTGTCTGATATTGTGCCAGAAAATGAGTGCTTCAGGTTAGAAAACTCTCAAAACATGGCTAAAGAATACCTTCCTCCTTAAGTAAAGCTTTTTGGGGCCCCCCTGCTGATGGGACACTACTCGAAAGGACGGAAAAAGGAACTCCTCAACAAATAGCGGCTCACGTCCATTAATAATCAGAGTGTGAAATGTACCATGGATAAAGCTAGGAAAATTGGAAGTCACCGAAAAGCAAATGGTATGCCTAAAACCAATAACCTAGGCATAAATGAACTGAAATGAACAGGCCACATTCCTCATTAAAAAAAAAAAAGAGACTATTTCCAGATCTATATTGAAGTACAATTCTGCCTATGGAAGGATAAGATCTAGATGCTTACAAGGAAGTCCAGTCACTACAACTATTATTTAAATATGCTCACCAACTACCAAAGCCAAAGATGAAGAGATTGAAGAATTCTCCTAATTTCTTAAGTCTAAAATTCATCAAACATGAACTCAAGATGCCATGGTAATGACTGGTGATTGGAATGTGAACACTGGAAACAGGAAGAAGCAGTAGTTGGACAATATGACCTTGGTGGTGGAAATGAAGCTGGAGATTGCATGATAAAACTTTGCTGTGCCCTGATGTCTTCACTGCCAATATCACTTTTAACATCGTAATCAATGATTATGCACACGAAATTCAGCAGAATGAATTGGCGCAATAGCTGCCACAGTGAACTCAAACACAACCCTGGTGGGGATGGCGCAGAACTGGCAGTCTTTCCCTCTGCTTAGTGTCATTCAGAGTTGGAACTGACTCACTAACACGATCCCAAACACTTCACCGCGACAACAACCTTAATGTTGCTAGAGTTGTCAGTAAGTGGAAAATAATGCCAACTGCATATGGAAGCACAGTACTTACTCATACAAAAGAGGGGCTTCAAAAAGGTGGTGGGAAAAAAATCCATTGTCTTTGAATTCCATTTTCCCATGAAATTTTGAAAGTCTTCTTGTACATATGAGGTAGTTTTAAATTCTGGGCAGAATATAAGTAATATGATTTAGTGGCTTATTTCTAGGGGACTTAAGTCCTAATCCAGTCTTGTCCAATATTAATGTGGCCTTTGACTATTCCTTAATAAGTATTAGAGAGGAGAGAGCCATGTACAAAGAGAAAGCTGCAGAGATCTGAGGCTGATCACCCTTGAGCTGGTATCCTTGAGCACACATCTCTGAGTGCTGACACGCATGTGAGGAAACTGCAAAGCCTGAGTAAAGAACTTCGGAAAGGATTAGGCAAGTCAATCTCTAACACTCACATAATGCCAAGGAGCTCGAGGATGGAAGACGTTCCTTACACATGAGGCATTAGGAAGGGCTTTCAAAGAATATCGCCTGGGGAGTGAGTCCAACATGGTCCTGACCTGAAGATGATTGTGATCTCCCTAACAAATTTAAAAATTGGCTTCAGGAGGATCAAACCGTTTCCAAATAAGTTCACTGCACTCCAGAACAATACCCCCAAAGCATTTCAAGTAACAAAAGTATTCTAGCACCTAGTAATGTAGATGTACTATGTATGACTTCAAAACAAACAGTGCACTCAGAAAGAGGAAATACGGTCCATAATAAGGAGTAAAAACAACTAGAACTCCACTGGAAATAGCACCGATGATAGAACAGTAGACATAGTTCATAGAAGCACGTATTTCTATTAGAATGGAAGTTATACAGTTTTTATAAATGGCAATTATAAATTTATTCCAGATACACAAGAGGACAGCATAAAGCAAACATGACGAGGAGAGAAAAGAAAGCAATTTAAAAAGACTCAAAATGAATTTATAGAAATAAAAAAGTCAATATGAAGATGGGGTTAAGAGGAGAACAAACACTATAGAAGAAAGACTTGTGCAAATGAAGACATCAATAGAAGTCATCGGAAGTGAAATGAGAGGAAAAAAGGGTTGAAAACACACACACACACACACACACAGAATAACATCTTAATATCAGTGACCTGTAGATCTGTAGAACATTATCAAGTAGCCTAAAATGTATATTATTGATCCTCAGAAGGACAGGAACAAGATGAGATATAGAAAAAAATGTTTAATGGCCTCGAATTTTCTAAGCTTGATTATATATATATATATCTCCATGCTGTTTGAAAAAAAAACCAAGAACAATAAACAAGGAAAATCACACCATGGTAAATCATAGTCAAATGGTGAAAAGGTGATGTTTAAATAATCTTAAAACCAGGCTAAGACAAAGCCAAATTCATTACCATTGCACTGATTCTGACTCATAGTGATCCTGTAAGTCAGGATGTATTTCTGAGACTGTAACTTTTAGATGTGAGTCGAAAGCCTCATCCCTCTCCTGCAGAGTGGCTGGTGGTTTTGAATCATAGACCATGTGGTTAGCTGCACAATGTGAAACGACTACACTCCTGGGGCTCCTTAAAAGCAGGCAGAGGGCCAAAATGTTAGACACAAAGGAATAAAACTAAGAATGACAGCAAACTTCTCATCAGTAACAAGACAAGTCAGAGGACAGTGGAGGGACTTTTTAAAGTTCTGAAACAAATGAAGAAAGAAACACCACCAACCCCAAATCCTGATAACCTAGAAGTGCATACTGAGTAAGAAAATCTCAAAGGTGAGAGGCAACTGATTCTTTAGCAATATATGCATTGATGGTGATGGCAACAAATGTACAAATGTGCCTGACACAATGGATGGATGTATGGATTGTGATAAGAGTTGCACGAGCCCCCACTAAAATGATTTTTAAAAAGAAATATATGCGTTGACAGAAGACATCACTAGCAGACCTATACTATAAAATATGAAACAGAAAGTCCTTCAGGTAGAAGGAAAATGATACCAGATGAAAATTTGAATTTATGTAAAGAATTGAAAGTACTGGGAATGGTAAATGTGAATAGATATAAAGTGTTTTTCCTTATTTTTCTTAATTTCTCTAACAGATTTAAAAGACTGTTTAAAACAAAAGTACTAACAATGAATTATGGGCATGCAGAAGTACAATATATGATAAAAACAGCACAAAGGTTAGAAGGGACAAATAGAAGTGTATTTGTTATTAGGTTTATATTGCATACATAAACTGATGTAATATTACTTGATGGTAGAGTATTATATTTCAAGATGTTTATTATAAACTCTGGAGCACTAGAAAAACAAGAGAGGTACATCTAAGCAGCCATTAATCCCAAAAGACCAAACTGCCGTCGAGTCAATTTGACTCATAGTGACCCTATAGGACAGAGTAGAACTGCCCCTGTGGGTTTCCGAGACGGTAGCTGAAAAAATCGTGCAAAGAACGCAGTAGTGTCCATTTGTTAACATCTTACTACATTTGCATTGCCATTCTTTATGTGAGAGTGTACTTTTCCTGAGCTGTATCAAAGTAAGTTGCCTACATCATGTCCCAGTGTCGCTGGATGCCACTGAGATGGTTCCAATTCATAGTGACTATGTGACAGAGTGGAACTGCTCCATAGATCTGTTTGACTGTCATCTTTGTAGAAGCAGATGGTCCGATCTGTCCTCTGGGCAGCCCAATGGTGGGTTCCAAACACCGTCCTTCAGCTTAGCAGCTGAGTGCTTACCCATTGCTCCCAGGGCTCCTTCATGTTCTATTACCCCAGGCCCCAACCCGTCTAACTCACAGCGACCTTATAGGACAGAAGAGGACTGTCTCATGGTTTTCAAGGCTGAAACCCTTCTCCCCGGGAGCTGTTGGCAGGTTCCAATCGCTGCACCACCAGGGATTGTGCAGACCTAGCTGCTGAGAAAAGTAATGATAAATGTGGAGATAAACATAACGATAAAGGTCAAGAAACTTCTGAGAAGATATCACAGAGGTGTAAATCAATAAAAATAAGACATAGAGGTTAAGAGCCAGGGAGGATAAAAGGAGAAAGATCAACAACAAAAATAGTAAGGATCCAAGAAAGGACGACTAGGGAAAATGGTTAAGTCTGTCCCTCAAC
>NW_022103906.1:16680675-16682085 GCF_000313985.2 Echinops telfairi
GCTCAGCCTTAGCCAAGTTCAGGGAGATATTTTTCCCCTGATCCCTAAGCCTTTCCTTTGGAAGAAAGGACATTGCTTCCACCCCAATTGGGCTGTTGCTGTTAGCGTTAGACACCATCAAGTCCGTTTTGACTCCCAGTGAGCCAGTGGGACAGGGTGCAACTGGCCCCATCACACTGTCTGCTGCCAAGGATGGGAGCGGATCACCAGGCCTCCCTCCTGCAGATCCACTGGGGGCTGAGCTAACCAAAAGGCTCAAAGTCAAGTGCTTAACTGTTGCACCAGCAGGGTGCCTTACAAGTATGTCACTGTAATCACAAATGGTGATTCTGGTTCATTAAAATTGTTAAATTATTCCTAATAAACTTTATTTTTAAAAAGCAGGGGAATAGTCATTTTTGAATGTGCACCACCCAAACTGCAAAAACGCCACAAAACAAAAGCCCCTTTCATTGCTCAGTGACATAGGAAAGTTTTCTTTGTTTTTAGAAAACTTTATCACCTAACTACAACAATAACTACTACAACAATAACAATAACAAAAAGCCACCCCATAATCATTGAGCTGATTCCAACTCATGCAGACCCAAGTGTGTCAGAGTCGAACTGTGCTCCCTCACATTTCCAGGTGCTGATTTAGAAGTCTATCACCAGGCCTTTCCTCCGTTTATCAGGAAAACATCCCAGCCCAGTCCAACTCAAGTCCATAAGTCTGATACTAGTCCGTAAGTCCCTCCTCAGACTCATGCAGCCACACGCAATGATGCACAATGCAGGAAGATCACAGGCCGGTGGGTGAAAAGCTGAGTAGATCCAATGGCCGTGGCACTGGCAGCAATCAGGGTCAGCCAGCAGGAAGGTGAAGGCAGAGAGAGAAGGGGAGGTACCCAGGGTCCTCCTTTGGAGAAGGCCATGTCCACTAGGAGGCAACATCAGGTCGTGACCTGATCAGCAGGTTGAAAACCACCCCTACACTTTTATATATCTTCAAGCCGACATGAAATTACTTAACTACCACAAATGCCAATGAGGCAACTGAAAATTGGAGTCTTCTTTTCCCTGGCAAGCACTCCTACTGCGTGCGCTCAATGATCTCAAATGGCCTTGGCTCTTCCTTTGTTTCTTTTCCATGTCTTCTTACTCCATTTAGATCACCCAGAAGAGCATGTATTTGTACTGGTTCAGCTTCTACTTTCTACATACCATGCCATATCCTGGCTTATTCCTCCCTCTCTTAACCACACAATTTAATCTGATTAGGGTCAGAAAATAAATTGGTAATGATGCATGAAATCTAGGCAGAGCTATGTTCTAAATATTTTCTATGATTAAAAATCACTTTGTGCCCCAGTTTAAATTTTTTGCTCTATATTCTACATCATAAAAGTTATTACATCCCCCCTCCACACA
>NW_022103906.1:16683386-16686223 GCF_000313985.2 Echinops telfairi
GTCAGTCCATTGTGCGGAAGGTCGTCCTCTTTTTCACCAGCCCTTTATTTCACCAAGCGTGATGGCCTTTTCCGGGAACTGACTGGTCTTTCCTCTGATCACAAGTTCAAAGTACATGAGATGAAATCTCACCCTCCTTGCCTCTGAGGAGCATTCTGGCTCTATTACTTGCAGGACAGATGTGTTTGTCTTCTGGAAGGCCATAGTATGTTCAATATTCTTTGCCAACTCCACAATCTCCCATGTTTCAGTCTTCCTTATCGTCCAGCTTTCCCATGCACAGGCGCGACTTTAAAATACCACGACTTGGATCAGGTGCACCTTAGTTCTCAAAGAACATCTTTGCTCTTGAACTCTTTTCAAAGGTCGTGTGAAGCAGATTTGCCCGAGGTAGTATTTCTTGGCTGCTGTTTCATGCGTGTGGTTGTGGATCCAAGGTAAATGAAGTCCTTGACAACTTCGATCTTTTCATTGGATATCATGACGTTGTTTATTGGTCCAGTTTGGGGGAATTTTCTTTTCACCTTTAGCTGTGATCGTTCTAAAGGCTGTAGTCTTTGATCTCTATCAGCAAGCGCATTGAGTCCTCTTCACTGTGAGTAAACAAGGTTGTGTCATCTGCATAGGACGGGTTGCTAAGACCCTTCCTCCAATCTTGAGGCCATGTTCTTTGTACAGCCTAGATTCTCAGGTTAGTTGTCAGCATCCTGGTTGAATGATTATGGTGAGGTGATCACAGCCCTGATGCACACTTCCCTGATTTTAAAACACCTAGTGGCTCCGTGTTCTTTTCAAATGACTGCCTCTTGGCTTATGTACTGGTTCCACCTGAATGCAATGAAGCTTTTCCTGGTTAAAAATTATCCTTCTAGATTCAAAGGCTAATTAGAAACCATTTCCAGAGAGCAATGGTGGGGTCTGGCTTCGTGTTGACTTTCTCAGAGATCAAAGCTGGAGCAGAGGCTGCGGGAGGGAGTGTGGGAGGACTTTTCAGGAAGCATCACTTCTGTGAGAAACATATTCTCTCTCCCTTCCAATTATCTGGTCACCAACTGTATACCTAGCTATGTTTGTCGGGAGCCACCAAGTCAACTCAGGCATATAGTGACCCAGGGGGCAGAGTGGACCAGCTCCACAAGGTTCTGCGCGCTGTCATCTTTACGGAAGCAGGTCACCAGGTTTGTCTCTACAGAGCTGCTGGGTGTGGGTTTGAACCACCAACCTTTTAGTTAATAGCCAGGCACTTACCCATTGCATTACTGGGGCTTCTGCTGTACCTCGTTAAGAAATCTCTTATTTAAGTTCTCAGGTTCAAAATAACTGGTATGGCTTCAGGCTCCTGAGTGACACTGACCAGGGCAGGGAGGTCAGGATAGGCAACAGAGGTGGTCAGGAAGCTGCTCTTTGGGGCCCATGTGTGTGGATGAGAGGAGCCCTGGTGGCATAGTAGATACTCATGGGGCTGCAGTTTGAAACTCAGCCTCTCCTCAGGAGAAATACGGGGCTTTCTTCTCCTGTTAAGAGTTACAGTCTCAGAAACTCACAGGGGCCAGTTCTACCCTGTCCTAGTAGGTCCTAATGAGTCAGCGTCGACTCGACCGCAGTGAGTGTGGATGAGAGGTTCCACGTTCTCAGAGACAGACATTCTCTTAGGGCTGGCCAAGTGAGCTCTTGCCCCATTAGGACTAGGAGCCAAGCTGTGATCTGAGCAGTCTGCCCCATTCGGTGTGGACACTGGGAGGAAAGTGAGACCAAAGAATCAGGGGTCCAGGGGTCCAATCCCATTACCTACAAATCACACCTGGTGTATTGAAACAGAGGGGGCACGAATCAGCTCTCCAACCATTCCAGGCAGGCGAGAACTGTCTGCCTATGGCAGGGACAAGGAACTTTAGATGAACAGGGACCACTGATTTAGAAACAAACAAACAAATTGAACCAGTGTGGGGCGAGGACGTTTCTCATAAAATGTTAAGTGAGACTCACAAAGTAGAGTAAGAAGGGAATACAAATATGACCCACATAGTTGAATGATGGGCATATATATAAGAGATTGTGTACTCGAAATGGTATATTCTTTAAGTGTCAGAAGTGTTGCTCAAGCTGGCAGAACTTTTTAGAAATATTAGCAATGGGCTGGTATCCAACAGACCAAATCAGACCCTAGGCTGTAGGCTCTCTGGTGGTAAAGGAAATTTAATTATGCCTGGAAAAAGAAACATATAGACTCCCCGATGTAAACTATGCTAATAAAAATTCAACCATAAGAAAATCAAATCTATTGCATATTCTTTTCCAGGGGGAGAAAACTATCTACATGTTGTCCACAAACTCCTACTTCCTTCTTATCTCTTGTTTATAAAGGAGGACAGGACTTCCCACTGGGAGCCTAGAACATGCTGTTCTTCACAAAAAATGGAAACTAGTAGGTGACCTTGAGCTGGAGTTATTGCTGAGTCTGAGTCTGCTCCAGGATGCCTGTTGATGGCTGAGAGTCCCTAGAATCAAGGGAGCCCCGGGCAGGCCCCGTGCTGGCCTGTGGGAGAGCAGCCACCTCGATGCTCCTGGCAACGGCTATCTCCCCCCAACTCTTTCCCAAC
This sequence comes from Echinops telfairi, assembly GCF_000313985.2. NCBI lineage: Eukaryota > Metazoa > Chordata > Mammalia > Afrosoricida > Tenrecidae > Echinops > Echinops telfairi. The sequence continues at coordinate 16,685,987 of NW_022103906.1, forward strand.
ATGTGGAAACAGTCTCTCCTGAAGAAGCTTACAACCTAGTGAGCACAAGAGGATGAGATCTATCTAGCCAAGCAGACCCTAAAGAGAGGAAACAAAAAATTATGGGGGTCCCAGGGGGCGAGGGAGCTGGCTTTGGGGCACCCAATTCACATCAGCTGCTGAGCCCTAGGCTCCAGAGAGTGCTCAAGTCCAAGGCCTTTCACTCTTCTTAATTGTCTTCGTTTTCTAGAGCTTTCT
>NW_022103906.1:16687315-16694725 GCF_000313985.2 Echinops telfairi
AGACCACTAGGGCATCTTCCAGGGCAGACTCAGGCTCAGTAGGTCTGTAATGGTAGTAGGAGAGTCTCCTTGTAACAAGAGTGGAGAGGGAGCCAAGGGTCCTGGGTTCTAGGCCTGCCTCAGCCGAGGATACCTCAACAACCCTCTTCCCATCTTTGGGTTTAACCCCCCTCCACCTCCCAAATGAAGGGTTTGGGCTCTTATATTTTGAGAACTGAACTGAGATTCGCCAGAGAGCAGTAGGGAAGAAGATCTCCCGTGACAAGGAGACTGGATGAAGAAATAGTTGGAAACAACAGGGTGGCAGCGCTGCTCAGCTCCTCGAGTGCAGTGTGCAGCGAGTGCACTCTGAGTCGGTGCCTGTGCGATGCCCATGGCCTGTGCTCTCCCGCCAGCCTGGTGGTTGTGGTTCAAACTCACCGAGAGGCAGCACAGAAGAAAAGGTGATCTGCTTCCGTTCAGACGGCAGCTGGGACCATGAGATGGAGCAGTCTGCTCCGTAAGGCATGGGCCAGGATCAACGCGGTGACAACTAACAATGTCACAGTATGAGCGAGACTACCTGGATTTGCAACGTAGAGCTTCTCGGGGCTTACAGAGCAAACCCTGGGATAGCTAGGTTTGTTTCATCCCACAAAAGTTCCTCTCCATGAAGAACAAATAGGCAGTTCTTAATAGGCTTGCTGTATACCCGAAGCATTTCATATCCTAGCAACAACCACACAGTGACAAGTCTCCTGACTGCCGGAGCGGTGCTCTCTCTGCGCCCTCAGAAAGGATTAGAGACCAAAGGGGCCTGGTGCCTGGAAGCGGAGGCTTGGGAGAGAGTGTGCAGTACAATGACTGTGTGCCAAGCTGTTCCGGTAACATGAGCTTACACATGCAGTGTGCCTAACAGAACATTGGAATGTCAGCACTGAAGGGGCCCAGCAGGCCTCCAAGGTTCAGAGAGGCTGAGGGGGTGGGCTTGGCAAGTTGGCATCTGGATACTGGATCTACAGCCCTCAGCAATATGTGTGTGGTCTCCTGAGAGACTGCTGCCCAGTCTGTGCCCAGTCTTTGGAACGGACCTTCCGCATGTCCACTTCCAGGGCTGTGTCTAAAAAAAGACCTGTCAGAGAAAGCAGGCCTGGGTCCCAGAGATCCCTCCATCAAAAACCCACAGTCAGGTTCCAGAAGAGTTGGAAGGGCCCTGAGAATCCATCTTTATGAATCTCTGTCTGATCCAAGAGGCGTGCATGCCAGGGATGCAAGATATGTGAGGGGTGTGGAGGAGATGAGGCTCGATGGGCGCCCTTCTTCCATGCTGTTGTAAGCAGGGACCCAGGGGGTGGGGAACTGAGTGACCAAGTGAAGAGTCAGCTACACTCACACTGATGGTGGTGCCTGCTGGCATGCTTGCTTTATCTGGCGACATGTTGGGCTATGGAGACAACGAGGCGGAAAGGTCGTTATTGCTCAAGAACGGTTTTCCTGGCTCAGCCCCTGGCTCCAGCTGAGATCTGGCTGTCTGCCTGTAGTCTGGGTCTTCAGCAGCTCGCCTCCACCCATTCACGAGGGGCTGGCAGAGCTTCCAGAGAAAAGCTCGAGATTCACTGGCCTGTTCCATACACGTGCTGAAATCCTGGTGGGTTCAGGCCAGTCTGTGCGGGGCACGCTCCTATGTGGTGACAGAAAGAGCAAGCATTCTAGGGACAGAGACAAATATACCTATTCCAGAGAGGAGGGAATATGGCCTGGAGTAGTGACCCAGAGTTGTGTTGTTATTAAGTGCCATCAAGTCAGTTGCGACCCACAGTGATCCTATGCGCAATAACGAGACACTGCCCAGGCCCGCGCAATGCTCACACTGGTTCCCACGCTGGAGCCCATGGTTGTAGTCGCTGTGCCAATCCACCTTGTTGAGGGCCTTCCTCTTTTACACTGCCCCTCCGCTTTACCAAGCATCAGGTCCTTCTCCTTTGACTATTCCTCGCCAGCATCAGAATTGAATCACATGGATTCTTCTTTGGTCTTCCCAATGCAATGTACAACTTTCACATGCATATGTAGCTATTGAAAATGCCCTAGCTTGGGTCAGGCATAGCTTAGTCCTCAAAGAAACCTCACTGCTTTTCAACATTCTAAAGAGGCCTCATGCATCAGATTTACCCAGTGCATCTTGTTCACTTGATTGCTACTTCCTTAAGCACTGATTGTGGATGCAAGCAAGATGAAATCTTTGACAACTTCATTCTTTTCTCCATTTATTCTAATGCTACCTTTTGGTCCAGTTGTGAAGACTTTGTTACTTTTTTACACTGAGTGGTAATCCATAGTGAAGGCTGCAATCCTTCATCAGCAAATGTACTTCAAGTCCTCCTCACCTTCAGCAAGCAAGGTTGTGTCATCTGCGTATCACAGGCTGTTAATAACCCTTCCCCCAATCCTGCTGCTGCATTCTTCTCCATATTATCTATCTAGCTTCTCTGCTGATTGGCTCCGAATACAGATCAAATAAGTATGGTGAACATATACAATTCTGACACACACCTTTTTTGATTTTAAACCATGCAGTTTTCCCTTGTTCTGTTTACACAATTGCCTTTTGATCCATGAACAGGTTCCACATGAGCCAGGAATTCCCATTCTTCTCCAGGCTATTTATAGTTTGTTATGAGCCACATAGTCAAATTGACTATCCGTGTAGCCAGGTTAACTGTGGCATAGTCAACAAGACACAAGTAAACATCTTTCCGGTATTCTCTGCTTTGAGCCAAGATCCATCTGACATCAGCAATGATACCCCTTGTTTCATGTCCTCTCCTGAATCCAACCGGAACCTCTGTCAGCTCCATATTAATGTACTGCTGCAACCATTGTTGAATGATTGCCATCAAAATTTTACTGGCGTGTGATATCAGTGATATTGTTCTATTATTTGAGCACTCTGTTGGGTCACCTTTCTTTGGAATGGGTACAAATATGGATCTCTTCCAGTCAGGTGGTCAAGGTGCTGTCTTCCAAATTTCCTGGCCTAGATTAGTGAGTGCTTTAAATCCATCAGCTTGTTGAAACATTTCCATTGATATTCCACCAATTCCTGAGGTTTATTTTTGAATTTTCATCATATCTTCAATGGCTTTGATATAGTAGATGGCAAACTCCTAAGATTTGTAAAGTACAAAAAACATTCCAAGATTAGCTAATATTAGGGGAGACAGAATCAAAATTCAAAAGATCCCAATAGGCTGGAACCAGGAACGGAAACTGTCGCTCGGTGCATCACATTGGTTCTGACGTAAAGTGACCCTAGGTTCAAGAGAACAAGACTTTCCCAGTTTTGTACTGTCCTTGAAATTGTTGCTATGTTCGATCCCATGGTTGCAGCCACTGTGTCAATCCATCTAACTGAGATTTCTTACCTCCTTTTCGCTGACCCCTACTTTACCAAGCATAAGCTCCTTCTCCAAGACCTGGTCCTTTCTGATAACACTGTGGCTGTATTTCTTCCAAAAGAAATTTGTTTTTCTTCTGGCAGTCCATGGTATAGTGAATACCCTTTGCCAACACTCATCGAAGGATCGCTTTTTCCTCAGTCTTCCTTATTCATAGTGCTGCTTTCTCACATCCAAGAGGCAACTGGAAACACCAAGGCTTGTCTTCATCAGGCTCTAGTCCTCAAGGCAAAGACATCTTTGCTCTTTCAAATGTTAGAGATGTTTTTCACCACAGCCTAATGCAATTCATCATCTGATTTTTTGACTGATACTTCTAGAGGTGTTGATTGTAGATTCAAGTAATATGAAATCCTCAATGACTTCCATAGTTTCTCTGTTTGTTTTTTTTTTAATGATGTTGCTTGCTGGTCTAGTTGTGGGGATTTTTGTTTTCTTCATGTTAAGATATCATTTTTATTGAAGCCTGTAGTCTTGAGTCTTCATCAATAAGTACTTCAGTCCTCTTGGCTTTCAGAAAGCAAGGTTGTGCCACCTGCAAATTGCAGGTTGCTAATAAGTCTTCCATCCAATCCTTCTTCATCTAATCCGCCTTCTTGGTGCGTCTGTTCAGCACACAAATTGAGTACGGAGAGCAAAAGGCCATCACCCTGACCCATATCTTTCCAGATTTTAAGATGCGCAGCATCCCGTTGCTCCATTTAAACGACTGCCCCTTGGTCTGTGCATGTTCCTCTGGAGCCCAATGACGTGTTCTGGAATTCCTGTTCTTCACATTGGTGTCCAGAATTTGTCCTGATCCACACAGTTGAATGCTTTTGCATAATCAATAAAACAGCTAACCCCCCTTGCTGGTATTCTTTGCTTCCATTCAGGGTTCATCTGGCATAAGCAATGATCTTTCTTCTTTTATGTCCTCTTCTAAATGCAGCTTTCTGGTAGAATGGAAAAAGGAATGTGTGTGTGGTGGGAGATAGGTAAAAGAGAGCTCTTATCCTCGGAGAGGGGATGAATAATCTATAAAACAGCAGAAAAATAAAGAAATGGCAACATAACTCAGAAAGGTGGCAATAAATATAAAAAGTAACAGGCACAATAGATTGGAGACAGCACATAGGTTCGAGAGATTAGAGAGTTAGTACTTTCCTATCAAGCCTTCTAGAATTATTTGATTATGAAACATATACACATGCAAGGGGGGAGGGAATTCCTCAACTTGATAAAGATCATCTACAAAATCCTACACCAGACTTAATGGTTAAAAACAAAAACAAAAAACCCAGTGTATTTCACTCTGAGATCAGGAACAAGCATGGGATGTTCTCTATCACCACCCCTTTCCAAGATCATACTAGTGGTACTAGCTAATGCAATAAGATAGGAAAAAGAATAAAAGACAGATTGGGAAGGAAGAAATACAACCGTCTTTGCTCATAGATATCATGTTTTTTTAAGGTAGAAAATCCCAACGAATTGACAATGAAACACCTGGAACTAATAAGCAACTACAGCAGTGCTACAGGATACAAGGTTGATATGCAAAATTCAATTGCTTTCCTATATATAATCAATAAGTCAGCATGCTTTACAATAAAAACCAAGTTTACTTTAGTTCACACACACAAAAAATACTTATGTACTCAAATATACTTACTTCACACTTATGGACATGGTTAGGTTCCAAAAACAAGGATGTTAAGTGAACATCAGCAGTATGCAAAAATGGAAGATGACGACACCTGATCACAAAACTGAGGCAGGCTACAGGATAACATAACTGCCACATGACATCATTATTTAACTACCAAACCACTAAGAGTCATGGGACAGTCTGGTTGACCCAAAACCTTAACTATCACGGCCGGCATTACTCTCCTCCAGTATCTCAGTGTTCGATACTGCCTGATATAGGTCATTAATGCCCAGGTAGTTGGATAGTAGATAGTAGACTGTTATAACTGCAAAATGATAGTTAATGAGATAGTCAATACATGAGGATAAGATAGGTATATGTATACAATCTATGTGAGGAAAACTAAAATACCCTAGTGGGAATGAAAAATGGTTCAGCCACTTTGAAAGACAGTCCGGAAGACAATTTCTTGTAAACATAGCCTTACTAGGAACCACACCATTAGTTATTTGTCCATGTGAACTGGAACCTTTATCCACACAAAAATTTGCACACAAATGTTTATAGAAGCCTTACTTGTGATTGGCAAACATTGGAAGCAATCAGTTAAATAGATGAATGGGCTAACCGTGGTACATCTAGATCAGTGTTTCCCAAAGTGTGTGATACTGCCCCCTGGAGGTCACTGGAATGATCTAGGGGGCTGCAAAAACAGATACCTACACTTTATTCTGGATTAGTGCTACAGTACAAATGTTTTTAATTGCCAGGGGGGCACTGAGTAATTTTTTTTTCTGGAAAGGGGAGCAGTGGGTCAAATACATTTGGGAACCCATGAACTAAACACTGGATTAATGTTCAGTGTTAAAAAGAAATGAGTCTTGGTGAGGGAGACGTGGGATGGGGTAAGATATGATAAAATAATAATAAATTATAAATTATCGGGGTTTTGGGGGGGCGGGGGGAGCAGGGAGGGAGGGGGGAAAATGAGCTGACACCAGGGGCTCAAGTGGAAAGTAGGTGTCGTAAGAATGATGAAGTCAACATATGTACTAAAGTGCTGGACACAGATGACGTATGTAGAGATTGTGATGAGTTGTATGAGCCCCTAATAAAATGATTATTTAAAACAAAAAGAAATGAGTCATTACACACAACAATAGCTCCATTTTAAATAACAGAACACATCCAATGCTGAAGAGGAGCTCTAACACACTTCTGGTAGCATGGTAAACATGTACAACCATTGTGGAGAGTGATGTGAAACTACTTAAAGCAACTGGGAACAGGAATCCCATGTGACCCAGCAATACCTCTGCTGGGTATATATCCCGAAGAAGTAAGAGACATGAGAGCAGACATATGCTCTCCCATGTTCATCATAACACAGTTCTAAATGGGAAGAAACGGAAAACAGCCCAAATGCCCATCAGTAGAAGAATGGATTAAGAAACCGGCACACACACACAGTGGAATACCATGTGTCCTTCAGAAAAACCAGCGGTGAAACCATGAAGCAGCTCATGACAGTGGTGGCTCTGGAAACGGTTATGCTGAGTGAACTTAGTGAATCATGAAAGGAGGTATGTTGTATGAGAAGGATGAGCACTAAGACACAGGCAGGCATCCGTAGTTAAGTCACGTAGTCTTCTAATCTGGTCTCCCAAGCAACGAGGTGACAATGCCTGCAGAATGTTCATGATCCACATATCACCACCTTATTGTACATCTTAAAAACCACTTCATCAGAATGGAACTCACTCAGCTGCGATCTCTTTCACATGTTGTGGGGACAGGGAGAAGACCAATCAGTTCCTGCCATATAACGTTGTTCCACGGTCACCCCAAACCAATAGACACCCCTACAAGGGCACTCAGTTAACCTTAACAGAGACTCAAATCCTAAAGGTTGCCAGGGGCTCAAGGGGAGCGGGAGTGGGGAGGAAGGATGAAGCAAAGCACAGGATATTTTACAGGCTGTGGGTTTATTCTGCACGATATCTATATCTATATATAGATATTTAACTCATTTTATTGGGGGATCATACAACTCATCACAATCCATACATCCATCGGTTGTGTCAAGCACATTTGTACATTTGTTGCCCTCATCATTCTCAAAACATTTGCTTTCTACTTGAGCCGTTGGTATCAGATCCTCGTTTTTTCCCCTCCCTCCCTGCTCCCCCCTCCCTCATAAACCCTTGATAATTTATAAATTATTATTATTTTGTCATATCTTACACTGTCCGATGTCTCCCATCACCCACTTTTCTGTTGTCCGTCCCACAGGGAGGAGGTTATATGTAGATCCTTGTAATCGGTTCCCCCTTTCTACCC
>NW_022103906.1:16695472-16704092 GCF_000313985.2 Echinops telfairi
CTTATGCACCTATTTTGTCTTCAGCGATCGTCTGCACGATATTTTAATAGTGAACGCATAACATTTTGCATTTAAAAAACCCTTAGAACAGTACAACACAACCAGTGAACCTTAATGCAAAGGAGGGATTTATGTTAATGATAACATCAATACTGGCTTATCAATTATAGTACATGTACTACACTAATGCAAGATGTTAATAAATAGGAGAAACTGTGCAAGGGGAGGAGGCCCACTGGCGCAGTGGGGTAAGTCATGGGCTGCTAAATGCAAGGTCGATGGGCTCAAACCCACCAGTGGCGCTGCAGGAGAAAGATGAGGATAAGGATTTACAGTCTCAGAAACTCTATGGGCTAGTTCTACTGCACCCTATAGGGTCACTGTGAGTTGGAATGGAGTCTACAGCTGTGGGCTTGGTCTTTTGGGTGGCTGTACAGGTGAAAGCGGGGCATATGGGAACACTGCATTTTTCTATGCTGTTTTTCTGTGGAACCAAAAGTGTTCTAAAAATAAGATGTATGAACAAAAAAGGCAGCAAGATACACAACGCATACCTTTAACAAATGTGAAGACTAAATTAAAACAGCAACAACAAACGTCTCCCTCTTGGCCTAGCTGGGATAGATGCCTCAGAAAGGGGAAGAGAAAGAAAAACTGAGTGATATCTCACTCCGCATTGCCTTTGATTCATTTATTCCTCCTCCAGTTTTCTCTCTTTCTCTACATTCGGTCTCCCCCACCCGCCCCCCATATTCTATCTCAACTTCTCCTTATATTTCACCCGCCCCTTCCTGGCATAACATTCAGATGAAACATCCTTATAATTATTACTTATTGTGTTTATTGAATACAATACTTCCTGTTCTTAGTTCTTAATATTAAAAGCATGTGTGGAACGTTCTTTCTCCTTTCCAACCAAAGCAAGCAGCTGTATATTATTTTCTCTCAAGGTGAAGAAAATTTTCCAAAAGGCTCTCTTATTCTTGATCATCGGGCCCAACCAGGTTCCTGATCTGGGCGATCTCTCTCTAGGTCTCTGTTCAGACTCTGATTAAACTGTGGCAGCGGTGGGGGATTTTGAGCCACGAGACAGGGGGCAGCAGTGTGAACCCACCAGGAGAAAGATGCGGCTGTCTAATCCCACAAAGGTTCGTTGTCTTGGAAACCCTCTGCAGAGTCACTGTGAGTCGGAACCGACTTGATGGCAGTGGGTTTACACAGGGTGCCCAGGCCCAGATAGCTCAGTCGTGAACAAAGGGTTTCTGTGTTGAGTGGAAGTCTGTCTTTTTGTTTGGATACTTCAGAAAAAAATGTAACACATCCCCCAGGATAGCCTGTGATACTGTATATCTGAAAATGGATTCTTCTTTGGGCTGAGCACCGCCCTTTGCTGCTGACTTTTCTACCCGTCCACCAACCTGCTTACCCCTTTGGGGACCTTCTACTCACTCACTGCTGGGGAGTCCACCCCAACTCACAGTGATCATGCAGGATGGGGAGAACTGTCTAGGTGGTTTTGAAGGCTATAAATCTTTCCAGGAGACTGCCACATCTTTCTCCTGTGGAGTGGCTGGTGAGGGTGAATGGCTAAACTTTGTCTTAGGAGCTATGTTAGTCTGGGTAGACTAGAGAAACAAATTCATAGACACTCATGTATATAAGAAAGAGCTTTATATACAAGAGCAATTTAATATTGAGAAAACACCCCAGTCCAGTCCAGATCAAGTCCATAAGTCCTATATTAACCCATATGTCCAATCTCAATCTATAGAATCCTCTTCAGACTCAGGAAACACATGCAATGACGCTGAATGCAGGAAGATCACAGGCCAGTGACTGGAAAGTCTTGCAGATCCAGTGGTGGTGGAAGCATCTCAGTGCAGGCAGGGGTCTCCACATGGCTCCTCCAGCTCCAGGGCTCTGGCTGCATCAGCGTAGCTCCATCAGGCTCCATCAGTAATGTCTCGCAGTGAGTGAGTGTGTATCCCGTCTCCAGTGAGCTATATCTCTCTTTAGCACCTCCAAATGAGGTCATCAAGCTGCAACCTGATTGACAGGCTCAACTCCACCCCTTCACAAGTTGACACCAGATTATGTAACTACCATAGGAACCTGGTGCTTAATCACAGCAAAATTAGGTCTCGTGTGGGCGCCCACTAATTTGGATAAAACCTTTCAGTCAGAGGCATGTGGAACTGAACATAGTTCATCAGATGTGATCTCATCAAGGCAGAGGTCTGAAGCTCTGTAACCTCCACTTTTCTGCTGACTATGCTTCTATTAATGGAACCTCAGTTTTGAAATAACTTTTTTGTTGCTGTTATGATTTGGGAGAGAGCAGATTCGTTTTCCATGTAACAATCTATACTTTTTTTCTCGTGGTGTTAGTTGCAATCCCCTAGATATAACAGAACTTGCCCCCCTGGGCTCATTTCCATCCATCCTTCTTTCCTGCCCCTTCTTGTCTTCAGAGCTTTGTTTTTGGGCAAAACTTGCTTTTTTACCTCATATGGATGATTGTGCTGAGGACTGTCTTCCTTATGGGAGTTATTGTTGACTATATAGGTCTGTTTGTTGCTTGATTGGCCGGTGCGCTCCAGGGGTGGGTGCAGTTCCAGCTCAGAGGATGTCTAAGGACCACAGTTTCTAGGGTGCTATCATTCTCTATTAGACCAATAAGAATGGCCTTTTTAAAAATGATTTTGAACTTTGACCTACAGTATTCTTTCACTCTGCCCAATACCTTTGATTATAATTCCAATCAAGGCAGTCATTGGTGGTAGCTGGGCACCAGCTAGTTCTTCTGATCTCAGGGCTGTGGCTCCTGTCTTTTGGAATCATTGTTTCCTTGAGTCTTTGATTTTCCTCGCTCTTCTTTGCTCCAGATTGGGGGGGAGACCAATAGTAGCACGTTAGATGGTCACACAAAAGCTTTTTTTTTTTTTTTTTTTAAATATTTTATTAGGGGCTCTTACAGCTCTTGTAACAATCCATATATCAATTGTATCAAGCATATTTGTACATGTTACCATCATTATTTTCTAGACATTTATTTTCTATTGAGCCCTTGTTGTCAGCTCCTCTCTCCTATACCCATCCTCCCCACTCTTGTAACCCGATTGGTAAATTATAAATTCTTATTACTTTCATGTCTTACACCAACCGATGTCTCCCTTCCCCCCCTTCCCCCGCAGTTTCTGTTGTTTGTCCCCTTGTGTGTGTGTGTGTGTGTGTGCCAATCATCACGATCAGTTCCCCCTTCCTCTCTCCACCTTCCCCCTGCCCTCCTGGTATCACTACTCCTATTCCTGTTCCTGGAGTCTTGTGTCATGGGCTCTTATCTCTTACCTGTACCTATCCACATGCTCTGGTCTAGCCCACAGTGGAAGGCAGTACTAGAGTCATGATAGTGGGGGTGGGGAAGCCTCAAGGAACCAGAGGAATATTGTGTGTTTCATCGGTGCTTTACTGTACCCTGACTGACTCATCCCTTCCCTGTGACCCCTCTGTGAGGGGATGCCCCATTGTCTACAGATGGGCTTTGTGTCTCTGCTCTGACCCCCCTCATTCTCAAAGATAGGTTTTTTTGTTTGACCAAACCTCCTTGGGTTTTGTCTTCTGATGCCTGTTACCCTGTCCTAGGGACACATGATAGCACAGGCTGGTGTGCTTCCTACAGGTAAGCTTGTTGCTTTTCTGCTAGATAGCTGCTTGTTTAACTTTAAGCTTTTAAGACCCCAGACTCTATATCTTTTGATAGCCGGACACCATCTGCTTTCTTCACCATATTTGCTTATGCACCCATTTTGTCTTCAGCGATTGTGCCGGGAGGGTGAGCATCACAGAATGCCAGGTTGTTAGAACAAAGTGTTCTTGCCTTGAGGGAGGGCATGAGCAGAGGACCGAAGTCCATCCACAACTTAAGTGTATTGACATATAAATATGTGTACATGAGCCAATACCTTTATTTTTATGGATTAATATATTATCATATGTACGCACCTATGCTTATACCTCTATCCATATCTTTGCTTCCTAGATCTTTCCTCTGTTTCCTTTTACCTTCCTCCTCCCCTACCATCACACTCCCTACTTCTGCCTCTTAGTGATTCCTCTGAGCTAGATTGCTATTGCTCCAACACCCCCAGGATCTCTACATCCTTGTTGTTGATTTTAATTCCCTAGTGTTTCCTTGTCTATGGCATTGTTTCTCACCACTCCCTTCCCCAACTTCCTTCTCCCCACGGTCCCTTCAGACCGTCGGTCCCATTGCTTTCTCCCTGAGCTTGCTTCCCATGCCTATCAATAACAGAGACCAAACAAAAAGAAAACAAAAGGTTGAAAAAAGAGAAAAACAAACAAAGAAAAAAAAAACATACATAATTTCAGGTCTGTCCACTGACTTTTATGCTGTCTCCCCACTGGTCCTGGGGAATTCCGGGAGCTGCCCCTCTTAGTCTGAAGTCTACTGGGGGGACTACTCAGGTGCTTTGGGTCTGTTCTTTGTTCCTGTTGCTGTTCTGTTCTGTTCCCTTCTTGCCCTACTGTGGGGGGAGGGAGGTGTTCAGACTGGACTAACTCCCCGCCGTGTGTCCCCAGTATTGCCCTCTGTCGCGGTATGCTCCAGTAAGGGGACAACATGTCTTGAGCTGTTGTTGGCCCTACAGTCTCTCTGTGGCTTAGAAGCTCCGTGCAGGGACATCGTCCTCCAGGCTTGCTGTGCCGATATAGGGTCTAGACCCTCCCTTTCTATTTTTCCTTCATGGTTTGCTTCTGTGTGTGTGTGTGTGTGTCAGGCCGGCCCTTCTCCCCAACCTGTAGGTGTAATGTTGTCTTCTGTATCGCATACTTCCAGGGAGGGGGTCAGTTTGGCTTTGATTGGGGCTGGCCCTGTAGCCCATGCTTTTCATGTATTTCTCCATGTGATAACATTCATTGCCCTCAACGTTTGGTGCGCCATGGAGGGGTTTGTATGCACACTCCCAATTCTGTGGAGACATAGTCGATACTCGCCCCCTGCGTGGGTTAGTTCCCTGCTCCCCCTGTGCCATTAACTCCCTCCAACTTTTGTCCCTCCCTTCCCCCTCATTTCCCCTTCTTTGTGTTGAAATAACATGGACCTCCTTGGGTTTGGTCCGACCTCCACCTGACTGCCTCTACCTCAACCTGTATAGTATGAGATACGTTGCTTTTCTTCTAGACCTACTGTGCTGATTGTACTTAACCTCAGGGGACTCATGTTGTACTTGCCCTTCTGTGATTGGATAACTTCACTTAGCATAATTTCCTTCCCATGAAACAACGTGTTTCATGCGGTCATCAATGAAAAGCTTGTAAGGCCCAGTCACTACTCACCCAAGTAGAACATTATCTTTGTTGTGCCCACCTCCAGCTCTTGCTGACTCACTCAAACCTCAAAGGCATCTAAAATGCTGGTTTTATTTTATTTTTCATATGTGCCTTGAGAAGACTATATCCTATAGCCTACACTTAAAACCAAAACCAGACTTACTGCCATCGAGCCAATTCTGGCTCAAAACAACTCTGTAAGGCGGAGTAGAGCTGCTCCCTAGGGCTTCTGAGGCTGTAAGTCTCTATGGGAGCCGTCAGCCTCATCTTTCCCCCATGGAGCAGCTAGGGGGTTTGAACCATCAAGCTTACAGTTAACAGCTCTATATGTAGCCCATGACTCCTCCGGGGCATCTTCAGCCTATACTTAAGTGGGTCCATTTTTCTAATATTGGTTCCTGTTTTACATTTAACCCACAACCATGTCTTCCGAGTTTGGTCCAAAGTCTCCCTATTAAATTAAATTATTCTTTCTCACTATGTTTTGAGAAGTTTCTTACAATTTACTGTGTGAACGTGTTTGACTCAGATTAGAATGAGTCCATCATCCAAATCTCAAGCACAGGTTAAATCGTCACAGCTCTATGACAGATCTTTTGAGAGCTCTTCACTTTGCGTCCCATTCTGGGAACCCTAGTCATTGAAGTTGACAATGTGAGGAGCTCCAGGCAAGCCCTGCTCCTGGCTTGCTGGCCTGTGCACATGACAGAAAGGGCTCTCCTCTACAGAGAACCTGGACTAGTCCACGCAGACTGTCATCCCCACACTTTATAGGAAATGAATGGAAACGAGCCAAGCACATCTAGATGAAGCAGATGTTGGGTGGATTCCACGAAGGATGAGGACCAGGGAACTTGTGCGAGGCAGAAGACCTTGTTCCCACTGTCTTGGACTCAGAGCCAGCTGTCAGCAGCTGGACACTAGAGAGAGAGAGCCACATCCCGATTACTGCTCCTTTTGTCATGGGTTGTCAACTCTGCAAATTGTAACAGTTCCTAACATTTGTAAAGAGTTCTAGAGTTTCAAAGTGCCTTCCCCTCACAATAACCCTTGTGCAGAGAAGCCCAGGAAGGAGGAGCCCAGTTTTACACATGAGGGAACTCATTCAAAGAGGCTCCAAGGGCTTGCTGTGGTCACACAGCCTCTGAGGGGTGGGGCTGTTCTCCGGTCCTCTCTCCATGGTGCCATATGACATCTCTGAGACTTACCATCAGCAGGTGGATTTGCCACCTACTCTGTGCCTATCACTGAGTTAGGTACCTGTGGTAGTTGCATAATCTGGTGTTAACTTGTGAAGGGGTGGAGTTTAGCCTGTCAATCAGGTTGCAGCTTGGTGGCCTCATTTGGAGGTTTGAAGTAGATAAATAGCTCACTGGAGGCCAGATACACACAGACTTTCTGCTTCTGCTGACAACACACATGGAGCTACGCTAGAGCCCTGGAGCTGGAGGAGCCACATGGAAACCCCTGCCAGCGTTGAGATGCTTCCACTGCCACTGGATCCACAAGACTTTCCAGTCACTGGCCTGTGATCTTCCTGCATTCAGCATCAATGTATGTGTTGCGTGAGTCTGAAGAGGAATTTGTAGATGGGTATCAGACACATTGGAAGCTCTTTCTCATACGCATGTGAGTGTCATGGCTTTGTTTCTCTAGTCTACCCAGACTAACACAGTGCTGAAGGAAGGGCGCACACAGTCCCTGGACTCAACAAACTCCTTTACAAGTTGGGTCTGATCCATGAAAGATGGAGCAGTGACAGTGTGGAACTGTCCTCCATGGAGTTTTGAGCAGGCATCTCCCCCAGGGCATCCCGGGAAGGACACCAACCTCCAACTCTGCTGTTAGCAGCCAAGCACCCTGGCCGTCGGCACCGCCCAGGACCACCTCAGTGAGCTCCGGGCAATAGAAGGCACTGTGTTCAGGCCTGTGAGCGGGTGGAGCAGCCCTGCCTGCATTAACGAGCCAGAGGAGAGAAAGGCCAGTCAGGGAGCAGCTTCAGGGCAGAGTTGTGAAGGCTAAGTTGCCCTAGCGCAGTGGTTCTCAACCTGCCTGATGCCGTGACCCTTTTACACAGGTCCTCATGTGGTGGTGACCCCCAACCATAACATTATTTTCGGTGCTACTTCATCACTGTCATTTGGCTGCTGTTATGAATCATCATGTAAATATCTGATCTGTAGGATGTATTTTCATTGTTACAAATTGAACGTAATTAAAGCATAGTGATTCATCACAAAAACAATATGTCATTATATATTGTGAAATAGCTATTTCTAATGACCAAGAAATGAAGTTTTGTCTTGCAGCATGGTGTAGCATGGGTAACAGTCTTCACACCAGGTACTTGTAGGTGGGCATATCTGCATATGGGTGGACCCGCCTGGAGACGAGACGGAGTGGTGTCTTGGCGCCTAAGACCATGGGAAATATGTGTTTTTTGATGGTCTTAGGTGACCCTGTGAAAGGGTCGTTCCCCCCCACCACCACCACCACCAGGGGCCGTGACCCACAGGTTGAGAACCACTGCCTTGGAGCATCTGGGAAAATAGGGAGGGGGAAGGAGGAGGCAAAGTTTCAATAGGCGGAAGTGGCTGGGGAGGGCAGAGAAGGATGTGGCCTAAATGCAGAGGGAGGCGTGTAGGGAGGAGACAGAGAAAGACAGCTGGGCCAGGAGGGTCGGCAACAGTGGCCGCAGGGGCTATAAGCAGGGAATTGACTTGGGAAGCCCTGCGCTAGACCTTCAACTCACCCATGTTCACAGCGCTGCGCTGCGGGCTGCGGTGCAGGGACAAGCCAGACACCGTCCTCCTTCAGGAAGCGGACAGGCAGCAGTGTGCTCGGGTCCTCTCCTTTTGTCTGGAATTACCACTTTTAAAGGTAAATTAGGCGAGGGTATACATTTCAGATCATGATTTGTGTATTCAACAGTTTGAACGTGTCCAATCTCCCAGTAGCTTCCCTGGACCCCCTCTTCCAGGTGTCGGAGATGTTACTTCCCTGCCGGAAGTTAACGCCTGTCTGCCCCTCCTTGCAGTGTTTCTCCAAATGGGCAGCACCACCCACTGAGGATGCTGGAATGACCTGGGGGTGGGGCTGTACAACCAGATTCCTACGTGTTATTTGGATTATGGGCCATTGTACAAAAGTTTTTAATGACCAGGGGGGCGTTGAGTATGTTGTCCTTTTGCTAAGAAGGGGTGGTAGGCCAAATAAGTTTGGGAATCTGGGAATCTGTGCTCTAGTTTATTATTTCCTCTTCCCGCCCTCC
>NW_022103906.1:16705339-16707050 GCF_000313985.2 Echinops telfairi
TCTGACCCACAGCCACCCTACGCACAACAGAATGAAACACTGCCTGTCCTGTGCCGTCCTCCCAATGGTTCCTGTGCCTGAGCTCATTGTTTCGGCCCCTGTGTCAGTCCACCTCCTTGAGGGTCTTCCTCTTCCTCGCTAGCCCTCTACCTTCCAAGCATGATGTCCTTCTTCAAGGACTGGTCTCTCCTGACAACATGTCCGAAGTAGGTGAGATGAAGCCTTGCCTCTAAGGAGCCCCCTGGCCCTACTTTTCCAGGACAGATCAGTTTGTCCTTTTAGCAGTTCATGGTATTCTCAATATTCTTCTCCAGGTCACAATTCAGCGTGGTCACTTCTTCAGTCTTACATCTTTCACATGCATAGGAGGCAATTGAAAATACCACGGCTTAGGTCAGGCACGTCTTAGTCTGCAAAGTCGCCTCCTTGCTTTTCAATACTCTAAAGAGGTCTTGTGGAACAGAGTTGCCTAATGCAATGCGTCTTTTGATCTCTTGACTGCTGCTCCCATGAGCCTTGGTTGCGGATCCAAGCAAGACAAAAATCCTCGAGAATTTCAACCTTTTCTCCATCTATCATGATGTTACCTATTGGCCCAGTTGTGAGGATTTTTGGTCTTCTTTACATCAAATCATAATCCATTCTGAAGGCTACAATCCTTGACCTTTATCAGTAAGTGCTTCAACGCCTTTTCACTTTCAGCAAGCAAGGTTGTGCATCTACTTATAAACCAAAGGTTGCTAATAAGCCTTCCTCTTATCCTGATGCTGAGTTCTTCTTCATTTAAGCCAGCTTCTTGGATGATTTGCTTAGAATATAGATTGAATAAATATAGTGAGAGGATACAACCATGACACACAACTTTTCTGATTTTAAATCATGAAGTATTCCCTTGCCATTTGCACAACTGCCTCTTGATCAATGTACAAGTTCCTTTTGAGCACAATTAAGTGTCCCAGAAGTCCCATTCTTCTCAAGGTTATCCATAGTTTTTTATGATCCACACAATCAAATGCCTTTATACAATCAATAAAACAAGAGTAAATATCTTTCTGGTATTCCCTGCTTTGAGCCAAGATCCATTTGACATCAGCAATGATATCTCTTGTTCCATGTCTGTGTTAGGCTGGATAGACTATAGAAACAAATTTATTGACACTCATATATGTAAAAGAAAGAGCTTCATATCAAGAGCAATTGTATATTGAGAAAACATCCCACATCAGTCCAGATCAAGTCAATAAGTCTGATATTAGCCCATATGTCCGTTACTGGACCATAAATTCCTCTTTAGACTCATGTAGCCACTTGCAATGATGCTGAATGCAGGAAGATCACAGGCTGGTGGGTGAAAAGTCTTGTGGATCCAGTGGCGGTGGGAACATCTCAGAGCTGGTTCAGGTCTCTGTGTGTCTCCTCCAGCTGAGTGTCTCAACAGGAAGAAAGTGAAGCAGAGAGAGAGTGTGGCCCGCCTCCAGGAGAAAGAGAGGAAGTTCCCAGAATCCTCATGAGAAGGCCACACCCACAAGGAAGCATGTGTGACCTGATTGACAGGCTAAACTCCATCCACTCTTACACTTATTTATCAAGTTGACATGAAATTATGTAACGACCACAATGTCTCCTTCTGAATCTGGCCTGAACCTCTGGCAGCTCCCTGTTAATATACTACTGTAACCGTAGTTGAATGATCTTCAGCAACATTTTACTG
>NW_022103906.1:16708427-16710496 GCF_000313985.2 Echinops telfairi
TAATTATTTGGGAGGAAATGCAGAAATGACAGAGGAGGAAAAAGAAATGACAAGGGATGATTTGATGAGGCATAGACCCTCCCAGAGGAACGGACTTGGCTGCTTTCTGATATCGGGCCCCTTTCCTCAGTTCTAGAGCCCTGGTGACACAGTGGTTAAAGTGCTCAGCTACCAATCAAAAGGTTCAAACCCACTGGCTGCTCTGTAGAAGAAGGATGTGGCCATCTGGTTCTGTAAAGTTTACAGCCTTGGGAACCCGATGGGACAGTTCGACTCTGTCTTGTAGGGTTACTATGAATTGGAATCAACTCAATGGCACTGGGTTTGGTGTGCAACCCCATGAGCCAATAGAGGTCTCCAGCCTGCTGCTGCTTGACCCCCTGATTTGTGATTCAGTAGCCCCCAATCTTTCTCTTCACTAGTCTTGCTCCTTTACAGAACACAGACTAAGACACTAGGCTGAAAATGAAAAAAGATAAACATTACCTTAGTACCAGGACAGGAGTATTAGTGGTGCAGTGGAGTATTAGTGGTGCAGTGCAGTATTAGTGGTGCAGTGCAGTATTAGTGGTGTAGTGGAGTATTAGTGGTATAGTGGAGTATTAGTGGTATGGTGGAGTATTCATTGACTTGTTAACCACATCAATGGTTCGGACCCACAAGCTACTCTGTGCAAAGATTTGAAGTCTTGGAAACCCAAAGGGGAAGTTCTATTCTTTTCTAAAAGGTCACCATGAATCAGAATTGATGTCAGTGTGTTTATTTGAGTGGTTTTTTTGTTGTTGTTTTTTGAGTACTAGGGAAGATATAGAACAAGTGGAACCCTAATAGGGAGTGTCAATGGGTACAAGCATTTTGGAAAAATGTGGGGCCCTATCTACTAAAACTGAATGTAAGGCCATCATCTGACTCAGTAGGTCCACTCCCGGTACATACATCCACATGTTCACTGGAAGAGGCGAAAAGCCTAGGAACTACCCAGAGGCCCTCAGCAGTAGGAAGGGTAAACAGATGGCGGTGTATTCACACAGCAGGATTCTCTCAGCAATAAGCATGAACTACCCTATCAACACGGAGCCAGCTCACAAACACCACACTGAGTGAAGGATGACACATACGGTGGGTCCCATTGATTTGACATTCAAAACCAAACCAAACTCACTGCCATCGAGTTGATGCTGAGTCATAGCGACCCTGTAGGACAGTGTAGAACCGCCCTGGGGATCTCCGACATGGTAACTGTTTGCGGGAGTAGAAAGCCTCATCTTGCTCGCACAGAGCTGCGGCTGGTGACAGGGAAGGGCTCAGAGGCATGTTTGGAGGTGCTTGGGATATTCTGTTCTCCATCCAGGTGCTGGCTATGCACGTCTATAAGTCTATGTTTGTAAAAGCTTGTATAATGTATCTACTTAAAAAATAAAACTCTTAAAAAAATTCCTAAAAAATGAAAATCCCTACACCTGGTTCCTTTGAGTTGATTGCGACTCTTGGCAATTCTGTGAGTGGGGGTAGACTCGGGACTGGGGGTTCAAATGGGTGGACTCTGTGGCTGGGTTGGCCAATGCAGATCACCAGGCCTTTCTCCCAGAATGTCTCTGGGTGGGTTCAAACTGCCAACCTCTCAGTTTGTATACTCACTCACCCGCAGCTACTAGGTTTAAAGGGATATTCATCCTGCAGTTTTCTGGTCTACTTGTTCTATATCTGTATTGTCAATCATGGATGGCACCAAAGGGGCTTCTGTCTACTCGTCCCTGTCCCAACCTTTCCCTTCCCTTACGATAACATGACCGACTTCTACCAAGTCACTTTGTACTCAAGTGACCCCTGTTGAGGATTTCTGGGATTGTAAATCTTTATGGGAGCAGACAGCCACATCTTTCTTCCAGGCTAAGGCTGGTTTGAACCATCAAACTTAAAAAAAAAAAGTTTTATTGGCATATACTTCACGAATCATACAATTTAATCATTCCATCCGATTAAGAAGATTAGTGAAATCCCCACAATTAATGTCAGAAACTTTTCTTTGTTCTCATTGTTGGTAGCTGCCCATTTAACACCCCCCGCCC
>NW_022103906.1:16711618-16741035 GCF_000313985.2 Echinops telfairi
ATACATCTGCCCCATTTGTGCTTCATAAACTGGGACACAAAAAATAGACGCTGAAAACAGTAAATAAATATAGTTATATAAAGACCATCAGCAACATTCAAATAAACCAGAGTGGGGTGGGGGTTTGTCTGTGTCGGGAAAAAAAAAGCACAAAATATTGAAAACTAGAACAAATCCAGAATGGGTCAAGAGGAAGATCAAATGACCAGGTATCATATTACACCATATCTCCGCCCCCATAATCGAGTTTGCGATAGTCTCTGTGTGAGAGCAGGCTTATTCTCATTCCTCATCTGTGGTCAGAGGGTATTGACCATAGGCTTAATCCATGTAGGATATTGGGCTCCCACTGTCATCCATAGCCTTCTGAAATTTGGGTGTTCTTGATTGAAGCTCTGTACCTTTCCCTCTGTATTTGGGTTTTGCTATTTGTCATCTTTGGATCACACAGGCTGGTTCTTTGGATTTGTCACCTTTGGATCACATGTGGGCTTAGTTGACACCTCACTTAGATGGTTGCTTGTTTGAATACAACTCTTTAAGACCCCAGGCACTATTCTAGTCCATAGCCAGGCACCCTCTGCTTTCTTTACCACACTTTGCTGTAGCACCCTTATCTTCAGTGGTCTCTTTAGAGGGTGAGTATCGAGGAGGACCAAGTCCTAAGAACTAACTGTTCCTGGATTGGGGCTAGAATTAAGTGGGAGCCCAGAACATGCGTTCATCTGTCCAGGGGTTATATAGGACTCTCGTTCGCGTTAGAAGTCTCAGCGTTTGTAGGGTTAGTGCTGAACTGCTAACCCAAGGTCAGTTAGCTGGGGAAAGACAAGGCTCTCTGTTCCCACCTTGGGAACCACGTACAGTTTTGGCTTCTCTCAGAATTGTTGAGGAGGTTGTTAAAGGTAAGTGCCATAGAGTTGATTTGAACTACAGTTGAACTGTGCATAGGGTTTTCTAGGTTGTAAGCTTTCTGGGAGAAGATTTGGGGTCTCCCTCCCATGACACCATTGGGTGGTTCCCAACTGCCAACCTCTAGACTAGCAGCCGCGCGCTTCATTGTTGCACCACTAGGAGGCCTAAATGAGTTAGTATATGAAAGTACAGGGGAGTGCCAAGACGGCATGGACGCCATCAGTCTCTGCTGCCCTGTGTTATTATTACACAGGAGTGGCTGGGTGATGCAAGAAGGAGCCCTGGCAGCCTAGGGAGTTGTGAGCCAGGCTGCTCACCTTCCAGGCTATCAGCTGCTCCGTGGGAGAAAGAGGAGCCTGCTTCCGGTTCCTGTAACAACCACAGCCTCGGAAACCCACCGCGGGCCTTTCGACTCTGTCTTATGGAGTTGCTCTGAGTCAGAATCAGGTCCATGGTCGGTTTCTCTTGGGTGGTCCAAACGGTCAGCGTGCTTGGCTCAAGGTGGGAGGCTCCAGTCCTTGCAGAGGCACCTTGGAGGAAAGGCCATGGAGTCATGATGGAGAAAGCAACCACTTAAAGCCCCAGGGAGCACAGTTCCCCTGTCACCCAGCTGGGGTCACCACGGGTCGGGTTGTAACAGATTTGGCGACCACTGATTTTCTTGTGACATAACTTCCTCCTGTCCTCCCTCTGTCAGATGGAGCTTCATGCTGGTGCTGCTTCCGGGGCCTGTCTGGAGCCCCCTTACTGAGTACCCAAACCTCTTCTGACTTGGTTGTGGGTTGGCAGTTGCACCGCGGAGAGATGAACCTTGGCAAATGGCTCCCGTGTCCAAGGCCTGACCTTGAAGTATTGGAGCTGACAAGTACTGAGGCCTTTAATCAACAGCCGGGAACCTACTTAAGGAACACAGCTCTGGCCTTGGGAGGACACACACACACACACACACACACACACACACACACACACGATGCTGCCAGGGCTCAACACCTCCCTGGAATTGCCCTGACACCTTACCCACCACCATCAGCACTGCTCCAACTTGAAGCCAACTGCTGCTCCCTTAACAGTTTGGAAAGCTGTTCTTTTAAAACTGTGATCCACCGTGCCAAGGGCCACAGTTATTTGCCGAAGGGCCCACCTCTCCTACAGGAGGGGGATCCTGTCGAGGGCAGTGGGCTGGTCTCCCACTCCCGAGTCCCGGCTCTGGCACCACACAACAGACATGCTGATTCTGCTGCTCCGTTTTGTCGCTGAGTTGGGCTGAGCTTGACCGTGGAGAATTCATGTTGAGCCCATAGGGCATTCTTTGGGAGAGGCCCAGTGTGGGCGGCCTGGGTCCTCGGGGGAATTCTCAAGCCAAGTTCAGTGAGTGAATTCAGCAATGCCAATTCTGTCCTATGAATAAGTTTACAAGCCTGGTTTCCTTCGGTGGCTCGCAAGCTAGGTCTAGAGGCCATTCTGCCCGAAAAAGAATTTTGAGCAAGACCAGTCAGCGCCTTTAGAATAGGCCCGTGGAGTCCCAAGAACACGGCTCGGCTCGCTTCTAGGATCTGGGCCAGACGAGCATTCCCGAGTTGAGCTGTAATGCCACAGCCTGACCACGAGAGGGGGTATGTGTCCCAGGCGCCACTGCAAGGGCTTTGGCCTTCGCAATTCCTCCTAGAACTTTTTATAAAGACTCTAAGCCAGAGCAGCTGCAGTTCCCATCTCAGTCAGTACCTAGCAGAGCTGCTGGTGCCTCTACAGATCGGCTCCTGAGCGCTTCTGCTGCCTGTGGCTGACCACGCAGCCAAGACAGGGCTCAGGGCTGCACCACCCCCAGCTGCTGCCCCTAGGCCAGAAGGTTGAGTCTTACCTGCTGACCTGGAGAAGTGACCCTGTGTGGTCCCGCCCTGAGACAAGTTCCAGAGAGCCCTCACAGCTCCTTTCTAGGACTCCAGATCTGGCTGGCTGTGGAGACAGGCTCTGAGGAGTGGCCTTTGCCCCAGTGTGGCAGCAGCAGCAGCAGCAGCAAGCTCTCCGTCCACCATGGGCCAGGCCAGGAACTAAGGAGACCGGCCCCACGCCTCAGCAGTGCGCCCCGCAGGTGAGTCGGAGCAGACTGGGAGACACAGCCTGTTGTGGGTGGGCGAGAATCTCAGCGTGTCAGAGTCCCCGCTGTCTGACCCTCCTGCTGCTTGGGTCTGAGGGTGACATCCTGTATTTGGGATGCTAGAGGGGACCTACTTCAGGGCCAGCTCTCTGCTTGGCTGTGCCACCACCACTCAAGGCTTCTGCAGGGAGCGATGGCACAGGTGACAAAGTGAGGTTGGATCAGTACCCGCTACCTGTGCAGTGTGTGTGTGCATGCACGTGTGTCCACAGGTGGAAAGCGCCAGAGAGGATGTTAGAACATCTGCACCTCATAAGCTTTGGATTATGCATTAAAAGGTTAACTAAGTGCAATTCGAGAGTGCAAGGGGCCTACAGCCTATTCAGGTGATTTTCCCACTTGGTTTTGATGAGTTTAAAACTAGGCATGCCAAAGAGCGGCAGCATTCCCTTGCATCCAGGGACCCTTGCACCCAGATGAGCCGTTTTAGGAGCAGAGGTGCCAGGCGGCCCCTCGGCAGGCAGCCCTGGCGGCCCTCCTGTTGCCTGAAGAGGGCCTTTGAGAGTCAGGGTCCAGATGTCCCATCTGGGTTGGAAAGACCCCGGAGCAGCCTTGGCACCTGGTACTGGCTAGGCATGAAGGGGACCCCTGGGGCTGCTTGGCAGGACTGGAAGACGCCAGGACCTTGACTCTTGGTCTCACCTAGTTCCATCATCAATCCCTAGCGATGGCATTGGCAAAGCCCTCCGGCGTACAATATCTCAGAAGCAGCTCTCAGTGCCCCTGAGAGATAATGGTGCCCTGTAAGTGATTAGCTTGTGGTTAAGGAGCCCAGATGATGGGGCCAAGTTTTCCTAACTAACAAGTCGTGGAGCCAGCCACAAACCACTTCCCTCAGTTTGCTCGTGGTTCATGTAGGAGGCTCCCAGAGATTCACTGGGCTGTTCAACTCAGAGATGCTCAACCCACGACAAGCTCTCCGGCCTCTTACCCTCTCACCTAGGCCCCCAGCACCTTGCGTAAAGGAACTGTGAAGACATCCCCAAGGGATCAGTAAAGTGAAGCCCACCCTGTTCACAGGATGCTCACCACCCCCCACCCCCACCCCCCACCCCGCCCTCTTTGACTGGAAGCACCACAGTGTAGGCGCTTGGTCTTGCCCACAGGGCACATTGGCTTCCTTTCCTCTGCTAAGGTTTCTGGGCCTCTCCTGGGCCCAGGGGTTCTCTCCCGCCTCCTGCTGGGAAGGTGGGCTGGCTCTGAGATGTGGTTTTTCACTGGAGCCTTTGGGTGGTCCCTGGAAGGGACAGACCCGTGCTGCTGGGCTGAGCACTCACGGCTGAGCCAGTGTCCGTGTGGGAAGCCCAGGTGCGGTGTCTGGGCCCTTTCTGGCCTCCCTTGGCTCAGGCCTCTCCAGGTCTTGCTTGGTGGATCTTCGAGTGGAAGGACACCACTCTCCTGCTCCCTCACAGCAGTGCTGGGGGACGAGGCCAGTCACCTGGGAGGGCCTGGCTGGGGAGCATGATGGCCACCACACTCAGCAGTCACTTGTGCCTGAGTACAAGAGCTTGTCTAGTGGCTTCTAAGACCAATGATCTAAGGGTCGTGCCCCCATCTCCCCCAGGGGGGGCTGGGTTAAAAACACCAAACAGCCCCAAATCAAACCTGGGGCAGACAGAGCGTAGTCATGTTTCCTTTCCAGGCACTAAACAGCAGAATTGGCCACACGTTTCCCAAACTCATCTTAACTCACAGCTGCTGCCAGCCCCAAGCCCTCTCCCCAGGGCTCCCAGGGACCAGTGCCGGTGGGGGAGGAGACCAGTGCCCAGGCAGACTCCGATAACAGGCCTTGCATCCAGCCCTAGTCCAGGAGCGGATGGACAGACCAGGAAGGTGGAAGCGAAGATGGGGCCACACCTCACCCCCACTCTCCACATGCATCCCTGAGCGGCGTTCCCCCCTGGCAGCTGCAGCAGTTGTCTTTGACAGAGAGGGAGTGGTCAAGGCATCAGCAAGCTGGCCTCCTGATTGCACCCCCCCCCCACCTCAGGAGGAGAGAGGCCAGAGGGAGGGTGCCACACACAGTGAGGGGAGCGAGGGCCAGCCCTGCTGCACGCATGGGGGACACTCTCAGAGCCCCACCAAGGTCCTGGCTGGGTGGAGTGCTTGGACGGGTGAGTGGTGATTAATAAACGTTCACACGTGGCTGGGACACCTCCAGGGCAAGACAGAGAAGCTGGGCGGGGAGGTATCTCGGAACGTCCAGGGCAGGGAGGCGAGATCCTGGCAGAGCTGTGGACTCCCTGCTTCAGCCTCCTCCCTCCGGCCACAGGCAAAGCCCACGGACCAGAGGCGCACCAGGGCTGCGCGTGTGTGCAGGGCAGGTGGCATCTCATGACTGGAAGAAACAAGACCCTAAGTCCTGTCCCTCGTGGGCAGTTGTTATTGTACAGGTCAGTTCTGGCCTCTCCTCAGGCCTGATGTCAGAGGGCTGGCCCGGGACCCAGGAAAATGTGCATTTTGCTGTGAGAGGCAGTGCTGGGGCTGTCCCTTCTTTCTCTGCCCCCACACCTCCCCCCACCACCCCACAATGGGGAATGGAGACTATGCCTTGCTCCCCCGCCTCTGAAGAGGAGCTGATTGATCCATTCAATCAGCGAGCATTATTCCCCCTGCTGCCACCTGCCAGGTGCCGGCCCCTGGCTCTGGACCTGCCAACCCTGGGCCAGTGGCCCCCTCCTCCTGAACGCTTCTCTCCTCCAAAGAATTCCTTGTTTTAAAAGAATGCATTATTTTGGTAAATATCATCCAAATAGCGAAAGGGCATAAGTGGTGGACCCAGATACATTCACAGCTGGAAAGGAGACAAAGTAGGGAAGAATTCGCAAATGATTGAGCGTGTCTGTAAGGAAAAACTAAGTGTTTCACATTTTGTGTAAATAAATAGCTTACAACTTGGCTTGAAAAATGGAATTTTTTTCTCATAAAAAAAAAAAAGACCAGGCTTATTGCTCTGATAGAGACTGGTAGAATAGAACCCCCAAGGCTGGCCCTCGGGCGCCTTTCAGGCTGAAAGGAAAACACTCCCCACCCCCATCCTACCCCTCACCCCCTTGACTCAGCGTCCAGACCCAGCCCAGCACAGGGAGGCACATCGCTCCACAGGCAGCCTGGCCCTGGAGTGGGGGAGTGTGTTCCCTCGGGAGATGCAAGCACTGGCTGGGGACAATCGTCCCCCCCAAAGGTGTTTACCAGGATGTGTTGTATGACACTAATTCCACAAAGTCTCCATAGGGAAAACCAACACAAAACCCAGCAGACTGGAAGAAGTCTGAAGTCCCGATGCTGCCTTCCCGGCCGAGGATGGCCTTCCCAGCCCTTTTGGACGCTTACTGAGGCCGCCGGCTCAGTTACCACAGGGAAGGCAGTGCTCACACTGGTGTGTGGACGGCTGGTTCTTTTGGTCTTAGATCAGCTCGGCACTTTCTGAGGCCCGTGGGTCTTTTTCTGGAACTGTTTTTAATGGTGCCCTGTGGTAGATCCTCAGGGCATCACCTGGGTACCACGGCCATCCCCACTTCCCCACTTGTAGAGCCGGGGGGCCACGTCCAGAGCCTGCTGGTGCCTCAGGCTCCAGGGAGAGGAGTCCTTGGCAGGGGTCCCAGTGAACCAAGCCCCTCTGACAAGGCCAGCCCAACCAGTTCTGGTCTCAGCGTGCTGGCTGGTGGACACCCCTAGAGGAGCCTCCTCAGCTCCCCTCTGTGCCTAGCTGCCCTCCTTTCTGACAAGGCGAAACCCCACCTCCCACATGCCCAGAACTGCTGCGGGCTCAGAAATCGCTCTCTGCTTGGGCCGGCAGAGGCTATTCCTACCACCCTACCCAGCATGCCCTCGCCTGTCCAGGGCTCTAGTCTGACCCAAGAGCTGCTGAAAGGAAGGGGGTGCATTTCAAGATCAGAAAGACCCAAAGCGCCCTGCCTTTCCCAGGCCCCAAGGAAGCGGAGGAATGGGTGGTGGTAGGGGATGGGCACCTTAGTACCTGGAGGATGGCCCCTTGGTCCTATTGACAAGATTAGGACCCAGGTTCAAGATCAGGTTGTGGGAGTGGGTGCTTTGTTCCAGCCATTTGCCTGGGTTTTTACCGACTGTTCATTCTCTTTCACCTCCCCTGCCTGTCGCCTCACCCTCCTCCCCGTGCTCCTCTTGGCGGCTGCAGGGCAGGATGGAGAACAAAGCCATGTACCTGCACACCGTGAGCGACCGAGACACCAGCTCCATCTTTGAGGAGCCCTTTGATGGCAGAAGCCTCTCCAAGCTGAACCTGTGTGAGGATGGTGAGTTCCTTAGGCCCAACCTTGAGCTGAGCTGGGCTGGGAGATCTTCCCTGAGGGCAGGGAAGGAGCCTTGTCTGTCCTCCCAAACAGAGCGCGCTGCTCCCGAACACTGGTGGCTGCCTCCTAAGAGGCTGCATATTTTGAATCTGATGCTTTGTAAGGTCTTTTCCATATGTTTTCTCATTCAACTCAACAAACTTGGGAGATCAGCAAGATAGGCACCCATCTTACAGGTGAGCTGGCTGAGGTTGAGAAAACTATCCAGGATCACTCAGGGAGTCAGTTGTAATAGTCAGGTTCCAGCACCGAGGCTCCTGGGCAATACTCTTACTTCTCCACCATCTTCTCGGAGGTTCTGGTCAGACAAGACCATCCAAATCAGCCATCCCAGACCTCTCAAATGAGGAGCATCATGAGCAGAGAACATACCTCGCTAATGTGCTCAGCTTTCTTCCCCTTGGGCCTAAGGAGCCACACCAAGGGGAGGGATTGCCCGACCTAGAAAGCACAGGTCTTTGGGGACTGGTTATTTGCTAAAACTCTGGAGCTTCCACCAAGGCCACTTCCCCAAAGGCACTCGTGTTAGGCTGGGTTGACCAGAGAAACCAATCCAGTGACACGCATATATGTGTAAGAAAAAGCTTCTATCAAGAAGTAGTTATATTTCACAAAAACGTCCTGGCCCAGCCCAACTCAAGTCTATCAGTCAGATTCTAGTCCATCAGTCCCTCTTCAGACTCAGGCAGCCACATGCACTGATGCAGAGTGCAGGAAGATTGCAGGCCGGTGGGTGCAGTCTTGTGGATCCAATGGCGATGGATGCGTCACAGGGCTCTGGCAGGTCTCAGAGTGGCTCGCCGGCATGAAGGTGAAGGCAGAGAGCTTTCAGAGAGCCATTTATCTTGGTCCCACCTCCAAAGGAGGTCATCAAGCTGCAACCTGATTGACAGGCTAAACTCCACCCATATCTTCTTATAGGTGCCATGCTGCCCCCCCCTCCCAAATTTAACTATCACAGCACTCAAAGCCAACAACCTGACTCTTCTGTGCCCATCACAGAGTTTGATGCTTAGGGGGTTGCTTAGTGAATGGCTGCTGCATTAATGAACTTCTCTTGACAGTGAATAGGGGAGAAGAGAGCATCGCCCCCATTTGAAAGAGGAACAGTAAGAGGCTTAGAGAAGGGTCTTGTATAGACCTATGGGCAACCAGAGAGATTCGGGTTTTACTTGATTCTACTTCCTATCAAGCACTGGAGTAGGAGCTGTGGTGGTGCAGTGGTGACATGTTGGGCTGCTGTCTGCAAGGTCGGCAGGTGGAAACCAGCACTGGGTCTGAGGGAGAGATGGGGCTTTCCACTGTCAAGAGTTAGTCAGAGGGGAAAAATGAGGAGCTCAAGCAGAAAGCAAATGTTTTGAGAATGATGATGGCAACGAATGTACAACTGTGCTTGACACATGGATAGATGGATGCATTGTGATTAGAGTTGTATGAGCCCCCAATAAAATGATTTAAAAAAAAGAATGACAGTCTTGGAAACTCCCGGGGCAGCCTACCCTGTCCTATGAGTCAACACTGACTTGATGGCAATGAGGTTTTGTCTAAATCAAGCTCTGGGTTTGCTTGACGCCACTCTGCCTCTGTCTTGAATTTACTCAAAAAGAGAAATGGCTCTCCTCCTGCCCCAACACCGACTCTCCTCACAAGGGGCTGCATGTAGGAAGGAAGCTGGCAGAGGGGCGATGGCAGTCTTGGCAGGTATATTTGAAGACCAGAGAATTGGGTTTCTCACCGATCTGCCTCCTCTTCCTGTCTGGGACCCATGTGCTCTGCGTCCCAGTCCGTCGCACGTTTCGAGTGCCTGCACCGTGCCAGGGGTGCTAGCACGGAGCGAAAGCGGCTCTTGACTTCACAGGGTTCACATCCCGGGGTAAGGGACTGGTGTGTGAACCAACCATTTGTAATATGAAGAGGCTTCAAAAAAACAGGTGGAAAAATGAAATGAAAATCTACTTTCCCTTTTGACCCCTGTTTAACTTGTTCTAGTGTTGGTGATTTTCTACTTTCTGTTGGGTTGCACTTTATCTGTGTCTTATTTTGTTGCTGCTGATGGGCTTTATTGTCTTTGGCACTGTTTTCTTTCTATGAAACCCAGGGTAGGTGACTTCATAGACAGTAACCAGATGGATTGATCCTCAGGGTGATGACAGGAAGCTTGGGGGTCAATGACAATGGATGCAAGAATGAAGAAAATGATCTAAAACTGATGTGGTGATGATTGTGTGACTCTTTGTAATACATCTAAACCAGTACATGGAGTGTATGTCAATGAAATGGCTGTAAAAAGCTATCATGGCATTCGCCCATGAACTTTTTGGAGCCCTCTCCTAAGCTGTGGTTGTGAGGTGCCACGGTGTTGGTTCGGACCGTTAGCAACCCCATGCATAGCAGACAGAAGCACTGCTCGGGCCCACACCTCACAGCTGTTCGTATGTTTGAACCCATTGTTGCAGCCACTGTGTCAATCCCTCTGTTTTTGTTGCCCCTCCACCAAGCATGATGTCCTTCTCTGGGGATGGGTCTCTCTTGACAACATGTCCACTGAAGGTTCGACAAAGTCTCGCCATCCTTGCCTCTCCTGCCTGCACTTCTTCCACGGCAGAGTTGTTGGGTTTTTTTTTCGGCAGTCCATGGTACTTTCAATATTCTTTGCCAGCACCATAGTTCAATTGCCCTCTCGTATAAAGTAGATAGAAATACATGCGATCATTGGAGTCGAACCAGAAGGCTTTCTTGAGAAGGCTTTGAAGACCGAGTGAGATTTGATGGAAGAGGTGGGGACAGGCGTTTCTCACTGGGTCCCTCCAAGCCCGAGCGGTGCTTCTCTCCTGGGAGGAGAGGAAAGCCCTGAGGAGTTGGCTCCCTGGTCCCCGCTCAGGCCTCCACACCGGCTTATCAGCGAAGAGATCCAGCCCCTTCCCCACTGACACATTAGCCATGAGGACTGGCTTCACACCGTAGAAGGGGGACACACAGTGAGGTGTGTCTGGGCTGGATGCCCTGGGGCAGGGCAAGGCTGGGAGAACACAGAGGTGGGAGAGCTGGGGATGGTATTACTGGGCCCCTGTACCCTCTTCCCCTCCCCTCATATGACTCTGTTTGTCTGAACCCCAGGGGGAAAAAAGCTGAATGCAACAGAAGGACTGAAAAACAGGGGTGACCTCAGGCACTGCTTTCTGAGATCTCCAGCAGTGGGGACCCCACTCTGAGGGCAATGGGGGACAGTGGGGTCTCTGGCTGGTACAATGGTTAACACCCTGCTGTTAACTGAAAACGTGGAGGCTCACGTCCACTCACAAGGCCCTTGGGAGAAAAGCCTGGAAATTTACTTTAAACCAAATTGGCCTTTGAAAACCCAGTGGTACTCTGAGACACATGGGGCCACTTTGAGTTGGAGTCGCTGGGGCGTATACCTGAGGCATGCTGGACGCTGGAAAACCAAGTGTCGAGGTAAAGCCAATGGCTGAAAAGCGTGTGAATCAGTGGTTTGACTTTCATCCCTTTTCATCTCGAAAAGGAAAGCCAGCTCCCGTTTCCTGTTTCCACTCATCCTTCTTTCCTACCTTCCCCTGCCCTTCGGAGCCTTGTCCCTAGGCAGATGCTGCCCTTTGGGTCTCCCATGGCTGGCTCTTCTAAGGCAGTGGTTCTCAACCTTCCTAATGCCGCGACCCTTTCATACAGTTCCTCATGTTGTGGTGACCCCAACCATAAAATTATTTCCGTTGCTACTTCATAACTGTAATTTTGCTACTGTATGATTTGGGCGAGCCCTGTGAAAGGGTCATTTGACCCCCAAAGGGGTCACGACCCACAGGTTGAGAACCGCTGTTTTAAGGCGTGTGACCTCCCTGATGTACCTATTTGCCTTATGGACCTGAACGCTGAGCCAAGAGGGGAGAGTTTAGTTCTACGACTGAAGGTTGTCTGAGCACCATCATCTCTGGCGTTCCACCAATAAGCATTCTTTCAGAGGCCACATGGACAACACCCTTTTTTGACCAGCCTCACTCTCCTTGTCCCCATCGCCGTCAACATGAGTCCAACACGAGCTTTCTGCTTTTGTGCCTTTGTATCTTCCTCCTGGAACATTCTCCAGCCTCCCCAGCGCACCCCATATTCTCCCCGTCAGCACCCTAATCATCCTTTGAAGTCCCATCCAATGCTAGGGTCGCCCCATGGGTGGCTCCCATCACGTATGTCTCACTCTAGGCCTCTACAAGCTCACCTCTAAAGTGATCCTCTGTGTTCCTGCTGGATATGGGGCTCAGGGGGGAGGTGAGGCATTTTACACTGAGGTATCATGTACTGCTAGGTAGCATGGTTACTGATTCTTACCTGACTTGTACATTTGTTGAGGTTGGGGAAATTGTTTTACTCTTCTTTGACTTCTCTTGGTGCCTGGTGCATGGTAGGTGCTCAAGAAACCTTTCTGTTAGCTGGTCAGTAACTTGTCCAAGGCCACTCCTCTCTAATCCAGTTCTCCATTCTTGTGATTCAGGGCTCTTCCTTAGGAAACAACATGAGCTCTCCTGGGGTGACTGGTGCCAAGGGCTAACTCCTCTCACTTTGGGGTTCTGAACTAACTGAGACAAAGACCAGGAGCCACGTGGGAATTAAGATACAGTATCTACCTCATCCCTGTGGTTGTAAAGTGCTGGTTGGTTCTGATTCATAATGACCCAAGTACAGAAGAACAAAACATTGTGCAGTTTTGAACCATCCTTGTGATTATGTTTGAGCCTATTGTTGTAACCACGGTGCCAATCCACCTCCTTGAGGGTCTTCCTCTTTTCCCGGACTCTCCACCAAGCATGAGGTCCCTTTCCAGGGACAGGTCTCACCCACATGTCCAAAGTCTCACCATCCTCATTTCTAGGGAGCATTCTGGATGCACTTATTCCAAGACTGACTTGTTTGTTCTTCTGACAGTCCACAGCCTTTTCAGTATGCTGCACCAACACCATAATTCAAATGCATTAATTCTTCCCTGGCACATGCATATGAGTGCATTGAAAATGCCATGGCTGGAATCAGGGAGCTCTGGTGGTGTAGTGGTTATGCGTTGGGCTGTCCATGTGCTTGGCAGTTCGAAACTACCAGCATCGTGGAGGGAGAAAGACTGGACTTTCTATTCCCGTAAACAGTTATAGTCTCGGAAACCTGCAGGTGGTCGCTATGACTCAGCAGTGACTCGTTAGCATCGAGTTTGGCTTGGTGTTGAGTCAGGCACACCTTAGTCCTCCAAGTGACATCCATGGTCTTCATCACTCTAAAGAGGTCTTCTGCAGTAGATTTTCCCCATGCAATATATTGTTTGATTTCTTGACAGGTCTTCATACATTTCATTGTAATGCTCTACTTTGTCTTCTGAAAGTCCTCTGAGATGTTCTCCTCAACTCTTTTGCTTTCTACTTTCTTCCATGTCATCCAAAAGTAAGTCTCAGAATCTCTTCTGACATATGCTTGGGACTTTCTGTCTTGTCTCTTTAACGTATAATGTTTTTGATGTCTGGTCTTTGGTCATTAGGGTTCAATGCATCCGTCTGTTCTTGAGATGGTATCTAAGTGTAGGTGGGATAGACTCAAGGTTACAGTTTAGTTCGCGTGGACTTGTTTGAATGTTCTTCAGGTTCGACCTGAAAATGCATCTGAGCCCCAAATGATCTGTTGCACAGTTGGCCACGAGCCTTATTTGGAACAATGATATGCGCATCCCTGTGTCTCTTCCCACGGACACAGTCCATTTGATCCCGTGTCTTCTGTCTGGCAAGGTTCACAGGTATTATCACTTGCTGTTGCTGGAAAAAGGTATTTGCAGTGACGACGTCATTGGTCTTGCAAAGCCCTATCATGTGGTCTCCATTTCTTTTCTAACTACTGTCCTCCCTCTTTTGCTGCCAGA
Organism: Echinops telfairi; assembly: GCF_000313985.2. Taxonomy (NCBI): domain Eukaryota; kingdom Metazoa; phylum Chordata; class Mammalia; order Afrosoricida; family Tenrecidae; genus Echinops; species Echinops telfairi. The sequence continues at coordinate 16,724,922 of NW_022103906.1, forward strand.
TTTCGTCCCATCCCCAGGAATTATTAATGCCGTCGATGGTATGTTGATCAATTTGGGCCTGACAAAGCGGGTGGAATTCTTTACTTTCTTCATTGTAAGCTCAATGGTTGGAGTGTAGATTTGAACAATAGTATTAATTGGACGTGTAGCTATAAGGCAGATGGCCATTAGGCTGTCAATGACCCCATCGTGCTTCAAGTTGGAACTTGAGATGAAGACTCTGAGGCTGTTCCTCTCGGGTTGGCGGTTTCCGGCAGAGTGAGCCATAGGTCTGTCTACATCATTGCCAGGAAGGCTACATCCAAGGATGTCACTTGGACCAGTAGCTTATTATGACCCATCCCAAGTCTAGCCCCAGAGAGATGTTCACGGGGAGGCTCTCTTATGAGAGCCAACCTGACGGAGGACAGTAGCCTGCTCACTCTCTTGTTGAAGGCAGACCAGCTCCTAGGAGAACCTGAACCCAGGCACCCAGCAGAGAATCAGGGACAGCTGGATGCCAGCTTATGACCACCTCCTCAATCAGATGGAGCCACCCTTCTTTGCAAACGGCGAAGAGCTGAGGATTTCCTAGATGTGGGATTTAGGGAGAAACTCCGGAGAATGACAGAAATTCCCTGGGGCAACCAGAGGCAGGGGCAGGAAAAGCAAGAGAGGATGTGTCTGGGAGGGGGCAGGGAGAGGGGAAGAGGGATCAGCCTGTCTATAGTGCTCTGCAGGGACTTGTGAAGCAGAAAGTTTCCAAAGCCGAAAGGAAGCCCCCACCCAACCCCAGTAGTCTAGTTAGTGCCCACTTAGGGACTTGTGAAGCAGAAAGTTTCCAAAGCCAAAAGGAAGCCCCCACCCCACCCCAGCAGTCTAGTTACAGCCATGCCTCCTCTTCCCACGACTTGATGGTTTTCCTTAATTCTTCTTCTCCTCTCTTGCGTCTCCCTCGCTTCCCATTCTCCCACCATTTCTTCTCCACCCACTGTTTTATCCCATCCCACCTCTCACCAGGACTGTCACGTGTCTTGGTGCCGCGGTCTCCTCCCCAGGAGATGCCACGCTGCAGGTCAGATCCCCCATCCTTCAAGGGTTACTCCACATGTACTCCTCCCCATGATGTCTGTGGGACCTGTCCCGCTGCCATCTCTCTGGAAGCTGGCTCCTGCTGGTCTTAGAGCCCCATGCTAGAGGTTCAAAAGGCCTGATGGGAGAGGGTGGGCCTCCTCACCTCCCTGGACCACCGCAGAGTGAGTTCCACCTAGGCTGGTGGCAGGGCGAATCCCAGAAGCAGCCTTCCCCTGGTCTGCACCCTTCACCCAGACACTCAAACAAGGGGCTGTAAGGACTTAGGTTTCCTTCCTCCCCATCCGGCCCCCTCCCTCTTCCCGGCTCTGTGCAGCTGTGGCCTCAGCAGCCTGGCGCCCGCGGGAGTGGGTGGTGCTCTGGCCAGTCCTGGCCCCTCCGCTGGGCGTCCCCAAGGCTGGAGCGAGGTGTCAGTGTCAGAAAAATATTGCAGCCATGCCCAGTCCACGGCCTCAGCCCCTCCGCTGCTCCTCCGGTCACCCACTCGGCCGCCAGTGGGAAGTGCGGGGAGCTAACGAGTTACACATGCTCCTTGCAGCTGGAGGATGCCTGCTTGCTGAGTTGAGGAACCCCGCTCGCCATCCCTGTTTCTTCCCCCATAAAATTAAATTATTCTCCAAGGGGAATCCCCACATCCACCTTCTCATCAATCAAACCTCCCTGGCTCGTTGGGCGTAGCCAGAGGGCTGGCTCAAGAGCCCGAGTGAAATTTCCTGGCTTCGCCACGCGTCACCACCCCTAGGTGTTGGAGAAGACTACCTGGGAGCAAGGGAGCAGGAGGGATGCTGAGTGTTTCAGCCCCTGACACAGTCCGGGATTTGCTCTTGCTGAACCGGAGCCTCCAGAAGCCCTGGTGAGGTGAAGATTAAGCGTGGGACCGAATGGTAGTTAGAATCCACCCAGCACCTCTGCAGGAGAAAGCCACAGGAGAAAGCTCCTGTCAAGACTCTGGTTGTTGAGTGCCATCACATCGGTCCCAGCTCATAACAACCCCGTGTACAACAGAGGAAAACAGCCCCGTGCTGCACCAGCCTCACAATTGTGCCAACGTTCGAGCCCAGCCCAGCGTTGCAGCCACGGTGTCCATCCATCTTGTCAGGGATCTTCCTCTTTTTCACCGCCTCTCTGTTGTCCCAAGCACGATGTCCTTCTCGAGGGACCAGTTGCTCTTGATAACATGTCCAAAGTTTGTCAAAGTCTCACCATCCTTGCCTTTCAGGAGCATTCTGGCTGTACTTCTTCCAAGACAGATCTGTTTGTCCTTTTGGCAGTCCATGGTACTTTCATGATTCTTCGCCAGCACCATTGTTCAAATGTCCCTCATGGGCCTGTTAAGATTACAGCCTAGAAAACTCTGGGGCACAGTCCACTTTGTCACGTTAGGGTCACGAGTTGCCAAAAGCCATGTAACTCCATAACAACAGATTGGCGAAGGAAACCGAGGTAGAATTCTTGCTTTCCATGTGGGAGACCAGGTTTCGTCTCCCCGCCAATGCATCTCATTTGTCGTTACCACCTGTCTGTGAGTGGGGGCTTGTAAGTTGCCATGAGGCTGAATATGTTTTAGGGGAAATTCAGTCCAGGCAAAAGTGGACGAGGAAGAAATACGTACTTCTGAAAACCAGTCAGGGCAAACCGGATGGGTCACCACAGTCCAATTTGCAGCTATTTCTGAGGATGGCACAGGACCGGGCAGCATTTGGCTTGTTGTGCCTGGGTCACCATGAATCAGCTTGAAGACAGCTAGCGACAGTTCTTATGGAGCACCGCAGATTTCCTCCTGGAATGGCAAAAGCTGGAGTTCAAGTGCTTCGGAAAAAAACTCCAAAGGCCCAGAGGTGGGAAGGATGGGCTGGGCTGGGGGGGGGGCGGGGATAGAGCAGCAAGGAGATGGGCGGCAAGGAGATGGGAGGCAAGGAGATGGGCGGCAGGGCCTTTCAGACCTTGTAGGCCATAGCAGAGGCTTGGGCTTGTCTCTCAGTACATACTTTACGAGCACTCTCGGTTCTATGCAAAGAATAGTGAGAATCAGCAACGAGGGAAAAAGGAGTCCGGGTGACAAGCTGTTGTAATCATTGGGGGAAGACATTGCTGCATCTCAGGACAGGGTGATAGTGTGTGTGTAAGGAGTGAGTAGGTTCTGGGTGTTTGTAGATGAGAATGGGCAGACTTGGCTGCAGATTGGATGTGAGAAGTGAGGGAGCAAGATGGGGGTCCAGGAAAGGCGCTTGGGTGCATGCCAATGAGGAGAGGTCTAAGTCAAGGACGGAGGGGCAGCGGGCAGTGGAGACTAAGAAGGAACATGCACTGAAGGGAAAGCAAGATCATCGGGTCCGGAGGGAGGTAATAGAAGAGAAGAGAGTGGTCCTGGTGGCCAGAGCTGCCCAAAGGCCACTGAGTCCAGCCACGGGAGGCCAGTGGGGAGTTTACAGTGAAGTTGAGTCAGGGAGCCTGGCTGGCGTGACTTCCCGAGAGGGAACAGATCAGTCAGAGCAGAGATACTGAGGATGCCAACCCAATTTGGAAAATGTGACCAAGGACACCGAGCATTCTGTACAAAAAATTGTTAAGTGTTACAGATTATAAAGTGTAACTATGTGTACAGCTTTACTCCAAAACACAATAGTTAAAAGCTGAAAGATTAAAAAAGAGAGAGAGAGAAAGATTGGGAGGGAAGGAGCTAGAGCCCACGTAATTCTCTTTTGAAGTCTTGCGGTAAAGAGCTGAGAACTGGAGGGGAACAAGTGAGACGCCGTGAGAAGTTTTTGTTTTATATTTTAAGGTAGAAGCAACAGCAGTATGTCTTACGCTAATAGAGTGAGTAGAGTGAGACAGCAGAGAGGGGATCCCTGGTTACACGGGACTCCAGGACCTCCGTCCTCCAGTGAGCAAGAGGGAACGGGGTCTTGTATTACCAGGGGTGTTGGCTTTAGCTAGGAGCAGAGGCAGCTCAACTTTAGTGACAAAGGCATTATGGGTAGACATACCCTGTTTACTTAGGGTCTACTCTGTCACATTAGCGTCCCGATCACTATAGCCCAGACCCAGGTCAGCCTTGACATGGTGGTGGGCGTGTCCGGAAACTCCCCTTGTGGCTTCTGTGTCCTCTGTGAAATGGAGGAGTGAGGGTCACGTGAGCATGTGACCGGAGTAGGGAAATGCAGCATGCTCGCTGGTCAGCCTTAAAGCCACACTTCGGCTTAGTGGTCATGAGTGCAAAGTGAGACCGGTCAGCATGGCGGTGTGTTCTCTCCCAGCCACACTCGTGCAGGGTGAGTGTTGAGTTGGCAGTGTTCAATTTAACCTGGGTTACTTTGGTCAAAGGAGCATGAGGAGGCAGGAGCCGTGCACAGGAGCGGAGGGTATATCGATGCTGTTCTTGTGAGGTGCTGTCGAGGGGGCTATGGCTCATGCCAACTCCGCATATCACAGATGAAATATTGCTGGACATGGTGCCATCTCTGCGAGTGCCTTCCTACCTAGAGGTGTATCTACCGGCACAATGTGGGACAGTGTTCTGTTGTGGTTCACAAGAACTTCAGGGGCTAGTTTTCAGAAGTAGATTGCCAGGATTTTCTTCCTAGTCTCTCTTACTCTGGATGCTCCATGGAAACCTGTCCAAAATGAGTGGCCCTGTTGGTATTTGAAATACCACTGGGCTAGTGTCCAGTGGCACGCAAGCCACCACAGCCTGCCAAGCTATCAGGCAGGTGGTGATTAGGGCATATGGAAGGGAGCTTACAATGGAAATCATTCATAAGAAGAGAAGTGTGTTAATCTGGGTTGACTAAAGGAACAAATTCCTAGACACTTATATCTGTATAAGAAAGAGCTGTATATAGAAGAGCAATTGAATATTGAGAAAACATCCTAGCCCAGTCCAGATCAAGTCCATAAGTCCGATATTAGCCCATATGCCCAACGCCAGTCCATAAATTCCTCCTTAGACTCACGCAGCACATGCAATGATGCCGAATGCAGGAAGATCACAGGCCAGTGGGTAGAAGGTCTTGTGGATCCAGTGGCGGTGGAAGCATCTCAACGCTGGCGCGGGTCTCCATGTGTCTCCTCTAACTCTCTGAGTGTCTCCGCAGCAGAAAAGGAAAGGCAGAGAGAGTGGGTCTGGCCTCCAGTGAACTATTTATCTCTGTCATGCCTCCAAATGAGGTTATCAAGCTGAGACCTGATTGACAGACTAGATACACCCCTTCACTCAAGTTGGCAGGAGGTTATGTAACTGCCACAGGAAGTTAGGACCTGAGGGGTGGGAGGGAGTAGAACAGCAGTAGAATCAGTGGCTTGCAGGTCCTAGTGAGTTGGTTACACGATGTATTATCAGGGAGCACTAAGATTGGAATCTAGACGGTATGATAGGAAGATAACTACGATTAAGAAAAGGCTTTAATTATGATTAAAGCCACTTTAGAACTGAGAAGTCCAGTAGAAATGAACTGTGAGTCACATATTGTTATGAGGTGCAATGATTCACAGTGACCCTGGGACCAAAAGAACAAAACACTGAGCAAGGAGAAAGAAAACGTTTTGGAAATGTTGATGGCAACATAGGTACAAGTGTGCGTAATACAACTGAATGATGGATTGTCATAAGACTTGTAAGAGCCCCCCAATAAAATGTAAAAAAAAAAAAGAACAAAACACCGCTGCTCCTGCCCTTCACGATCGTTATGTTTGTGCTCACTGTAGCAGCCACTGGGTCAATCCATTTGCTTGAGAATCTTCCTCTTTTTCGCTGGCCTTCTATACTCCCAAGCATGATGTCCTTTTCCAGGGACTGGTCCCTCCTGATAAAATGTCCAAAATAGGTGAGATGAAGTCTAGCTCTTCTCATGTCTGAGGAGCATCCTGGTTGCTCTTGCTCCAAGACAGATGTGTTTGTCTGGCAGCCGGGTCCTTTCTCTCTTCTTCTCCAACACGGTCTTTCAAATGCACAGTACTTCTGCTTCCCTCATTCATTGTCCAGCGTTCACCTGCGCAGGAGGCCACTGAAAGTGCCGTGACTTGGGCCACATGGGCGATTAAACACTTTCTAGCAGCCACATTACAAAAGTAAAAAAGAAGTGAAATTTATTTAAATACAGTAAAATATTTACCTTAACGTATCCAACATTATTTCTACCTTAGTATAAAAATCATAAAATCAATATAAACAACATATATTTGATATATCATGTATATTTTTCCCTCATATTAGTTATTCAAAATCCAATGAGTATATTACATTTACTGAGTATATTACGTTTAATGAGTATATTACGTTTAGTGAGTATATACCAGTTTGGAGCAGACACATTTCAAGTGCTTGAAAGGAAAGGCTTAGACAGATTCATGGCCGGCCGTTGGGTCGGTTCTGACCCATAGTGGCCTTATAGGATAGAATAGAATGTGTCTTAGGGTTTCTGAGACTGTATATCTTTACAGGAGGAGAGAGCCTCATCTTTCACGCAAAGAGTAGATGGTGAGTTTGAACTTTTGATCTTGTGGTTAGTGGCCCAATGCTTAACCCAGAGCACCATCAGGGTTTAGGTAGGGTAGAGGTGGAAATCAGAGAGGAGACGAGGTCAAGGAAGAGACAAGACAAGAGATTTAGGGAGAGATAGTGAGCCAGGAGATGGGAAGACTTGATTGATGAATCCAGCAAGGAAAAACTGTGCCTTCTACCGGGGCTTTTGAGGGAAGAAGGGGAGAGAGAAAGGTCTGGACCTGTGTGTGAGGGGAGTGGGAAAGAAAAATGTGTAGGTGGAAGGGCAAGGGCAGCAGAGAGGAGAATCAGGCTGTGTTAGACTGGGTGGACTAGAGAAACAAGTCCAGGGACACTCACATATATGAAAGAGAAAGCTTTATATCAAGAAGTAATTATAGATCAAGCAAACATTCCAGTCCAGATCAAGACCCTAAGTTCAATACTACTCTAGAAGTCTGATACTAGTCCATCAAACCCTCTTCAGACTCATGTAGCCATATGCAATGAGGCGGAATGCAGGAAGATCACAGGCCGGTGGGTGCAAAGTCCTGTGGATCCAAATGGAGGTGGTGCATCTCCATGGCACACACAGGTCTTAGTGCAGCTCCAGCAGCTCTCAGAGCATGGCTTTTCAACAGGAAGGTGAAACAGAGAGAGAGAGGGCCACCTCACGGGAGAAAGAGGAAGAGGCTAGCTTCAGAGAGCCTTTTATCTCAGTTGCCCTCCAATCAAACTGCAACCTGGCTGACAGGGTAAACTCCACCCACATGTTCCTGCAGGAGCCATGTTGGCACAAAACACCTAACTATCTGTCACATAAACTTTAGTTAAAATTAGGAAATAAATGGTTCAGAACAAGGGTTGGGGAAATAAAAGGTTTTGCTGATGACTGACCAGAATTTCAGGGGCTGAAACCTTTTAGAATGCTGTTTCCCTTCCGCTTCCTCTTCACCACCTGGGTGGGAGCCCTGAGGCTCCATGCTTGGAGGGGCTGGACTCGCTAGCCCTGTGCCCCATTCTTTTGGGGTTTGTCTGGAGGGAAGCAATCCTAGGCTGGAGAAGAAAGTTTGTTTCAGGTGCTCCTTGGACCTGCAAGCTCCTGGAAGCTTTCCATGTACTTGCTAAGGTTACCACCAATGAGTTAGGTCACCTGCCTTTCAGACTCAAAGTGTTCATTTTCCCCAGATACAAGAAATTCAGATAGGGGTGTCTCAATGGCAGCAGTGAGTCTGAGTGTTTGAATACACTAGTAGAAGTTGGTTGGGGGAGATGGAGTAAAAAGAAACCTACAGCCGTTGAGTCAATTCCAACTCATTGTGACCCTATAGGACAGGGTAGAACTTGTGGGTTTCCAAGACTGTAACCCTTTCCAGGAGTAGAAATCCCCATCTACCCACTGGTGGTTTCGAACTGCTGACCTTGTGGATAGCAGCCCAATGTGTAACCCACTATGACATCAGGGCTCCTTCTATCAAAAGGGTAGATATGACCACTTAGAGATTGCCTTGTGAGTGATAAGGGAGTCCCAGGTCTCCTGTTGCTTTCTGTGGGACTGATACAAACCAGAACTGAGGGCTCAGAGAGGATGACCCTGGAGGTCTCAGGGCAGAACGTGATGTGGTTGGATTGTGAGTGAATGCTAGGAGTATGAAAAGTTTCAGGGCTTGGTCGCCTGGCCAACTTTTGCCATGGTGGTACGTGGGCCAGAGGGGAGGGAGCCTCATGGGGGAGCAGCAGGAGCTCAGAGGTCACTTTGCTCATGGAGGTTAGGTGTGCAATGAGAAGTGGTATTAACACAATGGCTTCCATTGATTGAGCACCATGGTCTAGGCAGATGCTATGCATAAGGGCTTACTAAATTGTCTCATTCAAGCCTCAGAATCATCATGGAAGAAGCCCTGATGGTGTCGTGGTTAGGCCGTAATGCACCAGGCCTGCACTTGGAAAGACCAGCCACTCTGAGGGAGAAAGACGGGGCTTTTTACGCCTGTTAACAGTCACAGCATCAGAATCCCACAGGGGCGGTTCTACCCTGTCTTCTAGTGTCGCTCTGAGTTGTCATCGACTCAATGGCAGTGAGTTTGATTTTATGCATTTGCTCATTATGGAGTCCTGGTGGCAAAGTGGGTTAAGTGTTGGGCATCCAAAGGCCAGTATCCAAAGCCACCAGCAGCCGCTCCATGGGAGAGGGGAGAGGCAGTCTGCTCCTGCAAAGATTTACAGCCTTGGGAACCCTGTCCAGGGATGCGATGAGTTCCAAGCAACTCATGCCAGTGGGTGTGGTCTTGGTAGATATGTCATTAATTTTGGTGTGCAGATGAAAGAATGAAATTGTAGGTTTAGTGTAGTGCCCATGGTCACCCAGTGTATTAGTCTAGGTACTTTGGAGAAACAAATCCACAGCGACTCATGTATAAGAGAAAGTTTTATGTAAAGAAAATGTGCATCACGAAAACATCCCAACCCAATGCTGCCCAAGCCCACAAGTCCAACATTAAGCCATTAACCCAACACCAGTCCACAAAGTCCTCCACTTCACAAAACAGAGGCAATGATGCCGACTGCAGGAGGAAAGCTGAGTCAGTGAATGAACAAGCATCTCAGCACTAGCAGGGGTCTCCACACGGCTGCTCCAGCACCCAGGGCTGCATCGGGGTAGGTCCATGCGGCTTCTCCTTGGGGATGTCTTGTAGGAAGTCAATCTTTCAAGCTGAAGCAGGGAACTGCTAAGGCAGCTGCACCCGGTGCAACCATCACAAAACAAGAGACCTGAGAACTAGGAAGGTGAGGCTCACCACCCATTTATCCTTCTGCCTTTCAATTAGCCCCACATGTGATTATTGGCCAGGCTGGCACAATTAACTAACTCACCCAGCTAGTCAGAGGTAGAGCCTGGATTCGAATTGAGGTCTGCTCAGTCCTTAAACTCCATCCTTTGGTCACAGCTCAACTCTCTCTCCTCCTACCTCATGTCTGGAGTCCCTATACAATTAGAGGGCTGGTCTAGTAGCAGCAAGGGACTGGAGAGCTGGTGGGAGTGGGGTGGAGGGTGCTGGGGGTGGCGGGGGGCGGCGGATACAAGTTTGTGGCCAGAGAGTGTATTCTTAGGGTTTAAGGTTTCAGAGGTGGAGCACTTCTGGGCGCTGATGAGGTTAGGGTGGGGCCCTGGGAATAAAGGGTTCAAAGACAGGAGACAGATGGAATGAGTTATGCTAAGCAGTGCTGTTGGCAGGAAAGAGATATAAATTCAAATGGGTATGGACAAGAGTCTAATGACAGAGTCTTAAATGACTTCTGAGGGAACCCTGGGATACTAACCCTAAAGGCTGATATCGGATCAGAGAAATGCTCCACTTCCACCCTCTTCCCCCACTACCTCCTGGGGCTTCTGGTCTGTCGTCTAACCAGGCGATCTTGGGCATAATTAGCCACGAAACAAAACAAAACTCAACAACACACCAGTTGCCGGGGAACTAGTTGCCTCTGACTCATGGTGACCCCGTGTGTGTCAGAGTAGAACTGTGCTCCGTCGGGTTTTCAATGGCAGGCTTTTCTACAAGTAGACATTGTTCGGTGCCGTCAAGTCAGTTCCAACCCATAGTGATCTGTGCACCACAGAGCAAAACACGATGCGATTCTGCACAATGCTTACGATTGTTCCTATGTGTGAGCTCCTTGTTGCAGCCCCTGTGGCAAGCCATCCTGTTGAGAGCCTTCCTCTTTCTCACTGTCCCTCCCTTGACCAAGCGTGGTGTCCTTCGCCAGGGACTGGTCTTGTCTGACCGCATATCCAAAGTACGTAAGACAGAGTCCTGCCATCTTTGCCTCTCAGGAGCACGCCGACCCTACTTCTCCAAGTCAGGTCACTGTCCTTTTAGTGGCAACACCTGGTATTTTTTATATTTGTTTTCCAGCACCACAACTCAAATATGTGGATTCTTCTTCGTCTTTATTTCCTGTTCAGCTTTCACGTGCCTATGCGGCAATGGAAAATACCATGGTTTGGGTCAAGCACATCTTAGTCTCAAAGTAACACCCTTTCTTTTCAATACTCTAAAGAAGTCTTGTGCAGCAGATTTACTTAATGCAACTTATCTTTTGATCTCTTGATTGCTGCTTCCATGAGCATTGATTGTGGACCCAAGCAAGACAAAATTCTTGACAACTTCAACCTTTTATCTTGACCCATCTTATGGGTCCAGTGTGAAGATTTTGGTCTTCTTTCCATTGAGTTATAAACCAAAGTGCGGGCTGTAGTCTTTGAGCTTCATCAGCAAGTGCTTCAAGTCCTCCTCACTTTCAACAAGCAAGGCTGTGTCATAGCCAGGCTTTTCTTCCAAGGTGCCTCCGGGTGGACTTGAACTGCCAACCTATCAGTTAGCAGCTGGCTGTTTTAACTGTTTGCCTGCCAGAGACTCCAGTTTTAGAAGGCCGAGCAGTGTTGACAGTGTAGAGCTAGCCTGGGATGCCTCGTACAGACATGGTGATTGGTTACGTTAAGATCCCACCAAGAGCTAACGGGGAGCTTCTGATGGCCTCGCCCACTGCGCAGGGTCCTGGAGCCTGCCTGTTGCCTGGGGCCTTCCCACTTTCCCCTCTCTGCATGAGCTTCAGTTCAAGTTCGTATAGCCCAAGAAGTCTCCCCTGGGCAGAAGCTGGCTGGGAACTTTATGATCAGAAAGACTGCACTAAAAGGGGAAGAGTGAGGTGGCGGCGAGGCTGGCCTTGGGTCTTCCACTAACCCCTCGGAGCAGGTTATTTTTGAATTTGGAAAGTACAGGGATGCTAGCCGACAGTGAAGGGATTCTGAAGATGGGACGTCCTAGAGGCAGGAAGGGGAACATGGCCATAAGGAGGTCTGGAAGGAGGACTGAGGACATGGGAAGAGGGCAAGCTGTGCTGTTGGGGAGCCACTAACGGGGGCTGCTGCTCATCAGTGAGCCCTGGTTTGCAGAGACAGCCTTGGTCTACGCCTGCATCGCCTGCATGCTGACGAATAGCATCCTCTTCACTGGGATGCTTCTCTCCAGGTGAAAGTGATCTCAACCTTTGTCCACAAGTAAAAACGAACTGGACTTTATCCCTCAATTGTCCTTGGCTGGCGTCCAGCCAGCTCCGGCTCACAGCAACCTATTTTGAACAGAACTGAACTTGGCCCGGGTCTGCGCCACCTTGGCGAGACCACTGTTTGAGTCCCCTGCTGTGCCGATGTGGCAATCCGTCTGCTAAAGGATCTCCCTCCTTGACGCTTGCCCTCTACTTTCTCAGGCCTGGTGCCCTTCCTAGAAACGGGTCTTTCCTCCTGAGGTGCCCAGAGTAAGTGGGCTAAGGTCTCCATCCTCGCTTGTAAAGGGAATTCTGGGTATGTTTTGTCTAAGACTGGTTTGACCACCCTCTGGCATCGTCAGTGATCTTTATTGACACCCAGTTAGAATGTTCTTCTGTCTTCTTTTTTCATGGTGGAGTTTCTGCACACAGATGGGGCACTGAAAAGACTATGACGCGACTCAGGTGCCCCTTTGCCATCAAAAAGACATTTTTGATTTTTAAAATTGGAAAGAGGTCCTTTTGCAGCGTATTTGTCCAAGATATTATTGGGTTTCTTAGATGCTCTTAGCCTGGAGGCTGATTTGGGGCTCCGAGTGGAATGAAGCCCTTGACAACCACCTGCACCCGACGAGTGTTGTCCTGGCACCTTGTTCCCTGGTCCACGCAGACCTCAGTTCACTCAGCCAAACTGGGGCTGCGCCTTCTTCCCTCCCAAACTACGGCGATTCTCCAACCCTGACCCACGGGTGTCTATTAAAATGTAACTGTTACTCTTCAGGATTGTCAGCCTTTGTCTAGTGTCTAGGGAGAGGGGGATCTTGAACATAGAGACTTACACCATGAATCCCAGAAGTGGCTTGTCAACAATAGTTGAGAATAGCATTGTCTTTCCACTCAGTGAGTCTGAGAGAAACCTGTCTATTTAGCCCATGATCAGGGCAGCCTGGGGATCCCTGGCTTGTTGGATGTGCCTGTTCCCCTCCCTTCTGGAATGAATACATGAGTTACATTTTGCGATGATCAAATAAAAATGGGAAAATAAGAAAATGTTATTCTTGCTACTCTATTTCTAGTCAAGTTTCCAGAACTACCAAGAAATAAAAATATTTGCAGTCCACATCTTAGACTGGAAGAGATGATGAGACATTTTTTTTTTGGAAGGGAAAAAAACTTCATCACCAGAGGAACCCTGGACACAGAACAGTCGGAGGACACAAAGGGAGGTTAAGTGGCGAAGACACAGGCAGTTCCCGTCTTGGACTCCCTGGCCTGCAGTCTCTGCCTCGGGACCCCCAACAGAGGGCAAGCAAACAGGCACGGAGTTCTCCCGACTGCAGGCAGGACACAGCAGCACTCGCCTGTTGTGTTCTTCACTGGGACGGGTTGCCTGTAGGAACGGGAGCTCCCTTTCCCATGGCTGATGGAGATGGGCAGCAGAGCTGGGCTTGGAAGTCAGCCTTCTGAACCACATTCTGAACGAGAACTCAAGAAACAGCTGTGGAGTGGACAAACAGTGCTGGTGATGTTTCTTCCCCTGGCACCTGACTGCCAGTCAGCAGTCATTACTCATACCATCCATCATCCCTTCTGCAATGATAAAGATCCCAGCTCTGCCGCCCGCCTTGGCTAAAGGCACCTGCCCTCTTGAGCTTTATCAAGTGAAAACTGGGACTCATCGTAGCTAGCGTCCTGCTTGTGGCGGTGCTTAGAGACAATGCTTGAAGAGTGCTCAGCTCAAAGCCAGTGCTGCAGAAATGGTAGCCAGTGTTCTGCCATCATGTCTCATTGTTGGGGGTTCCCTGTTCCTTAAACAGGGAACACATAGACAAACCATTGGCTTGGAGTACCGTGGATTGGTGCTTAGTTTATTGGGGTCACTTGCCCACAAACAGCCAAGAGATGTTAAATGAGCCCTTGCTGGTCTATGGCTACACCGCCTTGGGGGATGCAGAGATGAATAAAACACAGACCTCGTCCTTGCGATGCTCACCCTCCGCAATCTGCCTTCTTGTTTGTTGGCCGACGGGGGCAATCCTGTTCAAAACATTAGGCTGGTTGGTTTCCAGTTCGGTCCGGTGCAAGTGTCATGGGCTGGAGGTCTTAGCCTTCCTGTCTCCAAAACCCAATCCCCAGATGGCTCCTCTCACTGTGTGGGCGGTGGGAGCTGGGGCAATGAGCTGGGTGGTGTACAGCCGATGCCCTTCACGGGAGCAACCTCTTCGTCCAATCAAAGCAGATGTAGGTTGGAGGGAGGTTGCACTGGCACTCTAGAAAGAAGTGTATCTGAAAACGAGGATAACTGAGTCCTGCAATTCCACATTGGAATCATCATCCAGGGACATATTGCCTTGTACAAGAGGCCAGGAGGTGAACTGGGAATCTTTTTGAGAGAGACCCAGGACCACTTATATACAGAGAATCTTTTGCCCGGAAGTTAAAAGAGCCCCAGGTCTGCTGCTGTTTGCATCTCCACATTGAGAAAACCTTTCTTCCCAGTAGTGGACCGTCTGTCCATACACAAGCACAGTCTCCTCTCCCCTCCTCACCGGGCCTCTCTCTGCATCACTGATTCCCAGCTGCAAGATAAGAGGCACCCAAGCCAGCTTCCCTACCCTGACTCCCAACTCCTGCTCAGAAGAAGCCCTTCATTGTTTGCAAGAATTTTCTGCTGAATAATGGGGAGATAGTGTTGAGAAAAATAACAAACATTGCAGAGAAGTTACAAAATTGCCAGATCTCTCTGGAAGTACAAGGAGAAACTGTCCTAGGTTAGCATGAAATCTAAACCGCAGTCGCTCAGACTGTCCCTTCCCCTGCGCCCTGGTAGTGTGGTGGGTTAGTTGTTGGACCCGATCACAGTGATCAAGTGAAACATAAAACTCTCAGTAGGAGAAGCAGAAGGTGTCGAGTAAATTCAAAATGAGACCTAATGGCCAGGTGTTCTATTCCAGCTGAACTACGGCTGCTAAAATCCACTTTACAACGGTCTTTTTTTAAATTGGGAGTTAATACATATATCATTCCACACTTCAACCACATCAAGCAGTATTCCACAATTGCTGCCATAATCAGTTTCCAAACATTCTTTTCCTTCCTGAACTCCTGACATCAGCTCCCTTTGACCCTCCTCCCACCACCCCCACTGTACCCACCAGAAGCCTTTCTTCTACTCGCTGTCCCTATACGTTTATTAATCTTGGGATTCATATACTGAGAAACAGGAAAACATATAACACACATTCAAGAGGGTAACACCCCAACGACATAACATATCTGAGCTAAACCCCAATATGAACAAACAGAAACCAAAAGAATACAGGAAATGTTGAAAAACAGATCAGGCCCAACGTGAATCAGAGGGGGGATCAACTGACAAGGTTTGAATGGTTCAAGTTAATCTTCTGTAGTCATCTCTCTAATGCACTCTGTTTAGTACCCACTTTCCTCCCACCCCTCTATTATGGACAGAAGGAGATCACCGGAGGCCTAGTTCCTATGTAGTTCCCACAAATGAATCTTGGGCTCCCACTGTCATTGAGAACCTTCTACAAACTGGATTGTCATAATTTAGGCTCTGATACTGTTCCCTCCTTTGACTTTGGATCATGCCATTTACAATCCTTCGGTGACTGAGGTTGGTGTGCTTCTTCCATGTGGACTTACTTGACATCTTACTTCGATGTCTGCTTGTTTGGAGACAAGACATTAAGACCCCAGGTGCTATTTTATCTGATAGCTGGGCAGTACCTCATTTTTTCACCACATTTTGCTATAGCACCCATAACTTCTGTGTTCCCTTCCTGAGGGTGAGTATCGAGCAGGACCATGATGTAAGAACAAATTGTTCGTAAGTTGGAGGTTGGATTTAGTATGAGTCCCAAATCCATTCCTGGATCTATGGTTTTTTTTTAAATTTATAAGCCTTTGGCTCCCTTCCATAAATTTATTTTTAAGAAAGTTGAGCTATTTTAATAGTAAGACTCCCCATTTGTTTTCCAAGAGTGTGTCTTCAATTTCTTGGATACTTGGACGCTTTGCTCCCGGGGCCGTGCACCTCTGTGCATAGTTCTGTGGTTTCCTCACTGAAGAAGGTTCCTCCCAGGTCTTCTGAATCAGAACATCCAGAACTGGGCTCAAAACCCAAACTAAACTCACTGCCATCAAGTCGATGCTGACTCACAGTGACCCTACGGGACAGGGTAGAACTATGACGGGATTAGAGAGCCCTGTCTTTCTCCCATAGAGCATCTGGTGGTTTCGAACTACCAACTTTAGGCCTCCCAGCTGAATAAGTAACCACTATGCCACCAAGGTTCTAAGGTGGGCTCCGCCTCAGTATGTCTATGAAAGCTCCATGTGGGAGCTCAAGACTCAACCAAGAGTGACTTAAGGTATCAATTGTGTTCCATTGAATGGCCCCCTACAGCTTACCTACATGGGTGGCAAGTGGCAACTGGAAGTCAGGGATGTATAAGGAAATGCAAAATTTTGTTTTATCTTTCAGGTAAAAAA
>NW_022103906.1:16741626-16743583 GCF_000313985.2 Echinops telfairi
CTGGTCCAGCCAGTCTTGCAAGATAGAATTCGAGTCCTGGTAGTGGGAGCGGGGAGGAAACCTTTAGGAACTAGAGGAAGATTGTATTTCTCATCATTGTTACATCGCACCCTGACTGGCTCATCTCCTCCCCGAGACCCCTCTGCAAGGGGATCTCCAGTGGCCTACTAATGGGGGAGTGCAAATTTAAGAGACCATTTTACACCAAAAGGAAATAGCTTATGCATGTTTTTTCTTGTATTTGTTCAACAAACTTTTTTTGAGATTTGCATGGTACTGGACATGGTGGGTGGCTAAATGGGTCGAGAGAGTTTTAATAAAACACACCCTGCCCCAGAGGATCTGACAGACTCTGGCAGACAGAGAAGTAAATAGACCATTTAAGAAAGGAGGTTAGTCCTTGGGATGTGTGTGAGGTTTCCGCATGGCTCTTTCCTGGGCTAAACAATCCTTAACATGCTGTCTGTCAGAGCAGTCTTCACCTTGACCATCTAGAAAGTTTGGGTTTGCTTTTCTATAAATGGAGGATCCTTGACTTGCTGCAAATGGCCTCTTTCAACTTGCCATTTACTTGTGATCTTCGTTCCGTTGAGTAAAACCCGTGTTAAAGCCAGTTTAAAACAGTGGCTCTATTCAATAGAGTGGTACTCCAGAAGACTTTAACTGAAACACAAATATAAACGTGCTCTTTCTAACAATATTATTTTTAATGTATGATGGGAAAAAACAAGGTTTTCACTAAATGATGGTGATATAGAAGGGCCTTCTAAAATTAAATTTAGGGTTGAAAAAAACCGACAAAGGAGGATATAAAGTCAAGAGCCCAGAGATTGACTAAGCCTGGGGAAACCACCCACCAATCATCGCCATGCGATTGTACCAGGCTGTGGCATTCCCGGCTCTTTCGCCAAGTCTCCTTGGATTCAGTTTTCAGTTTTGATTTTCTCTCCTGGAACCACTGGCCTTGCCTTCCTCTCTGAGGTTTCTCGAGTCCCCTTCCCTGAGCTTGCTCATCTCCTGAAACACCGCCTGTACTTCTGGAGACCACTGCAAGGCAGAACAACCTCACCCTCCATTCCCCTGGATCTTTGTGTGTGCGTGTGTGTGTGTGTGCGTGTGTGTGTGTGTGTGTGTGTGTGTGTGTGTGTGTGCATGTGTTTTCTATGTTCCCTTCAATCTTGCCTGGTATGTGACTGTGTCTGCAAACAGCATCCATGTTTAGTAGTTCTGTCTGCTACTTCCTTCCAAACTGTTCTCACACGGAAGAAGAAAATCTTCTTCTGAAAGTGAGAGTCCTCTCATTGATGTTGTGAATAGATGCCATCGAGTTGATTTTGATTCACAGTGAGCCCATGGGCTAGAGCAGAACTGCCTCACAGGGCTTCCTAGGCTGTACTGTTCCCACGAGCAGATTCCCCAAGGCTTTCTCCTCGGAAGCTGCTGGCTGGGTTTGGACTGCTGATCTTGTTGTTAGCAGCTGAGCGCCTAACTGTCAGGTCAGTGGGGGCTCCTCTTCCAATTTCTGTTATTGGGTGCCGTCTAGTCAGTCACGCCCCATTGAGATCCATGTACAACAGACTGAAACCCTGCCTGGCCCTGTGCCATCTTCACAAACATTTACTTATTTGAGCCCATTGCTGTAGCCACTGTGTCACCCCATCTCATGGAGGACCTTTCTCTTTCTTGCTGACCCTCTGCTTTACCAAGCATGGTGTCCTTTTCCAGGGACTGGTCTTTCCTGATAACACGGTCACAGTACGTGAGATGAAGTTTCACCATCCTTTCTTCTAAGGAGCATTCTGGTTGTACTGCTGAAATTTAAACCCAAACCAAATGCATTGCTATGCAGTCAATTCTGACTCATAGCAACCCTCGAAGGCAGGGTCGAACTATCCCTGCAGGTTTCTGAGACAGTCACTCTTCATGGGAGTCAAAAGTCTCATCTTCTGGAATAGCT
>NW_022103906.1:16743997-16750963 GCF_000313985.2 Echinops telfairi
TGCTTGTTTGTGTGCTTTATCCCCCCTCTCACTGGGTGCATCTAAAAGAACATGGCCCAGGCCCAGTCTCTCATGCAACAGGTAGTCTCTGAGAGCCCACTCTGTTTCAGGAGCTGGTCTAGTAAATGAGAAGTCGACAGTAGGAACACTGAGGTTTCACTCTCAGATTTTGCATTAGCTTTGCATTTTCCAGTGTTTTTCTTAAGTGTGTTGTTGTTGTGAGCTGTGGTAACATTGACCTCTGATGCCCAGGGTGGTGTTGTGCACAAAGGGACAAAATGCTGCTTTGTTCTGTATCATTCTCTCAATCATTTGCAGATGGGACCACTGTTCCCCACAAGATTAACATTGCCTTATTTTTGGAAGTAGATCACCAGGCCTTTCTTCCTAGTCTATCTTGGTCTGGAAATGCCACTGAATCCTGTTCAGCATCATAGCAACATGCAAGCTTCCCTTGATGGATGGGCAGTGGTTGTGCATGAGGTGCAGGAGCTGTGAACCCAACCCAGGTCTTCTGGGTGGAAAGCAAGGATCCTACCAGTGAGCTCACAATGTCCTCATATCATACACGTATGTGTTATCTATGAGTACATAACATATTACCACCAAACTTATTGGCTTAAAAACAACAACCATTTGTGATCTTACACACTTTCTGAGGAAGCTTTGGGTGTGCAAGAAAAGTCAAGACTTTGCTTAGTTTTATAGATAAAACTTTTCCTCAGAATCTACTTATATATAATTTAACCTGGGAAGGACCCAGGAGCATTTCGCTGGGTAGCTCAACTCAAGATTTCCCATGAGAGTGCACTCAAGAGATTGGCCAGGGCTGCAGAATAGGAAGGCTTGACTGGGTTGAAGGATCTGCTTCCATCCTCACTCACGTGGCTATTGGCTGAAGGCCACATTTGTCTACTCTGCGGGACCTTTCCATAGAGGTGTTCATGACATGGCAGCTGACGTCCCCCCAAAGTGGATGATCACAAGAAAGACAAAGGACAAAGAAGGGATCTGCAATGCCTTTAGTCTAATCTCTGAAGTGAAAAGGCCTCACATCTACCCTATTCTATTGGTCAGACTGACCAACCTTGATAGAAAGCGGAAGGGGGCTGCCTGCGAGGACAGCGATCACAAAGGCCACCTTCAAGGCTGCCTGTAGGGGGCCCTGGTGGTGTGATGCTGAACGTGCTCAGCTGCTCATCAAAGGCTGACAATTCAAACTCATCAACTGCTCTGTGAGAGAAGGCTAGGATCGATGAAGTCAGAATCGACTGACATCATGAGTTTCTTGTTTTGCTCTGAGGTTGGATGCAATGAGTAGTGGGCATTCCACAAATCTATGATAAACTGTATTCCCTAAAATTAATGAGTCAAAGACCTCTATCTCCTTCTGGTTTTCCTTGAACAAAAATGAGCACATACTCTACCCTCTGCTGACTAATTCTATTATTTTGGACAAGTTTTTCATCTTCCACCAGACTGGTAAGTAAGTAGACTGGTAACCCAACCCACATGCTGCTAGCGCCTGAAAAAAAAAAGTTCTTAAATATGTTTTTGGCATCCTTAGGAACTTGTCTCTTCCCTCAAGTGTCTTCTTCGCCTTGCAATCATCTCCCCTGAGCATCTTGCCAGAACCATTCATGGTATGATTTTCTAGCTATTTGTGGAAACTCTCTATTTGAGACTATTATTGTGCTCTATTTAAAATAGATTTTGTTTAAGGTACAGAGTAATGGAGACTTGTTGAGAGAATGAAGCTCTATCAGAGGAAGATCTGTATCATGTGTGTTGGCTGACAGGGGGCTCTGTCCTGGGGAGGTGCTCACAATAGACGCCTCAGGTGGAGGGGGAAGGAACTACTTGTTTTTTGATTGGAAAAGAAATAGAACTGCATCTCGACAATTAGACCTACTCTTCCTGAATGCCTTATTAAGGACCAAGTAATGACCTAGCAATAGCCATGCAGTATCAAGTTCTCGGCATTGACAGCCATGCCACGCTGCTTCTCCTGTCTGCTATGGAGTCCCTGGATGGTGCCAATGGGGAATGGACTAGGTTGCTAACTGAAAGGCTGAAGGTTCAAGCCCACCAGGGCACCTTAGGAAAAAGGCCCCCGTGAAAAATCAATCCTGAAGAACCCTATGGAACCTAGCTCTGCTCTGATCACAAGAGTCAGACTCACCTGCTGGTCTGGTTAGTCTTTCATGAGGTTAAAGAGGAAGTTGGGCTCTAAGCAGGAGGTAAGATAACCATCATGATAATCTCTAGTATTTGTATGGTCTTTACAGACTGTGCCTACTAGTCTGAGTCTTGAGTAAGTGGTAACCAGATAGTTAGCACCTCTTACTAAGAGGGAGTGGGGGTATTTAAGAAAACAAAACAAAACAACTATAGATCCAAAAGTGTGGCAAGGAGCAGACAAAAGGAGATTTAGGTTGAGTTAGAAAGATGTGCTGCATTCAAGTGTTCATGGGCAAGCAGGTTAAACTCACCTATATTTGCTAGCAGTTAACGATCCATGAGAATGGTGATGGAGTTAGTATTTCTTGATAACTTGCTCCGAATTGATGATGTTGCTGTGAGATGCCATTGAGCCAGTTCCGATCCATAGCGACCCTGGGCCCGACTGAAGGAAACACTGCTCAGTCCTGCGCCGTCTCCCCACGGTTCTTATTCTTAAGCCCATTGTTGCAGCCAAGGTGTCAAGCCATCTCCTTGAGGGCCTTCTCCTTTGCTGCCCCTGTACCTTACCAACCCTGATGTCCTTCACGGACTGGTCTCTCCTGACCTCATGGCCAAAATCTAGATGATGAAGTCTCACCACCCCTGCCTCTAAGGGGGACCCTGCAGTACTGCGTCCAAGACAGATGAGTTTGTCCTTTTGGCAGCCCTCTGGTACTGTCAATGTTCTTCTCTGGCACCACAAGTCGAATGCTGTGATTCTTCTTCGATCTTCTTTACTCAACATCACATCCGGTTTGAAAACATTGTAGAAGATCAGTTGTTTCGATAGCTGCTGCCAGCCCATTTCTACTTCTGTGCCTTTCTCACGGGGGGGCATGAGACTTCTCAGAATCAGGGGCTTCCCTCCAAACCTGCAAGGGGGTGGGGGGATGGGCGTACACATGTTGAAAAACGTTCCTCCATTGGGGGGGGGGGAAGCACAGCCTGTATTTCGGAGCCGTTTTAGGCATGCATAAAAATCATGCAAAACGTGCAGCAGTCCCTGTCCTCTCCTCTTCCACGTCTACCGCTTCCCGTACTATTAACCTCTTGCACTAGGAGGGGACATTCGGTCCATTGGATGAACAAATATTGATACGATGTTAATAACTAAAGTCCATAATTTATGTTACATAGTTTGTGCGGCCAGGCTCTATGATTTTGCCAAATGCGTAAGCATTAGCCACCCACCGTTTCAGTATCACCCACAACCCTTTTGTTCAAATGCCTGGTGTCCCAGCTCATCAACCCTCCCTCCTTCCCCATTGCCTGAACTTCTCCCGTGCCCTGCAGCCTCAGGCCACACAGGGGCGCTGGGGAATAGACTCCCCGGTCAGTCACGGCTGAAAGGTGTTTTGAAGCAGCCCACTGGAAAGAGCTCTGGGTGTCAGGCTACTAGGACCTTGACCCAGGCATTGCCACTAACTAACATTGGACCTATAGTGCATCCATTGGCCTCTGAGGGGGCGGAGTTCCTGATCTATACAAGGGCTTGGGCTGATGATCCCTGAGGCCCAACACACTGCTGATCCTTGCTGTTACCTTTTAGCTGGGAGCTGGGAAGTCTCCTGTTGTTCCCTAGCATGAAGTGACATTGTTTCCCTAAAGTCCTGAATTTCAAATTGGTGGCTAGTGCCAGATCCTTCATGCAGATATATCTTGTTTACAGTCTCAATGTTGCTTTTGTTTTTGTTTTCTGAATCAGTTGCCAGCATTTAAAACGAGGGAGGGTTCTCATAACTGCTCCTGGCTAGTCTTGAAGATCTTAGATCTGGCAACCTCCAGCCCTCCTTCCCACACAGCCACCTGCTGTGGACGAGCCTGGCTGGAGCTGTGGTTCACCACAGGCCTGCCCAAGCCCCCTGCTCTCGTGGCCATCCCCTTCCCGGCCATTGTCGACATTTGAGCTTGCAAGTCCAGTTCTGAATTCCCTCCAGAGTTCTCGACCACCTGGGACAGTGAGCGACACTGGGTAAAGGACACGCGGTCAAACCTATTTCCACTGGCTAAGGAGGCTGGATCTGTGTGAGCTCATGAGCCTGAGCACGTGCCCGTCGGGCTTGTTCGTGTGCTTGGGGTGTGGGGGGCGAGTTGGGCACCCTGGGATGGGCTGCTTGATGGATCTGCAAGGTTCCCCAGCGGACTGGCAGCATGGGTGTGCTGATGGTGCAGGGCTTGGTTCCGGGTGTGCATGGACATGCCCCAAGGAGAGGGGAAACCCAGTGAGAAATTAACTCAACTGATGGGGGTTTCAAGTGTTCTTTCTCTTCCTCTTTTGAACCTTCTTGTAGGTCCATGCCACCGCCGCCGAGTGGGAGGCTGCTGTAGTCAGCTGGGCTCCCTGTCGGCGCTCAAGTATGCTGTTCTTGGGCTCTACCTGCTGGTCTTCCTGATCCTCGTGGGCATCTTCATCCTAGCAGGTAAGAACAGCCCTTTCTCTGTCCTGGGCTTGAGGGGCGAGGGAGGAGGACATTGGAAGCGAGAGCAGGTGGGCCTGGGAGAGCCAGGGCCTCAGTTCTTTATCCTCACTGGCCCGGAGACCCAAAGGTTGTGCCTCTACTAGCAGCCGCTCATCCCCCGCTGGGCACTGGCTGGTTCCTGTGGGCTGAGCACTTGCAGAGCCTGTGTGGGTTGGGTAAGGCACTGGGCCTCTCTGGCCCTCTGGGTTGTGGGTTACACAAAGCTGCCAGCAGTTATCTGAGACCTTTGTCCTCAAGTATGATGGCATGGGCATGCGGTGCTCTGCTGCGGAGGGTAATCGGGGTCGTGGTAAACCTGCTGTCTGGTGAGAAGGGTGACATTGCTCCAATTCAATCTGGCTCTTCCTCCAGTGTCTGTCTGCAGGACAGACAGGTGATAGACCAGGCGTTGGAGCATATGCTCTAGCCAGGGATCAGCAGAGCCCCCTGACTCAGGAAGCAGTCACACTGGGGGCTTGTGACCCCTGTGTTGGGCAGCTCAGCTCAGCATCCCCAGAGAATCAATGCTATGGCGACAGAGACGGGGAAGCAGTTGGAGACCAAGGTGCTGGGGGTCTCCTGCCTCTCGCCTTTCTGATGGAGGTATGAGGGCCTGATAGAGTAAAGCCAACGGCCCGCTTCACTTCCACCAATTGCAAAAAATAGAAATAGAAAGAAAACGTTTTGAAAATGATGATGGCAACCTATGTACAAATGTGCTTGACACAATGGATGGGTGGATGGATTGTGGCAAGAACTGTAAGAGTCCCCAATAAAAATGTAAGAGCCACCTGATTTAAAGAAGAAGAAGAAGAATCAACCATATAAGATCAAAAGGACAGGGAGAAAGGGGGAACAGATGGCAATGATCGACGTGCTTCCCCCGCGCCGCCCCCGCCCCCTGAGAGGGACAAACAACAGAAATGTGGGTGAAGGAAGACAGCAGAAGGTGTAAAATATGAAAATAAGAATATAAATTACCTAGGGTTCATGAGGCTAGGAGGATGGGGGTGGGGGAGAGACACTGATACCAAGGGCTCAAGTAGAAAGTAAATGTTTTGGAAATGATGATGGCAACATCCATACAAAGGTGCTTGATACGTTTGATGTACAGCTCTTGTTATAAGAGCTGTAAAAGCCCCAAATAAAATTTTTTACAGCTTTTTTTTAAAAGAAAGAAAATAGTATAAGTAAGCCTTAGTGTCCGGCTCTGAGCTTGGGCTGGGTACAGAGTTAGCCGCGATGCACTGGCTTCCTCGGGGAGCCTGGGGGCAAGGCAGGGTCATGCCAGGAGAACCTGCCTCGAGGCAGAGTGGGGAGGGGGACTGTGATTGTTGTGGAACCATGCTCTGGCGACACAGAGGAGAACTGCAGACTGAAGGGTGGGTGGTGTACGGAGACCGGTGAGCTTAATTGAATGAGGCTGCCGGCCAGGCCAAGCTGATGTCCTGCTCAGGGAGGGGTCCTGGAGTTAACACTGGGGCAGGAATCTGACCCATGAATGAAAACCCAAGGCAGACGCCCAGAGCCTCCCTGGTCTGGATCACTTTCTCTCAAGTGGGACTAGTTACTTGGGCCTTCTGATGGGCTGTTCCGTGATCCCTTCACCCTGAGCTTTCCACACACAGGGCTCAGAACTTAGACTGGGGGTGGTGCGTGTACCACCAACCATTAACCTGGGGGCTGGCCAACAATAGCAAGGAGAGAAACTCATGATTCATCTCAGGGACCAAGGGATGGAGTCCAGCAAGAGCCATCAGCGGCCAAGCCAGCCAGAGGATGATTTGAACATATTCTTGGGCTGCTTAGTAAGAGATTGGGATCTGGGTTTTGTGGGCTTGGCTGCTATAACCATAACAAATTTCCAGAATGTTTGGAAAGTGTTTCAGGCCAGCATGAAAGATGGCTATGGTGTTACAACTGCTCCGCCGAACAGGAACATGCAGGTGGCGCAAGGCCTGAGAGCAGAGATTCCAGGCTGGTGGGGCCAAGGGCAGGTCTCTGGGACTCGGAAGGGCCAAGGGCAGGGCTGGCCCCCAGGGCAGAGCCAGTTCTTCTCTGCGTGAAGGGCTGCCTCGTGGAAAAGGGTTAGAACTTGGAGGGATGGTGATGTAAAAAGACAGCTCTCCTTTCACATTATAGGTGTGTTTTGTTTTCCCTTAGCGGGGCTATCCAGCATGGCACAGAAAAGTTCTTGCCCTAGCTTGGAAGTTGGCTGGGATGGACAAGGACGTCCTGGGCATTCTAGAAAGGAGAGTGCAACATGGTTTCCCGTCTTCGTACT
>NW_022103906.1:16755458-16776953 GCF_000313985.2 Echinops telfairi
TAAGAAGGCCGAAACAATCACTTGTCCTCGTCTCCAAACCCTTCTCTGCTTTTCTATCTTCGACTACACTTTATGGACTGATGGCTTCCTGTGACATTTTATCTTGTTCTTGGGTCATCGTTGGACAGCACAAACCACTGGGAGCCAGATAATGAACAAGAAGACTGAGATTGGATGGTCATTTGGATAGGAAGCCCTTAATCTCGGCAAGGTGGTCTCTGTGGTGGGGCTAAAGAGTCAATGAAGTTTGGTCTTGACCAACACTACAGGAACCCCACTGTGGTGACAAAGTGTGGTCATTGGGACCCACGTCTCCTAGGAGATGCCCGCCTCTTCCCTCCTTTTTCCTGTCATGGGTCCATTGATGAATTTGAAACAGTAGAAAGGGGGAAATGTGGCCCTAATTTGGGAGGAAGCAATGTAGATGGTGGTAGCTGAACCAGGGCGTTTCTGGTGAAAACTGGGGTTCTCTCTGACCTTAATTCTTTCTTGGCAGCAGGAAGCATACAAGGCTTTCAAAATCATCAAGTGCTTCGAGTGTGCACAATCACTTAGTGGGTACAGGGTCACAGGACAGGCCTGGGAAGAAGAGTCACAAGGTATGGGCCCCTTAATCACCGGGAGCCTTCAAAGTCATAAATGTATGCACACATTTGGACAGCATTGAGTAGCTTATTGCATTCCAAATGATGCTTGATCTCTGAGGGTGGGAGTGGTGGGGATGGCCTCATCTGTGAGAGAGCTAAAGACCACGTATTCCATATGCCATACAATATACTCAAACACCCTTTTCCTTGCTCACCTCGTTTCAAGCAGGTCTGTTCCTAGACTCCACCATCAGAGATAGCCTGGTGCTCAGAGCCCACATCCATTCATAATGCAGACGCCTGATGCCGTTGGTACATCTTGGAATTAAGAGCGATAGCATCAGCCTTTCTTGGGAGACCGTGAGACACTGCCAGAAACATTCTTGGGCATTATGGACCGATGCGGTTGAGGACATTGTTCATTAATTACATCACACAATGTCAACTTTGTGAGGCATGCTGGAGAGATTATATTCTGTGCTAGTCTCAAGAGGAGGCATGCCTTCCCTGAAGAATTTGTCTTTACCTTGTGGAGACTGCAAATTTAAAGGCAAATAAAATTGTTTTCAAGGAGATAATAGACAATGAGTCCATTGTCATCCCCTTGTAAGATGTGTGAACTTGAAGGTAGTTAAAAAGTAAACCCTGTCGACAGATTTGTAGTCCAGCAATAGCAGGTGTGTCGATGTTACAGAGAGCACTTTTACGTTTGTCTCTTTCTTGGCTTAGTGTCTTTGTAGTTGTTCTTTCTAAGTGTCTTTTATGTATCGGTGTACACTATCTTAATCCCTTCTGGGACAAAACACACTCACTGCCATCGAGTCAATACTGACTCATAGAGACCCACTAGGACAGAGAAGAACTGCCCTGAGAGTTCCCAACACTGTAACTCTTTACAGGAGTAGAAAGCCATATCTCCTCCCACAGAGCAGCTGGTGATTTTGAACTGCCGAATTTGGGGATCACAGTCCAACTTGTAACAATGATCGATGTTATGAACAGTTTTGTCTCCCTGACCCCCACTTAATATTGCCTATTCTGTTTGAGTCTTCCAATGCATAGTTTCTAAAATATGTAATTGGATGGATGTATAAATGGCAGGCACAAGAAAGATGAGAGCAGATCTTATTTTGGGTTGGGGTAGGGAGCGGGGGATGAGTATTTCAGTTTCCATCAAATATCTAATAACATGGTAAACATGGAATCTTCTTCACCCAAGGACATTACATAGGAGGAGTAACTGTGAAATTAATATATTTATACACACACCTTATACAGTGATTTACATGATAGGACAAAATTAAGACAGGTAACATGTAGCACTTTATTACTGATGAAGAGTGTGGCTTCTGAACCAGCCTGTTGGGCAACATAGGCCAAGTTACTTAAGCTTTCTGTGCCCACATTTCCTTACCTGAATATGGGGGAAATAAGTAACCCCTGCAGAGTCCCTCATTGGTGCGAGTGGTCACAGGGCTTAGCTTTATCTAGAAAGATGGCAGGTTGAGTCCCTCTGGAGGTGTCTCCAAAGCATGGCCTGGTGATCTTTTCCTAAGAACTCAGCTACCGGGAAAGCTATGGAGCATTCTACTCGGACACATATGGAGCTGCCATGAATCAGAATGGGCTTAGCAACAACTGGTACCAATGGCCCTGTCTTGCTGGTTGTTGTGAGGGTTACACAGATCCACTAACCAACGTACTTAGAACGGAGCCTAATCACACGGTTAGGTCTCGGGAAGTATCAGCTGCAATTGCTATTGATGTTGCCAGTACAGTACTTCATTGGCTTTCTCGGCAATCATTAAGCTGAAACATGAACTGGGAGTGGGAAAAACTTGAATTTACTTCCCATTCCTCTGTTAACACTGGAATCCTGGATGGACATCACGTTAGCTCTCTGAGCCTTCCTATGCTCAACGGTAAAGTGAGTGGAACTAGATCAGTGTTCCTCACTTTTCTCAGCCATGACCTGGTGGTGTGGTGGGTTAAGCATTGAGCTGTTCACCACAGAAGTTGCTTCTGGAAACATGACAGTCTTAGAAACCGTGCCCGACAGAGTCACCATGAATCACAGTCGACTCAATGGCAGTGAGTAATGGGAAACCATCCGTGGTTTGAAACAAAAGGGACTAAATAATAGATTTATTATTTTGTGTGTCACTTAGGAATTCTCTAAAAGATAGCCAAATCTGCCTAAGGGCATGGGCATTAAGGCCCACCTTCTAGGCTGAAATCCAAGGTGTGGTATTAAATGGCTCTATCACCTGGGGGAGAAGAATTTCACCTCTCAGACCCCCAGTTCCCTATAAAATAGGATATTAATGGAACTTACCCTGCAAGGCTATTGTGAGAATTAAATCAAGAACGTCATGAAAACTCACTGCCTCGCACAGAGTAAATGGTTAATAAAGAGGAGATATCCCTGTTCCTGCTGATCCGTCAGTGTGACTTCCCTGCAAAACAGCAAAGGCCGGGGGGCCTGCCTGGGCCTGGGTGCCAGGGACAACGTCTGTAAACAGAGCTGTGCCTGGTGTGAGCGGGTATGTGACTGTGGACCACATGTTTTCAGTTAGGACACAGGGGAGCCTAGAAACTCCCTTTGCAAGAACATGGACTTAACGAGACAGCATAGCCCTCAATGAACCAAGAAACATGATGGTGTTCCCAGTGTTTCCAGGGGCGGGGGGACTAGTTACCGGAGAGAGGGGAAACGTGTGTGCCAGCTCCTCGTGCCAGCCGCACCCAGGGTGCGGAGACTCTTAAGGCCGTGGAAGGCACCTCAGAGGACGTCTGGTGCGACCTTTCCCCCAACCAAGAACTGCCCCCTCAGCCAGATATGGCCCCTCCATGTCTCTGTGGCTTTGATGGGCGCCTTCAGCCATCCGTGAGGTATTATGTTTCTACGAAGGATGGTTGCAAGTGAGAACCTTCATCCTTGTCTTCCCTGATGACCCCAACACACGCTTTCTTTCTCATTTATCTCGCAAGACTAACTCATAATAAGGCTTTCTCCTCTTCCCATAATTGTTCCTCACGGAGTAGGAAATGCCAGGCTGAGCAAGTACCTTCAGAAGTAGGATCTTATTTGACCTGGTTTTGAATCTTAGCATACTTCTGCTTCTACTGTAACACTTGCAGCATTCTATTGAACTTATCTGTTGATGTCTCTGTTCTCCTGCTACGCTGAAGGAAAACTTTGCAGCTAAGGCTCTGTACTCCCAGTAGTGTACTTGAACTACCCATGCTTGAACTAAACTGAATCCCTCAACACAAGAGCCATTCTCCTCCCTCATCTCCACCCAATATAGGTGCCGATGACTGAGCAGTGGGCAGCACTATTGTGGTCTGCCGAGAACAGAGTGTGTGGGGCTGTGGCCACGCCATCCCTGAATTTGCATCAGCCTTTCTCGTGGTGACTTCTAGTGACTCACAGCACCATATCCAAACACAGGAATGCCTCACTGCCATTCTGACTCACAGCGACCACAGGGACAGGGGAGAACCACCCCTGTGGGCTTCTGAGACTGTGACTTTACACTGGAGTAGAAAGCCCCGTTTTTGCCCCACACAGGAATACCATGCACCCATTAATAAGCATGAGACTCCCACCCCAGCCCAACCCCAGACCTCTGTCCAAGAAAACATTTCCTAGCGAGAGCTCCCCCAATCCAGCATGGGTTCAGTTGGCTCTCGGTTTTGTTGTTGCCTTAACTTTAATGCAAATCGTTTCATTAATCCCAGTCAAATGTCATCACATTGTCTCCAGCCAAGCATTGCAGCCCGCTGGATCTGTTTGAATCTGGATTCAGATATCTGTCATGCTAGCTTTCCCTTTCAGCCCTGTGTCATCGGTCATGTCTGAGCCACATCCCACCCCAATCCCCATTCCATAGCCTGCTGCCACGTGTGCGGGTCCCAGGAAGATAGGGCCAAGGCCACACCAACCAATGCTCGCACGTCACTCCCTGTGTCCTATGATGCTGGTGAGGTGGGGTCGCCTTAAAGACTTCCAACAGTTTTTTCCTTCAACTTACACTGTATACACACACCCTGGGGTCCACCCTGGCTCTGTCGAAGCTTCCCAGCAGAAAGTTTCCCTGCCCCATCTCCGCTGAGAGGGGACCAGAAGAAAAAGGACCAAGGGAACATTGACACCTAAATTCTCCACCAAACATCTCACTGCCCTTTACAATGGTCCTTTCACATCCCACTGCCTTGGATGGTGCCTCCAGCCATTCCTGAGATAAGGAAAGTGGGCTCAGTAGAAGCAGCCACGTATGCTCTCTGGGTCTTCAGTCAAACCATTAGTTGCAGTGATTAGAGCAGAGGAGAGGAGTCCTGGTGGTGTAATAGTTACAAGTTGGCCTGTGATCCCCAAGGTCAGCGGTTCAAAACCACCAACTGCTTCTTGGGAGAAGGATAGGGCTTTCTACTTCCTCAGTTATAGTCTCAGAAACTCCAGGGGCTGTCCTGTCCTGTTTATAGGGTCATTATGGGTTGACTTCAACTCAATGGCAGTGAGTTTGGTTTTTGAGTGAGGG
The DNA here is from genome assembly GCF_000313985.2 of Echinops telfairi. Classification (NCBI taxonomy): domain Eukaryota; kingdom Metazoa; phylum Chordata; class Mammalia; order Afrosoricida; family Tenrecidae; genus Echinops; species Echinops telfairi. Next base: position 16,760,590 of record NW_022103906.1, read on the forward strand.
CAGGGGAGAGGGCTGAGATCAGCTGGGTCTTGCTGGAACCCATGTCTTACTTTTGTAAATAAAGTTTTATTGGAATGCAACCACACTCATTTGTTTATCTATTGTCTGGCTGCTTTTGCTCTGCAATGCCAGTAATTGCAACAGAGACTCTATTGCCTGCAAAGTCTAAAATATTTACTATTTAGATTTTCAGAGAGCTTGCTGTCCTCTCCTCCAAGCTTACAGTGACCACTAATTGGTCCTTTAATCCTTCACCCCCAGATTATGCTTTGTCGTTTCCCGAGAGCGTCCGCATACAGTATGTCCTTTAATCCTCAGGACAAGCTACGGCATCCAGAAACCGTTCACAGATGAGGAGACTGAGTCAGAGGTGTTGCCCGGCCTGCTCTATGGTTACACAACTAGTGAGTTACCAGTCTGGTTACTAACGTGAATTCAGGACCTCTCGTACCTGGCACCGGAACAATTGTGAGGATAGCAAAGGGCTAGGCAGCACTTCATTCCGTAATGCACAGGGTCGCTATGGGTTGGAACTGGTAGCGACAACAACTTCCCCAGAGCCTCTGGACCCAGTAGGGAAGTGAATGGCTGCTGGAGGCCGATGGCCGTGGTACAAATCTGGATTTTGCCATTTCCCAGTGGTTCAGAGGTAGGATATTCTTGCCTACCATGTGGAAGGCTCGGGTTTGAGTCCTGGCCAGTGAACATCATGCGTAACTCTGCCCCGCTCATCTGTTGGTGGTGGCTGACCTTTGCCAGGATGCTGTGCAGGCTTCAAGTGGGCTTCTAGATGAAGACAGATTCAGAAGAAAGACCTGGAGACCTGCATCAGAAGGGGAAACTGTGGATCCAACATTCTGTTGTGCACGTGGTTGCCTTGAGTCCGAAGCCAACCTAACGGCAGCCAAACAAACAGAAAACCCAAACTTACTGCCGTCGAGTTGATGCCGACTCATAGTGACCCAGTAGAACAGGCTAGGAGCGCTCCGGTGAGTTTCCAAGACAGCCATTCTTTACAGGAAGTGGGCAGCCCCCTCTGTCTCCTGTTCAGTGGCTGGTGGTCTCGAACTGCTGATTGCAGCTGAACTCATAACCACTGTGCCACCATAGTTCCTTAGGTGTCAGCCAACAGCCACTGTAATATGTGACTTTGGCCATTGAGTCTCAGTGTTCTCCTCTATAAAAGGGGAGTGGCAACAGTATCTACTTGAAAGCATTGTGGTGGGAATCAATGAATCCGTGTCAACTGCCTGGAATAGGCATGGCTCGAGTATTATCAATGTTTGTGATGTCATTAGAACCTGGGCTAAATCCTGAAGATTATGATAAGTCAGTCTTCCTTTCACTGCTGCACAGGAAACATCAAGAAGGACTTTCCAGTGCTTTGATTTCTATCTCAGGAGTCAGGACTGGAGGAAACATAGAAAGGCACCCTGTAGGCCTCATGCTAGGAAAAAGAGCTTTCTTACCTAAGAAAAAAGGGAATGGGCTCAAATTAAGGCCTTTGCTCCCTTCCACGACTCTCTCTCTCTCTCAACTGAGCCTTTGCACCTGCTCAGTCTGCCTTTCCCTGTGCTTCCAGGTACTCTCTCCCACTCTGTGTGCTCAGAGCTATCCAACCGATCTTGCCATTAACCGACGGCTTTGTGTTTGGACTGAGATGGAAGCCAAGCAAGTAACAAGCCCTTCTTCTCCACCCTTTTTGGAGAGAAGAAGTTATTATAAGTTCTTGGGCTTTTTTGCAATGATCTTGTAGGCTCCGTGCCTTGGCTGCTACCATGCCTGGAGCTCTGTTGCATCAAATTCAAAGCAACACTTACTGAATGCCAACAACATGCATGCCTGGCACCGTGTTAGACACAGGCAGGTGCCACGAGGAATAAAGATACATCTGTGCCTGGAAGATTTTATAAGCCGGTAGGACAGGGATAAATACAAACAACTAGGAAGCAGTGCAGAGGCAAGGACAGACGGTCCAGAACCAGGCAAACCTACACTCCAATTTCAGCTTGTGATCTGGGGTAAATTATTTGAGGCCTCCCTTCAGGCTTATAAAACTCTCCCCCTCCCAATTAAACAAACAAAACAACATTAAGATGAGGAATTACAAAAGATTAGCTCTCAGCATTTTGAAAATGCAGTAAGAGTCCAAAGTGGGTCGCACGATCCATGGCAGGACCCAGATCATATCTGGCCAGCTAACGGTGGCCTCCCCATTGGGCTTGAATAAACATCTCAAGTTCAACATGTAAACAGCAGTCTCGATTTTCCTTCCCAAACCTGACCCTCACCCCCATTCCCCCAGTCGTCTTAATCTCTGTGAACGATACCATTCTCTGCGTCGAGCAAAACCCAACGGGTCTTCTTAGAGTTCTTTCTTTCCGTCACCAACGCCCAAACTCCAAACTCACTGTCACCGAGTCGTTTATAACTCACGCCAACCCTTTAGGGCCGGGCAGAATTGCCTTCGTGGGTCTCTGAGACCATAACTCTTGTTGGCATCAGAAAGTCTCATCCTTCTCCCAAGGAGAGGCTGGTGGGTTTGAACTACTGACCTTGTGGTTAGCAGCCAACTCCGTAACCTACACTATCAGAGCTCCTGGCCAGGGTTAACAAATAAAAATGCAGAACGCTCAGTTAATGGAGTTCAGATAAACAATGAATAATATTTAGTATATCTCAAGTACTTGGTGAGAGGTCCCAGGAAGAAGGTTGGAGACAGAACTTCTCACGGAACCAGTCATTCTCATGCCCCGCCCCGTCCTCTTTGGGGTGATGGTGAGAGGTGGTGTTCTTGGGTCTCTCTCTGGTACCAACTAGAACTGATGGCCCTGTTGCTGCGGCTTCCAGGCAGGTGGTGGGATTGCTTTTGTTAGGACAATGTCCAGCTTCCCCTCCACTCCCTTCCACATGGAGGAGTGCTGCTTTTCTCTTTACATGTGGGCAGCCCTCTGCTGCAGGTGAAAACTGGTGGGGCTCTCTGGGCTCTTGTCCTCCTCTCCAGGCCCACCCCACCCAGTCACTGAGACCTCTCTGAGCAATCCCGGAGCTCAGGGAACTGGCAAGGGGTGGCCCCTTTCCGTGTTCCCTTCTCACCCTGCTCCTATGGTCAGCTCCCCCAGTCTCCCTCCTCAGGAAGCCCCTGGGAGAGAAGCAGGCCAGCACTCTGCTGAGGCTCAAGGCCAAGGTGGGGACCTCCCACCCGCTCTCTGCCCAGGTTTCCTTCTCTCTGAGTGGCATATTCCACAGCTTCTACAGATGGCTTCTGTACGAGGCGATCTTTGGAAATGCACAGGGTCCCTCCCCCCTGCCCCACTGCACTGGAACCTGGATGAACATAGAGAGGCCTGGAAAGGAGGTGTGATTTAGAGGTTTGTCGTTTAGGAGGAGGGGCCTGGTGGTACAGTGTTTAAGCACTCAACCATTAACTGACAAGTTTGTGGTTCAAACCCAGCATAGGCTCTGCAGAGGAAGCTGTGTACAGTGTCTTCCTCCTAAAGAGCACAGACATGGCAACTCTGTGGGGCAGTTTGACTCCGTCCTAAAGGCCCAGAGTCCATGTGCAACAGCAGGCTTGGTCTGGGGTTAGCGGAGAACAGAAGTGGGGAATGTCTGGCCCGTGGGCCGTGTAAGGCCTGTGAAATAATCAATGCCAGCTAACATCACACGCCTTACCAGAGAGACAGTTTCAGCCATCACATTCTCATTGGGGTTGAATCGATTCTGGCCCATAGCGACCCTATCCGAGAGGGTGGAGCTGCCCTCGTGGGTTTCTGAAACTGGAACTCTTTCCAGGGGTAGAAAGCCTCGTCTTTCTACCGCAGAGCATCTGGTTTCGAACTGCTGACCTTGCAGCCAGCAGCCCAACTTGTAACCACCGCATCACCAGGGTTCCTGGCCACCACATGAGAGGAGAGTTAGTGGAATGTTTGACCAAAGATAGCAGACTCATTTTGAAGGTGATCATTTGAACCGGCCCGTGAACGACGTTATAAATACCAAAATGGTCCTTGGCAGAAAACAAGGTTCCCCACACCTGGTCTAGAAGGAGGATCCCCTGGGGGACACAAATGAGTAAATGCTCAACTGCTGACAGCAAAGTTTTCTGTTCAAGCCCACCCAGAGGAGCCTCCGTAGCCAGGACTGGTGCCGGTGACTAGCGCTGGGAAGGGCACAGCCTGGGAACGCTCCAGATGGCAGCTCTCTGCCGTGTGTGGCATTGTCACTAGTCAGAGTCAAGTCTTGGGTGGAAATTGGGGACGCATGCACAGCTGGAGCCAGGCGGAGGGAGCTGGGGAGGCGGCTCTTCCACAATGTCGCTTTGTTTCTCCTCCTCGCTGTTGTCAACAACCAGGGTCCTTGGTGAAAGGTTGACAACGCATACTTTTCCAGAGTTTTGGAGAAACGACATCTTTCTGGGAAGAGTCCTGGGAAAGCATCCTTCTTTCTCCATTCACGTGGATCCCCTGCCCATTAGCCTGAGCCAGTTCACATGAATAAACAAACATGTTTCTGCGAGGAAGTCCATGTCCCTTCAGGACCCATAAAAGCAGTTTATACCCTTTGGCTCCGAAATCCCACTCCTGGGAATTTGTCTCCAGGAGATGATTAAAAAGAAGGACAAATGGCATACGTACAAAACCCTTAGCAATATTACCTCTAACTCTAAACTGGAGGAAAAGCCTGAAATGTCCAACCTTAGGGGGTTGTTTAGTTAAATGACAGTAAATCAACACAAAGGAATATTACACAGCCATTTAAAGGGACAATGATGACGGACTTGGAAAAATGCCCGTGGAATAATGTTCAGGGGGAAAGAGCACCCAATTACAGCGGGGGCGCAATTATGCATTCAAATCTGTATACAAAAGGATAAGCATTGGACAGGAATGCGGAGAAAGGAAAACAATTGTGGGGGGGAAGGCAGGCTTATTGGGACACATTTTTCTTTCTCAATTTCCTCTCATGTTTTAATAAGATCTCCTTATTAAAAAAACTAAACAAAAATCCATGGGAATCCTTCTCTAACTGTGAGAATTCAGTCCCCAGAGTCATTCTGACTGGCCTGGTACTAAGGACACTGCCCACCGTCAGGGAGGGGAAACTTGATTCTTCTTATTCATTCTCCAGGCCCGCCTGGGGGCTGCCTCCAACTGGCTGGAGATGGCTGCCCACCAGTGCCCCTCACCCCACCCCACCCCCAGCCTCCCCACCACCCCTGGACACTCCTGGCACAGTTGGAGAAGCTGGGCGAGTTCCCCAAGGCACACAGCAAGGGAGAGGCAGGGTTGCAAATGAAACCCGATCTGGGAAGCATTAGCCTGACCTTCCCTTTGTAAATGAGATGGGGGCCAAGGGTGGAGAAGTATCTGCCAGGCTTCCTCACGCCGTCGTGGTGGGATGAGCATGTGTACACGGAGTGCCTGGTACATCATCACAAACACTACCCTATCTCCCCGCACTATCTCCTCAGGTTCCCAGTGTCATGGAGACCCTCGCATGGTTTCTGTGCGCTTCCCTTGGGCCTTAAAATCCACTGCTGTACAGGTAGTTTCTTCCATAACTTCCACCTTGTTTGGGGGTACTTGCTTCAGACAAGAAAACCTTTCAGGGTCTTCTACTCTGTAACACACAGCAGGGTCGTTGTGAGTTGGATGGCAATATGGGGCCTCCTTGGGGATGAACATCATTGTGCAAATGACTCTGACTCCCCCCTTCAGCTCCTTGTCTGGGCTAACGCTCCAGAACAAGCCACTCTGTGATGTGATCCACTTCTGACGTGTCTCTGTTTTCCTGGCCCCAGTTAGGTTCTGACAACTCCAAGGCCAAGTCTCAACCCCTCTCTACACACACACAACTGCCTTCTAAAGAACTCCATGTGGCAGGACTCCCGGGCACTGCCACTGCCGTGATCCTAACATACCCCCACCTCCTTTACTCCTCACTGTGGTTAATTACAGCTGTTGTGGATTCGAATAAATGACAACAACTATAATGTCTTGATAATTTGGAAGAGTTTTTATTCGGTTATAACCGGACTGCTAGAATCTAAAAGCAATTCTTTGATTGCAGTCCTGAGTCCACATCTCACTCCATCTTTAAGGCCGACATATTCTTATCACCTGTCTAGGGTTCCAGCAAGCATGAACAGAAGCAGAAAGCAAAATTAATGGATTAAGTGTAACTTCAAGAAGAGTAAGCATGCAATACAAGGTACATTCCTTATCATAAAAGAAACAATACCAAAAGTGATTATAGCATCCAGGTTACCATAGCAAAATTATATTGTAACACTCTGGTTATCATGACAAGATTAACTACACCATTCAGATCACAGCATCCAAGGGACCAATATTGAATCAGAACAAATGATCTATTGAAGACTAATCGAAACTAATTGTAGTGTCCAGAACTTGGGAATATGGGAGTACATTCTAAAATCAATCACCAGCAGAGGCTTTCCCCTAAGGGGAGGGATAATGGGCAGGTCAGCTAGCAGTCAGCCCTCTGGGATGGAAGGGGGGAATGGGCAAGTCACTTAGCAGCTGACAAGAATGGAGTTTCTTTTGCTAGTCTGCCTCAACAGCCACCTACGATGTAGAGTCCACTGGCGGAGGTACCATCTTTTCTTTCCAAGATGGACTGACAGTGGTTGCAGCACTGGCCTCTAACATAAGGACAGTTGTGAGGCGGGCAGCATTTTGTTCTGTGGTACATAGGGTCCCTACCTGTGATCCCCTGGCACCTAACAACCACCCATCTTTCTTTGGTCACATCTTTATTGTTGAACACTGATGTTTCTGACGCAATATCTGAAGGACAAGACTGAACACCGACAGTCTGTTCATGGAAGGGCTGTTCTCTGGCTGGCCAAGTAGAAGCCCAGAATCCGGGAATGAGCTAATGATGGCACGGGCGCCCATTGAGTGCTCCGAGATGGGGAACAGAAAAGGTTTCCTGCAGCCTGTTCATCTGGTCTCTTAGCTCTGCACTCCGGGGACATCTCAAGATGAAGTCCTTTCCTGACCATCAGGGCGTCTCCCAGGTGCTTCAACTCCCTGGCTCCACAGGTCCCCTCTCCTTAGACCTGTCTGCTCCACCCCACCGTGCCACCCCACCCCACCCTGTCTCTTCCTCTCAGCCTTCTCTGTCCCACGTGGTCAGTCCTCGGGCCATCTGGGTTGCTCTGAATCAGAGTGCAGGAAGAGAAAAAGTTGAAGAAAAACAGCCCTCCCAAGTTCTGCTGCAGGGTCAGACATCTGTGTGCACCATGCCTTCTGCCCTGCGAACGTGACCTCCACTGAGCGGAGCGTTGTTGTATGTGAAAGAGTTCCGGTCGCTTTTCTCCTCGCGGCTTATTACAAAAGGCCCTTCTTCTGTTCAGGTGACCTGTGTCTGGTCCCCAAAGGACCTGGGTATGTGTCATGGCGAAGGAGGGGGGCGAAGGGAGAGGGAAGAGTTCCCTCTGCCACTCAGTGTGGAGCTCTCATAAATGCTTGCGCAGAAACCATGCTCATCAGAGCCGGTGCTTTCCTTTGGATCGATTCCCGAGGTCTTCAGGAGTATTGATGAGTTAAAGTGTATGCACGTTCTTAAAGCTTTATGGAAAGCTACCGATGTACAGGGAAAGGCTCATGCTTTCATTATTTGGACACTGTCGATACCAGGGGCGCTTAAAAATGTTCATGGAAAAATGGAATGAAAAGGGTTGGAATTTTTCCACGAACTTTTTGGAGCCCCCTCTCATGTGTAAAGGGTCTGTTCTTAGTGGGTCCCTAAAACAGGTCATGTTACCTGTGAGGAATAGAGTAGGTAGCTTAGCTGCTCCTTGGGCTACTAGCCTGCAGGCTCAGGAGCTGAGGGAAACAGTGCTTTTCTGGGTCTTCATTCCATGCCCATGGGTGGTGGCAACAAAGATATCACATCCACTGCTCGGCCACCTTTCCAGGGACTTAGCCCCTACAAGCTGGTATTTCCATCCAAACCATCATTGTCCAACTCTTTGCTGCTCAGGACATAGCTCCCCAAGCAGTTAACGTGCACTTGACGTCACTCCTATTGAAAAGTATCGAAAGAAAGTACTCTGGCTTCTGGTTCCCTTACTCAATCTTGGGCTGCCTCCTTCCACGGGGACAGAGGATGGAACCGGCTTCCTTGGTTGGATGCATGAGACCCACTCTGAGGCCATGATTTGCTCTACCGTTTACCTTACCCTGTGGCGGTGGTAAGCAGCTGCATTGTGAAGGACGGTCCCTGGACTGGTGGTTAGGCCTTCTGACTCTCGTCCCCATCACTGTCGTTGTCTGTGTGACCTTAGATGAGACGGTATTTTCCTGTGAGCCTCGAGGACCCAACCTTTCACACAGCGATGGATCCATGCTATTGGAAATGGAGGAATCTCATTGTGTTAGTCTGGGTACATTAGAGAAACAAATCCACAGAAACTCATGTATAAGAGAGAGTTTTATATAAAGGGTGAGTGCACATCAAGAAAACCCAGTGCTGCCCAAGCCCGCAAGTCCAACATTAACCCATATGTCTGACACCAATCCACAAAGTCCTCCTCTATCTCACAAAACACATGCAATGATGCTGACTGCAGGAGGAAAGCCGAATCAGTGAACATGTAAGCATCTCAGTGCTGGCAGGGGTCTCCACATGGCTGCTCCAGCATCCAGGGCTGCATCGGGGTAGGTCCAGGTGGCTTCTCCTTGGGGATGTTTTGCAGGAAGTGAGCCTTGCTAGCTGAAGCGGGGAACTGGCTAAGGCAGCTGCACCCTGGTCTGACCATCACAAAGCAAGAGACCCGAAAACTTGAAAGGTGAGGCTCACGGAGCCATTTATCCCTCCACCCTTTAATTAACCCCACATGTGTTTATCAGCCAGGTTGGTACAATAAACTCACTACCTCACTCATGTTTACTGTAGTGCTCCTCAGAGGTCACATCAGAGGACTGTAGGTTGAGATTTCTGGACTATACCTTCAAAGTCCCATTAAGTCTGAGAAATTTTATCATGTGAAGAAACCACGGGGCCTGCTTTTTTTCATCTCTTTGTTATTGTTGGAACTCACACTCACTGCCTTTGCATTGTCGCTGACTCATAGCAAACCTCTATATAGGGCAGGGTAGAACTACCTGTGTGGGTTTCCGAGATGGTAATTCTTTATGGGAGTAGAAAGCCTTATCTTTCTCTTGTGGGGTGGCTGGTGGTTTCAAACCACCGACCTTGCAGTGAACCACCCAATGCAACACCACTAGGCCACCAGGACTCCAACTATGACAATCCTGGGTGTGCAGACTAGATATAACTGCTCCATAGACTTTTCAAGGCTGTGACCAATGAGAAAGCAAATCACCAGGCCTGCTTTCCAGGTGCCTCTGAGTGGGCTCCAACCACCAACCGCTACAACTAGTAGTGGCGCACTTCCTCATTTGTGCCATCCGGGGACATGTTTAATCTGATGCTTGTATGAAAGCTAGTCGTTTAGATGCCTGACTCCCCTCAGATTTGTCAACTCCTTGAGGCTAGGGACCATATCTTAATATCTGTAGTTCATCGATGTACCCTGGATTTTAGCATCACACAGCCTTGGGTGCATATCCCATTCTGTCACTCTTTTAATTCTATGATTCAGGACAAACGTGCAGCCTCTGTGCCCTCCATTTCCAGGGTCTGTAACCGGGGATTCCTCATGCTGGCCCCTGAGTATCACGGTGACCTTTGCAATGATGTTTGAAATGTTCACTGTTCCTCTTGGGAAGCAGCGAGTCGCATGCTGGGTATAATAGTAGTAGTTACTAGTTAGCGTTGGGCATAATAGTCCATAATTGCCCGGCCCCCCTAGAGCTAAGCACTCCAAGGATCTCCGATGGATTTAGTTCATGGATGGTCTCTGTTAACACACATTTAAAGGAAAGCCTTAGGATTGGGTTTCTGGGCATTGCCAAGAAGGGGCAATGTCAGCACCACCTTAGACCCATGCAACTGGAACCCCGGCCTGGTCCCCACACCTCCTGGGACCCCCAGCCCCTCCCCTCTGCCTCTCGGGTGCCCATGCCCCTTCCTACAAGATGAGAAGCGCTCAGGACGAAGAACATCAGCCCAGCTGCAGACAGCACCCCAGGGACCTGGGGCCTGGGACGGTGGATTCCCGGCCCTCACGTCCCCAGACTTTCTCCAAGGTCCTCGGGCCCTCCTCCCGAGGGCAAACCACATCGCCTGCCACAGGTGACAAAGGGGGGCTGTGTGCCAGTGTGGAGGTGGGCGTGGAGCTTGAGTGCACAGGCGAGGTGTCCACAAGCAGAAGTGTCAGGCCCGTTCTTGTGTACGACAGAACAAAGGGCTGGGAGGGGGTGAAGTTCTCCTCAGAAGGCAGGGTGGGCCTGGACCCGGCTCTGGGTAGGCTTACGTGTTCCTGGCACTTCCGAAGGTCTGCCTTTCGTCAGGGCCCAGACACGTGTGATTTTATAGCAATGAATCTGCTGGTATCGCTGCCTCAGCCCGGAGGCTGGCCTCCAGTTGGCAGTGGAGATGTGCTAAGTCCTTTCACCTCCCGGGGGTTCTGACGTCCCCTGTGGCAGGCACTCAGCTCCGGTGCAGCCGGTAGTTGGTGTTGCCTGGGCCTTTTCTTGGCCACGAGGCATGGTGTTGTGCTGAACACATTTACCGTTCCTCCCTGGGGCTCCTGCTCGGGACCTGGGGGAGCTCTCTGAACCTGCCCAAAGGCAGTCTGCTCTTTCATATGTGACGACTCCAGGCATTGAGGAGCCCGGCCAGCTCACCCCATCTCCAGGACTTTCTGCAGCAGTGGGCTCCTTCTAGCCCTCAGTCAGACCTGTGACCGTGGGCCCTCCTCTCGGACTCCCCCTTGAAACCCTGTCAGACAGCGGGAGGGGGGTTTCCCACCCAGCCCCGGTTGTTGTCAGCATACCCGTTTCCACAGGGAAAATGTTCTGGGGCGGACACGGCACTTTGCAGCAGGGGGTGGATTCACAATGAACCGGTTCAAGGCCCCGCTCTAAACTGACTGTGTTGAAGCTGAAAGTGGTAGTCTGCACAGAACCATGGTGGCGCAGTGACCAACCCCATGGCCAGTCGTTCGAATTCACCAGCCACTCCACGGGAGAAAGCCTGGCTTTCTACTCCCGTCAATAGGGGTGCTGTGGGTCAGCATTGCCTGGGTGGCAGTGAGACAAGGCAGAGGCCACATATGCCTCCACCCTCCATCCTTCGTTTCCCCATTCTGACAGCAATCACCCCTCCCACGGCCCTCTAGTCTCTGCTGGGTTCAGTATGGTTTGCAACGGCCACACTGAATTCACAGACAAGATTCAGGATTGGGAGTTTACCAGGGACGCTAACAGATGATAACATAAAGACATAGTTAAAGATATAGTTCTTTCTGTCTGCAATGCCTCTTCTCACCTATGCTGGCAGGCCTGTCTCTCCCTCTGGTCCTTGGCCACTCAGCCCTGTGGTCCCTTGGCCAGGAAGCCGACCCGTGTGCCTCCCCGTCTCAATGCCACCGCTCTGTGCTGCCTCATGATCTCAGTGCTGTGGCGCTGGCACCTCTGTTGCCTCAGGCAAGGCGCTCACACATGCCCCACGGGTGGCTCTTCTTCCTTCATTGCCCAGGGCTTCTCTCCCCTTGCTTCTGAGATTGTTCCGTCTCTCATACCCAGTGGAAGGGCACCCCTGCCCAGTCTTCCCTGTTAGTGCTTCTCACACCCCATGGGCGTGGTCCCACCCAGTCGTTTGGTGGCAGTTACAGAGACGTGGAAAGAAGAGCCACTGCAAGTCTTTTCACATCACCACACTGTCACTCGGAGCGACCTGGCCACTCCAGTGACCTGGTTCCGGAGCTCCCGGATTTGTGATGCCCCAGAGGCCTCACCTCCCACTACGGCAACTACCATCTTTGCCACTGGGGTCCTTATATGCTGTCAAATCGGTTCCTCCTTCCAGCAGCCCTGGGGGACAGCTGCTCTGTAGGGGGTCCCAGGCTGTCACCTTTGTGGGAGCAGAGCTCCGGGTCTTCTGTCCCACAGAGTGCCTGGTGGCCTCAAACCTCAGCCTTTCTATTAACAGCTCAGTGCTTAAGCACTCACTGCACCACAGCACTTCTCCATTATCCCCCAGTGGTTAGTGTGTTTCTGTCACCCAGCTCTCAGGGGGTGGTGACAGGTTGCTCTGATGCTGGATGTTGCTTTGAAGCTATGCCACCTGAAGAAAGGGCCAGGAAGAAAGGCCTGGTCACCAATTTCTGAAAATCAGCCACTGAAAACCCACAATACAACATAGTCTGATACAGTGCTGGGAGCTGAACCCCAGGTGCGAAGACCCTCAAATGACACAGTGGCCACGGCAGTGGAACTGTGGGCTGACTGAGACCCCAAGAGGTTGATAATTCTCAATAGGAGAAATAAATAAGTCTTCATTAACTTTAAATGGCACTGGTGCTTGAACTTAGAGTCTGGTTTCCTAATGTTCTTGTGGGGGAGGCCAAGAACCCCACCCCCAAATTCACATATGTTCTATAGAGACATGTTTATTAGGCCTTAAATAAAACAAAGACTATAATCCCAGGATAAGGGACACCATCAGCATGTAGACCTTCTCAAGGCTGTAATGGAGTCTGCAGAGTCACAGCCATGGAGTTCCTTACGTGGGCTGAGAGGACAAGGACCAGCAGCAGCAGATCATGTAGGGCAGTTAAAGCAGAAGGTGGGAAGGACCGTGACTGGGGCACATACACAACTGCAGACCTAGAACCCTTTCTGGATTGATTCTGGACTCACTCCAGGCCACATGGCCTGCAGTCCTAGCCACCAGGACGTTTAGATCACCTGGGATTATTTGTGTAAATCATTAAGAGCACACTCTCCTAGCAGCGTGAGGGCAAAGCAAACGCCTCCCAGGGCTTGCCTGAGAGCTATAGTCTACTTTCACACCCACTCTGCTGAGGGCAGGACTGACCCAGGGCTTGCCTACGTGGAGATGTGGCGTTGGTTTACTGGTCAGAAAGAACTTGTGTCAAAATTTAAAATGCAGTTAGGGCTCCCACCATAAACTAGTCTCCTACCAACCAACTACTTTAGAGCAGTGGTTCTCAATTTTCCTATGCTGCGACCCTTTAATAGTTCCTCATGTTGTGGTGACCAACCCCCCAACCACAAAATTATTTTCATTGCTACTTCATAACTGTAATTTTGCTACTGTTATGAATCAGGCGATCCCTGTGAAAGGGTCATTCAACCCCCAACAGGGTCACACTAGTCAAGCACCCGTCCCACTAGCCCCATTGTCCTATATGGTTTCTGTCTGCTCCCACTAAGGGGATGCGGCTTATCTTGATACCAGAGCTCTGGGACTGGGCAGGAAAGGGGCCCCCTAACATGTGATCTCCCCAGGCCTGGAATCTAAGTCTTTTGAAGTCTAGTGTTCTGTCCACCACAAGTAGTAGCTAGGGACATGGTGGTATCCAGGAATGAGGGACAAGGAGGGTGATTTTTCACAAGGAAGGGTCCGATGAAGCCAGGTCTTCCTTCCTCCCTTTTGTGCTCATTGTACATAGCACAGTCATGGGGTTTTCATGATATCTGCTTTATAGTACATGGTATACACACACAAACACAATGGGGCTCTAATACCGCATTGCAAATTGCATGGACTCTCCAATACAGATTTTTCCATTTCTTTGATAAACCTGAGGGTGATGCGTTGCCCCACCCCTACCCCACCCTGCCCTGTTCCTTCTGCGGCCTATTATTGCTTTCAATTTAACTAGGCGTTTAGGGCTGGAATAATTTTTTTCCTTTCAGTCTTGGAAAGTATCCCACAGCTGGAGCAGCCTGCTTTCAGCTGTTTGTTTTTCCTCCTTGGAGAAGGGCTGGGACGCTTCCCCGCCAAATCCCATGGGAAGGGAATGAAAGGGCTCACAAGTCCCCAGGCACACAAACCCCAACGTGGAAGGCCCCAAGCTGAGTTCTTCCTCCCCTGTGGCATGGCCGACCTGCCTACCCAAATAGCAGTTCAGTCCCAGGCTCCCCATCTTTTTTTTTTTTTTTCGTTGAGAACATGGAGGAGGGGTGAGAAGAGTCCAGCCCATGGGCTCCAGGCCAGGTCCCTAAAACCTCAATTGTGAACATTGATTCTGTCCCAGGCAGCCCACAGATCATTTGGTCTTGGGTGGGACTGAGCGTGAGTAATTGCTTGCATCCAGAATGACTCCCTCCCCTCAGTCACCACCCTCCCTCTGAGTCCAGAGACCCAGCCCAGAGACTTAGCCCATCTTCCTGTCCCTCACTCCCCCCCAGCCCCTCTCTCTGCCCCCCCCCCTCAGCTGTGGATTGAAAAACTGGTTTGTACTTGAACTTCCAACAGGGGGCTCTGACCACCTGGGACCTCTGTTTGAGGGGCGGAACGAGAGGGGTGGAAGAGAGACTAGAGAAGAAAGCCAAAAGTGGAGGGGAGGAGCCTTGTAATTGGCCAACAAGACCTCAGCACAACTGTGATGTGGAAACAGAAATGGGGCCAGGTGGGGTGTCCCTAGGGATGCAGGCGCCCAGCCACGCCCCTGCCCCTGCACCTACCCCCAGCCCAGCAACCTTCCTGAAGCTGAATCTCAAGACTCAGGTGGTTCGGATGGGCAGCAAGTTTCAGAGCCACTGCACGTTCCATTCACTGGGCGGAAGGTGGGAGGACAGGGCCCGCATCAGATCCTCTCTGGCCCGGGCACACTTGTCCGTACCTGTGATCACCAGGCGCCACAACCGGTTATCAAACCCGACACTCAAACTGGACCCCATTCTAGTGGGTAGTGCACTCCAACTCACGGTGACACCACGGGTTTCAGAGAAGAGCTGCCATGCAGTGGGTTGTCAGTGGCGGTTGCCATGCAGTACATTGTCAATGGCTGTTGCCATGTGGTGGGTTGTTAATGGCTGTTGCCATGCAGTGCGTTGTCAATGGCTGTTGCCATGTGGTGGGTTGTCAATGGCTGTTGCCATGCCAGTGCATTGTCAATATCTGTTGCCATGCAGTGCATTCCCAGTGGCTGTTGCCCTGTGGTGGGTTGTCAATGGCTTTTGTCATGTGGTGGGTTGTCAATGGCTGTCACCTTACACAGCACATCTCCAGGCCTTTCTTGCCAGGTGCTACTGTGTGGATTCAAACCTCTCCCTTTTCTGTCAAACTCACTGTCATTGAGTCGATTCAAACTCAGCGATCATGTAAGACAGACTAGAACCGCCTCTGTGGGTTTCAAGACAATAGCTCCTTATAGGTGTCGAAAGCCTCGTATTTCTCTTGCAGAGTGGCTGGTGGTTTCAAACTGCTAACCTTGCCGGTAGCGGTTGAACGTGTAACCCATTATACCACTAGTGGAAAGCAAATAATTTTTCACCATTAAAAATGCAAAACACACTGCCATCGAGTCAACACTGACTCATAGTGACCCCTGTGGGTTTTTGAAACTATAACTGTTGATGGGAGTAGAAAGCTCAGTCTTTCTCCCAAGGAGCTGCTGGTGGTTTTGAACTGCTGACCATGCAGATTGCAGCCCAACTCCAACCTTACATAGGTCCTGGCTGCTTTGTCTATTACAGTCCTTTACTCCTTTAGTCAATAATTACTTTCAACTCTTTATATTGCTCAAACATAACAATAGCATCAACAACCAGAAAAGGAATTACTCATAATCTGTTTTTGTTGTTAGTAAGGTGCCACGGAGTCCGTTCCAACTCATAGGGACCCTGGGTCCAGTGCAACCCTAGCCCGTCCAGCGCTGGCCACACCAGCCTGCTGTGTTTAAGCCACTGTGCCACTCCATCCCATGGAGGGATTCCTGTTGTCCTGACCCTCTGCTTTCCTAGGCATGAGACCCTTCTTCAGGGACTGGAGCCCCTCATAACGGGTCCAAAGCATGTGTAGCGAAGTCTCACCATCCTCACCTCGCAGGAGCTTTCTAGTTGTGCTCAGTGCTAGACAGATTGGTTCACTTTTCTGGCAGTTCTTTGCGTATTCAATGTTCTTTGCCAGCCTCATCATTAAAAGGCATAAATTCTTCTTCAGTCATCTTCATTCATGGTCCAACTTTCACATATGAAAGAGGTTATCGAAAATACCATGGTGTGGACCGGGCACACCTTATAATCCTACCATCAAAAATTGGTCATTTTCAATAATCCTGTTTTTTCTTTTAATCCCTATGTTTTTGTGTTGACTTAATATGTTTTTAATTTAATAAATTTTATTGGGGGCTCGTACAACTCTTATCAAAATTCATCCGTCCATCCATTGTGTCAAGCACATTTGTACATTTGTTGCCCTTGTCATTCTCAAAACATTTGCTTTCTACTTGA
>NW_022103906.1:16777933-16784138 GCF_000313985.2 Echinops telfairi
TAAATGCCCTTTGCCTCCTAGTTCTTTCCTCTATTTCTTTTTACTTTCCTCTTGTACCACTATCGTACTCAGCCTTCATTTGGGTTTCAGTAATTCCTCTCGGTTACATTACACTTGATCACCCCCTACCATGCCTCCTACCCTCCTCACCACTGATTTTGGATCACTTGTTGTTCCCTTGTCTCTGGGTTTGTTAACACCACTTCCTTTCCCCCTACCTCCCCCTCTCCCATGTCCCCCCAGAACTGTTGGTCCCGTTGTTTTCTCCTCTAGATTGTTCATCCAGCCTATCTTATTTAGACAGACCCGGGGAGATAATAACATGCACGAAATAAAGACAGAGCAAAACAAAGCAACAAAAGAAAACAAAACAACAGCAAAAAAGACAATGACAAACAACAACAACAAAGGAAAGTCTGTAGTTATTTCAAGGACTGTTTGTTGGACTTTAGGAGTGTTTTCTGGTCGAGTCTGATGGGGTGCCAAACTCTGTCCCCAAAGTCTATTTTTGGTATTCCCTGGTGACGTCATTGCTCTGTTCCCCTTGGTGTTCTGTTGCACGCCCTTAGTGTTTTGCCTTGGTGTGGTGGGATCAGATTGGGCACAATTCCCACACTGTGTCTCCAGTGTTGTCCCCTGTAGGTCAGTGAGGGATGTAGTGTCTCATAGTGGGGCTGGCCATATGATCTTACCTGTGGATTGACTGCTGTAAGTGGAAATATCATCCTCAAGGCTTGGTGGGCCAGGATGTGCTCTACTCTCTCTTCCTCCCCCTCCATTTGCTCCCGTGTGCTCTGATCAGACATGTCCCTCTCCCTGAGCTGCAACTTCAGTGCTGTCCTCTGAAATAAATTCTTCTGGGGGAGGGGCAGCTGGCCACATAGTTGAGATTGGGACCGGCCCCTCAGACCTCTCCACTGGTTCCCTACTCCATGCTGGCATGTTGCATTCACATCTTGGAGCACTGGGTTGCAGTCTCGTCCTTCTTTCCCTGTGGAGATATAAACAATACCCTCCCCTTGGGTGGGTTAGTGCCCTGTTCCCCCGCTACCCATTTCCCTCCCTGCCCCACCCCAACTCCTTTTTATTTGGCTACCATATGTATCCCTGGATTTGGTCTGACTTTATAGCATATGCCTCTCCCACATTATCACTTGAATGTCATCGAAGTCTTTTAGTTGAACCATGCTTTAATTATTCTTAAATTGCTTACTTACCACTCTCTAGTTTTTCATGGATACAAAATAAGAATTGCAGTAAACACTATCGAGGTGGACATACCTGGCTTCCTCTGCTTTTCCAACTACCCCAAGGCAGAGGTGAGACATGGTGTCACCCTCCATCCTTCTTTCCCCTAGTCAGATACCACCATTCCTCACGTGACACTGTACTTCTAGGTTTGGCTCAAACATTCACTGCAATGGCCAAACCAAACTCACAGACAACTCTCTCCATTAAAGAGGTTATTAGGGAAGTTAATAGGTTAGCATCAGTCAGGATCAGCAAGCGGTGAGGATACAGTCCTTGGTCCACAGCAACAGCACTCCTCAGCCAGCAGTCAAATCTCTTTTGGGTCCTCAGTCTCTCCGCCTTGGCATTTGCCTCCATGGGCCAGGAAGCCAGCCTGCTTGTCACTCTGCCATACAGTCCCTTAGCCTTGGGTCACATGAGAAGCAGGCTTCTCTGAGTCTCTGTGCCACCGTTTCTGGGGCATCTGGTCTCCATGGACTTCACCATTTCAGAGAGAAATCTTGGACACACTCTTCCAAACAGTCCTTCAGTCTTTCTCTGTGTCCCAGATGGCTCTTCCACACTGAGGAATGGCTTTGATGAAGGTGTGGTTTGCCTTTTAAGCGACCATACCCCCAAGAAGAAAAAGGATGGTGTCTGAAGTCACACGCTCTAGTTAAGTAAAGATGTTCCCCTAAGGGAACCAAGGTGAGTATTGGTTCATATCCTCTATTAAGGTGGGGATCCTAAAGATGCCTTCAAAGAAACAAAGGATATAGCTTGGTTCATACCCACCACAAAGATCATGTCTTAATCCCACCCTGATCCCGTCCTTTAGTCTGATAGAGAATGCCTTCCAAAATGAAATTAAAGCCACAGGTGGATGAGATCCAGAATTATAATATATTGCATAGGGAATCATGTCTTGAAGGGCCATATTAATTGACTGTAACTCAAGTGCAAAGAATTTGTGATAGAGCTTTTCCTTTATTTTGGATTATTCCCTCAGGGTAAATTCCTGGGAATGATGTTACTGAACATAGTTATGACTTTTGATATAGTTGGCCAATTGCTTTCAAAAAATATTTCACACTGTTACCAACAATAAGTAAATACACCACTTGTTTTTACCACAACCTTGCTAGCATGCCAAGACAGTGTCCCATCCATTTTAGAGACATTTAATTTTGCTTTACTTTCCATTTCTTTGATAATGATGATGATTGGCTGTATCATCTCTTAAGGAAACTGGCTCCTTAAGCTGCTGGCCTGCTTACCTACTTAACATCAGAACAGATCTGCTGGAGCATCTATTATATTCCTTAGGCATCTACTGTCATGCTTAGGGTTCTGGGGTGACCAAGCCACTTCCCAAAGCCTCCAGCAAGAATCTCATTTTATTCATGTGTATTCCCTGGTGTCCAGTCCACTGCTTTTGCACAATGATGCATGCCCCATGGCCATATCGTCCAGAGAGACCCGTGCCTGGAGAAGGACATCGTGTGTGGTAGGGGGGTGGCTGAAAGGAGGAAGGCCCGAGATGAGATGGATCGGCACAGTGGCTGCCACCATGGGCTCAGGCAGAGGGACAATTGTGAAGTTGGTGCAGGAGCACACAGTGTTTCCTTTGGTTGTGCACGAGGTCCCTGTGGGTTGGAATGGACTTGGCACCTAACAACGACAACATGTGCCTAATGAAATTTTTGTGGAGTGTCGTGGAATCCCAGATAAGATGTTTTCTTTTTGGCAGTTCACAGAGAGCTGCAAAGATGACTGAATTCAAAGGAATGCCCAAATCCACAATGAGCCTAGAACCTGCAGAGCAGGAGGCCCTGTACTGGCAAAGGTGAAAGCTAAGCCTTGCCAACCATTTCAAGGCATGCTTAGAATTGACAGCAGTGTGTGCGGTATGAGTAAATATGTGCTATGGCTGTCCTCCTAAAGCAATTGTAGTCACATTGCCGTTGCTAGGCGCCCTAGTCCTAGTCAGCTTCAATCCATAGAGACCCAATGCACAACCTGAAATATGTAGACAACACAACCCAACTTGCTGATAGCCAAGAGGACTTGAAGGATTAACTGGTGAAGTTCAAAGACTTCAGCCCACAGTATGGATTACCCTCAATATAAAGAAAACAAAAATCCCCACAACTGGGCCAGTAAACAACATCATGGAAGACTGAGAACATCATGATATTAAAGTTGTCAAAGATTTCATTTTACTCAGATCCACAATCAACACTCATGGAAGCATCAGTCAAGAATCAACCAGCCAATTGCATTGGGCAGCTTTGCTGCAAAGGATCTCTTCAAAGTGTGAGAGAGCAAAGCTATCACGTTGAGGACTAAGGTGCAGCTGACCCAAGCCGTGGTGTTTCCAATCACCTCCTACGCATTCACAGCCTGGGCAGTGAGTAAGGGAGACCTGGGGGGAATCGATGCATTGAATGGTGGTGCTGGAGGAGACGATTGAACGTGCCATGGACTTCCAGCAGAACAAGCACACACGTCTCGGAAAACTTACAATCAGGACGTTCCTTAGAAGTGACGGTAGTCGGACTTTATCTCGCGTACTTCGGGCATGTTATCAGGAGATACCAGTCCCTGGAAAAGGACATCATTCTTGGTACAGTAAAAGGTCAGTGCACAGAGGAAGACCCTCAAGGAGATGTGTGGACACAGTGGTTGCAACAATGGGCTCAAACATCACAACCGTTGTAAGGATAACGCTTTTTCGGGCGGTGCTTTGTTCTATTGTACATAGGGCCACTATGAAGTGGAGGGGGCTTGATAACACCTCATAACAACACAATATGATTATAAGTATGTATGTAGGTCCTATTCAACTTTTTTGATGCTCCATTTATGTTTTTAATATAAATTTATTATCCTGATGCAGGATCCTGTCCAGAATCACACACTTAGTTATTAAGTACCTTTCTGCTTCTTCTTCTTTTATCTAGAATGACTCCAGATCTTTCATTGGTTTTTATGGCCTTTAAATTTCTGAAGCCTACAGTCCAGCTGCTTGATATATTGTCCCTCCAGTTGTGTTTGCTTGATTGTGCCCTTATGATTTCATGTAGGATAAACATTCCTGGCAGAAATACTTCATTAGTCCTGCTCAGTGGGCATGTGTCAGTCTGTCCCTTGATTGGCTAAATGAAACTTGGTTATGGTGGTACCCACCAGAATTATCTACTATACAAATAATCTTCATTTCCTTAGTAATTTAGTAGTGATCTGTGGGGAGATACTTTGATATGTACAAATGCATTATTCTAAGCTAAGTTTTATCTACTGATTTTGTTGTTATGCACCGTCAAGTCGACTCTGGCTCATGACAACCTTATGTAGAACAGAAGGAAGTGTGATGGTGCCGTGCTGTCTTTGTGACTGTTGGTACAGTTGAACCCGCTGTTGTGGCCACTGTGTCAATCCATCTCCTAGAGGGTTTTCCTCATTTTCATCAACCCTCTACTTTTTCCAAACTCGATATCCTTTTCTGGCGACTGGTCTTTTCAGGTGACATGTCCAAAGTAAGCAAGCAGAAGTCTCGCCATTCTCCTTCCTAAGTAATATTCTGCTTATATTTCTTCTATGAGTGATTTATTTGTTCTACTGTTACATCCGTTACTCCCCTCTGACGCCACAATTCAAACACACCGGGCTTCCTGTCTTCTTTTTGTATTGTCCAGCTTTCACATGCATATGACACGGAAAAGACCATAACTTGGGTCAGGCACGCTCTAGCCAGCAAAGTGACATCTTCCCTTTTGAACGCTCTAAGGAGGTCTTTGGCGGAAGAGTTGCCCAATGCAATGCAGCATTTGATGTCTTGACTGCTGATTCTTTGAATGTTGATAGTTGATCCAAGTAGAATGAGATTGCTGACAACTTCACTTTCCCCTCCACTAATGATTTTAGCCTCTATGAATTGTTCTTGTCTGCTCAGCTATTGCTAAGCTGATCCGAAAGTGGTGGTTTTTCTCATCAGTGTTATTTTCCTCTCCGGGCTCAACAATTTAAAGTGGATGCAGACCCCACCCATTTGTGGTCATCTTTTCCCAGCTTCACATGGAATGATGTCACATTGGTCTCTTACAATCAGGTATAGTGGGAATATTTGCACATTAGAAATATTCAAGTGCCACTAATAGGGCTTATGTGTGTGGGGGGATAGAACCAGTTGTTAAACATTTACCAGCATACTAATGAATGTACTGATGCAGACAAACTGAAACACATTCAATTTGGAGAGGCTTAAGGAAATGGCATGGAAGTCTGAAAAGAGATCTCTCAGAAGCAACATGAAAGCTGTCTTCAAAGGACTGTCCTGTTAGGGACTCTCCCGGGACATGACTCATTAATGAACCCTCCAGCCTTCCCACCTGGTGCTCCAGCCCTGCTTGACACTCTGAAGGAATCACAGCCACTGTGCCCGTGTGTCCCACCTCTGGCCTTCATGCAAAGGAGCTGGATTGGCGGGAGATGGAGTAGATCACAGAGGTGGAAGGTCACCGTGAGGGGAAAGGGATGTTCTTACTCTGATCCGAGAGGAAACCATGTGAGTGCAGAGATGAGTTATGCTAAAGGGTTGAAGTGGGCACAGATTTACTGCTAAGAATGAGAGGGCAAAGCAAGCTTGGGAGTGAAGGAGCGTGGAAAGGGTCTTTAATGGAAGCTAAGGTATCTCCAAGCCACTAACCCACGCAAGGCAATGAAACTCCAGGTGTACTCAAACAACACAAGAACGCGTCAAGACCAAGCAATTCTCCAATAGTAAGTACTACATGCATGGTTGTGTTAGTCTGGGTTGACTAGAGAAACAAATCCATAGACACTCATGTGTATAATAAGAAAGAGCTTTATGCTGATGGTGCTCAGCTATCAAAAGATATAGCATCTGGGGTCTTAAAAGCTTGAAGGTAAGCAAGCGGCCAACTAGCTCAGAAGCAACAAAGCCCACATGGAA
>NW_022103906.1:16785342-16792744 GCF_000313985.2 Echinops telfairi
GCCAAATTCAGGAAGATCACAGGCCAGTGGGTGGAAAGTCTTGTGGATCCAGCAGTGGTAAAAGCATCTCAGTGCTGGCAGGGATCTCTATGTGGCTCCTCCAGCTCAGGACACTTGTATCGCTCCATGTGTCTTGTCAGCTGCAATGTCTCCCAGGGAGTGAGCCTGTGTCCTGTCTCCAGCAAGTTATTTATCTCCTTAGCACTTCCAAATGAGGTCATAAGCTGCAACTTAATTGACAGGATAAATTCCACCCCTTCACTTTTACTCCTCTCAAATTGACAACAGATTATATAACTATCGCAATGGTCCAAAAGTGATGGAAAAGGAAATAGGTGGATGTAGGTGTCCAGAGTTTGTCACTGGTGAGCATAGATGTAGGTAAGCTTCCACAGAGAGCTCATGCGATACTCAAGATATCCAAACAACTTAAGGGAAGAGTCCGGTCTCCCAGTTCAACCTGTCCATTGCAGGCAATGGGCAGCAGACTCCCTCATGGTGAGAGAGCCCACAGTCTTAGCGGTGCTATTGAAAGGAGGGAGGAGAATATTTGGGATTTCCTTGGGAAGGTACCAGGTGACGGCTAGGTCCAAGGGCAAGCAGTCCTGGGAGCTATTGAGGGTGTTCAGGTTGCCATGGGGAGGAGTAAAAGCATGTGGAACACTCTGACTTAGAGTTGGAAAACTAAGCCAAAAGGCTTGACTGTCATTCCATATGGGGTGGGAAAACGATTTATTCTAACTACTGGTAGCTTAGTTCATCACCTAATACAAATGAAGCTTAAGTACTGGTGTGAAGTATCATCCTACATAATGTACATAAGCGTGCTTTGTAAAAGGCCCTATAGACATCTGCCAGCTCCCTAGGTGGCACATGCAGTTCTCTCTTGGCTCCTAACCAAAATGTTGGTGGTTCAAACCCACCTAGCATTGCTGCCAAAGCAAGGGCTGGATCCATAAAGAGTGTAGCCAGGTAAACCCTACAGAGTTCAGTTCGACTCTCTAACACATGGGTCACCATGCGTCGTCATTGACTAGATGGCAGCAGGTTTGTGATATTGTTGTCACGTAAACATCTGTTTTATCTCCCCTGACAAATTAAGTGTCAAGTCTGATTGGAGATGATGAAGCGGTAGTCAATGAAGAAAGGCAAGGCTTGCCCGGAGTGGCAGGTGTACTTAGAATGGATGCTAATTATAATGCCAGTTGTCTGAATTTGAATAGGACACCATGGTCTTTGTGGCATTTTCTGCCCACATACTTGATTTCCTCAAATGAGATAACATCTGCACAAAACATCATCCAATGCCTGCCTCAATTAGAATTCATTTTTTTAATTCTCACAAGAAGCCCTCGTGGCGGATAGTGGCCAGTCCATTTTTAGATGAAAGGGGGCGGAGCTCCCTTTTCCAAGGGCATGTTACTAGGTAAGTGTTGGTCAGAATTTGAACCCAAGGCTTTAGATTCCAAGTCCAATATGGCTTCATTTCTAATCACTAAATCTGAGGATCCATCCAACGCTCAGAGTCGATGAAATTCTAAAATTCCATGTTCTGAAAAATATAATATTTGGCATTTCACACAAAACTGTCAGCTTTTGAAAAATTGTAAGCATGAGGTGCATACAGTGTTTTTATTATTACAAGATGTCACAAGTTGTCATCAAACTGTTTTCCTTTTGTGGAAAAGGCTCTGAGTCCTCGTAAAACCATATTGTGATTGATGACTGTGAGTGACACGATTTCATATGACCCTTATGCAATCCTAAAGAAATCCAAGCAACTTACTAATGAAAAATACTCTGGAACCCAATTAATCCTTCAAAGTAACTTTGATTCTTAGCTTCAGTTTTGTTCACTGGAGAAATTCTACCTTGTTTGCCTTCTTGTCGATGATGTTTATGTGGACAGGCAAATGGACAGATGAGTGGATGCACAGCTTGATGGACAGATAGGTGTGTGGTTATCAATGCTGATGTCCCTGGCAGGATGGGACAGTATGGGTTTATAGAAAGAGGAGGGCTCACCCTGGTTTTGTCATTGATTATCCAGGTGCCTTTGGGCATTTCATATCCCCTTTTACCACCTTCAAGGCCTTATTTACAAGGAGAAGAACATTATGACTCAGGGTGCTTTCAGCTCAAAGCATCTGTGGTCTTTCTGCACTCTGAGTCCCAGCTTGGAAGAACAGTCATGTGAGCAGTTTGACATGTGGCCTCCAAACCTCCTGTTCTGAGAGAGGAAAGTAATAAATGCCTGATTCCTGGCAAGGCTGGTCTGGATTCCTTACATGCTTAGTAGTGATAATAATTTCCAGCCTCCTTAAAATACGTTATGATAGGCTGAACAAGTGAAGAAAGATGGATCTGAGAAAATCAGCCATTGGGGAGAGCTCACACCACTCCAACCCCAAGATGTGGGGAAACCCGGGGGAGCATGTTGAACTGTTTGGAAACAAGAACTTACGCAACGAATTGCCCAGAATGACAGACACATTGCTTACCTCCTTCACTGATTCCAATTTACAGCTTCATGTGACTCTGGTCAAAAGGCAGACTGGAGAGACATCGGAGGATCCTCCAACCCAGCCTCAGGGGTGTGGTGTGTTAGGCTGGGTTGCCTAGAAAAACACCAGGGACACTCATGTGCGTACAAGAAAGAACTTTATATTAAGAAGCAACTTTTCTTTCTTTTTTAAAAAACTGTTTCATTGGCACTTCCTCATCCACATATCATACAATCCAATAGCATCAAGAAGATACTATCCATATCGAGAAGAGGTGTGCAATCTTTACCACACTCGATTTTAGAACATTTCCTCCCCAGCCCCCACCCCTATACTCATCGTTATTCACATAATTTCTTCCATGAGGGCAACAAAACAGTCACCAGTTCGACACCGTCTACACGGACAATTCAGTGCCCACAGCTACATGGGTCTGAAGAGGGCCAATGACCCCAAAGGTGGAGTGGCAAGCGAGAAGGTCACAGGCAGGTGGGCCCAAGGTTGCTTGAAGCTTGGCAGAGCACCAACACGGAGTCTCAGTGAAGTCCCAGTAAAGAGGAAGGCAAAGTGACCGAAAGGACGAGGGGTAGTTAGATGATTTTATGGCAACTTACACAATCCAACCTGTCAATCAGGCCACAGGCTGGTGATGCCTCCTTGGGGGTGTGGCCTTCTTATAAAAAGAAGCTGGGAACGTCCTTCTCTCTCTGCCATTTCCCCTTCCTGCCTGCTGGGACTCTGCTTACCTCCATAGTCAGTCCCATGCAGGCCACCTGACCCTGAGAGTTGTCAGCGCCTTGACCTTGGGTCAAGGCAGCTCTGCACCCACCAGCCTGTGATCTTCCTGCTTCCTACCTCTCCTTTCTATGTCAGCGACCTGAGGTGGTGACATGCGTTTGAACAGGGACTTAAGGATTAGCCCTGGACTTAAGAACCTGAGTTGGACTGACCTGGGATGCCTTCTTGAAATGCCATTACTTCTTGATATAAAGCTCCTTCTTATCACATATGAGTGTCACTGGATTCGTTTCCCTGGGCGACCTGGTCGAATACAGGAATTGTCTCTGTTTGCGCTTGCTCTTTTACAACAGGCTACTATATCCCCAAGGAGGTGTCGGCAAGCTGCCACTTGATTGACAGATTGAACTCCACCCCTAGTGGACATCACCTCTAACTATCACACAGCAGGAAGAGTCAGATGGTCGGGGGCTTAAATGCTAGGCTTGCTATTCCCTATAACTTTGTCGTGTACAAGCCCCTCAATCTCTCTAAGGTTCCTTTATTTTTTCTGTGAAACTGGGTAGATGAACCATTCCCTCACAGGAGATACAAGACTGGCAGTACCCAGGCCACATTCTGACCCTGAGTCAAAAAAGAAAAAACGAGTCATCATCCAGGTACCCCCAGTTCCTGGCAATCCCATGGGCATCCGAGAAGCGCTGTGGGCCATAGGGCTTTCAGAGGCTGCTGCTTCTTCAAAAGTAGATAGCCAGATCTCCCTTTGTCAGCACCTCTGGGGTGATCTGTTAAGTGTTTGCACCATACAGGGTCTCCTGACCCTGAGTAACCCAAAGCAAACCCATTGTTGTTAACTCTGTGTTAATCCAACCCTATAGGGCAGGGCAGAACTGCCCTATAGGTTTACTGAGGCTAAAAGTCTTTATGGGAACGGACTGCCACATCTTTCTCTCATGGAGCAGCTGATGGGTTAGAACCACCAACCTTTCTGTTAGCAGCTGAGCATGTAGCCACTGTACCAGCAGTTCCTTTCTTCTTCCTTTGATTGATTAAGTGGTTCCATCTATAGCTCTATCTAGCTGTGTCATCTGAAGCAAGGGGCGTCTTCCATGTAGGACTCCGTTTCCTTACCTGTAAAATGGGGAGGGTCATTCAAATGGTCATCAAGGTCCTTCCCAGTGCTGGTATGGCTACTTCCTTGTCTGATTCCCGCAGGGAGCAGCAGTGCACACGCAGGGGCTGAAAGACCAGGAGCAGAGGCCCGGTTGGGGTTTTGGAAAAGGGCAGAGCACATGCACTGCTTGGAAGTTGAAACTATGATGCTGGACTGAGAAAGACCCATGTGGCCAATTCTTGTGAGCAAGACCTCAGGTCTGAACGAGGGGGCTGAGCCGAGCTCTCCACAGAGTAGTCCTGGCTCACCGCCCAGTGTCCCCTCATGGACACAGAGCTCCGTGAGACGGAGACAAGGGACATGAAATCTGAGGTGTGGAGAACAAGGTGTGCCTGGGCCATCGAGTCAATTTAAAACTCTCACTGATGTGATCATCTCCCCTGCTGATCAAACCTTCCGGGTTTCTTCAGACAGGTTAACCTGAGGAGAAAGGCTACAAAGATAAACAATCCTGGTCTGTATCAAATGTTCCCCATAAGTTCTCAGGACAGTGCCCGAAACAGGAAACGCTAAGTAAACAAAGGTTTCTCCTCTCTGCTATTTATTTAGGACTTAATTTTTATGTAAGCAGAGGATATTTCTACATTGTGTCCAAATTGTCTGGTGTCTTTTCTAAATAAAGTAAAACCACCTATTTAAGATTCTCAAAGTATGTAATGTACACAGTCAAATTACCAGCTTATTGATAAAATACATTCCAGAAGAGAGTTTAACATTGGGGGTGTTTGCCCCCTTCTCTATCTAGAGCAGTGGTTTTCAACCTTCCTAGTGCTGCAACCGTTTAATACAGTTCCTCATGTTGTGGTGACCCCCAACCATAAAATTATTTTCGTTGCCACTTCATCACTGTCATTTTGCTACTGTGATGAATCGGGCGACCCCTGTGAAAGGGTCGTTGGACCTCCAAAGGGGTCGCGACCCCCAGGTTGAAAACCGCTCACTGATCTAGAGTTTATTTTGTTGTTGAGAATATCCACAGCAAACTAGGCACCCATTAAACAGCTCCTACGTGTCCCATTTAATGACCTTGATGACATTCTTGAAGTTGTGCCTCCTTTTCTGAGGTGCTCCTCCCGTTCACATAAAGTCACTGACCCTTGAGATTCCTATTGAATCCTTCTAGCTGTTCCCTTGCAGGAGCAGCTTCCTTTACATGAAAGAGTTGAGCCTTACGTGAAACCCAGCAGGTCAGCGACCAGAGAACCACAGAAGGAAACCCTGCCTGGTGCCGCAGCATCACCGAATCGTTGCTGGGTCGGAGCTCATGACTGTGTAGCCGCCGTGTTAAGCCGTCTCCTTGAGGGTTGTCTCTTCTTTCACGACTCTCTACCAAGTGCGAGGTCCTTCTTCAAGGACTGGTCCCTCCTGATGGCATGTCCAAAGTATGTGAGGCAAAGTCTTGCCATTCTCGATGCGAAGGAGCATTTTGGTTGTACTTCTTTCAAGCCAGAGTTGTGCATTCTTCTGGCGGTCCATGATCTAATTCAAAGGCATCAATTATTTTACACCCTTCCTTACACATTGTCCAGCTTTCACATGCATATGAGGTGATGGAGCATACCCTGGCTTGGGTCAGGTGCTCCTCAAAGTGACATTCTTACGTGTTAATACCATGAAGTGGCCTTTTACAACAGAGGGCAATACATTACTTGGCATCTTGCCGGCTGCTTCCATGAGTCTTGACTGGGGACCCAAGTGAAATGAAACCCTTGATAATGTCAATCTCTTCTCTGTTTATCACAGTGCTGTTTATCGGTCCTGTGGTGAAGATTTGGCTGTTTTCTCTGCATTATGGTGTAAGTCAGACTGAAGGGGGTCTTTGACCTCCTGGCTTTCAGCAAGCAAGGCTAGACCATTAGTGAGTCTACTTCCAAACCTGATGTGCGTTCGTCAGTCACGTCATCTAGTTTCTCAGATGATTCACACAGTGCAGATTGAATAAATGTGGTGGAAGGATAAAACCCCGATGCACTCTTATCAATCCCTGATGTTTCCTGATTTTAAAACATGCCTTCTTCCCCTGGCTAAGCTCACTCAACTGCCTCTTGGTTCACGTGCAGGTCCTGCCTGAGCACAAATAAGTGTTGTGAAATTCTCATAATTCCCAAGGACACATCTGTGTGGTAATCTCTGCTTTCAGCCAAGATCCAGCTAATATCAGCAGTGGTATCACTCATTCCACCTCCTCTTCTGAATCTAGCTTGGATTTCTCCCAGTTCCTTGTTGACAAACTGCTGCAATTGTTTATAAATTGTCTTCAGCAGAACTTTACTGGAGTAAAAGTAAAAAAAGAAGTACGTAAACCCGTATATTACTTCCTTACATGTTGGGGGCCTTATTATTTTCTCAGTCGATGGAGACCTCCACTTAAATGCTGACGGAGGCCTGGGAAAGATAACGAGTGCTGTCGGGAGCAAGCCCCTTTTTTCTAAGTAGGATTCCATGGGTGGGTTGACAACAGGGTCCATATTTGTAAGGAGAGGATTTATTTCTTTATAGCTATACTCAATTGGTAGGCTCTTAAGGCCCACTTGCTAGATAACACGTCAAGAAAACACCAACCATCCCCATCGACGCATGCCAAGGATTCCTCACAAGGAATTCTTTCATTTCCAAATTGAAATGACTGATCCCAGAGTGCAATAGCCATGGACAACAATGATTCTAAGAAGTGATTGGTCCTCGGAGGGCGGGTCCAACTGGTCCCGTGAGACTCGGACCGGCCAAAGATTTAGGTTTTTCTGATTCTGCTGGTCCAGCCTTGCACCTATCTCTGCAACTACCATCCATGTTCACCTCTAGAAGCGGTCCTCAAAACCACTTACTGTGTGTGTGCGTGTGTGTGTTAAGTATACTAGAACAGTGCCTCAAAAAAGTTTGTGGGAAAGATGGAATTAAAAAATACTGGGCTTAGTTGCAGGGTGTGACTAGCTCTGTTATCAGATGGAAAGCATTATAAAGTTGCTTCTGGCCATCGTAGTTAGGT
>NW_022103906.1:16793249-16797821 GCF_000313985.2 Echinops telfairi
TGTGAGTTATATAAAAGTGTTGAAGGGAAAAGATCATGACCTTTTTCCATGAACTTTCTGAAGTCTCCTTGTATCAAGATGTAGAATATCTTTGAGGTCTGATCAATTCTGGCTGGCAAGATGATTTCAGATGCACCCTCGGGAAAGCATAAGCAGTGACATTATTTAAAACGCTTGCTCTTAGCATCATTTATTTATTCGTTTATTTATTTATTTTTGGTGTGTCTGATTACTTTTCACCATGATGGGGAAGCCAAGCGACAGGGTGGTGGAGAGACTATACAAATGGAATCAGGACACCTGGCTCCCCGCTCTGGCCTTGCCCCATCTCAGCCATAAGAGCTTAGAAAACATTAAGTTTCCCTGAGCTTTACTTCTCTTCTCTTGAACATGACAACAGGGCTCACTTCCCGGAGTTGTGTTGAGGATATTATATGACACAGTCTGTGTGGAGGCTCTGAGCTACAGATAGGAATTTGACAGGGGCCGGCACCTCTTTCTCAGTGTGATGATAATGCAGTACACCAGCTTTGCTTTTCATTTTGCCAGACACCAGGCCGTTCCACAGAGCTGACACCTTCCTTTGCCCCAGCCTCTGGTTCCAAGAGGCCACCAAAAGCCATCCGTTTGACTTCTTCATCCTGCCTATGTCTGCCCCTTTCCTCGTGACTGTGGTCATGGTTCAGGGCCCTCCTTCCTCACCAACGCCACTGCCCCTCACTGGTTTCTTCTCAAGCTTCTGTGCCTTTCTGATTCACTCTCTTTAGAGGCATCTCGTGAACAATGCAAAAAAAAAAACAAAAACCATACAGACTACTGAAGATGTTTTAATGACACTAATAATAATCAGCTTCTTTAAACGATCTTAATGTTGTGTTTTACTTTTTCTTCCCCTTTCAATGAACACTTTAAAACACATTAGAACAGAAAGCTTTCAAGACAAAGTTTTCAATATGATCCGATTTTGCATTCCCCCCCACCCACTAAGTAGATTGTAAATCCTTTGGCAGAAGAACTTGTATTTTATGCTCTTGGTATGAAACTCAGTCCAGTGCCATAAAGTGAGTTGTTATCGTATGTAATTGCATGGGATGATTGAAGTGCATGCACGAGTGAAAGATTATCCTAAATTCAAACTTATTTGTGGTCTCTTGGGACAGTGGGGAATCAGGATGCGGGGAAGCACAGGACAGGAAGAAGAGGAGAAGAGAGTTGCATTATTGGTAGTGAAAGAAAAGGGGATGTGTTCTGTCTTAGTCGGGAGTTTCCATAGAAACCAGAGTCCAAGCAAGTGGTTGGGACTCTTTTTGTGACCAGTGATCCCAAGACACAAGAGTGAGCATTGGAGAAGAAAACGCAAATACAAGGGTATGTCCTTGTGTTGATCTCTGCTGTGGGCCTCTGGGGCTCAATCCAGCTAGGACCTTCTAAAGAGCTGTGCAGAAAAGGAACCTTAGAACTGTCTGTCTGCAGAGAATTTGTCCAGCAGCTCCTGGCCCCAGTGGTCAAGGTTCTCCCAAGAGTTAAGGTTGTCCATCTATGAGTCCAAAGCAGTTCCCCAGGGGTGTCCCAATTCGGAGACGTTACAGAAGCCATGGAGGCACAAAGCAAGAAGCTGCAGGTATAGGGACAGTGAGGAACTGGCAGCTTCTGCCTGCTAGATGCTGGTTCTTGCTGCCATGGTCAGAGGGAAAGGTGAGTTGGGAACATGTGAGGCCAGGGCTAAGAGCAGTCCCACACATCTCCTCTAGTCCCAGCAGATCTGTCTTTAAACAGAGATGAGACACTCCTTTGCCTCGACAACATTCCTCGTTTTCAATCATTCGTTTCTTCATGGGACAACTACTCAGGGGTGGGGCAGTAGTCCCTTCTGTGGAACATCGGGTCATTATGGGTCAGGGTCAACTCGATGGCACGTCACCACCACCACCAAGGTTCTTTGTTAGATACTGCTGTGATTAGCTACTGAGTTAGTTAATTGTGCCAGCCTGGCCGATAATCACATGTGGGGCTGGTTGAAAGGCGGAGGGATAAATGGGTGGTGAAGCCTCGCCTTTCTAGTTCTCGGGTCTCTTGTTTTGTGATGGTTGCATCAGGTGCAGCTGCCTTAGCAGTTCCCTGCTTCAGCTTGCAAGATGGATTTCCTACAAGACATCCCCAAGGAGAAGCCGCATGGATCTATCCCGATGCAGCCCTGGGTGCTGGAGCAGCCATGTGGAGACCCCTGCCAGTGCTGAGATGCTTACACGTTCACTGACTCAGCTTTCCTCCTGCAGTTGGCATTATTGCCTCTGCTTTGTGAGGTGAAGGACTTTGTGGACTGGTGTTGGGTATGGGTTAATGTTGGACTTGTGGGCTTGGGCAGCATTGGGTTGGGATGTTTTCATGATGCACCTTTTCTTTACATAAAACTCTCTCTTATACATGAGTCGCCGTGGATTTGTTTCTCCAAAGTACCTAGACTAATACAGCTATCATGGAGTCGGCCCCATGGACAATGGAACAAAAGTTGGCCTGGCCCTGCGCCAGCCCGGCGATCGGTTTCCAGTCGGACAGGGTTAGGATCCGCATGGCTTTCATTGGCTGGTTTTCAGAAGCCGATCTCTGTTCATCTAAATGGCAAGTCTCTAATTTCACAAAGTGTGAGTCTCTTCCTTATTAGGTTCATGTGCTACATGGAAACCCCGGGCTCCCCAACATCACTGGGAATGATTTCAGATGCTTTTGCCTCTGAAACGGGAATCCTGGGAATGATCGCCTCAACGGGAGCCTTTTGATTTGATCATTCAGCTTGTATCCCACTTCCCCATTAATCAGCAGTCAGTTATCAGAGATGCTATCTGCTCGGGCCACCAATGGGGAGCCCTTGTGCTGGGAGCACAGACTCCCACCACACCTCTGGGGAAAGAAAGAAACATATTGATGGGATTTTTCTTCCATTGAGGTCAGCCAGGCCAGCCCCATATATATGTATTATCCGTCTCGCCATCAGCCGACCACTAGACAGCATGTGTTCCATGCATCCCCCAATTCACAGTTTCTGCTTGCCAGCTGTGCCAGAGGCAGCATCTATTTGTAGATGAGGGCTGGCTGGGGTGGAGCTAGCCCCCCATTCCAGCAGGCAGGCCATCCTCATCCTCGGCCCAAGGTGCCGTGTCCTGCCCAGGAGACCGAGAATTGGCTTTCTGCCAACGTTCCTCGCTCCCTTTGAGTCCTGCCAGTCTCTGAACTGACAAACGGCAGAGTGCAGGCTGTGTGGGATGCCAGACACATGCAGGCAAAGCCTTGTGGCCCTGGGAGCCATTGCTGGAAGAATCTGCATTGCCATTAACCAAAACGCACAGCCCACCTGCAGGAAGACACTCAGCCTGGCTCTGTTCTCTCTGGGCTACAGCTGAGAATTCTTCCCTCTCCTCCTGTTTATGTGCAGGGGCCGGTGGGGCCACAGATATACAAGCGAATTCAGTCTCCAGTCTGTAAATATTTATCCTGGGCATCTGCTGAGCTAGAAAGGAAAATGTGTGGTACTTTGCAAAGTAACCCCAAGACCCGCTGCCATCAAGTCATTTCTGGCCCACTGCGCCCTTATTGGACTGGGGTAGAGCTGCTCCATAGGGTTTCTGAGGCTGTAAACCAGTGGTTCTCAACCTGTGGGTCGTGACCCCTTTGGGGAGCTAACGACCCTTTCACAGGGGTCGCCCGATTCATAATAGTAGCAAAATGACAGTGATGAAGTAGCAACGAAAATAATTTTATGGTTGGAGGGTCACCACAACATGAGGAACTGTATTAAAGGGTCTCGGCATTAGGAAGGTTGAGAACCAAGGCTGTAAACTTTTCTGGAAGGAGAGCGCCTCATTTCTCTCCCTGGGGAGTGGCCAGGGGGCTCAAATGCTTATCATCCCGAATGCTTACCCCACTGTGCCACCAAGGCGCCTTGCCAAAGGCTCATCAAACACTTACTGGTCTGCTGCCCTCCTCTCCAAGTCTTCAATGAATATTCTCAAATACGCCCCTCCCCTGGATGCTCCCTTTCTCCTGCCTCACCCCTTCCCCAGGCCTAAGGCTGCTCAGACCAGTTAGTTTTTGAAGAAATCAGCATGTTCTCCACCCTCCCCACCTGGTAAAAATAGGCGTGTGTTGGTACTGACCCAGGACACCTGGGTCTCTAGCTGACTCTCCTGTACCACCTGCTGGGGTGGGGGTGGGGGGGACAGCTAGCACTCTCCAATCTCTGCTTACTCCTTCCCTTGAGCCCCCAGCCCCAGACTGGGCTTCTGCTTCGGTGGTTGTTACCTGTGTCACTCTTGCCTGATAGTCTCCAAAGTCTGCTTCTCCCGCCCCCACTTCTTTCTGGGGTTCCAAGCCCATAGTGCAGCCGCCTTCTGGGCATCCTCACCGAGAAGCCCCACAGGCACCACCCGTCCGTCTGTCTGTCTGTCTGTCGGTGAGGCCTTCTAGGTTGCTATCACACTGAACAGGCCGCAGCAGAGTTTCCAGACGAAGGTGGAGTGGGAAGGAAGACCTGGCAATCTGCTGCTGAGAAATCCACCCAGGAACCTACTGTGACCA
>NW_022103906.1:16798540-16800878 GCF_000313985.2 Echinops telfairi
CACACACACACACACACACACACACACACACACACACACACACGCACACTTCTGCCCAGTTGGCACAGTGAGTGCACTTGCTATGTTTTGGGAGAGAGCCTCTCTACAGCGACCCCAGTACTTCACCAACACAGGATTAACTCTTCGTGACAGAAAGGACACAGAGGGACTAGAGAGCAAGTTGGGTGTGCAGTATCAGTGGGAACGTAACGGGAACAGATGAGATGTGGCACGAGACAGGCAAGTGCGGCCTCCTGGGCCAGTGCGGAGCCAGAGGCAGCCAGGCAATTCGCCCTGAATCAGAACATTCCAGCAGGCGGAATTCGATGTGGTTCCCGACTATCAGTCTGAATCCAGCTGGGGGTTGATGACCTTAAACATCTCTCCTCTGTGTCTGGGGTCTCTTTTACGAAGTTTCTTCTATCCCGTCCAGCCCTTCTGCTCAGACCGCACGTGATTAAAGTGATTAAGAGTGGGAGAGTGCTCAGGGGCAGGGCGAGAGTTCTCGCTCCTCGTGGTGTGACTTGTCAGTTACTTAACCTCCGTGTGCCCCAATTTCCTCATTGGAAACTTGAGGAGAAGAAGACTTCCCTCTGAGGGTTGTGACGGGATTAAATGCATCATTACAGACAGCACTTAGAACAGTTCCTGGCACATTGTAAGTTCTCAGTAGATGCCAGATATCCTGATTGCTCTGACCTAATAATTATGCTCCATTGTTATTATTACCCTAAGATTTGTATTCCTGTTTGTGAAAGGATAAAAGCTGAAGAATAACTAAAGCACATTTAAAGTAGATACGTCAGGCAGAGAGATAAATGAACTGTTTGCATAAACATGAATTAAGAGAGTCACACTCCAGGAAAATGTGTTCCCTGTTGAAGACAGCAAACATCTGGAGAGAATTAAATGGGGGAGGAGGGTGAGTGGGGGTGGTGTGTACGTAGAGAACACATTGTGACTGTCGGACAGAGAGAACGCATTTTGGGGCAAGTGATCCCCCACAGGGAGGGCTGCACCAGGCTTCTACAGCATGCTCGGGCGCTCAAAGAGCATTTATCCTCCGTATCATTGCTGTTAGGATTAGCCAGGGTGCCGAATGTCTGCGGGTCCTAGGAGAGAAGGCGTGCGTGCTTTGAAAAGGCCACTTTTAAATTGCAAATATCCTGATAAAAGGGTAGCCTCTGACATCTGTGACGTTAACGATGTGAAACTCGTCCTGGTAGGTGCTGTGAGCCAACGGAAAGGGGTGCCTTTGAGAATCTCGAAGGTGGATCAGAATCAGTGGAACTTTGGGGGCAGTAAGTCAATTGGGGATTTGAAGTCGGTTGACATCTGAATCCAACTTCTGTTCCTTGACGGTTGGGAAATATTTCAAAAGAGGGAGCGCCCTTGTTCAATTTATTTCTGCTGATTGAACAAAATAGGCAGCTGTAAGAGAAGGGGTAAAGAATAGCGCAGCCCCTGGATGTGCTTTTTTGCAGCCATCTAAATTGCCCTGGGAAAAGACAGAGAGAAGGATGAGTCGTCATCATAGTAACATTGACGGAACAAAACCAAATTGTAAAGATTGAGTGTGCGCCCAGGCGGAGCAAGGAAAAGAAGCCCAGTGGGCTTTGTTAGATTTGGGAAGAATGCTTTCTTTTATTTGAATTTTATTTATGTGGATATTGGTCATGCAGTAAACAACAAGCAAAGATCCCAGTGGATTTCCTGGGGAGGGGGAGCTGACAGTCTGCCATCACTTTGTGGAGTCTGTCTCAGTCACCAGTTCCCCAGTCTGGGCCTCACCCAGGGACCTCAGATAGGCAGAGTCAAGGGACCACCAGAAAAGGAAAGGAGGGACCAGTGGGAGCTGGGATGAGTGGGAAGAAGGGAAAATGTCTATTTTACACGTTTGCCTCCGGTAGGCTCTGGGCATATCTGGTTTTACATAAGACCTGTGATTGAAACCAAGTAGGCTGTATGAAGGAGCTAAAAAAGTTCTTGGACAAATGGACTTGACTGGTAATGTGATTTTCCCAAGAACATTTTGAAGGCCTGCTCCTAGTGTTTCCTCTTACCCACACACAACCCTTATTTTAAAACCAGAATTTATGGATCTGAGTGAGGAGGTGTCCCTTTGACTTGCAAAGATTATCGTGGGAAGAGCATGCCGACGAAATAGCAGGCTTTCTGTTTTCTCACTGCCCCTTTGGTAAGAATTAAGACAAACATACTGACTTATGGTCAAACCCTGGTCTATGTTGGTTTCTTAACCAGACTCCCCTGTGGCTCTCTAGGCTGTGACTGGCTCATGAATCCAGTCCCTCTAGCCCCTGCCCCTTTACTTTTACTG
>NW_022103906.1:16800978-16802381 GCF_000313985.2 Echinops telfairi
ATGTTGGTTTCTTAACCAGACTCCCCTGTGGCTCTCTAGGCTGTGACTGGCTCATGAATCCAGTCCCTCTAGCCCCTGCCCCTTTACTTTTACTGACACCTCTCTAGCTAACTTTCCAGGGCGACATGCGGCACCCAGAGCCATTGGAGCAGAAATGAGGAGATCCTGTACTTTCCCCTCACTAACAGACCACTTACACTGTCTTCATTTGTCAACTTGAGAAAATGTCCACTTCCCGAAGATGGCGCAGCCTCTGCGCTAGAGCTAAGGTCTGCGGAGCCCCAGGAAGTTAACCACGGCTCTGTTTTGAGCACAGTAGTTGGAGTTTCCTGCCTAGAATGGAGGAAGTGGCCCACCAGCCTTACATAGCCTAGTCTGCCCACACTCGGGAGAAATCACATCAACGTTTGCCGTATAGGACTTTGTACAAAAGGGTGGGAAGCCAGGCTGTATACAAATTTAAAACTTAATTGCAAGAGAAATAAATGAAGGAACTATATATTTTATAAGAGAGTGGGGCTGGGGTAACTATCTTTTCTCCCAACCACCACCTTACCAAAGGAATTATAGGGAGACATGTTACAATTATGAAGCGAATAATTGTTCTACCGGTGGGATATTTTCAACAGTTGGACTAACTAACGGAAGGAAGAGGGATCTAAGCAAAGGTGGGTTATCACTTGGCAGGGTGATTTTCTTAAAGATTGAAATGCTGAGTTAAAATTCTTGCCTCCAAGGCAAGAGAGGCAGATTGGATTCCTGGTCCGTATACCTCCAGCACAAATCCCGCCCGTCTGCCCGTGGAGACAGACTTACCTGTTGCTGGGACGCTGAACAAGTAGCAGCGTAATTTGTAGGTGAAGATGGATGAGGAAGAAAGTCTTGGAGCTCTCCTGAGAAGCACTCGATAAAAATCCCATGGACCAGCTTCTCTCCAAAATAGACCTTGAAGCCCTGACTCCTGTATCTGTGGATGTGATCCTGTATGGAAATAGGTGTTTCACTAACGGGCTCACAACCAAATAGGGTGGGTCCTACACCTAATCACTTCTGGATTATGAAATGAGCAGAATTGACCCGGAGACACACACAGAGGGAAGACAAACAATGGGATTAAGCACTCTGTTTTGTACCCTAATCATTATTAGTGCCTGTCATGGTTACCTAGTGATGCTATAACAGAAATACCACAAGCGGGTGGGTTTAATAAACGGTTTTGTTTCCCCCTCACAATTTAGGAGGCTCAAAGTTCAAATTCAAGGTGTCCACACTAATGGAAGGCTTCCTCCATCAGCTTTGTCTTATTTCTTTCAGCTTCTGTGCCTAGGTCATCTTCCTGTGGCTTAGTAACTCACCCACCACCCTCCATCTCCAACCCCCACCCCAGTTTCTGCTGCTAGTTT
>NW_022103906.1:16802481-16827565 GCF_000313985.2 Echinops telfairi
TGGCTTAGTAACTCACCCACCACCCTCCATCTCCAACCCCCACCCCAGTTTCTGCTGCTAGTTTACTCATTTAATCTCTTTTATATTTCAAGATCGGCCCTACACTGGCTTACCTCATCAACATAACCAAGACAATTAATTCACAAGTGCGATAATAATCAAGGGCATAGAGATTAGTATTTCCAACCCAAAACCCTATGCACCACAAGAGTCTGAACCCGTGGTGCAGGAGGTCGCCAGGAGTCCAGGGTAGCCACCAAGAACCAAGTGCTGAGCAGGGGAGAGTTTGCAGTGGGGATCTAAAATGATGTATCTCCTTCAGGGTAGCCACCACAACTGAGTTGTGCTTCCAGAAAGGTCCATGAAGGATGGTTTTCCCGTGACTCAGGCACCTACACAACCTATGTTCCTCCTTCCCCACTTGAAATTCTAGAAGAAAGCTTTCTGGTCCAAAGTTTCTCCTTTGAACGAGCTGGCTAGCAAGTTTCCCAATTCTCTCCATTCCATGGTTTCCAAGGCCAAATTCCCTCCATGTCTGATCAGCCTCATGTCCTGCTCTGCCTCATCCCCACAACTCGTTTCCATTCCTCCGGTGTGCAAAGCCAACACTGTGTACACCACACAACTAACAAATAACAAGCAGGCCCGGGAAAACCCCAGCCCCAGGGTTTGTAATGTACCTGTGTGGGTGCACAACCTGAATTCCCAGGAGACACTGGGTGAACAGATGCACACAGGCAGGCTTGCTAGCCTATAATTCTTACTACAAGGCCTCTTCATGAGGAAAGGGTCGGAAGCCCCTGGAAGGGCATGTCCTCTGCGGAGGGAATTTAGGAGGGTTTGAGGGTGCAGGGAAGGGAGGGCATCAGCATGAGCTCAGTCTTCACAGGCCCAGAGGGGCCTTGGGTGTGAAATGAGAGCAGGCAGGAAATAGGATCCTGATCTGAGGAGGAAGTTGTAAAATACACACTTGTTGCTATGAACAGGGCTCTTGTCTGCTGCTGGCATTCCTTTGGGCAGATTTGTGGGAAAGCGCTTGGGCTCCCAATCAAGGTGTCTGGCTTTGAATCCTAGCCCCAGGACTTACTTGGGCAACTTATACATTTCTAACTCCAATAGTTGAGAGGATAAGTAGACACCACCTATTAGGTTGAGCCACATGAAATTGGACCCAGATCAGCATGTGAAAGTGGCCACTTACTGTGGTCCAATCAAATACACAAGGCTTAGATTCGTACAGTGGTTCCCACACTGGTTTGCATCATGGAATTACAGTGAACCCTCGCCACTTCGCGCTTCGACTTCCGCGGCTTCACTCTATCGCGGTTTTTGCGTAACAGCGCATGCACTGTCATTACTGCCACTGATTGGCTCATACTGTACACGCTTCTGTCTGCATCGCTACGGAGCTACGTATCAGATGCATTTTTGCTTTTGTACAGTGTACTGTAATTGTTTGCGATTTTAAAGAAATTTTATCTAAACCCTATGATGGCTCCTAAACGAGCTGCTTCTTCTAAGCCTTCTGACAATAAAAATAAGCGCCAGAGGAAGATGCTCACCATCCAGGAAAAGGTAAAACTTTTGGATATGACCAAAGATGGCAAGAAAATCATGGTGGTTGCATGCCATTTCGACTTGAATGAGTCTTCCGTTCGCTCCATCCGTAAAGAGGAAAAAAACATCCGTGCTACGGCTACTTTCACTTTCAACAAGGAAGCAAAGCAAAGTGACAAGTCGTAATAAATTCATAGTAAAAACGGAGTCTGTCCTAGCCGTTTGGATCATTGTAACGTCCAAAATGTTTTACTGTATTTTCCCTTTTTCGTTTAATAAATTGGGTAATACGAGTGTAATGGTGACTAAAGGGTGTTTTTTCATGTCCTTTATGCTCTAACTATGAAAATATTTGATTTACAAATAAGGAATCCTACTTTGCGGAATTTCATTTATCACGGTAGGGTCTAGAACCCATTAACCGCGATAAATGAGGGTTCACTGTACCTCCAAATTAAAAAGAAAAAAGTCTAAAGCCCAGGTCACCACACAGATCAACTAAATCACAATTTCTGCAAGGGGATCATCCCCCTAGGCAATTCTAAGGTACAGACACCTTTGGGGACCACCGACTTAGCCCAGGACCTGGGATACCCAGAAGCATTCCAGTAACGTTAGCTGCCTCTATTTTGCAATCACCTAATGAAGGCGCTCTGGTGGCATAGTGCATTACATGCTGGTCTTATGTCCACAAGGTTGGCAGTTCAAACCTGCCAGCCACTCTTTAGGAGAGAAACAAAACAAAACAAAACACGAAGCTGTCTGCTCCATTAAAAAAATGATTTTGAGAATGATGATGGCAGCAAATGTACAAATGTGCTTGGTACAATGGATGGATGGATGGATGGATGGATGGATGGATTGTGATGAGTTGTACGAGCCCCCAATAAAATGATTTTTTAAAAATTAAGTCTTGGAAACCCAAAGGGGCAGTTATAGCCAGTCCTGCAGAATCACAATGACTCAGACTTGCCTGCTGGCAGTGGGTAGGGGTTTGGTTTTTGCAGTCTTGTTATTGATACCGCTCTATTGCATATGGAACTGTGGACCAGGCCTGCCTCTGGGGTCCGGGGAGGCCGCCCACAATGCTCACCGCTTCTTCTCCTCTGCAGTGTCGCGACCCCGGAGCTCCCCGGACGACCTGAAGGCCCTGACTCGGAACGTGAACCGGCTGAACGAGAGCTTCCGGGACTTGCAGCTGCGGCTGCTGCAGGCCCCGCTGCAGGCGGACCTGGCGGAGCAGGTGTGGAAGGCGCAGGACGCGCTGCAGAACCACTCGGACTCGTTGCTGGCGCTGGCGGCCGTGGTGCAGCGGCTCGAGGGCGTGCTCTGGGGGCTGCACGCGCAGGCGGCGCAGACGGAGCAGGCGGTGGCCCTGCTGCGCGACCGCATGGGCCAGCAGGGCGACGCGGCCCAGCTGGAGCTCTACCAGCTGCAGGTGGAGAGCAACGCCAGCCAGCTGCTGCTGCGCCACCACGGGGGCCTGCTCGACGGGCTGGCTCGCAGGCTGGGCCTCCTGGGCGAGGAGCTGGCCGACGTGGGCGGCACGCTGCGGGGACTCAACCAGAGCCTGTCCTACGACGTGGCCCTCCATCACACGCGGCTGCAGGACCTGCAGGTGCTGGTGAGCAACGCCAGCGAGGACACGCGCCGCATGCGACTGGTGCACTTGCACATGGAGCTGCAGCTCAAGCAGGAGCTGGCCATGCTCAACGCCGTCACGGAGGACCTGCGCCTCAAGGACTGGGAGCACTCCATTGCCCTGAGGAACATCTCCCTCATCAAAGGTAACGCCTGGCCCACCACACCCTAGACTTAGACCTCTCTGCAAGAGGCAGGCCTGCTCCTGTCCCCTCGTGATCGGGACTTCCTGCAGACGCCCCTCTCCAGAGACTCCCCGGGGGTCACAATGGCAAGTGGAGCCGCCATTTGGAGCCCATCTTTTAAGGCTTGCTTTACGTTGTCTGCTCAGATGGTCCTGTGCCCATGTCCAGGGTCTGTTTCCTGGTCAAGCATCCCTAGGGAAATAGCCACGCTCAGTGCTCCCCTTCCTAAGCCTGAGAAGAGGCCAAGGGAGGTTATTGGGGGCAGGATCGCCAGAGCTTGGATTGTTGTTATTGTTGTCAGGTGCCACCAAGTTGGTTCTGACCCATAGCGACCTTATGCACAACAGAGTGAAACACTGTCTGGTCCCGCGCCGTCCTCACAATTGTCCCTCCGCTGGAGCCCATGTTGCAGCCAGGTGTCAGTCGTCTCCTAGAGGGAGTTATAGCCAGTCCTGGCCCTCTACCAGCATGCTGTCCTTCTCCAGGTCTGGTCTCTCGACAGCATGTCCAAAGCATGAAAGATGAAGTCTCCCCTCCTTGCCTCTAAGGAGCACTCTGGCCTTACTCCTTCCAAGTCAGATTTGTTTGCCCTTCTAGCAGTCCGGGGTACTTTCAAAATTCTTTGGCAGCACCACAATTCAAGAACATTGATGCTTCTTCGGTCTTCCTTATTCAATGTCCAACTTTCACATGCATGTGAGGATTAGCTCTCTCTAAATGTTAGAGACAGCTAATCCTCACATCCTGTTAAAAAGATACTATTGGCCCCATTTTATGAGTAGCCCTCATGGTATAGTGGTTACTTTGTGGGCTGCTAACCATAAGGTCAGCAGTTTGAAACCAGCAGCCACTCCACGGGAGAAAGATGGGGCTTTGTATCCAGTAAACAGCTACAATCTCAGAAACTCCCTTCTCCTCTGGCCTATAGGGTTGCCATGAGTCATCATTGACTCAATGGCAGTGAGTTTAGGTTTCTCCCCATTTTATAGATGAGGAACCTGAAGCAGAAGAGGTTAAGTAAGTAACATCCCACTGTTCTGTTGATAAGTAGCAGAGTCAAGATCCAAAAGCTGACCTGCCTGCCTGAGAAATCCAGGATCTTGTCACTGTGCTATCTATCCTGTTTCCCAAGGTGGGGTGCAATTGATGTAGATGTAAGAGAGCACAGTTTTGGGGAGTCCATTCTTATAGTGGAAGCCCATCCTTCCCTTTCTGTCTTCCTCCAATCTACAGAGGTCTCTAGACCACACTTTTTCTACTTTTTTTCTTTTTAATGGTGGTTTGGGTGAGCATTTGCAGAGCAAATGAGTTTTCCATGCTACAATGGAAAAGTATGTTTCATTGATTACAAGCCCCACGGTGCAGTCGCCCTCACCGCACTGCACGCCATGCTTTCCGTTTCCCTTTCTCCTGCTTTCCTGCTCCTGAGCTTTAGCTCTCGGCGCATGCTGCCCCGTTGGGCTTATTGATGGATGGAAGAAGTATGGCCTCGGTGGTGTTACTGCTCACCTTATAGACCTTTTGGGGGCTAGGCTGAAAGTTGAGTCATGCGGGTGAGTTTAGTTTTTAGGCTTCATGGGGTGACTAAGGGCCATAACTTGGGGGATCCCTCCAGTTTCTGTCAAACCAGTACATCTGGTGTCTTATGGTTTTGAGTTTGGGTCCATATTTTTCCCTAACCCAACCCTTCTGTTGTGATTCCTTTTAGAGTTCAGTAGTGGTAGCTGGGCACCAACTAGGTCTCTTGGCCTCATGGTAGTGGAGACTGGGGTTTATGGGCTCCATTAGTCCTTTGGACAAATCTTTCCATGTGCCTTTGCTTTTATTCACACTTTTTTGTTTCAATGAGGAGAAATGAATAGTTGGATTTTAGACAGCTGCTCACAAGCTTTTAAAACCCCAGTTGCTATTCACCAAAGTAAGATGTCGAACGTCGTCTTGGTGGACTATGTTACATCAATTGGCCTTGATGTCCCCAGGGACTACAGTCTAGACCTGACTTTTGAGCTTCTGAGCATTGCCATGCTACAGTATCTTCCTGGGCCCCAGCCACCTTTTTACACAAACCTTTAAAACATTTCTAAATCCACTTCTTATGGCTCAAACAGACAGTGCTCTGAGTCACTCATTTGCCAGGGTTCTTCAGGTGCAATCACCCAAGTACTTGTTGTTTGGTTCGTAGTTTCACGTACTTCAGTTTCATCTCTGTCCTGCCTATATCTGTCTTTCCAGTCTTTAAGTTTGGATTTCATGATGGGCTTGTGGCTTTTTACAGTTGAGTACCACTCAGCCCTGGTAGTTCTCTGGGGCACCACTACTACTTATATCCGTTTTTCCCACCTTCCTCTTTCATGAATGGTGTCATTGCGGCCTCTTGTACAACACAATGGACCACTGCCCCAGCCGGCACCACCCTCACAATCATTGCTGTATTTGGGCCCATTGTTGCAATCGCTGTGCCAGTCCATCTTGTTGGAAGTATTTTTATTTCTCGTTGACCTTCTACTTTCGTGAGAATGATGTCCTTCCCCAGGGACTGGATCTTCTGGATGACACATCCAGAGTAGATGAGGCAAAGTCTTGCTGTCTTTGCTTCAAGCTATACTTCTTCCAACACACATTTGCTCATTCTTCTAGTAGTCCATGGTATATTTCATATTGACCAATGCCTCAGTTCAAAGGGACTAGTGCTTCTCCACTTTTCCTTACTCATTGCCCAGCTCTCACA
This sequence comes from Echinops telfairi, assembly GCF_000313985.2. Taxonomy (NCBI): domain Eukaryota; kingdom Metazoa; phylum Chordata; class Mammalia; order Afrosoricida; family Tenrecidae; genus Echinops; species Echinops telfairi. Next base: position 16,808,593 of record NW_022103906.1, read on the forward strand.
TGAATATGAGGCAATTAAAAATACTATGGCTTGGGTTGGGCACAAGTACCCTGGTAGTGTAGTGGTGTTAGGCTGCTAACTGCAAAGTCCACAGTCCGGATTTTCTACTCCCGTAAAGAGTTTTTATTTATTTATTTATCAATTTACTCCCGTAAAGAGTTACAGTCTCAGAAACTCACAGGGCAGTTCTGCCCTGTCCTATAGGGTAGCTATGAGTTGACATTGACTCAATGGCAATGAATTTGGTTTATTTGGAGGGGGAGGATTGGGCACACTGTAGTGACATCTATGCTTTAACATAACTGACTGTAATTACCTTTCAAATTTTGGAGAAGGACAGGGTGCTGTACCAGACAAGTGTCTGAAGCAGCCTTTCTGCCTCATCTTTGTCCAATTTTTTTCATACGGTCCTTACACACACACACACATAATTCTTGACATTTCCTGGCTCAACATCTACAAATACCCAACTGAGTATGTTTTTCAACTGTGGGCGTATGTATATTATTCTTGAATGGGATCCTAGCATGGCGCTCTCGCTCTCGTTTTGTGACACACTTATTTTCTGTGGGTTTTGTCTCCAGTTTGTCCTCTGCACAGTTCAACAGGGTTTTCTGCTTTGGGTTTTCCATTTCGTCAGACCTGTTGAAAACTCTGTGGCTTCATTATTCTTGTTTGTATTCTTTATGGTCTTTGAGGTGCATCTTTGCAGAGCAAGTTAGTGTGCCATTCAATACTCTGTACATAAAGTGTTCCGCGATATTGGTTGCGTGCCCCCCAATTGTCAGCACTCCTCCCATTTCTACCCTGGGTGCCCTGTTTCCTTTCATCGGAATTTCTCCCCCTTCCTGCTTTCTCAGTTTTGCTTTGGGGAAAGTGGTGTCCTTTTGATCTTGTATAATTGGTTATTCTAAGGAACATGTAACACTCAGGTTTTATTGTTTATTTTATGGGCTGCCTGTTGTTTAGCTGAAAGGGAATGGCTTCATTCCAAGTCAGAAAGGTATGTTGTCAGGCCCAGAGTAGTAGGGTTGCCTCCGTGCTAAGTATGTAAGTCTGATATTTTTGAGGATTTGAATTCTTTGTTCCGTATTTTGTTTGTTTGCTTTTTCTGAGACCCTGTGTTGTGATCCCAGTTCCAGCGGTGAGCAGAGGAGCTGGGCACCAGCAAGTGCTTCGTGTCTCAAGGTCGAGTTCATGGGCTCATAGGCTCACAAGTTTCATAGGTTAATTTCTGTCTTTTGGAGTCGTTACTCCCCCAAGTCTTGCTTTTCTTCACTTTCCTTTGCCCTGGACAGGAAGAAACCAGGACTCTTATCTTAGATGGCTCCTCAGACGCTTCCACGACCCTCGAGCACAGCTTCTCAAGCTTAGTTAGTCTATCCAACCCCATTAGCAGAAAAAAATGTATTCAGCGTCACCAGTACACCTCCACCTCTATAGTCAGAGTGTTTGTACTCTAGGCCACAGGAGCCCTTGTGGCTTGGTGGGTAACAAGCTGGGCTGCTCACTGCAAGGTCAGCAGTGTGAAACCAGCTGCTCCACGGGAGAAAGAGGAGGCTTTCTACTCCTGTGAAGAAGTCTCAGAAACCCACGGGACCTGGTCTACCCTGCCCACACGGTGGCTATGCGTTAGAATGGGCGCATGGCTACGGGTTGTTGGTTTTGTGTAAATACGCTTCATTACGTAGAGGAACTTCCCTTCCACTGCTGCTTTGTTGAGTTTTTCATCAGGAATGAATGTCGAACTTTATCAAATGCCTTTTGTGCATCAACTGAGATGATCATGTGATCCTTTTGTTTTATTTATACGTCGGATTGTATTGATTGGGTTTCCAGTGTTGAGCTTTTCCTGTCGTACCTGGTGTGCATTGCATTTGGTCATGGTTCTTTTCTTATGTTGTCAAATTCTATTGGCTAGAATTTTGGTGAATATTTTTTGGCATCGATTGTTTATGAGTGATGGTGTTCTGTAATTTTTCTTTTGATGGTGTCTTTGCCTGTCTTGAGGAGCCGTAGTGGCATAGTGGGTTAGAGGTTGGGCTGTTAAATGCAAGGTCAGCAGTTAAAACCACCAGTCACTCTGAAGGAGAACGATGAGGCTTTCTACTCCTGTGAAGCTGTACCGTCTTGGAAACCCATGGGGGCGGTTCTACTCGGCCCCTTAGGGTTGCTGTGCATCTGAATGGACTCAGGGACGGTGAGCTTGTCTGTCTGTCTGTGGTTCCTGGCTTTCGTATCAGAGTGATGCTGACGCCGTGTGCTCTGACACTGTTTGAGGAGAACTGGTGTGGACGCCCCTCTGAATGTTGGGTGGAGTTCTCCGGTGACGCTGTCTGGACCAGGGCCTTTTGTGGTTTTGTGAGGTTTTTTTTATTACCTCTTCAGTTTCTTCTTTGGGCACAGGTTTGTTTGGTTACTCTGCCTCTGTTTGTGTCAGTTCAGGTAAATAGTGTGTTTCTAGAAATATTTCCATTTCCTTTAAGTTTTCAAATTTGTTGAAGTTGAACTTTTTCTGGCGTTTTATTTCTTTCCCTTGGTTCCAGGGTAATGTCATCCTCTTGTTGCTAGTTGGGGTATTTGTTCTTGTATTGTTTTTCTTTTGTCAGTTTGGCAAGTGGTTTGTCAATTTTATTGATCCTGTCAAAGAGCCACTTTCTGATCGTGATTTTTTAAATGCTGTTTTTCTGTTCCCTGTTTCATGTATTTCTGCTCCAGTCTTTAGTATTCCTTTTATCTGGTGATTCACTGACTTCTTTTGTTCAAGTCGTAGGGCTAATTTTTACCCTTCCTTTTGGGGTGTGTGCATTTATTTACTGTTTAAATTGACCCCTGAGCACTGCTTTTGCTGTGTCCCAAAATTTTGTGTATGTTTTATCTTCATTCTCATTTGAGGCTAGGAATTTAAAACATTTTTCCTTTGACTTATTTTTTCAATTATCCAGTGTTTTTTAGACAAGGTGTTATTCAGTTTCCAAACTTATGGGGTTTTTTTGTCCTCCTGTTACTGAATTCCACTTTTATAGACCTGTGAGCAGAGAAAATGCTTGGCATTATTTTGATGTTTTAGATTTTGTTGCGGCTTTCTTTGTCACCTAAAATGTGGCGTATTCTGAGAATGATCCATGAGCTTTGAAAGAAAAGTACACTGTGCCCTGTTAGCTGGAATGCTCTCTCTCGGTCTATGAAGTCAAGTTGGTTGATTGTGGTATTAAGATCTGCTGTATCTTTGTTGAATTTCCTTCTAGCTGTTCTGTCTTTGAACGTGGCTTGTCCCAGTCTCCTACTATTATTATGGGACCATCTTTTGTCAATGCCCTTAGAGTTTGTTTCATGTGTTTTGGCATGCTGTCATTGGGTGTATAGATCTTTATGACGGTTATGTCCTCGTGGTGGGTGACTCTTTAATCATCATATAATGTCCTCCTTTCTCTTTTATGGTGGATTTTTCCCATAAACTTTATGTTGTGTCTGCAGTGTGTTTCCTGATCTCTTGGAAATCCCTATACATGAATCTGCTGAATTCCCGGCACCACCACCATATCTTCCTCTGGCTGCTTTTGCTTGGTCACTTGCTGGACCCCTCTGGCTCTGCTTCTTTATATAATTAGATATCATCTGTTATCTCTGAGGCATGAGGTGTTGTTATATCTATTTCTTTATTGTATGTTTGTTGCTGCATTCTGATTTTTGGAGGTTTTCTTGCTGTGGTCTATGTGCTACTGTGGTCACTAGTCTGGCCATAAAAGACCATTCCATTTGTCGCCAGCACTAGTGGTTGGGCAGAGAGGCGGACACCGCCAATCCAAGGGTTACCAGCATAAGGGACTGGGTGAAGGGGCAGGTACCATTGATCTGTGGGCCAGTGGGCCATTATCTGTGTCCACTGTTTTGTATAGTAGTTCATCCCAGTTGGCCTGTCTAATTTTTCAACCTGTGTTTGATGCTCAGACTTTCAACGTTGCCATCTAGGTCCAATTCACCTGCTTTCTCGGGTCTCTGTTGTTCGAGGGGCCCAGTGAGGATGTATAACTCTGCTGCCATCTTGGACCACCTCTGTCTTTGACTTTTAAAGGAGCAGAGAAGTCAGGGAATCCAAAAGGGGAGGCACACCGGGAAGGAATGAAAGGTAAGCAGAGAGGGGAGACATATAAGCAGTGTGAGCAAATGTCTGAAGGCATTACCTCCTTAGGTAATACAGATGGTACTGCCATGGTGGAAATTTTACCAAGTCACAGAATCTGAGTGGTAATCGATCTGGAAAGTGTTCTAGTCCCATTTTCTTGTTTCACAATCGAGGACCCTGAAGTCCAGAGAAGGGAAGTGACTTACTTGCCCAAGTCCAAGACTGAGTCAGTGGCACGGTTGGAACCATGGGAAACATCTCTTGATCCATGAGTATGGGTTTTTCAAACCAAATTTTTCTGTGGACTGCTTTTCTGGAAGAAAAAAAAAAGCAACTGGTAGAAAAGTAAAGAACACAGTAGTTCATTAAAGATTTATCAATGGATGGAATGAGAGTCGGGCATTAGAGTCCAGGCTCCAAAGTTGGATGACAGGCTCCAGTGAAGAGGATTCTGGTAGCATTCATGGGCACCCCCGTGAATGGAGGGCGTGTGAAGAAGTCTTTCTCCTGCATTAAGGGTCGAGAAGGCGCCCCAGTGGCACAGCAGTTAAGAGCTTGGCTGCTGATCTGACCGTTGGTGGTACAAGCCCACCAGCTGCTCCACGGTGAGAGAAAAGGAGCGACCTGCTCGAGAGCCTGTATAGCCTTGGGAACTCTGTGGGGTGGGGGTAGAGCAGACCTACTCTGCCCTCCAGGATTTCTGTGAATCAGAATCGACCTAGTGGTAGCAAGTCTTTAAGGACTGAAAAGCATCGATTAGGCTGAGGAGGCCTGGTGGTTTGTGTCTTGCTCTGTGATTTCATTGTCCACCCATGACTGTCAACTGGGGGCGTGGAGTGGGGGAGTAGAGTTTGTGCCGTAAAGCGTAACAGTAGCACCGCGGTTCTGCCCACCTTCGTCTTGTCCCTCGAGGCTCACAGAAAAGCATGCTGGCCCTGGAGGAAGGAGACTATGGCCAGGGTGGTCACTTTGGGGGTCTCAGTCTTCTCAGCTGTGAAATGGGACCGATGACGCTTACCCCATCCTTATTTTCAGGCCTGTGGGGGGCTTGCATTGCATGGTGAATGAGAGGGCGCTCTCAAAGCTGCAGAAGTAATCCATATGGGGAGTTCAAGGACATTAAGAGTCTTCTTGGAGCAAACTCTTGAGGGCCTCATTCTCTGGGATTAACATGGCGCTGAGGGTGGTGTTTATGTTAAGATTTGGGTCACTGATGGGCTGGCTTCAGGCCTGGCTCATCAGCTGTCCTCATTTGTTCTTGGCAGGTCCCTCCCCCGATTCCAGTGCACGCAGATTCCTCCACCCTATCACTTGTTCCAGGATCCTGGGAATAGGCCAGAGCATGGCTTTTCCCTCCCTGTTGGCTGGACTCCAGAAAAACTCTGGTGTTTCTCCCAAATGCTCAGTCACATATCTTTAGTGCTGTGCTGAAGTTGCTTCCAGCCAGAGCATCTCCCTGGCCCCCTGGGCCAGGGCTGGCCTGCTCTGGGGAACCAGGAAGGCAGGGGCAAGGCTCCTGGCTGGGCTTTGGTGGGGCTGTGAGGGGGATATGGGCGCAGGGCCAGAATGCCTCTCTCCGAACTCCGACTGGCCCCTAGGACCTCTTAGAGAGCAAACCAGGCAGGAGAATCTGTCACCGTGGACAGGAGGTAGTGGGGGGGGCGCAGTGGGGGGGGAGGTCTTTCAAGCTGTTTCTCCTGTTGATGAGAAATAGCCCACCTTTAGGAAGTAGGTCTCATTCCTCCTTGTTTCAGCCCTCTCTCGCCTGCTCATGATGGGAAAGAGGAGAAATGTGACAATGTAAGAAGTTGAGACGCTACAAAGCTCAACTGGGTCTCAGTGGGAGGAAGTGATACCATACCCACTTGTATGATGGCCCCCAATTCCTTCTTTGAGTCCTTACTGGATGCCAAGGGCCGTGGGCAAAACAAAGTCACAGAGGCAGGCTCTAGCCCTGCACACAGGCCTGTCCTCCTTGGGAATCACAGTTGGAGGAGGTGTGAGCACCTGGTGAGTAGCGTGGGGCACAATGATCTCTTTCCAGAGCTAGCTGAGATTTGGAGGCCACGCTGGTGGTGCCCAAAGAGATCAAAGGGAGACATGAGATGGACATCAAGGTTGAAGGGAGGGGGGCTTAGAATGGACTTGCAAAGACCTCCACAACCCATTTACTGTGTGTTCAAAATTCTATCACTGTGTAGGCTTTTTTTTTTTTTTAACTTCTGCCTTTCCCCAGAAAACAGGAGTCTTGGTCGTGTAGTGGTGACACATTAGGCTGTGACCCACATGGTTGGCAGTTCAAAACCACCAGCAGCTCCTCGGGAGAAAGGCTGGGCTTTCTACTCCCGTAAATAGTTACAGTTTCAGAAACCCACAGGGGGTCGCTCTGAGTCAGCACTGACTAGATTGCAATGAGTGTGGTGTTTTTCCCCAGATACAATGGACTTGACTCATGAATGTTAGTGCTGGGTTTGCCAGATAATATAGACCACTACTTTAGAATAATCACCAGTAGTAATCATATGGTATTTCGGATGAAACATTATAAAAAATGAGGTAGACATGGGTCAAGGATGGCCTTACCATTCAAAGGTTTATAAAGCCTTTTTTTCCCCCTGGATTCAATATGTCATTTAATCTACCTACTCTTCAATACCACTGCATGAAAGGAGCCCCGGAGGTACTGTTGGGTAAGCATTAGACTGCTAACCACAAGATCGGCGGTTCAAATCCACCAGCTGTTCTATGGGAGAAAAATGAGGTTCTTCTCTGCTCCTGTGAAGGCTTACAGGCTTGGTATCCCTGTGGATAGGGTAGCTGTAAGTAGGAATTAACTCAGGGGCTTTTTAAGTGGTACCACCGGATGAGAGAGGAATTTTTACCTCTCTTTTACAAAAACAGACATGGAATCAAGATGCCCCACATCCACATTCAAGCCCAAGACACCCAGGTTGTCTGTTCTAGCTCTGGTAACAGTGCCCTTTATGAGAATTATTTTCCGAAAGATCTAGACACGGCACCACACCCACAGCAGCGCCACTCGAAGATCCTCTGCACCTGTGACCAGTTCCATCCCTGGGGTCCTGGGTGGCCTATGGAGAGGGCTAAAGAGGGTGAGTGTAGAGTGAGAAGCCGGCAGGGTGTACCGACGGGGAATTGCACCTGGCCACAGAGCTCTACCGAGGGCATGGATGCAGACCCTTCTCTTGGCTCCGTTTTCTATAGGCTTGACCTTGCGAAGGAACCCTGGTGGTGCTTTCCAGTAAGCGTGGGACTGTGAACCGCAAGATGGGCAGTTCGGACCTGCCAGCCCCTCAGCTCATTAGGAGGAAGAGGAGGCTCTCCATCTCAGTAACCCTACATAGGGTGGCCATGAGTAGCCGGCGGCTACTCGGTAGCACTGGGTTGATGTTGTTGCGGTCACACTGGTGACACTCATTTGATAACGATGCCTTGCCTTTCTTGGGTAATCTTTGGCATGCTCCAAGCTGGTCCTGAACCTCACTGCTATCATTGAGGACCTGGAGTAAACATGGTCTGGCCTCCTTGGCTTTTCTTTACAGAGGAGAGGGTGATGGCTACCACATTAGTCCTCCTTAAGTGATTTATGTAATTTCTGGAGTTTTAAGTGGTTCATTACTTTCCCCTGTGCATGTGCCATGGAAATATTAAACAGCTGTCAGCTTCAGTTAGGGTCCAAGGACAGTGCCAACTTTTGGAATGTATCGGTACATCTCGGTCTTGGCTGCCTGGTTGTTTTGTATGTATGAACACCCTCTGATCTCATAGTTGTTCATTCATCAAATAGTTATTGTGAAAGACACTACTGCTATGCTGTGACTATACCGTTTTGACATTTTGCTGGATACTCCCCCCACCCCCACCCCACCCCTGCCCCGTTCACAAAGCAGCTTGACAAGCAGAATGGAGACTTGAGAGCTTGGAGCCGATGAAAAGAAAAACAGGCTGCTGCTGTTGAGTGAACTCCGGCGGTGACCCCATCTATGTGCCAGGAGGCACATAGTGCTACGGAGGGTCTGCAGTGTCTGATTTTTCGAGAGGTAGATCGCCAGGCCTTTCTTCCAAGGAACATCTACGTAGACCTCCAACATTTCCCTTAACAGTCGGGGGGCTTGGAGTCCTTGCGGGAGGGAGCTGGTGGTTTGGTGAAGAGAGCTCCCAGCCCCCTAGGAGAGGGAGGCCACGTGAGACGGGGGTCCAATGGCATGCAGCATGTGTGTTCAGGTGGTGCTCTCTTTCAGCAGGAATCCCTGGTCAGAGAAGGTTTTACCGTGAAGAAGGTGGCCATGAGCAGGTGCCTAGGGGTGGGGGGCAGACTCCCGGGAGCACCAGCATAGGCACAGCAGGCACAGTGGTATGGTGACAGGAAAGTACAGTGTGTTCTGGGAAGTGTGAGCTGTCTAGTTCAGTGGGTGTGGCCGAGTGGAGCTGGGACCAGACAGGTCTGGGACCACACTTCAAAGTAGTGTCATCACTGTAGGGATTACATCAAATCGTGTCTGCTAACATGCCTTTCAGAGCCTCAAAGCCCAGCTCACGAGGAATTAGAAACTCAGCCCCCCATCCAGGTAGTCAAGCCAGAAATCTGGACTCTATTGCAGCCTCCACCAATAGCTAGCCTTGTTCTGGCACTCGTCTCCTTCCTAGGCAGCTTTAGAAGGTGCCACTTGCCTGTCTCTGGTCCAACCGCTTCCCAGATTCTGAGTTCCAAAGTCTCTCTCCTGTTGTCGCCTCCTCATTGGTCTTTCTGCTTCTCTGGCCCGGTCCACACCCTACCCAGAGGGGTCTTTTTGCAGCTCTGACCAAGCTCTTCTCTCAGGCCCTTCAGGCCTTCTGCTGCCCTCAAGGTCAAATCCAGCACTTCACCTGGCCTTTAAGACTCTCTACTTTCTAACCCCAGTGAATGCCCCCCACCCACCCCCCGCCCCCAGCTTTGTAGCTTACATGGGTCTTTCTCACCGTTCAGCCCTCGCAGGGATGTGTTCCCTCTGACTGTTGTTGTTGGGGGCCCTTGATTCTGATTCATAGCAACTGCACGTGATGGAGCAGGACAGCCCTGTAAGGCTCGTTGTTGCTATTGCTGTTTTTGTTTTGCTGTCATCTCGACTGAAGAAGTCTGCCGGGTCTTCCTCCCACAGAGCAGCTGGGTGGGTTCGAACAGCCAACCTTGAAGTTAGCAGCCAAACCCTTCCGTATTGTGCCATCAAGGCTTCTTTGCTTGGCTACCTTCTGGTTATCCTTGACCTTCCTTTTGAATCTCACTTCTTCCAGGAAGTCCTCCCTGATCTCCCAAGACTGGTGTCTCATAGACTTCCAAAGTGCAATGCAGACCCTTCCCCTCTCAAACGAGGAGGATTTTATTTCCTTCGCAGGTGTCAGGAGTTAATAAAACAGCCTTTTGACCTTGTTGCTCTTTGTAACCTTTTCAGGACCACCAGGACCCAAAGGTGATCAGGGGGATGAAGGGAAGGAAGGCAAGCCTGGACTCTCTGGATTACCTGGACTTCGAGGTATGTGAGATGCCAGGAATGGGAGCCGCTGGGGGCAGCAGGGATCTCCAGCCCTGGATTCAGAAGGCTGTGGAGGCAGAACCTTTGGACTCCGGAACAGATAGATCTATGCTAGGAGGAAGATTCTCTCAGGGCTTCTCTGACGTCCCTCTACCCCCTGAGTCCATTTTGTTCTCCCCCAGCCATTTGAGTTTATCTGGGGAGGGATGACTACTGAGAAACAAGTTTTCTCCACGTCTCAGAAAAAGGCCAAAGAAAACCAACTAGCATTCAAAGCGGGAAAGAACAATTAGTCCATCAGTTAAGGGTGTTCTGCCTTACAGAGATAAATATGGACTTAGGTCAGTCCCCTTGGGAGCCCGGGGCTCACGCTCACTGAAAACGTTTGTTGATTCTGGCTTTCCGGAGTGAACTGTGGGCCTGTGGCCACCAGACTCATGGCCTGGGGCCCAGGGGCTGGTCAGGCAGCAGGCCACCCATCCATCTACTGACCTTACTCACTCCCTCTGCCCTCCACTCCCCTCTGCTTGTGTTTATCAGATAATGAATTTGATGGGCTTTATTGGTTATTTTTTAAGGTGAATTGAGGCCATTTATATATTCCTCCTAGTGATTACCAGCCTCCCACCTCCCTCCACCTGCAAGCACCAGTCAGCCCTTCCCATCCAGCATGATGAAGACAATTGACCATGAGCTTTTGCTTCAGGAAGACCTGGCCTCAGATCCTGTTTCTAACACTCATTACTGTGTGGCTTTAGGTCACCTTTTTAACCTTTCTTGGGCCTCAGTTTTCTCATCTGAAACCCAGATGAAATAATATTGACCTCAAAGTCTGTTGTGAAAATGAAATATGATCATTTTTTGGAAGGCATCCCGAAAAATGTTTGGCACATAGAAGGTGCTAAAAAAAATTGCCGAATCCAAATTTCCAGCATAGCTGGGGGTGAGGGGACAGCTCCCAAGGAGGATGAGCACCACAGCTGTCACTCAAGACAACATTAGCTCTTTCAGGGAGAAGGGGCTTGACCCTCCCTGGGTGATCGGTGCTCAGGAGGAGGGTCTGAGCTGCCTGCTCTTGATACTGCTTTGACAGCGTCTTTCACTTAGCTGGCAGAAGAACCAGGAAGCCGAGATGATCGGAGGCACTGGGTAGATCCTTGAACCTGACAATGGCTCTAAGGCTGAGCTCACCTTTCCACCGTTGGTCTCTTGTCTCCTCAGGTCTGCCAGGGGAGAGAGGGACTCCAGGACTGCCTGGCGCAAAGGGCGATGATGGGAAACTGGGGGCCACAGGACCCATGGGCATGCGTGGGTTCAAAGGTAACAATAACGAGTCTGCACACGCCCCCAGCCTCACACCCTGGTAGCCCCTGGGAAACTCCTGGGCATTGGCACACACGGCTGAGCTTCTCGGGCCGGCCCTGCCACTGACCAAGATGAGTAACCTTAGGCAAGTCTCTGCATCTCTTTAAGCAGCCACGTCTTCATCTGAGAACTAAAAATCTTCATACTCCCTAACACATCAGTTTCAGACATAACAGGGCCCTGATGAGGATTGTTGTTGCTGGGTGCCATCCATCAGGCTCATTCTGACGTGGAGTGATCTCGTGTGACCTAGTGGCACTGCCCCATCTGGCTCCCTTGGCTGTCATCGTTTCGGGCACCGCGCGCCAGGTCTCTCATGCAGAAAAGGTGCTGGGTGGAACTCGTTTGCACCAGCAGTGGAGCACTTAGCCATTTATACCATCAGGGCTCCTTGCGATCAGGATGAAACGAGGCATATAGCTGAGAGAGCTTCAAAACACTGCTGAGAATATGGAATGAGAAGATAATGGAATTTCCCCCCTGACTTTCTGAAGCCCTCGTGTATGAGACTGTTTTAGAAAGCCTTGTGGTTTCTACCAAACTTCAAGGGAGCATCACTATTGGTTGCTGGGAATATGGGAAAGCCAGGAGAACCGCCTTCGCTGCAATACCTGCTACCCCCTTCGAGATTCTTCTGCGGTTTTCTTTCCTCTCCCAGATACTTGGAGCGTCAGTCCTCAGGTTTACATGGCCAACGATGTTTCGTCTCATTTTTACCTTCTTCTTCCTGCCTTTTCGGAGAACCTAACTTTCAGAACTTCTCTGTTCCTGTTCCTTTCACAAATGCCCAGGCCTCCAGGCCTCATGTGCGAGAAGCTCCCCCACATTGACCTGCTGCTGTATGGTGGCCTGAGTCTAGATGGTCTCTTGATCTTGGATCACCAGGACAGGATATTCTATTTTCTGGTTGGCGACTAAACAGGCTGAGCTTTCTCCTTCATGAAGCACTTTTTTTTAAAAAAAGGTTTTTAAAACAGATTTTTAGAAATCATTTTATTGGGAGCTCATGCAACTCTTATCACAATCCATACACACATCAGTTGTATAGAGCACATTTGTACATTCGTTACCCTCATCATTCTCAAAACATTCGCTCTCCATGTAAGCCCCTGGCATCAGCTCCTCATCCCCCCCAAAACAGATTTTAAAACCAATACATAGTTGTTAAATGAAAATTAAATACTAAAGAAGTCTTTCAAGAAAAGAAAAGAAAAAAGGAGCGTTCCCTCCCCTTACTCCCTTTGTGCTTCCTGCCTGGAACAACCACTATAAACATTCTGGAGTGTACCCTGCCAGACCTTTTCCTAAGCACATACATATATGCATATATTATGTATATATAGCTGCCCTTGTGTGTTTTTTTTTTTAAACAACTCAAATTACACGCGGCCTTCTGCAGGGAAGCATGCTCCCTCTCTCTTTTCCCCACAGAGTATGCAGTTTGCAGCCATCTTTCTGGAAGTCCTTAGAATAGAACTCTGTTTTAATGCCCATCGAGTGGTGGTGTCAGAGCCCCCCAAAAGCCTCTGTTCTTTTAACTATCTCCTGAGAAGGAAATGCCACAATTCTCCGGGAAAGCCCCCCTCGTGTTTTATAGGCTCTACTACAGGAAGATCTGCTGACATGTATATAAACTGTCTTCCTCCCTATAACACTGGAGCCTGCCACCCCCACTCCCCACCCTCTCTCACTGTACTTAGATGTAGACTTCTAAAAGTGTGATTATTTTATAGGAAGATCTTTACGTCTTCCTTCTTCCAATGGCCACATTCTTTTCGTCTCTGCTGGTAGGTGCTGCCCTTTACTGCTTAAACTAATTTATTCATTAGGTGGAATTAAACTTTCTCACCAGTACCCCCTCCTCTTCCCTAGGTGACCAGAACCTGCTAAGTCATTGGATGCTTTTTATCTGCCCTGCCCTGCCAGGCTCTGTCTTCAAGGAGCTTCTGGCTTGGCATGTGTGTCCCTTAGCCTGGGCCAGCAGATAACAGTTGATTCACAAATGGGCTTTGTTTCCATCTTTTTTTTTAGTAGTTTTTTTGAGATATAAATAACATCATACAATTCAGTAGTCCAATCACATTAAGAAGGGTTGTGCATTCATCATCACAATCAACCTGGGCATATTTTCTTCCTGCTTGACCCATCATGTTGACTTACCTCCCCTCTCCCCATCCTCACCTCCATGGGCAGCGTCCCTCCAGACGGAGCCTCCGGTGAATCCCGACTGACCGTGGTCTAGGAACGTGCACAGCCCTAACCTCAGACAAAGAGCACTGTGGAGTGGATGCCAGCCGCTCTCCTTAGGCTGGAATGTAACACCTTGTCATCCGATCTCTCTCCCTTTTGACCCATGTTGAATTTATTGATTTTTTGTTCTGTGTTGTTTGTAATAGTTTCTGCTTTCTTTTCCATTGAGGTTTTCCTCTTTCCGGTTTGGTCACCGTTGCCCAGTCCTTTGTTGGTTCTTCTCTTCGTACGTTTTCTGTCTAGGGAAGTTGGGATGGGCGGGTCTATGAAGGCAGCTACAGCATTAATATTGGCCTGTTTCCATCTTCTTGTTTCTCTTTTTTAACCGTTTTATTGGGGGCTCTTATCGCTCTTATGACAATCCATCCACCCACTGTGCCAAACACACTTGTACACATGTTGCCATCATCCTTTTCAAAACATTTTCTTTCTACTTGAGCCCTTGGTATCGATCGGCTCCTCATTTTTTTTTTTTTTTTAATGTTTCCATCTTTAACACCAGTTCTCCTCTATCCCAGGTGACCGAGGCCCGAAAGGAGAGAAAGGAGACAGAGGAGACAGAGCAGGAGATACCAGTAAGCATCCCTGAATACCGTGTCAGCCCTGGTGGCCCAAGCAGCCCCACAAGATTAGGCTCCAGAGGGCCCAGGTGTCATAGGAGCCTCCTGATCTACCTCCAGGTCCCTCTGCTGCGGGGGAAGTTTCCACAGGTGGTGGAAGGCGAGAGGTTGTGGAGGTGGGCCTGGGGGCTGACAGCTGCCTCGCTAGCTAGCCCTGTGCTCTCGGTGCCTCTGTACTGGTAACCGGAGAGGTGATGATAGTAAGAGTCCCAACTGCAGAGTGTGGTCATGATCCATGGATGCCTCGCCCTCCTAGCACACTCACGGCGGCACCGGGGCTTGGAGTGAGTGCCCAGTAAGTGTCACGACTCCTCTTCCGTGTCATGCCCAGGTCCGCTCCACTTTCTAACACCTCGGGATGCTTGCCGAAAGTCAGCTCCTCAGCTGATTAAAATGCATTCCTTCAGTGGGTCCTTTGGTGGGGACAAGGGCAGAGACCAAGGGGAATGGAGAAGCCCGTGGTAAGCGGTTGTATTACTCTGTTTTTCTCCTCCACCACGAATCAAGAAGTGAGGCCAGCAAGCTCACGCTGGCAGATGGCCAAGTCTAAGAAGGGGCATCTTTCTGACAAGAGGCCTTTCTAAGAATGTTGTACAAGGGAAGCCTGCATAGCTAGTTAACACCAGGGGGGAAGGGGGTTACTTGTAGGATTTCTCCTCTTCAGGATTTACTTTTCCCCAAAAAAATCCATGTGTAGACTCTTGGAGAGATTTCCAGAGAAGGACGAGTTGATCCTCCTAGCCAACTTGCCAGAACTTCCCAGTGTGCAGTACTTGGTTGAAGCTAAGACACTGCCAGTGTGTGCCGGCACAAGCAGCTTGTCCTCGTCTGGGGCACCTGGGCTCTACTCGGTGCTGCAGAACCAGCCTGGAGGAAGAGGACCCCAATTCTAGGTTGCGCTTGGAAAGTGAGAGACAAAACACACTGCAGATTCACACGTGAGACCTGGGTTTGTGGTTTCCTAAGGGGCGGGGTGGGGAGGGCTTCCTTGGTTTCAGCAGTCCCTTTAAAGGGGGCTTGCCTCCCAGTTGCTGCCGGTCCAGGGAGGGGAAGGCTGAGCAGCAGAGTGAGAGTGGGGGTGCTGGAGGCAGGAGGGAAAGGCCAAAGGAGATGAGCGAGACCTGGTTGCTTCTTGCCCACAGTCCAGGGCAATGAAAGGGCTTGCTCTCCCCCTTCTCACGGACTTCTACCCTGAATCAGCAGAGCCTCCTCCTGGAAAGAGCCCTTTTCCAAGGTCCCAGCCTCCAGCCATGACTGTTCAGCTCATCTCCTATGACTTCAGCTCTTCCCTTCCTTAGAGATCCAATGAGAGAACATGGACGTGACCGCTCTGGGTGAACGCTCAAGCGATGGAATCACATGAGGGGAAGCAGGGAGGTGCCTTGGCTGGGCCTCAGCTCCTCATTCCCACCTCACCTTCCGCAGTACAATCCACAAGGCACTTCCTGTTCCTCACAGTTGTTCTAGCATTATCTAGAGTCGCTTTCAAGAGCGGCCAAGGGCTGAACTGGGAATTTCCCAGCCAGAGGAGGAGATCTGGTGGACTCTGATGGGAACCAGAAATAAAGACTTGTGAGGGCAAAGGCGTGGGGTCTGGATCATGTTTGGGACCGCTGTGGCGGACCTGAGTCGCATCGATCGTGAGCTGGGGGCTAAAGGTTGCCTTGGCAATGCTGCTGGCTTTCTCCTACTCTGTTTGTTGACCGGTTTCTGACCGAAGGCTGCCAAGGTAGCTAAGAAGGATCGTGACATTTAGCGAGCACTGTGAAGTAAATAAATCCTGAAGGGGGTGAGGAGGAGGGGAGGAACTGTGGAAAGCTGACCTTTGAAAGGAGATCAGAAACACTGCCCACATGCCAGAGGGGTTCTTGTAGGAATTCTTTGGCCCTGGGTCTTGGGGAGAGAAGCGTGAGAGGGGCAGAACCTGGAGGAAGGTGGTGGAGTCTGCTGAGTGGGAGGGATGCTTGTATGGCTGTTAATTGGACCCGTTGGGCTGAGCCGGGGACTTCAGCAGTTTGGGGCACAGTCGTGGGGGGCTGCTCCAGGGATGGGGTGGGGAGAGGGTGCCTAATCCTCTTGGCCCGTAGAGCCTCTTGACTGTGCACCAAGAGACTGACATCAACTCTGGAGAGCCAGTCCTTGGGGACTGACGGCTTTCTTTTCTGCCACGAAGAGGTTACACCCTTCCTGGAGCCCAGAGCTCAGACAACAGCTCTTGCACAAAGCGCTCTGTTTTTCCTTCCTTTCCCTGGACAAGACACCCAAAAAGTGCTCTCCGTGTGTGATGGAACTGGAGGAGAAGCTAGCTCAGCAAAGACAGCTCCATTGACAGGGGGGCTGTATGCAACGTGAGGAGGAACTTGGGATAGATACAGCAATGATAAACTAACGGACCCGTGGACACCCCCACCCCCAGTCTATCTCCTCGCCTTCAGAGACCCAGCAAGGCACACAGACTGTCCCAAGTCCTTCGGCAATGGCAGAGCCTCGGTCAGACCTCTGACTTCTCTCATTCTGGAATGAGCGTTTCGGCCCCTGGTCTTAGAGAATAGGGTTAGGCTGCTTCTCCTGGGTGCCTGAAAACTCTTGGATGATTTTCCCACCAATATTCCAGGCTGGAGAGGCACCATCGAAGGAGTCAGTGCTGGCGTCTGGGCAGATCCCTTCCCACGGCCTCCACACCCTCACCTGCTTCCGACCCAGCCCGCACCAAGCTGTCTTCAGCCTCCTGGCTGTTTCCAAGGACCTCCAGTCCAGAAGCGTTAACTATATCCCTGAGAACCAGGCTCTGAGGAGGAAGCTAAGGATCAACTTTCAGAGACGGGTGGAAATTCTGACCAGTACTGAGTGCCCACTTCTGGGGGGTTCTTAGTCATTCCCCAGGGCAGGGGCATGGGGCAGAATGAAATGGGTGGGAAGAAAGAGTCCCCAACACCAGAGGTTTACCCTGCTCCCACAGTGTATCCTGCGAAGGAGGAGTTGTGAGCCAGGCTGGTTTCTGGAAACCCTGCTTTGGCCTGTGGCCACAGAGGCTTTAGAAACCCAGAGGGCTGCTTACAGAAGGGCTTCAGGTTTAGCTGCTCCAACTTCTCTATGGGGGGAAACTCTGGCCGTCGGTTTCTGTAAAGATTGACAGCCTTGGAAACCCTCTGCGGCAGTTCTACCAGCCCTCCACCCTCGCTCTGTGTCAGCATCGCATGATGGCAATGGTGTTGCTTTGTGGTGTTTGTTGTTTGGTTTGCTCTTGGCTTGTGGAGTCCTTCAGAGTCCCCAGGTGGCACAAACACCTGGCTATTGGCTGGGAGGTTGGCAGTTCGAACTCACTTCGGGGAGCTCTGAAGACAAGCCTCAAAAAGTCCACGGATCAGTTCCACTTCGCACACATGCCTCCGAGTCAACTGGAGGGCCCCTAACAGCGATAACAGGGAGCCTTTACCAACACCTCCGACATGCATACCTTTAGGAGCAAAACCCTGGAACTCCAGCAGGTGGAGATGTTACCATGCTCAGGGGATTAGTGAGAGAAACCATGCAAACACCCTCATTTCAGTAGGGGATGCTGGAGAGGGGAGCGAGAGGGGTTCCTTTGAAGAGCGAGTTACTCAGAAGATGTCTCATGAGCCATGTTTTGGGTCAATATTAGACTTTTTTTTTAAGACCAAAGTCTTGCTATTGTTTACTTATGTTTTGATAGTCGTAGCATTTTAGAGTTGGGGTGGGGGTGGATTTAGATCAACTCCTCTTACACGCCAACCCCCTGCCGCCAGTTCACTGAAGAGGAACCAGCACTGAAAAATGGACAGCAGTCCTCAGGGCACAGGGCTAGTCAGTGGCCAGATTGGGCCTACACCCCAGCTCTCCTCATTTCTACTTGGTGGGAGGGAGCGCTCTTTCTGGTAAAGGCAGTATCAGTCATTTGGTCCCATATTGCACTTTGGGGAGTTTGTCCAAGGGGGAAAGAAAAGGTTACATATACACAGAAAGGCATGTTTTACCCTAAAATGTGGTTCATTTGCAGAAAAAATAAATAGTCTTTTTACAGTGAGGAGGGTGGGTAAAGGATTTAGTTTTGTTTAAGTCCTATCGCATGAATTCAAAGCAGGATATAAGTTCAGATTGTTTAAAACCAAACAAAACAAAAAAATCTTTCCTCAATTTGGCTTCACATGGAAAATAAATAAATCTGCCTAGTGACTGAGGAGTAAACTCTAAGCTAATGATTGCCGAGAGTGATCATGGGTCTTAGAAATACACTCTCAAAAAAAGTTTTAGTGCCTCATACCAGCTTTTGAAAATTTGGGTTGCCAGTTTGGGGACGGGTGCCCGAGTGGGGCACGCCAGTGTGCAGTGTGATATCAGCACAGAGCTGTCAGAGTGGTTAGTGGTGAGGCAGGTTTTGCTATAACGGCTGAGATGTTGCTCTCTGTGAATGAGAGATGTGCAAAGCTAGTCCTTTGGAGTCTGTGAGGGCCGTTGTTCTCCTCGCTCAGCCTCGCGCCGGCTGTACCAGGTACAACAGGAAATCTCTTTAGGATAATACTCGTTAAAGCAAAGGTAGGGGGTCTGGATATCATCTATGACATCTGGGACAGACCTAAGTCATTTCAGTAGGGTAGATGCTAAAGGTTGTCTGGGTCGGGCTGCTTACTCTCTTCTCCTCTGTCGACTCGTTTCTGACAGAATGCTGCCAAGGTAAAGAGCCCATGACCTTGGGGCTTTTGCGTGTCGGTTCTGCCTTATGTATGTCAGAGGAGAACTGTGCGCCTCAGAGTTTTCAAGGGCTGTGATCTTAGAGAAGCAGATCAGCAGAACTTTCTTCCTGAGCACAAACTGTGTGTGCCACTGAAATAGTTAGGTTTATTGTGCCAACCTGGACGATAAACACATGTGGGATTAATTGAAGGGTGGAGAGCCTCGCCTTTCTACTTCTCAGGTCTCTTACTCTCTAATGGTTGGATCAGGGTACAGCTGTCTTAGCCAGTTCCCTGCTTCAGCTTGCAAGGATCACTTCCTGCGAGGCATCCCTGAGGAGAAGCCACACGAACCTACCCTGATCCAGCTTTGGGTGCTGGAGCAGCTGC
>NW_022103906.1:16830314-16837162 GCF_000313985.2 Echinops telfairi
GAGGGAGGGGAAAAATGAGGACCTAATGTCGGGAGTTTAAGTGGAGAGAAAATGTTTTGAGAATGATGTACAAATGCGCTTTACACAATTGATGTGTGTGGGGATTGCGATAACAGTTGTATGAGCCCCTAATAATATGTTTTAAAAAAAGAAAGAAAGAAAGGGAAAAGGTTGGCTCTTTTGACTCCAACATTCGCTGACCCCTGGCCTAGGACCTTCATGGCTACTCTGCTCGTTGTGTGCGCTGTGCACTATGTTAACGTCTTCCTCAGCAATCCTCAGTCTCTCCTTCCTGTCTCAATGTTTGTTCTAAGTTTTGCCAAATCTCAGTTGCCTTAACCTGGTGTTGTTGCCTCTGCCAGGGAGTCCTCCCCACCACACTTGATTGTCACCTCCTTCATGATTGTATAAACCCAGCGATAGTTTGCTTTCCTGGAACATAATGTACACAAGAACCCCATCACATATCCGGCAGAGTTCACTCACTCATAACGCATTTGCTCTATCCTTATAAAGTAGCTGTCCTCAAGATGCAAATGCAAACAGAAATGTGAAACAGGAAAATGTTTTCAGATGCTCCCGCCCCTCAGTTTCTAGCTGGCGATGGAGCCTGTGAAACAAGTCACTGTGAAAAGTCAAGCTGCGCCAAGGAAAATGCCTTCTGGTCCCGACTGAAGCCCGGTGAGAGGCCCATCCCGCTCAGGAAGTGGCAGTTGAGATATGTAAGGAGCAAGCTGAAAATGGATCCCTGAGATCTCTGGGCAGAGCAGAGACCACACAGACCTGAGCCATGTGGATCAGAAAACGGGCTAGTGAAGAGCTGGCCTGGGGACAGAAGAGGCAGAGAGAGATTGAGGTAGTATTCTCTGCAAGCTTCCCTGGATTTCTATCGTAAAATGAAATGGGAAGGAGTAGAAATGTAGATGAAAAGAAACCATGTAGGGGAAACAGTATTCATCCATTTATTTAGCAACCATTCATTAAGCTGTCACCATGTATTTGACATGATCTCGTCCTTGAGAACTTCACAGGCTAGCAGGTAAGAAACACACACACACACACACACACACACACACACAAAGTGTGGTATAAGAGAGGGGCCTGAAGGCTCCAACTGAGGCATATACAAAGGTGGGCTAATTTTTATGAGGGTTTCAGTGAGTTGTCTTTGACCCAAGTCTTGAGTAAGAAGGAATTGAACAGGTCAATGTGAAGGCGAAGGCGTTCTGGGGAAAACAGCCATGCCTGAAACAGTGTAGCGTCGCTGAATAATCCCAAACAGACTAGCATGGTAAGGGTTTGGGGTAGAAACAAATAGACAAAAAGGTAAATAAATAAGGCTGGAGAGACATGAAGGGATCAGGAGGGGCCAGTCATGGCCAGGAATTCAGGTTAGATCCCCTAGGCCCTGAGAAGCTGGTTGGGCTACCAACATGGAACAGCATGGCGGCGGGATAGATGGATGGAGGAGAACCAGACCGCAGACAGGACCAAGGAGTGAGTGATGCCAGGGCTCACAGACTGGCACCTTGGTCATCCATGCAGCCCCTCAACACGGCCACCAATGCCTGGTGCATGGTAGGCAGGCCCTTCTTCCCCATGGAAAAGGTTCCTGTTTCAAAGCTGCACTTCTCTACTGCTCCATCTCCTGTCTGAGCTGCTCCCTTTGCCGAAACCAAGCCCACTGCCATTGAGTCAGTGCCAACTCAGAGCAATCCTCTAGGGCCGAGTAGAACTGCTTCCAGGTTTCTGAGGCTGTAAAGCTTAACGAGAGCAGCCAGCTGCATCTTCTTCCTGGGAAGCAGCTGGTGGGTTTGAACCACCAACCTTGCCCTCAGCAGCCCAGCGCCCAGCCCTCAATCCCCCTTTAGAAAGTACTGTCTATATCCCCTGAGCAGAAGATGAACTTCTACAGGAGCAGTAGAGAATCCGAGATCCAACTCCCCTTTCTGTCCGAGCCGGCTGTGTGGCCCCGCCCCCACTGGGCCTCTGGGTCTGTGATTTCCGTGATCTGTACAGAGGGTGTGACCAGCCTTCCAGGAGTGCTGCTGTGGCATGCCAAGATCCTGTCGTACTACTCCCCCCAAATCCAGCCACTTTCCCAGAAAGCTGCCTAGTGACACCTTCCAGGGCAGCTTTTACGTTGCTGCATGCAAAAAAAAAAAAAAGGTTTAATTCCACTTAATCCATGTCTTATTTTACTTGATGGCTAGGAATAGATTTTAAAAGAGTCTGCAGGGGAGGTCTGCCGCCATGCCCCAGAAGCCTGGCGGTGTAAATTGAGGGTCCATAATGGGGGTGTCATCGGCCAGAGTGATGGGAACAGCTGAGCTCGCTACAGTGCATTCATCTCTTATAACCACTATTTTCCGTCTCGCTGGTGCCAAGACCAGGGCAAGAGGGCAGGGCTGTATGGTTTGGCATGTGCCAGGGTGGGGAAATGGCTTCGGTAAGGAGAAACTAAGCCCCCGGAGGAAGCAGGTCCTCAGAGCACTGAGACAAGGCCATTAGCAAGACCTGCGTTTAGATTTGTATTCTAATTACACGCTAAGTGAAAGCAGGCACCGAGGGCCAAAGCCTGACAGTGGTCCTGAGATGGAAAGCAAAGAAACAAGCCAGCGCTGGGAGCTGGAGCGCAGCGTTAGCGGCCAGGTATGTAATTGGGTCTCTGGCTTTGGCTGCTAGTCTAGCGGGTCATTTCACGCTTGTGAAGAGGTAACTGGTTTAACGCTGAGAGCCGGAAGAGGCTGGATGGCAGTGAATTTGGGTATATTTTTAAATTTTTTGGAAGCACCTATTCTTTTATCTAGGGACAGGGGCAGGGTTGCACGCTGGGTCTTCCTATCGCTCATTACCCACATTTAACTGAAGCTGCTGGGCCCACCCTTCCCCGCCCCAGGAAGGGCAGCTCCTTCACCTACTGCCAGGCCCGATTCCTTGGCAAAAACGCAGGGGGTTCTGGGATTTGCCCTGCAAGAAAACTCTCTGAGTAACACAAGCCTCAGACTGAAGGTGAGCGAGGAATTTTTACAAGAACAACACCTGGAAACCACCAGAGCATTGAAATGTGGGCATTTGGCGTGGGTTTTAGACAGAGAAAGTTTTAAGTATAGACATATGCGCGAATGGTCGTCTGCTTAGAAGAGTTTTCAGAATTGTTCCTAATCCCCATGGCCTTTATATTGGGAGGCGAAGCATGCCACCGGGGCTGCAGGTGACATTGGGTGGGCGGGGAGGCTGGGCTGATCTGTATGGGTGGTTCCAGGGAGCCGTGGGGGCGTCTTGGTTACGCATTGGGCAGCAACCCCCGAGATGGTAGTGAGTTGGCTGTTTTGTTTCATTTTGGTTTGGTGTTTGAGAAGGTGGTGCAAACGGTTAAGTGCTTGGCTGCTCACTAAAAGATTGGAGCTTCCAGTCCACCCAGAGGCACCTTGGAAGGGAAGTCTGGCAACCTACTTGTAAAAACCCGATGGAGCACACTCATCTGACACACATGGGGTCACCATGAGTCACGGTCCACTCCATGGCGACTCTCCTTGATCTGCTTCAGCCCCTGCTGCCTCAGAGTCCCGGCTTCATTTCCCATATCCTCTGACAGCGGCCACCAAGGCAGAGGGCGGAAAACACCCTTGAAGCCAGTTTATCCATGTGGGTTCACTTCCCCGGTGGGTGGCTTTCAGCCTCTGTTCTTCAGGGAGCTGTTTGTAGCATGCTGGTGGAGGACAGAGAAGATGAAAGGCCGCGCTGTGGCCATCCATAGGGAGGTCTTGTGGGCGCTGTGGTAGGCACACTATCACAGCTGCCGCGCAGACTTAAAGGCCTGCCTGTCCCCCAACTGTGATCTATGGGAACCCACCACCCCAAGTATTTTAAAAACTTAGTTTATTTTAAACAAGTTCACCAACTTACAGTTCACATAGCCTACGTTGCACTAATTCAATCGCATTCATAAGACTTGTGCAACCCTGACCACCATCAATTCCAGGACGTTTCTCCTTCCTTGACCTCCTTATTGCCAGCTCTCCGTTGGCCATCACCTGCCCTGCCGAGTCCCCTCGGAACTACTAATCCAGGTGTTGTCTCTACGTGTACCTCGCCCGCATTTCACGTACAGAAAAACACACAAAATCAAAACAACACGACTGGCCCAGCAACAATCACAGGATAATTCAGAGAAAGACCTCAGTCGAGAAAACAAGTAGAAAATATTAAAAGCTAGAACAATTATACATCGGATCAAGAGAGAGATCAAATGACAAGGTGACACATTTTGACCTGAGGACAATGGCAGTCAGCCACCTGTGTGAGAACAAAGCCTTTCCCATCCTGGTCCACAGTCAGGGGATTCCTCTGGGCTTCATCAACATGGGGGAGTCTACAAATGGGCTTTGGGTTTTCACTGTTATCGGCGCCCTTCTGGAAACCAGGTGTTCACAATTTAGACTCTCATACCATTCCTTCCTCCAGGTTGGGTTTGTTGTATTTTCATTTACAAGTCTTGGGTCACATAGGCTGGTGTGCTTGAGTGGACTTAGCTGACACCTCGCTTAGATGGCTGCTTATTTTAAGACAAGCCTTTAAGACTCCAGATGCTATTCTTTCTGATAGCCAAGCACCATCTCCTTTCTTCACCACACTTTCCTATAGCTCCCGTATCTTCAGTGATCACGTCATGGGGTTAAATATTGAGCAGGGCCATGTTATAAGAACAAATTATTCTTAGATTAGGACTATAATTAAGTTCAAGCTCAAAATCCATTCATATATCTATGGTTTATATGTGTCTCTGGTTCATTTTAAAGACATCATTGTTATTTTGTTGAAGGACATTATAAATTATCCCCATGGTAAAAGTGGTAGTTCAATTGATATTATCATTAATTCAACCAATGGTATCGAATTTAAAACATCATCAAGAAAAAGTAGCTATTCATGTATAGGACTGTTTTTTAGACCAAAAGCACATGGATAGTTCCTTTGTACAGATTAACAACTTTGTGACCGAACACTATTTATACAAGCAATGAGGCTTGGACTTTCAATTCACACAGGTAGAACTGGACTAAACATGTCTCCCAAAGACAAAAAGAGAATGGAACCAGCACCTGTATGGCAGCTGGCGTTGAGTTCCTCTCAACACCAGACTTTTGACTCCAAGCCCAGGGACTTCCTCATCCTGGGACGGTCCTTTCCTGCTTCTTCTCACACTGGGGGTTCAGCCTTGGGCCTCTGGGAGTATTTCAGTTCCTGCAATCTCCTCCCAGTGTGTTTGAAGTCCAGTTCAGATAGTGGGAGCTCCAAATCAGATCCTTCAGGTGTGTGCACGGAGGATGTGGTACCCCTCCAGAGGATAGAGCCGAAAGTCCCCGTTGTCTATAGTTCCAGCCTGGGTCACCAGGCCTGAATACAAACGAGGTCATAAGTGCCCAATTCGGCTCATGATACCGAGCTGCTTCTCCACTGGTGGTCAGTACACTTAGTGCCGAGCGGGTTTCCCCATGGCAGGCTGCCCCACCTCTCACACGTGCTTCATCCTCAGATAACTGTGAAGCGTGTGTGTCCTTGGCTCATCGAACACAAGGAAAACCTACTCCAGGACGGTACATTACTTGCCCGCGGGGCTTGGGCTAGAAAGTAGTAACCCTGGTTCTGGATCCAATTCCAGCTTGAGGGTTTATAACATAGCGGTGACGGGTGTCCCGGGGATGCCAACAACTAGGTGCGGGGCTCCTAAGCAGAAAGGTTGGCATCTAGAACCTCCCCAGAGATGCCTCCTAAGACAGGCCTGGGGATCGGCATCTGTAAAATCACAGCCCTGAACGTTTACAGAGCAACTCGCCTGCACACCTGGGGTTACCAGGAATTGGAACAGACGACACCTGAGCAAAGGCTGCAGCCAAGAGGGAGACAGATGTAGAACACAGGGGTGGGGGCACATCCCCGACAGGGGAGCTTGGAGGAGCCGAATTTCGATAGGAAGCATGTTGTGGGTGGCAGGGAAGGGCCGGACAGAGTGCGTGAAGTCACAGGGTGCGAAAGATTCCAACCACTTCCAGAAAAGCCACCAGTTCTGGGCATGGGACTGGGAGTTAAACCCAGCCCCTCCACGAAGCCTTATAAATACAAGCATCTTTTCACAGGGTGTTTAACTACTCTGACTCAGGAGCTCACTACCATGGAGTCCCTTCTGACTCCCAGAGGCCCTGCAGGGTTTAACCACAGCCCTGATAAAATGAAAGTCTGTGTCACTGAGCATTTCTTCCCAGTCCTAAAGATGAACCAACTGCCGGTAGCCGCTCACTGCCATTTATTTGTCTGGAAACAAAAACTACAGGAAAAGGGTTCATCTGCCCATCAGGGCTGCCCAGGATCTTCTCACATATCCAACGGCGAGCAGAACGGGGCATCGGCCATGCCTGCAACCTGCAGCAGGGGGCTCCCGGCTCAAGGCTGGCAGGGAGAAGTCTTCTTTTACTCTTTCATTGGATGCACTTTTATTCAACACCTACTATGAGCCAGAAATTTTTTATGTCCATTTTTAGTGTTTCTCTTATAAAAGTAAGGCATGCTCATAAAATAAAATTTAAACAGGACAGACCATCCATATAACCTGATAATGAAAGTTCTCCCTGGAAATGAACGGTTTCCCATGTTCTAAAGTGGCAGATGGCAGACGAAGCATGTACACCATGTTAAATTGTCACTGGTTTTGCGCTAAGATAAAACAGACAGTATGCTTGTTCTCCGGCCTTACACACCAGCATTCAAAATGAAGTCCCGGTCATACTTTTGAGAAATCTTCTGAACACGAGATTTGAAAATAACACGACAAGCAATAGCGTCTAAAC
>NW_022103906.1:16837262-16839630 GCF_000313985.2 Echinops telfairi
CGGGGCTTGGGCTAGAAAGTAGTAACCCTGGTTCTGGATCCAATTCCAGCTTGAGGGTTTATAACATAGCGGTGACGGGTGTCCCGGGGATGCCAACAACTAGGTGCGGGGCTCCTAAGCAGAAAGGTTGGCATCTAGAACCTCCCCAGAGATGCCTCCTAAGACAGGCCTGGGGATCGGCATCTGTAAAATCACAGCCCTGAACGTTTACAGAGCAACTCGCCTGCACACCTGGGGTTACCAGGAATTGGAACAGACGACACCTGAGCAAAGGCTGCAGCCAAGAGGGAGACAGATGTAGAACACAGGGGTGGGGGCACATCCCCGACAGGGGAGCTTGGAGGAGCCGAATTTCGATAGGAAGCATGTTGTGGGTGGCAGGGAAGGGCCGGACAGAGTGCGTGAAGTCACAGGGTGCGAAAGATTCCAACCACTTCCAGAAAAGCCACCAGTTCTGGGCATGGGACTGGGAGTTAAACCCAGCCCCTCCACGAAGCCTTATAAATACAAGCATCTTTTCACAGGGTGTTTAACTACTCTGACTCAGGAGCTCACTACCATGGAGTCCCTTCTGACTCCCAGAGGCCCTGCAGGGTTTAACCACAGCCCTGATAAAATGAAAGTCTGTGTCACTGAGCATTTCTTCCCAGTCCTAAAGATGAACCAACTGCCGGTAGCCGCTCACTGCCATTTATTTGTCTGGAAACAAAAACTACAGGAAAAGGGTTCATCTGCCCATCAGGGCTGCCCAGGATCTTCTCACATATCCAACGGCGAGCAGAACGGGGCATCGGCCATGCCTGCAACCTGCAGCAGGGGGCTCCCGGCTCAAGGCTGGCAGGGAGAAGTCTTCTTTTACTCTTTCATTGGATGCACTTTTATTCAACACCTACTATGAGCCAGAAATTTTTTATGTCCATTTTTAGTGTTTCTCTTATAAAAGTAAGGCATGCTCATAAAATAAAATTTAAACAGGACAGACCATCCATATAACCTGATAATGAAAGTTCTCCCTGGAAATGAACGGTTTCCCATGTTCTAAAGTGGCAGATGGCAGACGAAGCATGTACACCATGTTAAATTGTCACTGGTTTTGCGCTAAGATAAAACAGACAGTATGCTTGTTCTCCGGCCTTACACACCAGCATTCAAAATGAAGTCCCGGTCATACTTTTGAGAAATCTTCTGAACACGAGATTTGAAAATAACACGACAAGCAATAGCGTCTAAACACGGACAAATATATCCATGGTAAAAATGCGGGAGGAAACGAGACTGAAATATTAAGTGACTGCCCGAGTAACTAGGAGCCGTGGTGGTGCAGGGGCTTAAGTGCTGGCCTGCTCACTGCAAGGCCGGTGTTCTGTGGGGGCAAGAGGTGACTGTCTGCTCCAGCAAGGGGTGCCACCTCAGGAGCCCACGGGTGGGACCCCTTTGTCCTCTAGGCTCGCTCTGAGTGGGACCAACTCCACGGTAGTGGGTGTCGGGCTTGGTTGTGGTTTTATGTGTGCATAGCTCTATGGTTGAATTCAGGTCGTTTTCATTTCTGTGTGCTTTTCTGTATGTTCTCAATGAACATGTATGACTCTGTTTTTTCCCTTTGGGGGGATGGAGGGCAGAGAAACATGTATCAGTTCCACCGCCCACACGTTCAATGGCATATGTGGTTTGTAGTTTCAGAGCCAGACAGCTTGGTAGGCAGTTGAAGAAAAACACTTAGCTAAAAAAAACCCAAAAACTATCCCCTGCCCCTTGCATTTCTGAAATTATGCAGAGCACTGGGGAGGCTGAGGGGCGAGTTGATCATGTGAACCATTGCAGAAATGTGGTTGCTACACCAAAGGCAAGACTTTGATACCAAACACTGAAGAGGCCAGGGACGGGGGTGGGGTAAAGGAAAGGGGGCCAAGAAAGAGGGGTTTCACTGGGAGACAAATAGGTAAAGGGAACTAAACAGTGCTCCATGGTGGGCCCTCCAGAGTCCTCACCCCTCAGATGGACACACTGGTCTGAGTGGCTAAAGGCAGATGGAAAGAAAGACCCAGTGGACCCGGAGTCTTCAGAGGCAGACAGGTTCGTTTCAAAGAAACAAAACCGTTTCTTTTTCCTTCATTCCAGCCCAACCAGTGCAGTGATCACTCAGGAGCACCCCTTGTGCTCCCCAAGCCAAGAGTCATGCTGGGGGAGACTGTCCACTAGCCCCCTGGGCTGTGAGTCTGCAGACCCAAGTCCAGGCTTGGCCACATTACTAGACATGCAGCCCTGGTACTCCATCTGTGGGTCTCAGCGTCTTCACACACACACACACCACCTTCAAGGAAACCCACAAAGATCACACACACACACCACCTTCAAGGAAACCCACAAA
>NW_022103906.1:16839932-16863911 GCF_000313985.2 Echinops telfairi
CACACACACACACCACCTTCAAGGAAACCCACAAAGATCACAGGAGACTGTCTAGTAAAAGCACTTTGAAGAACCACAGAGTCCAGTGTGAGGTCAAGGGCAGATTATGGTGAGGAAATAGCATTTGAGAACACGCACCCACCGGCCAGCACCTCATTTTGGAAGCGATGCCCTCCAGGAGTGAGCCTGACCAGGAATTTTTCTCTCCTTCGCTTGTGGGATGGCTCCTGTTCTTCCCATATGGATCACATTTCCCGTGGATGTCAGGAAAGAGAGAAGTGTCATGTTCAGAGACGGATGAGGGCCAACTTCCCCAGCCTCCCAGGAGGTGGGCCCAGCCCCACAGCCCTGGGCTGCCGGCTGGCCGGCTGGGGGCATGGGGAGTTCTTTCTTTACCGAAGAATGAATGTTCAACTTCCTTCGTGGGCAGATGGTCCACATTATCCCCCCGGGCTCTACGCTGCAGCTGCAGAAAATCAGAGCCTATTTTCCCAACCCCATGTGTTTATTTCTATTCTCCACAACCTCCTTTCTTTCAACTTGTTTTGGTCTGGCAGGGGCTTGGAAGGCAGGAAGGACAAACTCCAAGGAGCTGCAATGTTTTCGGTCTAGGCTCGGCTTTCCCTCCTCTTCTCTTTACAAGAACACTCGCCTGGGCTTTGGGCCCTTCTGGTGCACAGACAGCAGACTCTGGGGCCCTCACTCAGTGACCCTCCCTGGTCCAAGAGTCCCATTCACCCATACGAGGCCGGCCTGGTGAGCATTGCCCTGTGCCAGATGCTCTGCTTGAAAACAGGGTGCCGTTGTGAGCCACATCGGTGTGCGATGGCTCCTGCCCTCATAGCACTCAAGTGAGTGGGTCGTGCTGTTGGGTGCCAGCAAGGGGATTTGGGCTCCCATGTGACAGCGGAACTGTCCCCTCAGCTTTTCTTCCCTAGTCTCCTCGCCCACCGAGCCACCGGTGGATTTGAACCCCCTGCCATTCAGTCAGCAGCCGCGAGAGCCTAACTGGTGAGAGATGCAGAAAGAGCACCGGAGTATAATACCCGGACCCCGGGGACAATATTTGTGTGCCTTCCTTCCCCAAACCCAAACCCAACTCACTGACACCGAGTCGAGGTCGACTCCTAGTGAGAGTCTGGGTTTCCGAGACTGGGCCTCTTATATGGGAGCTCCTGAGGAGCTGCTGAACCGCTCGCCTTTTGGATCACCGCCCAATGTGTAACCACTACGCCACCAGGGTTCTGTGCCTTTGTTATGAGCGGTGGGTAAGTAGCATAGTGGGGGCCTGCTCTCAGATCGTCCCGCCAGGCCCAGCTTTTCAACCCTGCTGGACCTGGGGATGGCCAGCAAACTAGCCAAAAGTGGCCCCAGCACTGGTGCTCCCCTGAAGCTTTCCAAGTGAGGGAAAGCTCTCTTGGGGCTGAGGACCACTGCTTTACAGCGCAGTCTGCTTCGCTTACACCTGAGATCAATTATTCCTGTGGATCCCCTAGTGCTTCGCGTATGGGAAGGACTGTCTTTAAGTATTTGGCTAGTATTTTGCTTGAGGAGAGTTGGCTCTGAGGTGTGAAGACAGAAGGCCATTGCTCTTCTCTGGGAGCCCCCTTTGCAGCTCTGACCAGGGGCAAATGACTAGACTCTTCGAGGTGCATTCTCTCTGCAGTTTGATGGGCGCGGTGAGAAGGGACGCATGGAGGTGGCGTGCAGCACTCATGAGGCATGCCTGTGCTTAGCCACTTGGGCAGGGCCTACCATCTGATGGGACTCTCTGTCTATGGGTCCCCTAGCCGTTGCTCTTCTCGCTGCAATTGGTCCATTTTCAGAGCATCTCTAAGCCAGGTTTAGAAGAACCCTGTTGGCAGTGGGGAGAGCTCAGGCTCCCCTGACCCTGGAAACCAATCTGAGATATGGCAGCTACTGGCCCCTAAGCAGCCCTCTTAGGCCCACTGGTGTTTAGCAGCGATGTAGTGAAGCCACTCATGTGTGCTTACACTAAATGCTGGAGAACAAGTCAGACATTCGGTATGCCCCCCACCCCCGGGGGGAAACATGGAGTAGAACAAGGGTGGCTGTGTTGGCGCCATCCGGAAGATGCCAATGCCTGGTGAATACAGCCAGGTGCTGGTGTTAAAGCCCTGGAAAGGGATCCTGGGAGATGCTGTCCGGTTCCCTTCCCTTCCCAAAAGCTGAGTGAGCAGCTGCCCAGGGAGGTAGGAAGAGGAGAGGCTACCTGTGTTGGAAGGAAGGGAGGAGAGGGGTTCAAGGTCAACTTCCTGGATCCCTACTAGTCTTTTGGGGGGGGGGCTTAGGGGGACCCAGAGTAGGACCCAGGCTGCTCTGTCTGGGTCCTTGCTTTTCTACTACTTTCCTGGAATCTATTCATGAGGCAGAGAGAGTAAAGAAACATTTGAGAGGAGCATCTCTTCATATTACAAGATTTATAAGGTCTGTCCTAAGAGTCCGAGAGTGGCCACGGCCCCAGCGCAGCATTCCAGGATCATTCCAGAGCTGCCTTGCTTAACAAATGACATCTAGCTTGCATTAGTTCGCAGAAAGTTGCTGACAGCAGGAGCCGGTCTTCTGTCCTATACCCTTGTCCCTCCTCCCCTAATATGCTAAGGAGCCAGGAGCTGAGCCCAGGGGAGAGCAGAGGAAGTCAGAGGAGATTAATTCAATGCAAAGAATGAGCCCTCCCCGCACTCTGGCTCCTCGTGCATCAGGATTACTCAGAGAAGAGGCTTTTGAAGACAAGATCCCCTGCTTGGACCACTGGCATTCCGGCCATCCTCTGCAAAGCACAGAGATGGCTCCTCTGAGGCTGCTGGCACATTCCTGGGCAAAGTGTCGGCCAGCCAGAAGTGGAAACATATAGTGATGGCCCATCCCTGGGTTTACATGTGTTGTTTCTCTCCACTACCACCATTGTACCCATTTGGAGAAGGGGCTGCGGGTAGAGAGATCTGTGGGTAGAGGGACTGAGGGTGGCACTGACAGCTGGCGGAGCTGGAACTTGAAGCCTTTGACCGAGTGCAGGCCCAGCCTCTTTCTCGTTGCCTGGGGTGTCTTCCCTCAGGTATGACCCTGACTGTGTTTTCCTCCATTGAAATGTCCAAATCCACCCAGGTCCCAAGGAGCCACGCGCTAACCAGCCCTTCGCTGAGTGTGCCTCTAGGCGCTGCCTTTGAGCTGTGTTGGTAGGCGGAACCTGCCTCTTTCGGGTCATTTTAAGTAATGGGGGCTGGTCGTTGGGGCATCTGGTTTCCCTTTAGAAGAACAGGACCCATCATCCAAGAGGGCCTGGAACCAATGGTCCTTCAGAATCCAAGCCACCATAGAAGAAGTTCTGGGGCCTTTTCAGTAACCAAAACTCACTGCCATCATGCCCTTTCTGATTCACGACAGCTTGTTAATTCCACCGTCCCTGCCTCTCTGTCTTTCTGCGTCTAGTCAGCTTTCCCAGCGTCTTTCAGTTCAGATTTCTGAATGGCTATTGTTGGCACAGACCTTTTGAGTCAGGCCATTCAGTGATGAGCTCATCCCCGAGGAAGGACGTGTCCACGTGCTTCTGACGCCACTACTGATGATGCCCTTTCCCTCAAAAATCCTGCCAAGTGCGGGTAACAGGTGAAGAATGGGGAAACAGATGGTGTCTTCTTGCCCACAAGACATTTCTTTAAAATCTAAGCAGCGTGCCTTGACTGGACCCGACAGCCTCTTTGCTCTTGGCTCACCACCCTCTTCACTGTCCTGCACGCTGCCTCTCATCCACTCCTCTGGTTCTTAGCAGCGGGGGCTTGGAATGACCCTAGAGTATTTTTGTATCCGCAGAAGAGACAGGCATTTGTACCTCTCTTTTTCCATGGCTGGTTTTTAAAATGTTTAAAAATCAAACAACAATGGGTAGCAACCACAAAAACTCACAGCCATTGAGTTGGTTCCAACTCAAAGGACCCTGTAGGGCAGGGTAGAGCTGCCCCTGTGGGTTTCTGAGATGGTCACTCTTTATGGGTGTAGAAGGCCTCATACTTTTCCCAGGGAGCGGCTGGTGGTTTTGAAATGCTGACCATTTGGTTAGCAGCCTAATAACGTAACCACTATAGAACCAGGGCTCCTATAATGGGTAATAAAGTCCCACAAATTGGGTGGCTTACATAACAAATATGTACCATCTCACAGCTCTGGAAACCAAAAGTTCAAAGCAGGATATCAGCCGTGTTGATTTCTTCTGGGAGTGCTGAGAGAGAAACCCGTCCGAGCCACTCTCCTAGCTTCTGGTAGCTCCACGTCTTCCACCTTCACACGGCTGCCTTCCCTCGGTCTCCGTGTCTGACAGCCCTGTTTCAGAAGGAGACCAGTGGTCTACCCCTGGTGGCAGTTAGAAGTTCAACAAGTTAATAGTTCCAAACCACTTGGGAGAAAGATGAGGCTTTCTACTCCTGTCAAGGTTTACAGTCTTAGAAGCCCACAGGGTTAGTTCTACTCTGTCCTACGGGCTACTGTGAGTTTAGAATCAACTCAATGGCAGTGCGTTTGGTTTGAGTGGGAGTCCTACGGGATTAGAACCCACCCAACTCTAGTTGACTTCATGTCAACCTAACTGATAGCATCTTCAAAGACCCTCTTTCCACACAGTGTCACCTTCACAGGTACTGGGCTAGGACATCAACATACTTTTTTGGAGGACACAGTTCACTCCATGATAGGAGTCCAGAAGGATCCTTAGAATCACGCCACAGCTGGCTACAACCCAGGGTCAGTGCCCCAGCCATGTGTGCACAGTGAGTGCAGCGTCTCCAGGCTGGTGCCATGCCATCCCTTTCCTCCCACCCTGAACTGGTGAGATAAATGGGTGAACGCAGTGCTTCTTCTGAGCAGCCCGGCATCAAGAGCTAACAGCAGAACAAAAGAGGTTCAGGAATGGTGAGGAACTGGAACGAGAATTCCAACAGTACCCACGCACAAAGCTGTGCATCCATCTACCCCTTGCTTTCCATGCCATCAATGCATCCAACCCTTAGTCAGCACATCCAGTCTACCGGCCATAATGGTAGGAACTGAAGGAGTGTACACAAATAGGATAGGATCTCTCTGCCCAAGGAGCGGGGAGTCTTGTAGGGAAAATAGAATCGTACTTCTATCCCTCGCCGACTAAGAATACTGCTGTGTTCTCTCGGCATACTCTCTGATTTGGGCAGTGCCAGCCTACTGGCATCCTCAAACCTTAAAATCAGTTTAACCTCAAGCCAGCTGATGTCTGTGTGATGGCTTAGATCGTCCTGTTCGTGGACATGCTGGAAGCAAGAGTGGTCTCAAGGAGCGGGATCTGGTATCCCAGGAAGAGCTGGCTATTCCTCGCTCTGAAGCGGTTTCCTCTTCGACAAATGAGAGGTTTGGACTAGGCCCGCATTGCTTTTGTCCTTGTATACTTAGCACCTGGTGCATCCTAGAACATAGTGAGACTCAATAAGTACACACAGAGCGGTAAATACATGAATAATTATCGAAAGAAGTCCGCAAATTTAGATAGACAGACAGACAGACAAACAAAAGGTAATGCATCTGCAGTGTCCCAAATATAAAGAACCAAACTCATTGTCTTCAAATAGATTCTGACTCATAGCAACCCTGTAGGACAGGGTGGAACTCCCCTGTGACGTTCCCAGACTGTAACTCTTTATGGGAATAGGAAGCTTCGCCTTTCTGAGGAGCAACTGGTGGCTTCAAACTGCTAATGTTGCCATTAGCAGCCCAATATGTAACCACCACCCCAGATGCACAGAATGTAGAATCACCCTGGATGTCCATGAATATTAACAGTTTCCTCAACAGAGGAAGCTGGTTTACTCCACCCTTGCCTGGTAA
The DNA here is from genome assembly GCF_000313985.2 of Echinops telfairi. NCBI lineage: Eukaryota > Metazoa > Chordata > Mammalia > Afrosoricida > Tenrecidae > Echinops > Echinops telfairi. Next base: position 16,845,798 of record NW_022103906.1, read on the forward strand.
CACCAGCACGTTTATTTTCTAACATGAAATCACCATGGACATACCCCACAGGAGCATCCTCTGCCATCTCACCCCTCCCGTGTGACTTAGGAGAAGCACAACACCGTCTCTGATTTGGGGTAGACGCATTCCAGGGTCAAGGTAATTGGTTTGAATGTAACTGCTCTATCCATGGGCATCTTGCCGCGATGTTGTGAAGTAGCATTGGTGGACACTGCTCAGAGATGTCGAGAAGAATGAAGGGCTCGGGGAGGGAAAGGACATTATAGAGGGAGAGTCAGTCCTAGGGCAGAGTCTCAAGTTCAGGTCCCAACTCTTTTGTTACCAGCTGTGGGAAGACCTTGGGCAAGCCATACCAGTTCTCTGGGCCACTGTTTCATCAAGTGTCCCGTGAAGCGTTTGGACTCTGTGTTCTCCAAGTCGCTGTCAACTGGCACATTCTGAGCGTTTTCATCTTTCGTGGTGATTGGGAAAGCCCAGCACTCTGTGACTGTTACCTAAAAGTAACCCCAGGCCCTAAATAACGGGGACGCCTGGAGCCTGCAAGGACGCTCAAGACAGCCTCAGAAAACGCAACACGGCATTCCTCTCCTCCTTAGCCTGCCCCCATCTGTGCCTCAGCCCCATCGGCTTCGTTGAGGGCCAGCCCACCAGGTCAGGATCTGGGTTCTCCAGGAAGCCCTGGTGGCAGGGTGGTGACCAGCTGGGCTGCTAACCACAAGGTCAGCAGTTTGAAACCACCAGCTGCTCCTCAGGAGAAAAAGAAGGCTTTCTACTTGAATAAAAAGTTACAGCCTCAGAAACCCACAGGGATAGTTCCACCTTGCCCTATAGGTTCGCTAGGAGTTGATGGCAGTGAGTTGGGTGTGGGGTTGTTTTTTTTTGAGTCCTGATGCAGATAGATGAGAGCCCTATGGTTGGTCCCCGGAGTGCCTGGTCACTACAGCCAGTCTGTGTCTGTGGTCACTGTGACTGGAACTGGGCAGCCAGCTCCAAGCAGACATTAGAACCACTGATGCTCCAGGAAACTGAGACCTCTTGATCTAAGAGAGAGCCAGGAGGTTGCTCAGCCAGAAATCACCAGTGTGGGCTTCACCTGTGCCCCCCAAATATGTATTTGGATCCTAAGCCTGTGGATGTGATCCTGTTTGGAATAGGGTTCTGCTAGGTTAATGCATCCATAGCAGTGTAGGGTGCATCCTAAATGTAATCCCTCCGGGGTTTTACAAAGAGCAGCGTAAGCATACACGAAGCAGAGGAAGATCAGCAATGGTCAGCTCTGATGTTGAACAGGCTTCAACCGAGCTTCCAGACGACATGAGACTGGGAAGAGGGGCCAGATGAGTATGCCTAAAAACCAGTCGGTGACAACCCTGTAGGTCACAAGAGCCCAGTTCCATGATCAATGGGACCTCCGTGAGTTACGGACCAACTTGATGGCACTTAACAACGACAGAGGAAGATAGACCCTACCGCAAGGCACATGGGAGAAGCACGTGGGTCTCTACAAACCCGAGAATCTCAAGGGTTGGTGGCTACTAAAAGCCGAAATAGACAGAGAGGGAGCTCACCCTAAAGTCATGACTTTATTCAGACTTCTAGCCTCCTGAACTGTGAGAAAATATATTTCTGTTCTTTAATGTCAACCACTTGTGATGCCTGTCCAAACATCTGACACCCAGCCTTTAGGTAACTTTACCATAATATCATCTCAACGACACATGACTCTTTGACCCAGCACATGGTGGATTACCTGAATAGTACAACTGCATTTTCCCTGCTCCCACGGAGGAACTTTGGTCTAGGCTGTGCTCTCTTGGGTTTTTGTTTTGTTTTGAGTTTCTGCTCTTTTACACTCAGCAGAGCAAGATCACACAATCCACTTTGAGCCTTGAAGGCTCTCAAATATGAAAGTATTAGTTTTAACTTGCTGACGGATCCCTCACAGCTGGGGATGGAAACCACAATGGTTCACAGAAACTGCTCTGTGGCACCCCTGTCAAGTGGTACCCACAACACAGGCTGCTCCTGCCACCCCTTGGTGCACCTTTGAACATCGTTAGTTTTCCAAGCAGTGGGGCTCTGGTCTGGGCTTTGCTTTGTGATGGCTTCTCTGTCTGGTTTAGCATCTGGAGAGGGGAGAGACTTTCCTTGTGGCCCTGCTACCTCAGGGCAAGCAGGAGACAAAGAGCTGGGGTCCCGGCCAGAGGAGCGCGAGGAAAGGCTCTGTGGAGGCAAAGTACACTGGGGCAGAGACAAGACCCCAGCCAGGCCTTCTCATTGCAGTGTTGTTGTTTCTAATGGTCAAGTTAAAACAACAGAGAAATAACTTCCACATTTCCTGCAGACTTCGGTGAGGGAACTACTTAGCTCCCAACCAAGGAGAAAGAGGAGTCCTGGGGCTGAGGTGGTTACATCTTGGGCGGCTAACTGTAAGTTCAATCATTCGACCAGCCTCCCCATGGTAGAAAAATGAGGCTTGCTACTCTCATGAAGAGTTACAGTCTCAGAAACCCACAGGGGCCGTTCTGCCCTGTCTGTAGGCTCACGATGGGTCAGAATTGGCTCGATGGCAGTAAGTCAAGGGATGGAATGCTGACGGTTCTGGTGCTGGCAGCAGTGGGTGGACTCAGATCTTGGGGTCTACACTGTTTTCTCCACTTGTTACTATAAGCAGATAAACCGGTCAAGTCCTGTCTGTGGGTAGGACCTCAGGATACCAAGGAGAGTGGTATTTTCTTCACGCCATGGGCTCCTTGTATGAATCAACATCAGGAATGCACACGGGCGACCATCAGGTGCAGAGGTGGGTGAAGTGTTCTGAGTTTCCCTTTGCTCTGGAAGGCCTCGCAGGGCTGGCTGAGTTGGGTCGCACAGAAGAGGTTAAGGGCCTGTCCACTGCAGCAGGGGCCATTATTGAGGGGAGTCCTGTGCAACTGTGAAAGCCGGAGGTTCCGCTGCCCATCACGTGCACATCTTCCCTTTGTTTTTAACGAGACCGCCTCCTCTCGATACTGGCCTAGCACCACTAGGTAATGACCTGCCTTCCATTTAGGCTTTGGTCTGCTAACTGCAAGATTGGTGGTTCAAACACACTACCAGCTTTGTAAAAGAAAGATGAGGCTGACTACTCCCATAAAAAATGCCGTCTCTGAAGCCCTGGTTGGGGTTCGTAGGAGTTAGAATGGATTCCATGGCAGTGGGCTTGGTTGGTTTTCTGGGATGATGTTTAAAGAGAGGTGCACGGAACTCCCTGGTCCCCCAGTCCAGGCACCCAGCTCTCGTCCTGGGGGGTCAGAGACCAGGCTGCCTCTCAGGCACCATGTCTGATGATGTGGGGGCTGACACAGCTGTGCGGTGAGGGCATTTCCCAGTGGTGGTTGGTTAGTTGGTGGGAAAGCTTTGCTCTGGGGCAGAAACTTATGGGGAAAAAAAGCATCATGTGAACCCTTTGCCCACAGAAACCCAAGCCTCATAGCAAGCCATGACATCCGCCTCAGGCGAGTAGGGGTGTCACTGTGGGAGTGTGTTGGTGATGGGCCAAGTTCATTGCAGGAGGTGGCGCCATCACACAAGCCTGGGAAAGGGGCCTGCCTACCTCCCCAATAACTCTAGGTGGAGGGGCAAAGAAGGCCAGGGGAAATCCCCTGGGCTCTCAGAGCCCTAGACTGGCCACACCATAAAAGGCTCCACACCTCCAACAGAGGTGTCAAAGCAGATCTCCGATCTTGACCAAGGGGGAAAGGACGCAAAACCCACAGCGTGGCGCCCCAGTAGGACACGGAGCCAGACTGAACTGTGCCATGGAGTCTGGGTGCATCCTGGGAAGTGATGTTGCTTCCAGAATCGTCTGATACTTTGGGGAGAGCTGACCCTGTTTGACCTCTCCCTGGCTTCTCCTGATTATGGGGGTACCTGGGTTCTGGGCAGGGTGATGCCTTCTCTAACTCCCACCAAAGTGTTCTCTGATTGTTTTGTTATTTTCTCTCTATTATGGGCACTTTACCTTATTTCAGCCCCTCGAATCAATATGGCTCCAGGAAGGAGAGAGAGGAGCCCCGGTGGTGTAGTGGTTACACATTGGTCTGCGAGCCATGTGGTCAGCGGTTTGAAACCAGCAGCAGCTTTGCAGGAAAAGGATGGGGCTTTCTAGTCTGGTAAACACTTACAGTCTCAGGAACCCACAGGGGGTCATGATGGCAGTGAGTTCGGTGTTTTTAAGGAGAGGGTACTGGGTACCGTGGCCAGAGACAGTTGCTCTTGCTGCAGAGAGCATGGGGTATGGACCACAAACGTTCTCGAAATTGGTGTTGTCTATTCTGTCAGGACAGTTACCGCATGTTTCTTTCTTTTCCTTCCTTCCTTCCTTCTTTTTTTAAAGTTGTCCTCTTTCCAAATACTCTTTTTGTTACTTCTTTTTACATTGAAATGTCTTGGCAATTCCATTACGTTATCATCTAAATGACGTTTTCCAGACTTCCTCCAAAACACGCCATACTCACAGGACAGACCACACTCCTGCTTTTGGCTTTGGAACATAGGGTCATTGCACCTGTGCCCTCCATGCTCTGTGTCCAGAAGGCAGGAACATCCCACCCAAGGTGGCTTACCACGAGGGAGTGACCGGATCAGAGGGCTGTGATATAAGAAAGAGGGTGTTGGAGCGGTAGAATGCCCTCATGCCTGATTCTCCAGCCAGGCTTCCCCCAAAGCCCTGGGCTCCAGCAGCCTGTGTCTGCCAGGTTGACCTGCTCATTTAATGGTCCTGCCTATTTAATCAGTTAGTTGGTTCCTTCATACCTGCATGCTTTTTGCATGGATTTACTGGGCATCTCAGTGGGCCAGGCACAGTGGCAGACCCCATTAGGAAGGCTGAGAACCACTGCTCTAGATCATCTGATCCCGTCGTTCCGAATGGCTCTCTGCAGATCAATTGAGGCACTGGCTCAAAGTACAGATGCCTTGAGGGCATCGTCTCAAATGACACCAAGGTTTGCATGCCAACCACTAAGTTCACAAAGACAGTGTTCTGCAGCCTACTTGAGGGAGGAGGGGTTGGGGTCTTAACAGCTCGTGAGCGGCCATCCAAGCTGCAAGCCTCCAGCTCTCCCTGTCTGGAGAAAAGAAGCTTGATTCAGCTCAAAAGACACCATTAGTCTAAGAGACAAACGAACCACACAAAAATCAGTCTCCATAACCCTGAGACCAGAAAAACAAGGTGGTGCCTGGCTCCCCCCACCAACTGCTCAGGGTAGGATCACATTTAGAACGTCCTGGAGAGCGTGTGGGAAAGAAATGTAGAACAAAACTCGAAGTTATAAATGAGACAGGTAGCACCCCTGAGACTATGACTCGCAGTCACCCTGGAGGTCTGGAATGGAAGCCTCCTTGTGATAGACTAATCTACCCTTTCGGATCAAAAGGGCAGCATTTATTCCAGGACAAAGTTCATCAGGTTAGAAAAAGAGGCGGGATAGAAACAGGAAACACAGGGAGGAAGCGGGATGCGTGATGGTGCACTGGGGGGGGTGTAATGGATGAACTGAAATAAATTGTGTCTGAATCGTTGAACGTAAAACCGATGATCTGCTCTGTAGAGCCTTCATCTAATTCACCATACAAAGGTTTTAAAAGGAGAAGTGCAGATCCCTAACTCTTGCCCCAAGGCTCTAAGTGAGTAGGTCTGAGTTGGCTTGGGCATCTGCCTTTTCACAAGCATCCCCAATGAGTTTGATGGATGTCTTTTTTAAGACGCACTAACTGCCTTTAAAGGAGTCCTGGTGGCCCAGTAGAATAAGCATTGAAGTGCTCATTGAAGAGTAGGCAGTTCTAATCCACCAATCACTCTGGTGGGGAAGGAAAAGGCAGTCTGCTTCGGTAAAGATTTCCTGTCTCGGGCACAGGATGGAGCAATTCTCCTCTGTCCTACATGGTTGCTACAGGGTTGCCATGAGCTGGAATTGACTCCCTGACTGTGGGTTGAGTTGGGTTTGGGACCACACCACTACGTTACCAAGTGAAGAAACTCAGGGGGGGTCTGAGGCAGGAAAAGTGCCCCGGGAGTGGGATGCAGGCAAGGGGATAAAAGAATGTTAGAAGACACATCTGGAGACCCTGCTCTGGTCCCCGCTCGGCAATAACAGGATGACTAACCCTGAGACTGTGACTCAGCCAAACGCTGGCTCTAAGGTGATGTTAAGCTTGCTTCGGCTGCTCCAGGGTCCTCCGAGACTGCAAAGCAATCCCCTTGGAGAAGCTTCATAATGCAATTTAATCCCAAACTGAATCTTCATCCGGATGATGAGTGTTGGCTCGGGTGAGGTAGAAGATGGAGTTCCACAGGAGGGCAAAGGGAAATCAAGGGGTGAGGGAGGAATACGTCGATGAGTTTGACTGGTAGTTTAGACTGTGGAACACCCCTAGTGGCGTCGTGGCTATGGTGCCAACTGCAAGGTCAGCAGTTCAAAACCACCAGCCACTCCTCAGAAGAAAGACAGGGTTTGCTACTCCTGTAAAGAGTTAAAGTTTTGGAAATTCACACTGTCCTTTGGGGTTCTTATGAGTTGACATCAACTAGGTGGCAGCGAACTTAATTTTGTTGTTAGACTAAGGACTACAAAGCTGGCGATCTAAACGTAAACACCAAGTAAGGTTTTACGTGTGTGTGTGAAATAATGAAGGAAAAAAACACCTTAAAATCTAGTAAGCTATTACTAAATAAATTGATGTTTAATCCTTTGGAGGGGGGTGGGGCAGGATGAATCTTCATTCTTTCGTCAACTTAGAAAACATTTGTCATTCATTTCCTACAGCCAGACTCTGTGTTAAACACTCATCTTACAGATGAACTCCCCAGGGTTTCAGCCATTAAAGAACGGGGGAAAGCAGCATGTGCTATGTGTCAGGAACCACGCTGGGAGCCTTCTGTAAATAATTTCATGTAATCTGCACTGTAGCCCTGAAAAGTAGGCCTGGCCCCCACCCGTGACAGTGGAAGAAACCCCCTCAGCGAGGCTCAGGCACTTCCTTAAGGTGATAACTATCTAAGAGCAACTCTTGGGCCTGCCTCGCTGTGCAGACACCAGCCCACGCTCTTGCCACAGACGGCCCCATGTCCTCCGTTCTGGAACCGGCACTGTGACGTCTCTGAAAACAGGGGAATCAAAAATTCTCATAGCATAGTCACGTGGCTTACAGTCAGTGGCACCTAGGATCTGATGGCCTCCTGTCTCAGTAAGGGGCAGAGCTGGAGCGCATGTCACGTCACCCTGGCACCAAGCACTTCTGCGCCCACAGCCTTGGGGGGAAGTAGACAAGGAGGCATGGGACTTGAAGGGGACCTCTAGGTGCTCACCACCTACTGAGCTGTTAAGCCAGGCCACCCTGCCCCCAAAGCCTTGGCCATCCCTGGGTTCCCTCTCCTCTTCCGACCTGGAAGTCATGGTAACTAGTAACCAGGTCCCAAAGGGTGGCAGAAACCAGGCTGACAAAGAACCCCATGACAAGCCACGAGCTCGGTTGGCCAGAGGCCCCAGCCCTCTCTTCGCCCTCACTGCCCCGGGGAGGGAAGGTGGTTGGAGACGCTCTCCGGGTGGAGCCCGGGGTTTCTGGAGCTGTGTGATGACGGTGGGCTGCTCCCAGCAGGAGGCGTGGAGGCTGTGGCCATCCGGCTGGTGAACGGCTCGGGCCCACACGAGGGTCGTGTGGAGGTGTACCACGACCGGCGCTGGGGCACCGTGTGCGACGACGGCTGGGACAAGAAGGACGGGGATGTGGTGTGCCACATGCTGGGCTTCCGAGAGGCCAAGGAGGTGTACAGGACTGCTCGCTTCGGGCAAGGTAAGGCGCTCACAAGGAAAAGGCCCTTCTCCGCTGTGAATCTCAGGGCTGGAGAGGGACCGCCATGGCCTGCTGGCCTGCTCTCCTCCTCCAGAGCCGGACTGGCCTGGCAGCAATCCTACAACTCTGCCAAGTGGTCCCTGGCTTTGCCTGAATACTTCCTGCCATCGAGAACTCCCCACGCTGGGGGCAAGCTCCCCGGCCTTCAGAAAGTTCTGTTGACGCATATGGGCCCTTCCCTGGGTTGTCATCTTGTCCCCGTCCTTTGTCCCACATCAGCAGCCCTAGTTCTGCTTCTTGTGTCTCCAGAGCGTGCCGAAGCCCTCCCCGGCCTGAGGACTCCTCAGGTCCATCCGTCTTTATCATCCGCTGCCCTCTGTCATTCTTTGTCATGACAGCGTTTGTCACTTAGCGCCAGGCTGTCCTCTAAACACAGCGCAGGGGGTAGCTCACTTAATCCCTGCAGAGCCGTGAAGTAGATCCAGATATTACCTTCCTTTTCCAAATGAGGAAGGAGAGGCTCAGAAAGTTTGCCTCGCCATTCCTGGGTCACGGGACTAGAAAAACAGTAGCCTGCCTTCAGAGTCCCTGCTCAGGGTGCCCGCCCCTGGCCACTCGGCTGGGCTGTGCCCGCCTGGCTCTCAGTCTTTCCTTCTTCAGACAAACACCACCCCACCCCCTTCTTGCCTCTTGCTCTCCATGTGGGTTCACCATGTGGGTAGCTTTCCTTTCAACATGCTCCAACATACCCGCCTTCCTGGGGAGCACCAGTCAGGGGACAGGCTGGGCTGGCTGCTGCTCTGACCCATCCATTCCCTTGCTGTTGAAGGGACGAGGGCTCTAGCCCGGCTCCAGGCTCCTTTCACCACATCAGTCTACCCTCTGTCTGCCGGCATGCCTCCCACCACCACCCCCAGACTGTCCAAGCACCTGCACCCGCCAGCCAAACACATTGCTGTGGGTTCTGACTCCTCCCCACGCCCATGTGGAGCACTGTACCCCATGGGGTTTGCACTTATTTCTGCACCGCTAATCATCATGCCTTTCCCCCCAAGGTGCTTCTAGTGGGCTCAGACTTCTCACCTCTCCGTTAGCAGCTAAGCATGTACACGGTGCACCGCCCAGCGACACGGGCCGCAGGGAGGACTCCTTGGACATCCACAGGCAGGGGGTGAACACCCACCATGCCACCCGCCTCCTCAACCAGTCGCACTGAGGAGAAGCCCAAGCCGGCACACGCACCTAGAGCGGGCTCGGCGAACTTTAGAGATGGAAGAGCCAGATCCTGTCGCTCACTAGAATTTACACATGATCCGAGAGCCAGAAGTATAGTTTTACAATCACATGCGATCACCAGGATCTGAATCATAGCCCTTAACATTTTAGAAATGAAACTGGGATCGTTTTCTTTTTCATTTCAATGTTCGCTTCAGAGCCACATGGACCTACTGAAGGAGCCGCCTAGGGCCCTTGAGCCAGACTTTGCCGACCACTGGGCTAGAGTCAGGGCCTGTGGACACCTGCTGAGCACGCTCCACCCCAGGCAGCTCTGTGCTGCCCATGGCCCTATGGTCGTGGGCATGCCCCTTCTCCACGCTGGGCCTTCTCCACATTTCCTCGTCTGTCACTTGAAGGGGTTGGCCAGCTCGCTGTGTGCGCTGTCCAGCCTGCTTCCTCCCAGGTTGAAGCTGCAGCTGTTGCCCACCTGTTAAGAGGACCAGGGGCAGTGGAAAGGGGTGTGGACTGACCTCCATTGCCAAGTTCTCCCTCTGTGACCTCTGGAGCAGCAGCTGGCCCATTTGGTAGCATGAAATGGAGCCAGGCTAGTCTGCTTGGTGTCTTGCCTGAGGCTGTGGACTGCCTGGCGTAGCCACCCAGCTTGCTGCGCTAGTGGCTTTGTGCACCTGTATAACGGACGCTGAGGCTCCCAGGCATCCTTTCCGGACAGGGGTATTGGAGCTGGGTGTGGTACAGAGCTGCTGTGGGTCCTTCCACCCCTCTCCTGTCTCCGCAACGCACTGTTGGGCTCAGATCTCCCACCTCCGGCGCATGGATTGAGAGAATACTTGTGAAATCCACTGAGATAGATGGCAGACAGCACCTGGTGATACCAGCACATCCTGGCCTCTCCAACAAAGGCCAGCACAATGCCGGTGGGGAGCTCAAAGGGGTCCCCAGCCCTTCAGGGGCAGCCCACTGGGAGAGCGCTGTTCTCCCACACAACGTTTTGGGCTCAATGTTAGCCCATTTTTCTCACAGAAAACAGACCTTGATGTTTCTGACAGGGAGGAGACACGTACAACGTGCTCCCTTTCCACTTATTTTGTGTTTGGGGCTCCAACGACGGCTTCTTTCTACTAAGTGAAAGCAAAACCATTTGGGGGAGAGAGAAAAAAAAGTGCTATTCACCCCAAGTGCTGGTTCGTTACAAAGACAGCCTAGCCTCGTGCCCACAGACTGTGTGCTGGGCTAGGGGTCCCCTTGGCAGTGATGACCCCTTCCACTCCTCCTCACAGGGGACCCCTAGAATTGCCACTTCATTCTGTAAACTTCACCAACGGGGCGCTTCGCATGCTTCCACGCATCTGTCGGATTTGCCCTGCCACTTCCCCATCATCCAGTAGCTGTTTCCACTTCGTATTCAAAACCCTGACAGCCGGCAGCATAGATGTGGCTCACAAAGCCCACAGAAGAAACGGAGGCTCTCAGAAGACAAGGGACAGGTAAGGCATGGGCTTGTCTGGTGCCCTCGCTAGGAGCCCAGGTGACACGCCGTCCTGCTTGGCACACAGCTTCTGGGCACCCACTCTGACAGTGTCTGTTCGTGCCACGCACGGTACAGTTCTCACCAGCGTTCGTGCGGTTCATGGCTGGTGTCCTGTCCTAGCCACCATCCATCTGTAAGCGGGGGCTTACATGTTGCTGTGATACAGAAGGGGTCTCCGTGGGATCTCCAGCTCTGGGAAGAAAGGCCTGGAAATCTACTTCTACACATCAGACAGTGGAAACCCCATGTGTCTCAGTGGTCTACCTGCAACCCACCACGGGTGTGGCTCAGAAACAGGCAGTGTTTCGTCCCACTGTGCACGGGGGTCACAGTGAGTTGGGGCCCCACTCCACAGCAGCTAACATGACCATCTGTGCCAGGATGCGGGCTGGGAATACAGAATGAGTTTGCTTAGTCCTCAACCGTCACATGTTCATTTTAGAGGAGGCATGAGACAGGTGCGTGGTTTCCAAACAGGGAGGGGTAAGGGTGAGGATACAATAGTGGCTATACCCACTTCTCCTGGCAGCAAGAGCTCTGGAGAGAAACAGCAACTTGCCATCTGGAGACCACAGCCTCCAACCCACCTGAGCCCTGCCTCACACCATACATTGCTCCTCAGTTCCCCGGGGCCTTCCAGCCCTGGGCCCCTCTGCCTCCTCTGTTTCTATCCACTCCCTTCTGGACATGCCTCCTTGCCTGCCAGCGAGCCACTCGGATCCATCACTCCTCACCATGACCCTCGGTGCTCTGGCTCCTGGCCGTTTTCTTGTACCCCACCTTCCTGAAAGCTACTTGTCCCTCAGCACCCTCTCCCGCCCAGCCTCCTCCCCTCGCTCCTACTTAGCTTCCCACTGGGCGCCAGCCTCAGCTTCTCTTGAGCTCTTCCTGCTTTGAGAGAACACTCGGGCGCTTCCGCTCCCACCCGCTCCCTTCCGCAGACCTAGATGTCCGATGACCTTCTAAGAGAGCACCACTCAGAGGACCACGTCAACACGGCACATGTTTCTCCTCACCAAACCCTCATGTCAAGGAACAGCACTATTTGAGTACGGATTAAATCGAATACCCCTAAAATCAGTGCCGGAATCCTTACCCCTCGTGGTACAATGGTCAAGTGCGTGGCCGCTGCCCTGAAAGTTGGCAGTTCCGGGGGAGGGAAAAACAAAGCCACGCTGACCAGCTCCTATAAAGCCTCGGGGACAGTTCTACTCTGTCACACTGAGTTGCCATGAATCAAAAATCAACTCGATAGCCAGCACCTAAGACTTCTAACATCCCTATGGTCGTTGCCCTGTCAGAAATCTGTTCTCTTTGCTGGTGCAGCCATAGCAGCCCAGGATGTGTTCGAAACCCAATGGCTTCTGAGCCACAGAAAAGATCCGGATTAGACAAAAGAACAGGCGAGGGCAAACAGAGAGACAGCTTGAAGATCACGGGAGAGGGGAGGGGGGAAGCCAGGGCCGCAGGTGCTGAAACCTTGATCCTCCCCTAGAGACGATGGAGAGATAGCTCTCCCCACCCCCACCCCCACCCACTGCTTACCCCAGAGCCAGTGCCCAAACCAAGACTTCGAGCCTCCTGAACCATAAGAAAAGGAACCCCTGCCCTTTAAGCCACTTGTGGTTTAGATAATGTCGCAAACCTGGGGACTTGTGGCATTTCTTTACCGCACCACCAGCAAACCAAGCCCGGCACTGCCTCACACAGAGACCTCCAAGCCAGAAGCCTGGGCATCTACACGCGCTCACCTACGCCCCCTATTCCCTAAGAGATCAGTCCCCGAGGCCTGCAGATTCTGCCCACTTGGTGTCTCTTGACTCTCTCCCCTCCTTTTCATTCTCCCTGCCCTGTCCTCAGGCACTCAAGCAGGTTAGAGCAATGGTTAGGGGCTGAGGCTCTGGCGGAAACCATCCAACTGTAGACGGATCTTTGCGATAGTAAGTGAGGTGGTGCGTGTAAAGCAATGAGCCGGAACACAGGGCACCGTTGTACCCATTTCCTGTACGTTGCAGGTGGCACATCGGGCAGAGCGAGTGTGGTGGTAGTCTTCTACTGGCTACTGAGCTCCCTCCTGCTACATCTCCACCTCTCCAGGCCTTCTGCTGCCTTTCCGCCTCGTGGCTGTAAGGGATCTTTCTAAAATGACCACCTGATCCTTCATGGGTTTGCATTGCTTCCAAGACCAGGTTCAGGGTCCTTAGTTTAGTGCTCAAGGCTCCAGGTTCTCCCGCCCCCCCCCACTCCCCCCTTAGCTTCACTGTCGGACAGGCTTATGGGTCTACTTCCGGTTCTCTAACACACATGTTTCCATATCTTCTCACGTCTGCTCCTCTGTCTGCAATGCCATTCCCCCTCCTTCACCTAGCTCATTCCCGGGCAGGTGTGAAAGCTCACCTCATGGATTCCCTCCTGAAGAAGCCTCTCTGGCTCCTGCCATCCTTCACTGCTGCCCCATGACAGACATAGCTGCTCTCTGCCCCATCGCACTTTTGTGCATAACCTTCTGAAAGCAGCACCCCCACGTTCCTAATCTTTGATGGGTAGGTGCTCATCCTGAGGACTTGCCCTTTACAACTCCAAACCCCAGAACCATGCCTGGGATGTCACAGGCACTGGCTAAGTGCGGGAGGGATGGAATTGCGCTGCCGACCTAACCTGAACTCCGAGGAAAAGGGGTGGGGCCACATCTGACTTCCTCCAGCGTCTACAGCTGTTGCTCCAACGCTGAGGTCAGACTTGTGTCCGCCCTCCATTGCGTTCCTGCTGTTTTGACATCCTGCTGTCTTCCCTGTAGCATTCTCTACCCTGGGGGTGTATCTGATCATGCATTGCAGGGGCCACACAGAACTCACAGTGCTCATCACTATGGGGTCTTGGGGAGTGAACAGTTGCAATTCAGGTGAGAACTGCTCAGGGCTCAGTTGTTCAATCGGGAGCGTTTCCTCTCTGCTGTGCCCACAGGCAGGCCTCTCTCCAGCCCTCTACATCAGCTTTGCCTCTGCCCTGGTTGGACAGAGCTGCCAGCGAGTGCCCAAAGGGCATGCCACTCCGCTGTAAGCCTCAATGTAAAGGCACTCAGCTTCAGCTCCATGATCAAGTGCCCAGAGTGACCCTACTCCCCAAGTTGCCTCCTACCCTAAAGCACTCAGATTTCCTTGCTCTGAGGGCTGGGAGGTGCACTGCTCTGTCTCATACTCCTGTTCTACTGATGCTGTTCCTCTGCCACCCTCCGGTGTCACAGCTGTTGGGGAGATCCAACACACAGGGAGGGATCTCGGGGTCCAACAGACACGCTCCACTGCGAACTCTTTTTCCTTGTCAGTAGTGAAAGTCTCCCCTCCCTCCCTCTTTGCTTCTGAGATGGCTTGTTTTATATCCAGCATAATTACCAGTCATTCATAGATAAATGATTTCATCTCATCTGTACCTTCCCCCTTTCTTTTTGCCCAGCCCATCAGGAGAGCAAGGTCGTTTTGGTGGGAGTAACAAAGGCGATGGCTAAAAGAGCCATATTAAATAATTTGCTGCATTGACTCAGATGTTGCCGATCCCTGGCAGCCGTCCCAGGGGTCTGGCAACATAATATTTTTCCTGGACAGAGCTGAGTGACTCTCTTACCTGTTTTCCTGGCAAAGTGAGATGAGACCCAAATGGGAGGAACTTGAGGGTGCTTTTTATTTTCAAGTTCATCCATAAACCATTGGAGAAGGAGTGGATACAAATAGGGAAGACAGAGCGAGTGGAGGCTGGAAAAGGTCACGGGGGCACCTTGTGGAGAGTGGGACTTGGCACAGCTGAGTGTTAGCGCTGGGCCAGCCGAGAAACTTCTCTGCGATACGGAGAGATGAAGGTAAGGACGGGTATAGAGGCAGACAGGCTTCTAGGTGGAAAGGGGTGGAGGGAATCGGAGGGTTCACATTTAATTATATTGTTATCCATATTCTTTGGCCGTTTTTCTGAGATAAGATTCAATTGCTTGGCAATGTTTTAGTGCAAAGGATCAGCAAATGGACCAGAAAGCAAGTATTTTGGACTCTGTGTGCCAATTTCTGTTGCTGTTCCTCAACTCTTCCACGGCGATATTAAAGTAGCCCTCCACTCTGTCATCCAGTGTGTGCGACTATGGTCAGGAAAACTTTATTTCCCAAAACAGGGGCCGGACTGGATTGGGCCTGTGGTGTGCCACCTTCTGGGCTCCATCGGTACGGTGGCCATATGGGGAACAAGTATGGAACTGACTGGGCATGAGATCCCCCATCATGGGCTCTCCACGTGTGAGGAGACGGGCCCATTTTGCTCATGTCACTCTCTCTGCCTCTCGCATCCAAGCCTGTGGGACTCACCGTAACTCCTTCCTACGACCTGTGTGATTCAATATAGCTATGGGAGCTCAAGTGTTAGCGCCATGAGGCAGATGTTTTTGTTGTTTGACTCTTTTTTTGTTCTCGGATGCATTCCAAACACCCGGAAGAGTGCTGAGCACAGAGTACCCTATCAAATAAGAGTGAACGATGGAAGGCCTGTCGGGGAGAAGGCAAAATATCCAGACAAGATGGCTCTCGTGCAGCCCGAGTCTTCTAAGCACCACCAGACCTGGGCTCTGGTCCCAACTCTGCTTCCTGAAGCCAGAAACCTGTGGCTTCCTGCTTCTCCCTCTGTAAAATGTGGGGCTGGGGTCGCCTACCGACTAAGCTGACACGGGCTGCTATTACGGAGCTCCCTCAGGGAACAGTGCCAGGGTCACCCGGAGCAGGGCTTCAAAGACTTCGCTCCACCTGGGTGCTGCTGATACTGCAGCCTCGGAGTCAGGTCTTGGGGTGGGTGGATCCTAAGTCTCTGACGTTCTGCAAGCTGATGCACCTGGTCCTCAGACCACACTTGGAATAACCCTCTGTCAGTTCCGGAGTGAAAGTGGGGGATCGGTATCCAGACTAGGTGAAGACCCTGCCCCCTGGACCTCATGCGATCTGCAAAGATCGTGTGCTGTCTTTCAGCGGATCCCTGAATTGTCCCGAAACTGCCCACACTCACTGCCGCCTCATAGCGACCTGAAAGGGTAGGGTAGACCTGCCCCTGTGAGTTTCTAATGCTGTAACTCTACAGGAGTAGAGAGCCCCATCTCTTCCCACAGAGCAGCTGGTGCTTTCGAACTGCTAGCCTTGCAGATCGCAGCCCAGTGAGCCACCACTGTGCCACCAGGGCACCTCTACTGCCACCGCAGACACTGCAGACACAAAGCCAAACTCCCCGCCATCGAGTCGACTGGGACTCATAACGGCCTGCGAAGGGTGCCCTGGTGGGTGTCTGAGACTGTGAATCTTGATGGGATTAGAGAGCCTGGTCTTTCTCCCGACAAGCAGTCAGTGGGTTTGAAGTGTGGAGCGTGCATCAGTCCGAGAGTCCGTGCTGCTAATGTAAGAAATCTAGGCTGTAGGAACCCTGGGGTCTCAGTGGGTACTGCCCTGAGCTGTGAGCCACAAGATCAGCAGCGTAAGCTCACCCAAAAAGATGAGTCTGTTTGCTCCCGTAAAGCTTTCTTCTTTGAGGAAAGTTTTGAAAGGGGCAGTTCTACGCTGTCCTATAGGGTCGCTGTGAACCAGCATCCACTGGGTGGCAGTGAGTTTGGGTTGTTTGTTGTTGTTGTTGTGTTCTGAGTTTTAGTCTCGCGGTGGCTACAACAATGGGCTCAAACAGCAACGAGGATGAGCATGACGCAGACTGGACATTGTGCGCGGGGGTCACTCTTATCAGAACCGACTCGCTGGCATGTAACAACAAAAACTGGCCTGTTTCATTCGTTCTTCCACGTCTGCCGCTGGGCGTTCAGACTTGCTGTCTGCGTGTTGGGGCTGGGGAACCTCAGGTCTGCTCTTCATTTGTCAGTCTCCGCCAAGTTTCTCTATTTGCTTTGGGTGTGACTAATCCCACAGGCCTCTCGGGCCTGAGCCTTTTCCTGGGTAATTTGTAAACTGACGTGTTTCCCAGGAGACAGTTAATCTGTGAATTATTGCTCTGCCTCAAAGAACTTCTTGTGTAAGAGGCAACGGGTATGCCGGCCAGGGACGGAGCAGGGAAGAGGCTCTGCTGAGCAAACATCGTCCAAAAAGATGACCAGGAGACGGCCTCCCAGCTCTCTGTCCCCAAATTCACTGCAAGGCAACCCCCGCGGACAGCGTATGTCGAAATCTCTGTATAGCAAAAAGACGTCTGAACCGTAGCTCACGCAGTTATAGACGTGGGCAGTGAAAGGGTTCAGATGTTTCCCTACCATGAACTCCGCTGTGCAGGGATATGACTGGTGCAGTTCAGGAGTGCGTGACAGAGTTTCACAATTTTAGTACTTAGTCCTCGACGTCGCTCACAAATGGAAGGATGACCCCATGTGTGACCCGAGTGACCGCTGGCAGATGGCGCCGTGTGGCTGGGAGGACTGGTCAGCTGGCTCTCTGGGCAAGGAGACCATCTTCTCTTTGTGGGATTCGGGCAAGGTACCAAACCCACGGCCACCAGGTCGACTCTGACTCTCAGCAACCCTAGAGAGGGCTTCCAAGGCTATAAACCCTTAGGGGAACAGATAGCCTCGTCTTTCTCCTACATAGCAGCTGGTGATTTTGAACTGCTGACCTTGTGGTTAGCAGTCCTGTGCTTACCAGAAAGCACCACCGGGTCTCCTTGGATAAAGTCCTACTAAACCCAAACCAACTTTTTGTAGGATTTTGTTCATTTTCAAAGCCTTCTCTACTACGGGCATCGTTCATCTGAGACATTCGAGGTGCCCCGCCAGTCATACTTGTCAGAAGGTGCCCCAGCTTCTGACATGGGTCCTGATGCTTTGGTTGGCAGGTAACAGAACTAATAGATGATGGAGAGACCCACTCACCCTGTGTGCCCATAACGCACCCCGGTTTACTGCTTCAAGCCCCTCCCAGTTTGAAGCTGCAATGGTCACACTGGCTGATGCTGGGATGTGAATCCAGGTCTGGCCTGCTGCGAGGCCCTGCTTCTTCCTGGACACCAGGGTCTGGTAGACTTCGGTGCATCTGTGCATAGTCACCTTGTGAAACTTACGACCCGAGAGAGTGTGCGTGGGACAGCCCTCCTGCTGCCCTGCTAATGCCCAGGCTGCTGGTACTGTGAGCAGCCTGGCACTTTGTGCACAGCATGTGCACCTTCTGTTTGTTTACCAACCCCCTCCTCTTCCTGAGAGGTGTTTTTATAAAATGCTACCTGTGGCAACAGCAGCAGTTCTGTCTGTCTGTTTGTTTGCTGGAGAAAGCAGTGACCAAACAAATGGAGAAGGCACACATCATTTGTGTAAACAGGTGGTGCTTCCCTTTGGAGCCTTGAAGTCTCCTATCCGGGCGCCACCATCTGCACCCAGGCACAGCCATCATCCCAGATAACCAACAGATCCGGGCATCTGTGGGGCTCCTGACAACTTCTGGAGCACCCTACTACCCTCTGCTTGACCCTCTGACCCTAAAAAAGCCCTCTCCGTGCCTCAG
>NW_022103906.1:16864024-16884106 GCF_000313985.2 Echinops telfairi
GGGGGGGACACCTCAGTGCTAAATGCCTGCCTCTCAGGGCCAGATCCAAGGAAGTGCTAGTACCACTCTGCCGGGGCACGCTCAGGCCGCAGGTTGGCTCTCCTAGGAGCTGGATGAGCAGGGCTTGTTGTAGGCCGAGTTGTCAACTAGATTGTCCTGTTGCTATTGTTGTTGTTAGGTGCCTGGAGTCGGTTCAGTTCTGACTCATCGTTGACCGTGTCCAAAAGAGCGAACCACTCCCCGGCCCTGCGCCATCACATTTATTCTTACATTCTGAGCCCACTGTTGCAGCCACTGTCTTAATCCACCGCATCCTCTCCCCGACTCTCCTTCACCAAGCATGCTGTCCCGGTCCAGCGACTGGGCCGCCTCATGCTAACACAGCCAAAGTAAGTGAGAGGAAGTCTCACCACGCTCACTTCTGAGGAGCTTTTTCTGGCTCTACTTCTTTCAAGACAGACTTGCCGATTCCGTTTGATCTTCCTGTGGTCCCTGGTGACCTGGCAAAGCTTCCAGGAACACGGCAGTACCTCAGCCACCCCGATCTGACAAACTGACAGACAAGCGGTGGTAGAATGTCTTAGGATGTTCGTACATATCATTCAATAAATGTCTGATCTTAATGTGGAATTCGAGACCTCTTGGCACTCAAGCGCCACTGTTTTGGCCTCTTGGAATAGCACGATCCACTTAGAAGATTAGAGGGAGCATGAATACTGACACACTTGGCTGAGGGACCTGGGACATGGACTGACATTGCTTCTCTGATTAGACAGTTCGTCCTCAAACGCTGCAAGATACCGTGTCTCAAAGGCTCCGCGGTAGCGCGTGGAGCATGGCCTAGAGGCAGGAGCACTTCGGGCGACTTCACATACCTGCCGGCGGTGGCGTAGCGCCCTTCCTTTCTGCGCTCCACCTTTCTCCTTAGAACCTGGTTTGGGTTGTTTTTCAGTAAATACCTCCCTCCCAGCACCACTGTGAGGACGGAGGAAGCTAACTATGCATAAGATGCCGCACACACGCATGAACGTGACTGGTCACCACTACTGCCGGCACACCAGTTGCTGTGTTTCTTCCCTCAACCAGACGAGGGGAGAACAGGAGTTCTCGGTTGGGGAAGCTGCAGATGAGAGGGGGGCCGCCCCGCAGAGCCTGCACGGGAGCAGCAGCTCCGACCGGTCCCCTCCTTCACGCTAAGACACCTGTTGACTTGTCTCCACAGGCACAGGGAGGATCTGGATGGACGATGTCGCCTGCAAGGGCACAGAGGACAGCATCTTTCGCTGCGTCTTCTCCAAATGGGGGGTGACCAACTGCGGACATGCCGAGGACGCCGGCGTGACATGCAGCAGGCCCTGAAAGGGGGCTCAGCCCAACGTCCGGGCACTGCGGAGAGCCTCCTTCTGGCGCTCCTGAGCTGGAGGGATCGCTCGGGGGCCATGCCTCTGCCCATGTCTCTGCCCGGCCCGTGCAGCCACCCACTCCGCATACTGCTTGTCCCGGGACCACGGTGGCCTGTCGTCATTCTCCGCTTGGGCATGTGCACTCAAGTGCACTCAGACCTACTGCCACTCTCTCCCTCCCACCTGGGCCCACTCGAAGCCCGGCCCCGGGGGTGGCTGGTATTTCCTGGCCTTCTCCGCACCACGGCGCAGTCCTCGGATTCCAGGCATTTGGGGGGTCTGGGGGTTCCACATGGGTGCTGAGAATATGTTAGGCCCGTCAAGCAATGGACCGTTCGTTCTTCAGGTAATTCCCAGACCTCAATTAGCCCAA
Organism: Echinops telfairi; assembly: GCF_000313985.2. Lineage (NCBI taxonomy): Eukaryota > Metazoa > Chordata > Mammalia > Afrosoricida > Tenrecidae > Echinops > Echinops telfairi. The sequence goes on from NW_022103906.1 coordinate 16,865,801, forward strand.
AGTTTCCACATCTCTCCTTCAGGAAGAGGCAGCACTGGATCATTTCACGTCCCATGTGGCTCTGCAGGGTTTGGGGGAAGTGACCGAAGGGAGGCGGGAATGCCAGTTGCCTGGAGGATTGAAGCAGGATTTGGAGAGGGGAGAAAAACAAACATGCATTCAATACCCACCACGGTGTGCTCATGGGTATCTTGGGTGCCACGCCCACTTATCTGTCCACGTGGCGGCATTCCTAGGACGCATGTTAGCCTGGGGACGACCTGACTCCAGGTAGCACTCCACTGACCCACTCACCGGATCTCCGCGTCTTAGTTTTCAGGATGACCAGTTTGCCTCGTCTGCACCTTAGTCTATCTTTGCTCGGCTGGAAAACAAGGCCCGGGGGCAGGGCATGTGCAACAGAACTCTTCCTCCCCAAACCCTGCAGGGTGGGAGTGGAGGGGCTCCAGGCGGGAGGACGGTGGGTTTGGAGGAGGGGGGGACTGTCTGAATGAACTTGAAGTTGGTGCTCCGTCATCGGGCAACCAGGGTTAGAAACTCAGACGACTCGGCTGGGGACAGATGATGATATCACCCTTTCTGGACTGTATTGCATGTGATCCCGGGCACAGGAGAGGGCATCTCCCAATGGGATGCTGTAGGGCTGGCAGGAAGTGCGGAGTCCCTCTCACCTCCAGGGGGAAGAAGAAGCCAGGAGGCCTCTCTGCAGGAGACCGGGAAATGAGTGTATCTTCTGCTTTTCACACCAGGAGGTGCCCCTGTGAGGGTCTCACGCACCCACTCAGGCCTGGGACACACAAGCTCCTGTGCTAGCAGGGTGGGCATCAGCCCCAACAGGCTCCAAAAGGGAGATCCAGGACCCTCCAGGTGCAAGACGAGCAAAGTTCCCGGCTGACCCCCAAACCGATATGTTGTATTGGTCATTTTCTGCTTATGATATGCTTGTTTTTCATTAATGTCATTAACGATCAGAGACTCTTCTTCGGACCAACCACTGTTTACATAGCACGCAGGTACCCAGGCATCATTTCCCAGAGCCAATATCTGTATGTATCTATCAACATAGCACTCTTTACGACAGAGCTCAGCACGCTGTTGCCAAGTTTGCTTTTTTTTTTTTTTAATGATAGAGGCGAAAGATGTCACATTTTACAAAATAAATTCCCATGTCAATTCTGGGAAATAATCCAGTTTACTTTTTCCACTTGATCTTTTTACTTGGGAAAATGCAAGTCCTGTCTGTGTGACACTCAATAAAAACAAAAATTGAAAAGGGTTTACGCCTAAAAAATGAAAGTCTAACTAGTTTACACGCCGCTTGAGAAGACTTAGAGATCATGAAGCTCTTTTTCAGGGACAAAAGGCAATTAGGCATGGCCTAAAATAAATGAGACCTTTTGTAAGAAAGCATCTCAATAAAGCTGAAAACATGCCACTTAACCAGCTTCCCAGCACATTCGTTCTTTTCCGATCACAGTGCGTGTGGGGAGGACTGCTGGGAGCTGGGTGATCTGATGACTTTGGGTGGGAATGGGTAGGATGGGGAGCATGTGAGAAGCTGTCCTCATTCTGGAGGACAATGGCTAGTCTAATCCAAGAACACCATGAGACCTGATGTCTTAAGCCTTCATGCCCAAAGGAAATGAGTCCCAAGCAGCCATCCGGTGACCAAGTCCATCTTATGAGAAGACTAGTTTGGGAGCCCGTGAAGAGCCACACCGTGCTTCCTCGATGCCAGAGTTCTGGCTTTGGAATATGCTTCCCTCTGGAGCTGGATTCTAACTGTCAGTCATTATAACTCCCACAGGGGAGTCCTGAGCTAGGTACGAGGTCTGAGAAGTCACTGAGGCTCATTATCTAAGAACGCCCAGGCACAGGATTCTAGTAGCTGGATGGGAGCACTCCAGGCCACGGCACCACTGGCCATGCTCCCAGCATTGCGGCAGTGCTCAGTCATGGGGCCATCGGGCTGAAAGCTTGAGTCAAGAGGCTCAGATGACTCAGCGGTTTGGTGGTGATGACATAGCCCTGCCCAGACTTTGGAGGTGACCCTGTGGTCAGGAGACTGGCCCCAGCCTCGTGGGGAATTATGGCAATTTGTTAGAAGGAGTCACCCGAGGAAAATCCACAGAGGAAGCAAACACCCTGTTTGCTTCCCTCTAAAAGACCTCGTGGTGCCCTCTAAGTCATTGTGGTTTCCATTCTGTAAACAGCCACCCACGGAGACAGACAGACGCCCCTCTTTCTACCTACCCTCGTGCATCAAAGTCCATTGTCTTTGGGCCTGTGATTACAGAGCTGGAGAATCATAGCCACTGGAATGGACTAGATGCGTATAAAAGAGTTACAGCTTCCTCAACCAGAGGTGGCCCTCACATTTCTATAACATGGTGTGTTAGTCCAGGTAGACTAGAGAAACAAATCCAGATGTGTATAAGAAAGAGCTTTATTTACAAGAGCAATTTAACATTGAGAAAACATCCCAGCCCAGTCCAGATCAAGTCCATTAAGTCCGATATTAGCCCATATGTCCAATACCAATCTATAAAGTTCTCTTCAAACTCATGAAACACGTGCAATGACACTGAATGCAGAAAGATCACAGGTCAGTGGGTGGTAGGTCTTGTGGATCCAGTGGTAGCATAAGCATCTCAGTGCTGGAGTGGGTCTTCACGTGGCTCCTCCAGCTCCAGGGCTCTAGCATAGCACCATGTGTCTTGTCATCAGGAATATGAAGCAGAGAGTGTGTGTGTCCTGAGAGTTAGCACCTCCAGGTGAGGTCATCAAGCAGTGACCTGATCAACAGGCTAAACCCCTTCACTCTTAGTAGCCTCAAGTTGGCACCAGATTATGTAACTACCACACATGGCAAATATGTTCCTATAAAACGTGTTCTATAGAATTTCAAAAAGTTTGTCATCTTGGTTTAAGCATAGTCCTCCTTTCAACCCTTCATAGAACATCTTTTTCTTCTCCCTTCCCTTTGACCCTTAGCTGGTTAGAGCTGACATTCAGTTACTGAATGGAACTTTTTAAATTCTATATCCTCACCTGACTACCTACCTGCCCCACCACTCCCAGTGCAACTAGAGTAGGAAAAGAAGTGTGCAGTCCCCGGGTTGTGCAAGCCATGAATGCACTTAGCTGCCAGCTGAAAGGTTGAAGGTTGAATTCTACCCACAGGCTCCTCAGAAGGAAGGGTTGGCTGTCTAGGTCCAAAACATCCAGCAATGACCCCCCACCCCCACCCCCCAACGCTGTTGTCAATTGACACACACAGGCCCACCAGGAGGAAGAATCAGCTCCATGACAACTGACTTGGTTTTTTGAAGGAACTTTCAAGAAGAACTTCCCATCCTTAGATAATTTTTCCACTCTGGCGGGAGGCAACTAGAGCAATTCCCAGCTCTGCGTGAGCAAGGATCATGGATTGTCCTTTCCTCCGAGACTGTCCTGGCCGGCCTCCCAAGGGGCACTCAACATGCCCACATTGGTATTCAGCCAAAGAATCAAGAGAACTCTTGTGTGCATTTCTGGAATGTTTTCTCTTGTGTTACTGGGCCCTGTAAACTCTAGCCATCATGGCCTCTTCTCTCCCCAGTCATTGTCTTCACACTGCAGTGACATTAACTGACCAGTGGGACCCCCTTCCTGTGGCCAAAAGTCAAGACAGAGATCCGCTCACCTCCCCTCTCTCCGCTCGTCCTTCCTCAAGGCCACAGGCCTGTGCGCCCTGTTTCCCAATGTCTGACAATGTGCGCTCCGAGGGTTTGTGCAAGGTTCTGCCTGTTCCAAAGGGAGGAGGAGTCTGGTAATTACTCTCTCATGGCCGGAAACAGGAGTCCTCCCTTTGGGTATTTTCCTAGTCAGAGAGAATTATAAGGGAACAGCCTCATTGTTCAAACACAGTATGAAGGGGCTTGGCAAAGACGAGCTTTGGAGAGAGAATGTTCAGGCGGGAGAAATGTCTGGACAAGGGAGGCCTTCCACCTCAGGTTCTCACTCCCCCATCACTGCCCCACACGGACACACACAGGCTCCTTTCCAAGGACAGCCTCCCCCCACCCCCCCAATTCTTGCTTGGCTCTTCTTAGTACTGGCAGAGTTAAGCTATGGATGAGCAACAAAGAAATACTTTCAGGAAAATACAAACATCTTCAAAACAGACAACAAGTCTTGGGCCCTTCAGCAATTACTTAAACTAGGGTCCCCTATGGCTCACTCTCAGTTCCTGTCTGTGCCCCCAGCATGGGGTCGTTTTTTATTTCCTGTCTTGTCTTCTCGACAAACAGACACTAGAAACAGAGGGAGGAGGTGGGAGTCCTGGCGTTACATCATGAGGCGTTACATCAGTGGCATGAGGCTCAGTGCACATGACTAACTGACTGAAGAACTGCTTTGTAAATCTTCAAACAATTCACCAAAAAAGTGAAGAAGGAAAACGAGACCGGAAAGAATATGCTGAGACTGGCACCCACCTGGCTGTCCTCGCGGAAACCTCATCCTTCAACAACGGGAAGATCCAGCTCGGTTTTAATGGACACAGTGAATGAGTTTTCCCTCCCTGGGAAAACTTCCGTCCCACCCAGAGGGAATGGTTTTGACAAAGTTTTTCCCTTTCAAGAATTTGCTTGTTTCCGGAGAAAGTAGTTATTGAGTGTCCCCCACGTGCAGGGAAGCCCTGTCTGAACCACAGGAGATGTAGTGATGAACCAGAACATTTGGTCCCTTCCCTCAGGGAGCCTCCATTCTGGCTCTCAACCACCCTTGACCTGGTTTCTGTACAATTTTAACGACATAAGAACAATGGCATCTACTACAGGAAATGATAAAGGTGAAAAGGGGACAGTTATGTGGAACAAAACTGTCGTTTTGTAGAACTTTCAAATGCCATCATTAGTGATCATTAGTTAAACAATAACACAGGTGGCCCTGGTTACAAGAATAATCAACCACTTGAGATGGAGATGATTAAACACTAGAATTTCATTCCTTCCAAATAGTAGCCGATAAACAGAGGTCATATGACAGAAACAACATTCATGGGCCTTTCCTGTGTGATAGGTTCAAAGGGCTTCCTAGGAAGGAAACTTTGAAACTTTCTAACCAGTGGATCTATTCTAAACATCCCAGGTACACTCGAGGGGCAAGGGGGCACTGAGAAGCTCTTACTCTCACTGGAAACATTGGAACTCTCTAGCACTGCACACGTACGTAGCACGAGGAACTACAGTACTGGAATTCCGAGACGTCAACTCTAAGGAAGGTGCAAATGAAGCTCTGAGCTCAGTGATGTCCGGACACAAAATGTCTTGAGTTCCTGGGTCTTCCAAATGAGTTTTACAGAAATAATTCCACATTCAGTTATGTTATAATGACCTTATAAGGAAATGTGCAAATACGTGGAGTTAGAAAACCGAAGGGGAAGCACATCCTTGGCGTTTCTCAAGCTGATAGGACTGAAGACAAATTCATGCTTTGACTTGAAATCTTAAAAGATTTTATGAGGGGGAAGATCAGCAACTGATATTAGGGGCTAGAGTGGGAGGCAAATGTTTTGAGAATGATGAGGGCAACAAATGTGCATATGTGCTTGACACAATGGATAGATGTATGGGTTGTGATGAGAATTGTACGAGCCCCCAATAAAATAATTTAAAAAAATACCAAAAGGTGAAAAAAAAGAATGAAAACAAAGATAATTAGCTCTTAAATTAGAGCCATGTTAATATATGCTTGTTTCTACATTAAAAAAAAAAAGATTCTATGGGCAAAATGTTGAATGATGCAGGAAACATCAAGAGGAGATAGGATGAAGACACACAGTCACTGAATCCAAAAGAATTGGTCAGCGTTCAACCATTTCAAGAGGTATCATCTGACCAAGAACAAGTGATACCAAAGGAACAGGTCTGAGGTGTACCAAAGGCATTGGCAAAAAATAAAGCTCCAGGCACTGACAGATGACCAAGACAAGTGTTTCAGCGAGCCGAAGCTGTGCTGGAAGCATTCACTGCCCGACTGGAAGTGATCTGTACTTGAGCCCGCTTCAATGTGCCCATTTCCACTTTCAGTTACACAACCCAAACTGGAAATGATAAGATCATATCATCGACATCGTGCAAAAACCCAATGTGCTGACAATCATTTAAAAGCAGTTGCAGCTGTGCATTGACAGGGAGTGGCAAGAAATACAAGCTGAATTCAGAAAGGGACGTGGAATGAAGGATGTCATTGCTGATAATGTATGGATCTTGACTAAATGCAGAGAATACTAGGAAAACATTTACCATGCTTTATTGGGAAAAGGAACCCTGGTGGCGTAGTAGTTACATATTGGGCTGCAACCCTCAAGGTCGGCAGTTCGGAACCACCTTCTACTCCGTGGGAGAAAGTCTAGGTTTCTACTTCAGTAAGGAGTTACAGACTCGGAAACCCAGAGGGAGCTGCTATGAGTCAGCATTGACTTGATGGGAGGGAGGGATGGAGGGAGGGAGGGAGTGAATGAAACAGTTGGTGTCAGAAACTCAAAGGGGCCATTTTATCTTGTCCCATAGGGTCACTATGAGTTGACATCAACTTAATGGCAGTGATTTTGGTTTGGGATGAGTTCTTATTGGGAAAAAGACAAGACTTTCTACTCTTGTAAAGTGTTGCAGTAATGGAAACCCACAGAAGCACTTCTACCCTGCCCCACAAGGTCAATGAGCCAGAATCTATTACAGTGAACCCTCGCCACTTCGCGCTTGGACGTCCGCGGCTTCACTCTATCGCGTTTTTTGCATAACAGCGCATGCTCTGTCATTACTGCCACTGATTGGCTCATACTGTACACGCTTGATGCCATAATACAATAAATAATAAATGATAATTGTAACATCCAAAATGTTTTACTGTATTTTCTCTTTTTCGTTTAATAAATTGGGTAATACGAGTGTAATGGTGACTAAAGGGTGTTTTTTCATGTCCTCTATGCTCTAACTATGAAAATATTTGATTTACAAATAAGGAATCCTACTTCGCGGAATTTCATTTATCACGGTACGGTCTAGAACCGATTAACCACGATAAAGAGGGTTTACTGTACATTGTAGTGGGTTTGTTTCCTTGGCTTTGGTGATTTGTTGACTATATAAAAGCATTCAACTGTGGGGATAATAATTAGCTGGATAAAATGATAAAGAATGGACAGCCTCCAACAATTATGCTCCTGCAGCATCTGTACACAGACCACGAGGCAGGAAGTTTCTGTTGCACAACGTAAAAACAGGAGAGTGTGTGTTAGCGTTGTAGTCTTTCACCGTACGCATTCCATCTGTACGCAGAGAAAACAGCCGAGCTGCTGGACTAATGGAGAAGAACATAGCATCAGGCTGGAAAGGAGGTTCATGACAACATGCAGACCTTGCCAGCTGAGAGCTAAGAGAACTTTAATTATTTACTGGTGAGAAGCCAAGCCTTCAGTATGGCTTATAACGCCATGTAAGGAAAACCCAAATCCTCGCATCTAAACCAATGAGCAAAATCTTCATCAACAGCATATTGCACTGATTTCATGTGAGTTGGATCTACAATTGGTGCCCATGGAGGCAGCAATCAAATCTCCTCCAAAAGACTGCTCTAAAATATCAATGAGCACAGGTACCACTTTGAGAACTAAGATGTGCCTGACTCAAGCCGTGGTGTTTCCAATTGCCTTATATGCATGCAAGTGCTAGACAGTGAATTAGGAATATTAAAGAAGAATTGATGCAGTTGGATTATGGTGTTGCAAAGAATGTTGACTATAAAACAAACAAACCTGTCTCGGAAGTACAAGTGGGATGCTGTCCTTACCATCAAAAGTGGCAAAGCTTTGTTCCACATACTTTAGATGTAGTATCGGGAGGAGCCAGTCCCTGGAGCAAGACATCAAGCTTGGTGAAGGAGAGGGTCCGTGAAAAAGAAGAAGATCCTCAATGAATGGGTTGGAATCGTGGCTTCAGCACAGGGCTCAAACATAAAAGGATTGTGAGCATGATGTCAGGTCAGGTAGGGTTTCATCCTGAGGGATAGGGTTACAGGGAGTTGCAGCCAACTCAATGGCCCCTGAGATAGTTCAGGTTGATTGTGCCAACCTGGCTGACAAACACATGCAGGGCTAATTGGAGGGCGGAGAGATAAATGGCTTGGTGAGCCTCGCCTTTCTAGTTCTTGGGTCTCTTGCTTCCTGATGGTCAGACCAGGGTGCAGCTGCCCAGTTCCCTGCTTCAGCTGGCAAGACTCAATTCCTGCAAGACATCCCCAAGGAGAAGCCACCTGGACCTACCCCGATGCAGCCCTGGGTGCGGAAGCAGCTGTGTGGAGACCCTTGCCAGTGCTGAGATGCTTACACACTCACTGACTCAGCTTTCCTCCTGCAGTAGGCATCACTGTGTGTGTTTTGTGAGATGGAGGAGGGCTTTGTGGATTGGTGGCGGACATATGGGCTAATGTTAGACTTGTGGGCTTGGGCAGCACTGGGTTGGGATGTTTTCTTAATGTACCCTTACCCTTGATATAAAACTCTCTCTTATACATGAGTTTCTGTGGAATTGTTTCCCTAGTTTACCCAGACTAACACAGCACCTAATGATAACAACATATCATGAACGCACACACGACCGAAAGTGTAACCATAGGTGTGAATGAGCCCACGCCAAGTCCTTTCATCAGGACCAACCCAGGCACTCTGTGATCCCCAAGCAGCTCCCTGAAGAGGATGAAGACGGGCTTAGTCTAGAAGATCTCAGCTCTTTACGGCACTTAAAAAGAGTGAGGTGAAAGGAATGTTATGAGAGCCCATGATCTTATGACCTTGTTGCAGCACAAAAATGATCTCCTGGGTCATATAAAACATGAAGATACATCTAAAAGCACTGCCAGAAACATCATGGCAACTTTTATTAAACAAAAATACCAAATTAGAAGCTGTTGTTTCTAACACATCCTCCATGTAGGTCAATACACTTCTGAAGGTGGGGTTTGCATCTTTCTAGCTCTTCCCCCAAGAACTCTGCCTTCTTCAATTTACACCTTCTCAGCACGGTGGCATTCCAGAGGGGCTCACATCATGTATATTTCCAATGTGTTTTGAGTTTGGGGAACAAAAAGAAATCTGAAGGGGCAAGATCAGGGCTGAGGGTGAATGGACTACAATTTCCCAATGAGATTTTCGTAGGACAGGATGGCATGATGGGTCACAATTCCTCCGTGCTACTTTCCTGGCCTTTTCTCACCAATACAACTTAACGTTTTCTCAAGCCTTCATCATCATAAGCCCCCATACAGGCTATACCACCACCCTCTGAACTTAGAATCCAGCTTCCTACTTCCATAGTTTATGAGGTTGGCCACTCCCAGGCTCCCGCCCTGCTGAGACCCTGTTAACTTTGTGAATTTTGCTGATGCCAAGTGCTTGACTTGTTGTGGGCTTTCGTCTTGCACGCTGTGCTGGGAATATTTTACTCTAGTTGGATGTTGACTTTGTGACATTAATTCTAAGTCTGTATGGAAAATGCAGTACGAAACTGTGTTTAGTTTTACGAAGGATTGTGAGTGAGTTTGAAATGTTTGGTTTTGGCTCCAGTATTTGTACGCTTGTCGGTGGTCTACATTTATTTGCTCTGAAGCCACATGACTGTAGTGAAGTCTGTCTCTGCACTTAGGAGGCGACTCTAAAATGTATTTAATCTTTTATGACTCAGTTTACTCATAGTGGAAATAATAATTGCTTTACCACCTTGATTGTATTTTGAAAAGAATTGTTACATATGCAAAGCCCTCTTCAGCAGGTCAGTGATGTAATACATCCTAAGCAAATGCCAAAATAATAACAATGTGCTCCCATGACAATGCACCTGACCCAAGCCATGGCATTTTTATTTTTTCCATCCGTTTTATTGAGATATTATTCACATATCACACACTCCCATAGTTCAGTCATTTATATATATATATATATACACATATGTGTGTGTGTATATATATTTCACCACAATAAGTTCTAGAACATCCTCCCCTCTCCTATATTCCTTATTTGCTCCCCAATTTCTCTCTAATGCCCTCCCTCCCCCTGAATCCCCAATAAACCATTCCACTTGTTATTGCCTTTATAGATCTCCCTCTCCTGTGCTTCATATACTGGAAAACAACCCCAAATGAAGACATCAATATATGTTTTGAAAAAGAAAGGAACCAACAGCAATTTAAATATAAACCAGAGAAAAAAGCAGGAAATATTGAAAATGAGAACAACCCCAAAATGGGTCGAAATGGAGATCAAATGACCAAGTGCCACATCTTAACCTAATTGCATCTGCCATAATCACGTTGACAGCAGTCTCTGTCTAATAGCAAGGTTATTCACCTCCCTCAGCTGTAGTCAGAGGGGACCCACCAGCAGCTTGACCTGTGTAGGAGCCCCGCAGATGGATTTTGGGTTCCCACTGTCTTCCAGAGCCTTCTGGAAAATGGGTGTTCACAATCTAAACACTGATTCTTTTCCTCCGTGCATAAGGTTTTCATGGAAGCAGCAGTCAAGAGATTAAAAGAGGTATTATATGAGGTAAATCTGCTGCACAAGCCCTCTTTAGAGAATTAAAGAGCAAGGATGTTACTTTGACGACTAACACGTGCCTGACCCAGCCCATGATACTCTCCATTGCATCAGATCCATGTGAAAGTTGAACGTTAAAGGAAGACTGTAGACAAATCCGTGCGTTTGAATTGTGGCACTCGAGAAGAATATTGGAAGTACCATGGGCTGCTAAAAGGACAAACCGGTTTGTCTCAGAAGAAGTAAGGCCAGAGTGCTCCTTAGGGACCAGCCCCTGGAGAATGACATCATGTTTGGTACAGTGGGAGCATGGCGAAAACGAGGAAGACCCTCGTAGATGTGATTGCTACAGTGTCGGATCAATGGGCACAGGAGCGATTGTGAGGATGGCGCAGAGCCACGCAGTGTCTTGTTCTGTGGTGCACAGGGTCACTCTAAGTAGGCACTGACCGGACAGCACTTAACATAAACAACAACAACAACCTTTCCCTCTTTTGGATTTTGTTATTATGATCTTTGGATTAAGTTGATTGCTCATTTAAATGGCAGCTTGTTTGAGTGCAAGCCTTTAAGACACCCAAACCCCAAAACCGAACTCACTGCCATTGAGTCATTGGCGAAGCCTAGCAACACCCTGTGGGTTTCTGAGAGCGTCACTGTTTACAGGAACAGACAGCCCAGTCTTTCTCCCTTGGAGTTGCTGGTAGTTTTGAACTGCTGGCCATGTAACTATAACACCAGGACTCCTGTAAGACCCCAAGAGAACACTTTTTCTTTTTGATAGCCAGGCACCAACTGCTTTTTTCACCACGTTTTGTTATAGCACCCATATCTTCAGTGATCGCTTCACAATGGTGAACAGTGAGCACAGCCAATTTTGACATGCATATGTTGTGGCTGGGTTAGGAGCATGTGAAAGCTGGGCATTAGATAAGAAAGACCAAGGAATTATTGATGCATTTGAATGATGGTGCTGGTAAAGAATATTGAAAATACCGTGACTGCCCAAAGTGCCAACAAATCTGTCTCGGAAGAAGTGCAGCCTGAATGCTCTTAGAGGCAAGGATGGGGAGACTTTGACTCCCGTACTTTGGAGGTGTTGTCAGGAGAGACCAGTCCCTGGAGTTGGCCATCAGGCTTGGTACAGCAGAGGAGCAGTGACAAAGCGGAAGACCTTTGCCGTGGCCAATTGGCACGGCGGCTGCATCGATGGGCTCAAACAGAAGAACAATTGTGAGGCTGGCTCAAGACTGGCAGTGTTTCCTTTTGTTGCACACAGGGTCGCGACGAGTCGGGACCAACTCATGACACCGAACAACGACAACGACCCCCCTTATGTCCACTGAGAACTCCCATCCAGAGCACCCCTTTGGAATCCTCTCAAAACAGTCATCATAACCTTCGGAGATCACCTCTCTGTCTGAAATTCCATTGTCCCCACAGATCTTCTAAGAAGGTACTGTTTTGATGGTCCCTTTTGGGGGGAAGCCACCCCACTGAGAGTAATGCCAGTGAATTCTTCAGAGACCTTGTCTGCAGCCAGCCACTGATTGCAGTGTCATGTTTAAAGACAGTTCATTTGGAATAAACCTGTGCATATTTGAAGTGGGACCCTGTTAGGAATATAGTTCCACTTGCCCTTGTTCTTGGCGTATCTTCCCATATTAATCCTTCGCCAAGAGAGAAGATCATAGCTTTTGTCTTACTGAAATCACCCTATGATCTTCTCTCTTGGCAAAGGATTTCAAACCGAACCATTTCTCAATATAATGTCTTCTTCTAAAATCATTTGATGTGTTTTATTCTTGAGCCACAAATTAGGCTTCGGAGGAAGTTGTTTGATATTTGGGTCTGTATAAACTTATGCCGAGAAGAATGGTAGGCAAATCCCCCACAACACAAGCTAATCATGACTGATGGAGCAACACTTCCTGAATGAAGATTAAGAGCCATGAACTACTTGGGGTGAATTTATTTCCTATGTTATCAAGCTATAATCAGACCATTATCTTATTTCTTCCATGTATTTCTGAGACATGGTTACAGATGAAAAGAGAAAACTAGAGAGTTAAGAGCCCTGTCTTACATGTCACCCTACTGGGAGACTTCTGGAGTCGCTTAGTGCAAGGCCGAGGACAAGTTGGGCCCCTGCATTTACACAGGGATGGGGGCAGGAAGAGAGGTATAGGGGGAAATCAGGAACTATGTTGGGTATGTGTGAAATCTGGGGATTTCTTAGAGGATTTGGAGTTTTGAGATGGAGAACCAGAATTTCATATAAACACATTCAGACAAGGGTGATTGGAACCAGTTTATGAGACTGTGAGCTTTTATGCTTATTACTAACTTCTTAACTACAATTCTAGGCAAGATTCCATTGTGTAAGAGCGTCTTTGAAGTGTCACTCTGATGTTGGTTCTGTATGCACTCGCCCGGGTCCCTCACCCTGGAACATTATGCCTTCAGTCAGGGTAATCTGTCCAGTGGCACTTGTTGAAAGGTTGAAGGTTGAAGTCTCTCGGGGGCACCTGGGAAGAAAGGAGCCATTGGAAGTTCTGTGGAGCAAAGTTCTGCTCAGACACATATGGGTTGCCACAAACCAAAGTCAACAGCAACTAGTTTTTCTTCATCAGAGAGAAAAGAAAGAATCTGTACATGTGATGGTGGCAAGGGCAGGGGGAGGCTATTAGAAGATATTGTTTCTAAAATGTATTTTGCACAGTAGCATTTTCCCAATCACATATACAAGTGAACCTTAAATTCACCACCACCCCAATTTCAATATCTAATCCATTAAGGATCCCTGGTGGCGGTGTGGGTTAGGTATTCGGTTGCTAACCACATGAGCAGCAGTCTGAACTCACGAGCTTCTCAAGGGGAGAAAGCTGAGGCTGTCTGCTCCTACAAAGATTTAGACTCTCGGAAACCCTGCATAGGGTCACAATAAGCCAGAAGCCACCACTTGTCTGTACCATGGTGGCTTGTGTATTGCTGTGATGCTTGAAACGATGTCACTGGATCTCAAATGCCAGCGCCCAGAGTGACCAGGCTGCAGTAGAGCTTGCAGACTAAGAACAGCTGATGAAGAAGGAATAGCTGGTCCACCTCAGAGGAAATAGCTGCTGACAACCTTATGCATAGCATGGAAGCATTGGCAGAGACTAACGGAAGACCTAATGGACAGAAGCAGGATGTTGTTAGGGATCAGGTCAGAAGGCACTCAGAATATGACTGAGGAAGAGCTGGTGCATGTCAACCAGAACGAAGTGGAGTAAAGCCTGTGGGGGAAAGCCTTTGAGACCTTCATTTGCTGGTGGGGCACCACAACACGAGAAGGAACCCCTGCAACCATCTACTAGTAATTGGAATTTAGGATTACAAAGTAGGAATCCAGGAAATTTGGAAGCCATCAAAAATGAAATGAAGTGCATAAAGATCTATATCCTAAGCATTGGTGAGCTAAAATGGCCCGGTATTTGGCCATACTTATTTAATCTGCATGCTGAGCAAATAATCAGAGAAGCTGTAGTATATGAAGAAGTATATGTAGTATATGGCATTAGGATTAGAGGAAGGCTTAGTAACAATGTATTATATGCAGATGACCCCACCTTGTTTGCTGCAAGTGATGAGGACTTAAAGCACTTGCTGATGAAGATCAAGGATTGCAGCCTTCAAAGAAGAGACCAAATCCTCACAACGGAACCAACAGGTAATAGCATGATAAGCGGAGAAAAGATTGTCAAGCATTTCATTTCGCTTGGCTCCACAATCAGTGGTCATGGAAGCAGCACTGAAGGGATCAAACGGTGTATTGCATTGGGCAAATTTGCTGCAGAAGAACTCTTAAGCTATTGAAAAGCAAGGGTGTTTGAGGACTAGGGTGAGCCTGGCCTAAACCATGGTATTTTCATACTGAAGAATCAATGCATTTGAAGGATGGTGCTGACAAAGAATATTGAAAGTACCAAGGACTTCCAGAAGAACCAGTAAATCTGTCTTGGAAGAAGAACAGCCAGAGTGCTCCTTAGAAGCAAGAATAACGGGACTTCATCTCACGTAACTTCGGACAGGAAAGGCCAGTCCCTCGAGAAGGACATTGCGCTTGGTAAAGTAGAGGGGCAGCAAAAAGGAGAAGACCCTCAATAAGATAGAATGATACTGTGGCTGCATCAGTGGGCTCAGGCATAAGAACACGTTGAGGATGCCACGGGACCGGGCAGTGTTTTGTTCTGTTGTGCACAGGGTCGTTCTGAGTCAGCACCAACGTGATGGCCCCTCACAGCAACTGCACGAGTCAGAATCAGTTACTGCTGGTGAATTGTACTGCCTGAACAAATATTATTAGATAAAAGCGTTAACTCCCCAAATAAAGCTACAGATTCACATCATGCATTGAACAGAAATTTTATTATAAACAAGAGAATTCCCTGGCAAAATTGAACTATTATGGCAGATGGAATTAGAAGACCTGGATTCAAGTCTTAGCCTCACAGTGTGCTGGATGACACTCTGGGTTTCGGGATCGCCCTTTATACGCAGGGTTTTTCTACACACCTTGTTTACTGAGGATTTTTTTCTGAGTTAAATACAAACTCCAAAGGGTTATACAAATAAGGCTTTGTTCCGTCTTTGGTTTATTAGAGCGGTTTCCACTATCATTTCAAGTGATAGAGAATTGGTTGACAATAAAATACAGCACAAAGACAAAAAGGTATAAGCTATACTACATTGTATTACATTGTTAGAGTGGTAACATAGCTCACAGATACCATAATTTTCAAATACATGCAGTTTTGTGTTTTTTTTAATTTGATGCTTTAAATCTAACTCCATGAGAGTCTGCTCCTGAGACAAGTGGGTCCCTTGTGTCCAGCTCTGCTCAGGGACAGACACTGATATCTCTGCAGTGTGGACAGTTTCAAAATATATTTGGTAGCCCATTTCCCTGTCGCTTTACTGGGTAGCAGGCCAAAGAGCTTGGAGTATTGAGCAAGTAAATAGGAGCAGTGAAAAGAAAAGCTTAAATTGAGTTCTCCTTGCCTGTCTCCCAAGACCAATATTGGCTCTCTGGTGACACCTACAGGCGAATGAGAAAATGAGGCCATCAAGTTGATTTCAGCTCAGGGATCCTGTGAGTTTCTGGGGCTGTAAATTTGTAGATGAGCAGAAAGTCTCAGCTTTCTTCTGTGGATCCGCTGGTCTTGCAGCTACCAGCTCAACTCATAAGCCCTGGTGCCACCAGGGCCTGGGGAAGCAAACACCAGAAGTCTGGAGCCCAAAGACTTCAAGTTCTAAAGCATTGCTTTCCACACATGATGCACGTCTGCATCATGTGAAGCATGGGCTCAAATGCAGACTCTCATGCAATAGGGCTGAGGTTGGCCCTGAGATTTTGGGGGTCCAACTTCTGGGATCCTCCTAGGTGAGGCTGCAAGGCTGTGGACCTCGACCATGTGCTGAGGTCTCAGGTCTCAGACACTGAATGCCTGGGGTGCAAAGGACATTAGATGTGGTCTTGCCCAGTCCCCTGACCTGGCAAGATTTTATAAAATGTAAAATGCTTCATTGCTCTAGCTTGGTTTTCTTGTCCCAAAATTCAAACAAATATGAACTCAAATAGGCATTCCAGCTTGGTTCAAAATGATTCTACAGTTGCCCCAGGGCCACACTGCTAGATAGAGTGATCCCAGCCTCTGTCTTTGCTTCCTCTTATGAGTTCAAGAGATGAGGTTAGTCCCATAAGCCACGGAAGACTGGGCTGCTCACCAGAAGTCTTGTGTGTGAAAATGGATGTTTGGGGTAGTGGGTCATTTTTTTTTCTTTTCTGTTTCTCCTTGATATGCTAATAGCGGAGGAAATTCGAGATTAGCTATAAGATGTCCCTACTTTCCAAATGAAAGTGGTATTTCTTGGCCAGTGGGGGGAAAAGCACAATGTGTTCTTCATATTCTATCCCTTGATACTAACAGGCAAAAGTCAAACTGCAAAACCGCCGACCGCCGCTTGTCATCCACCAAGTCACAGAAAGGTTGCTTCAAGTGGCCCTTATCATTCAGCAGGGCATCCATGCCCTAGGTCCTGTGGAGACATCGCCCTCTCATGCCACAATTGCTCCCACTAGCCAGGTTGTTGGAGAATAGACCCGGGACTATTGATTTTCAGCACAAGGACGTTAGGGGATTCATTCAGCTAACAGCTCGCAGCTACATTGGGAGCAATAAATAACTCCACGTTTTGGAATGAATTACCTTCAGAAAACAGTTGACCACTCCATTTGAAAATCTATTCTAGAGCCTTGGGATGGATTACCCCCAAACCACAATTAATTGGCAGAATATGGAAAATAAACACTGACTCATGGAATTCATTAACATTACCATCTAAAGTAATAGTTAAGCTATATGAATTTAGAAATGCAGAAACTGACACCGGTGCGTATTCTTTGGCATGGGGTAGTGGAAAAATCCCTGAGCTGAGAAGCAGAAGATAAGGACTTTATCCTTGAACCTACAGCTAACTGGTTCTATGTCCTGGGACATAGCCACTCTGGGACTCAAATTCCTAATACTAGTTGGATGAAGAGCAGAGGTTCATCTGTGTAAAACAGCGCCTCTGGCAAGCACTGGGAGCAGAATTAGAAAGCAAATCACAAAACTGGCAATTCCCAATACTGAGGAAGATGTGGAAGAACTGAAACGCTCTTACTTTACTGGTGGGAATGCAGAAGTGTAGTCATTTTGGAAAGCATGTGGACAGTTCTGAGAGCTGAGCATACACGTGTGCCAGCCAGTAACTGCGCTTCTTGCTATTTACCCTACAGAAATGCAAACCTAGACTACAAAGAGACTCTCATGAGTCTTTATGGCCGCCTGATTTTGTAAATGTGGCATTTGGAAACAACCCAACTGTCCTTCAATGGCTAAAGGCATAAACAAACAATAAGACACCCATACTATATAATGCTCCTTAGCAATAAAAAGTTATCAACTACGGATACTTTTTCACACACAGATGAATCTCAAATGCATTGGTTTAGTCAAAGAAATGAGACTCAAAATACTATGTACTGACTGCCTCTCTCACTCACTCTCTCACTCACTCACTGCCTCACTCTCTCACTGTCTCAGTCACTGTCTCAGTCACTCTCTCACTCACTGCCTCACTTGCTCACTGACTCTCTCACTGTCTCACACTCCCACTGTGTCGCTCACTCACTCACTCACTGCCTCACTCTCACTCACTCACTCATTGACTCACACACTCACTTTCTCTCTCACTCACTGCCTCACTCACTCACTCTCTCATTCACTCACTGCCTGACTCACTCACTCACTGTCTCACTATGTCACTCTCACTCTCTGGCACATTCACTCACTCACTCACTGTTTTACTCTCTCACTGCCTCACTCTCACTCACTTGCTCACTGCCTCACTCACTGTCTCACACTCCCACTGTCTCACTATCTCACTCATTGGCATTCACTCACTCTCTCACTCACTCATTGACTCACACACTCACTGCCTTACTCACTCACTGTCTCACTGTCTCAGTCCCTCACTCTCCCACTGTCTCACTCTCACTCACTGCCTGTCACACTGTCTCACACTCACACTGTCTCACTACAGTGAACCCTCGTTTATCGTGGTTAATCGGTTCTAGACCCTACCGTGATAAATGAAATTCCGCGAAGTAGGATTCCTTATTTTTAAATCAAATATTTTCGTAG
>NW_022103906.1:16884206-16888036 GCF_000313985.2 Echinops telfairi
TACAGTATGAGCCAATCAGTGGCAGTAATGACAGAGCATGCGCTGTTACGCAAAAACCGCGATAGAGTGAAGCCGTGGAAGTCGAAGCGCGAAGTGGCAAGGGTTCACTGTATCTCACTCACTGGCACATTCACTCACTCTCTCTCTCACTCACTGCCTCACTCACTGTCTCACTCACTCACTCACTCTCCCACTGTCTCACTCACTTATTGTCTCACTCTCATTCACTGACTCTCTCACTGCTGCATTTGCTCACTGCCCCTCTCACTCACTGCCTCACTGTCTCACTCACTCACTGCCTCACTCTCACTCACTTGCTCACTGCCTCTCTCACTCTCACTCTCTGGCACATTCACTCACTCTCTCACTCACTCAATGACTCACCCACTCACTACCTCACTCACTGCCTCACACTCTCACTGTCTCATTCACTCACTGACTGACAGAAAAAAAAAATACTATGTGCTGCCGCCATCAACCAAAAGTAGGAACAGCAAAAGATAAAATAAACAAAACCTCATAGAAATGAAACACTTCTGTCCATAAAGGACTTTCTCAGAAAAGTGGAAAGACAATCTGGAGATCGGGAGAATGTTCTCAGGAACAATATAGCTATTGCAGTCTAATGTCATCTACAACTTCATTTAAAAATGACAGTGACCCAATCAAAAAGATGAACAAAGGACTTAAATAAACATTTCACCAAAGAGGGTATTCAAATGGCCAATAAATACATGAAACACCACTTTACTCCCATTAGGATGACCAGCAGCCTTTAGATCACACTAGAAAGCCACTAATCCCACTCCAAAGCATCTGCCCAAGAGATTTACGATGAGCAAAGAGAACAGAAACGTGCACACCAGTGTTCATCACAGCACTGTTCACAATGACCAAAAGATAGAAACAACCTACATATCCATGAACAGGTGGATGGATTAATAAAATAGGTCCATGTTTATGATGGGATATTACTCCGCCATAAAGAGAAACGAAGTCTTGATACATGCTACCACATGAATGAACCTTCAAAACATTACGCTGAGTGAAATAAGTCAATCACAAAGGGCAAATATTATAGATCCTCATTTATGTAACGTGACAAGAATAGGCAAATTCATGGTGACCGTGGATTGTTTGGAGTTGCCAGAGGCAGAGGGAGCAGGGGTGATGGTGGACTCCTTGTTGGGGAAGCAATGAGATTTTGTTCGTTTACTCTTAATGAGATGAGCCAGTCAGAGTACAGGCTGCACGACATGAGTACTGCCATTGATATCACTGAGTCACGTAACTAAGGAATGGTTTCATCGGTAAGTACATTTTCACAAAGTGAGAGGGAGAGAGAGCGGCTGCTGGGGCTGTTTATACAAAACGAAACACCTCATGGGATGTGTCTCCTTTCGAGATGCAGGAGAGGAGTGCGGCGTCCAGTCAATCGGCCTGATCCATACGGGTATTTCTGTTCCACTCCTAGCTCGTTGTGCGGAGCTCAAGTCTTAAGAGCGCGTAAATGGCCATCCATCCGAAGTCCACTGGTCTCTATGCACCGGGAACAGCGCGGGAAGAAGGACGGGCAGGGATTGCCTCCTTTGTCTTGAGGCCATGAACCGGATGGTGCCAACTACTGTTACAGAGTTTCTGATCAGAGAATTTATGGAAGAATCCTAATCAAAGGGGATAAATAGAATTGAATTTCAAGTTCCACGAAAGCTAGACTTCCAAGAGCCAGTAAGCCTCCACTTCAAAAACAAAAAGAAAAGATTCCCCACAAATAATCTCTAGATTTGAATTCAAAATTGTCACTTGGAGACTTTAGATCAAGCAATGGTTGATTACTGTGATCTTTTAAGGACTCATCTGTACGGGATCTAATTGACAACTGCAACTCAAAAGAGTAGAGGAAAAGCTCAGAGGATAGTGACTTATCTTCATGATGGTCCAGACTAGAGAAAATGATTGCCAAATTTGAAGAATGTAATCAATGTGACTGAATTGTTTAATGTTTTACTGTGTGTTTTTCTCCTAAAAATAAAACAAATACTATATATGATTCCATTTATATGACTTTCTGAAAAAGCATTATTGGAACCAAGAATTTTCAGTGATTGCCACGGTTGGGGAGTAAGGGGAAGGCTCGATTACAAAGAGCAGCATGAGGAAATTTTGGGTGGAGATGAAATTGTTCCTGATTGTAGTGGTGGTTACATGGATCTGTGTATTTTTTTAATTCATAGAAATGTATACGTCCAAGAAATCCTCTCAATTTTACTGTATATAAATTTGAAAATTTAAAACGCACTATGCCCTTAGGACATCAAATTCGGGGAGTATGCGGAGCAATGGGAATGCTCATTCATTGCTGATAGGATGCGAAATGGTGTGGCCACTTTGGAAGACTGTTGGCTAGTGTCTCACAGAATTTAAGGTAAGCTTACCATCTCATTAACCCATTGCGGTCAAGTCCGTTCTGTTTCATCATGAATCTAGAGAACAGGGTGGAACTGGGCTTGCAAGGCCGTCATCTTTACAGGAGCAGATTTCACACATTTCTCCTGTGGAGCTGCTAGTGGGTTCAAACTGCTGGGCTTTGGGTTGGGAGCCAAGCACTCAACCTGGGCGCCAGCAGGTGGTCTCCTTAGGCACACCGTGTAAAGAGCAACTGGACTCTCAGGTGTTTGTCCAAATGAACTGAAAACTTCTAGCTGCCCAAAAACCTACATACAATACTTACAGCAACTTTTCCCCTAACTACCCTGTTTCCCCAAAAGTAAGACATCTCCCCAAAATAAGACCTACTTACAGTGTTGCCTCTTGCTGAAATATAAGGCACCCCCCTAAAATAAGGCCCCCCGAAGCTACCGTAACTCTGGACTCTGGACCGTAGCAGTGGGCGCCGCCGCGCAGCTCACTGTTGGCCGCAGCACCAGACAGGAAGTGTGAGGTCTCTTTTAATAAAACAATAAACAATAAATGTGTACTGTATTCTTCTTCATGGAAAAATAAGACATCCCCTGAAACTAAGACCTAGCGCATCTTTGGGAGCAAAAATTAATATGAGACACTGTCTTATTTTGGGGGAAACAGGGTACCCCAAATTGGAAGCAATCAAAATGTCCTTCAGTTGGTTCATGGATAAATTGTTGCACCATTCAATGGAGTATTATTCAGTAATAAAATGAATTATCAAGCTAAAAAAGAGACACAAAATCAAAGTCACTGCCATCAATTTGATTGGTTTCTGAGGCTTTGTAAATCTTGACGGGATCAGACAGCCTCGTCTTTCCTCTGCAGAGCAATTGGTGGGCTTGAACCAAGGACCTTGAAGTTAATAGTTCGTTCAATGCTCACCCAACTGCATCACCAGGGGTCTTTACAGAAAGTCATGGAGGAGGCTTAAATGCACATTGTTATGTGGGGTGGGGGTGGGGAGAGTCAGTCTGAATGATTCCGACTATATCACATTGTGGACAAGGTAAACCTATAGAGACAAGAGACAGTATCAAGATCAATGGTGGTCAGGGATCAGGAGGAGAGAGGGATAAATAGAGTTTAGGGCATTTTCAAGGCAGTAACTCTATTCTGTATGATGGACACGTGCCATTATGAATTTGTCAAAATTCATACAACTCTACAACATGGAGAACGACTCTTATAACAAAGAATGTAATCTATGCTGCTGTTTCTGTTGTCAAGTGCAATTGAGTCAGTTCCGACTCTTAGCAACCCTGTGTGCAATAAAATGAAGCAGTGCCCAGTCTTGCATATTTGAGCCCATTGTTTCAACCACTGTGTCAATCCATTTTATTAGACAGCCCTCCACTTTTTTGCTG
>NW_022103906.1:16889172-16895110 GCF_000313985.2 Echinops telfairi
GAAATTGTTATAATACAAACTATAAAATTTTTTAACATAAATTGTTATAATACAAACTGATCTTCATCAAAAGTGCTCCACGTCCTCCTCACTTTCAGCGAGCAAAGCTGTGTCGCCTTCATGTGGAAGGTTGTTAGTGGTTCTTTCTCCAATTCTGAGCCTCAATCTTTTCAACACAGTCCAGAGTCTCAAATTATTTGCTCTGTACACAGATTAAATGAATTTGGTGAAAGCATACAATCCTGATGCCCCTCTATCCTGAATGCATCATCTGTAGATTTTAATTAATAATAATTTCCAATACTTGTTCATCAGTTGTTACAAATGTGCCCCATTAATGCAAGATGTTACTATTAAAAGTGGTACCAATGTTTAAGCGCATGAGTCCTAGCCCTAAGGTTGGCTGTCTGAGTCTACCCAAAGGTACCTCAGAAGAAAAAGTGATCTGCTTTGAAGGGTCACCGCCATTGAAAGCTGTAGGGAGTGAAGTTTTACTCTGACATACATGGGTTCCTTATGAGTCAGTCATAACTGATATGGAGTTCTGGGGTTTTTTGGTTTGCCTTTTGGTATGTGGCAAGTGGGGAAGAACCCCGGTGGCACGGTGCTTAAGCAATTAGCTGCAATTCAAAAGGTCTGATGTTCAAACCCCCCAGCTGCTCTGTGGGAGAAAGATGTGGCAGTCTGCTCCTGGAAAAATTTCCACTTCGGAACCCCATGGAGCAGTTCCCCTCCGTCCTTTGGAGTCACTGTGAGCCAGAGTGGACCCGTTTGTGTGATGGACACGGGAGAGTGGACTATGGGAACTTTCTGCACATTTCTATCAACCTCAAACTCTTCTAAGCAAGAAAGACTATAAAATGCAATATTTTCAAAAACAAAGCCTTTGAGCTCCCTCTATCCATTCCCATCACCACATTTTGGTGGTCCCCCCATTCCCAAGTACCTGTCTCTCTTAGTGAACCTGGAGCTATCATCCATTCTCATTAGTCAGAAGCCTGACTTCCCCTCTGACTGCTTCCCACCAGCCCAGCACTCCCCACCCGGGTTAGACCAACTCTGCTGGGCAACTCTAATGCCTTCCAACCTCGTCTCACTACTTCCACTTCCTAGAAAGACCTTTCAAAAGCACACAGTTAGGCATTTCATTCCCTCATTGACAATGTTTCCAATAAATCCCCATTGCGATGTTTGTGTGTGTATGAGAGAAGCTCTCCTCTTTCAGTGTCTCTCATATTTTTTTTAACTGAAAATTGGATAATCCCCTCTCCCCCCGCTTTCCAGGGTTTGTGGTTATGGTTAGTGATTGTCTTGAACTAATGCTCTAAAATCTTAATTTAGTGTGTGACTACTAAAATATCAGTTTGGCTAGCGTAGTGGTCAGCTAACCAAATTGAAACGTTAGTAGGTTTTTTAAACGCTATGAACCAGTAGGTCTCCCAGCCTTTGCAGGGAGGCTCTGTGTGTGCGTGCCATGGCAGGCATTTGGCAACTCTGCCTGAGCTTCACTGCCTACTGGTGCAGAGCTTGAAAGTCAGCCAGAAGTATGAGCCGTGGGCCTTTTCAGCACCATGAGCACGGCCTTCTGGAGTCTCACACCTACACTTGCTTGTCCGTTTGTCGAACTGTGACGGCTTTTGTGCTGCTGTGAAGCTGGGAGCCATGTCGTCGTGTCTGGCAAAGTGGAGGGGCAGCCCCAAAGAGGAACGCCCTGACAAGATGGATTGACACAGTGGCTGCAACCATTGGTTTAAGCATAGGAGCAATCGTGAGGACGGTTCAGGACCGGGCAGTGTTTCCTTCCATGGTGCATAAGGTCACCAGGGGTCAAAAGCCAGTGGCTGGCACCTCACAGCAATGAGAGTCCCAGGCAGATGTTAGCGCTTTTTAAAGTTCTGTGTGGACAGCTCAAGCCCTAACTTTCCTGCTTACGTTTTTTTAAATCAGGTTCTTGTTGGCCCCACATATTTTTGCCATTGTTACATGCAACGGTTCTCCCGATTCTTTTCAACAATTGGCCTTAGGGAAAGGCTCTTCCCTCTTCGCTAACAATGAATGAGGTCAAATAAGTGTATGTTCACAGAAACCGGTAACCTGGTCAAAGAGCAACCATGCTCTAGGAATGGGTCTTCGTGGGAAGCACCAATCTCGTGTCCCTCCTCGGGGAATCGGGATGCTGGTTTTCATGGCCACCATGATTGCCAGTCTGTTGTTTCCAAGGGTGGAGGGGCGAGGGGGATAGGAACAGGGCATGTTAAAATGCACACGTCTCTTCTTACTGTGATGCAGTCAGATTTCATGATGGTTGAAAGTTTTTCTTTTCTACAAATATATATATATATATATATATATATATTTGTGTATACACGCACACTATTTTTGCCAGTGTTCTCACCGATTTTCTGGAAGAGCAGGTTTTTGGAGGGCCTTACTTTATCATTCTGGAAGGCAGAAGTCTCCAGACATTTTTTTCAACCGTAAAGCTCTCTGGTTAAGCAACATCGTGAATAGCGTGTGCCTATTGGTAGGGGAGTTCACTATCATTTATTGACTGCCTATGAGGAGCCCTGCCTTGCCTCATATTGATCTTTACAATAGCCATAACCATAGATATTGCTACTCTCATTATTACTATTTTCAAATGAACGCAATGAAATTTATTTATTCAAAATCATAAAAGCTAGAAATCATAAAGGGAGACTAAAATCTTAGTCTAATGTCATCACCTCAGCTATTAAACCTTATGCAACAACTATTCTTTGATGGTAAGTAGCAGCAGCCAGCTTACGCTAACTTGAACAGAAAAAGAAATCGTGTCAGCATTGTGATGCTCAAAACATACCCAGGAGCAGAGAATGGAGGTCCTCTCAGGCAGAGACTGAAACCGGAGCTTGGAAAGAGATGCGTGAGCTCTTTCTCCTCTGCTCCTCTTCTTGCATGTACCTGCTTCCTCTGCTTCTCTAAGGCACAGCGTGGAAAACGCTTCCCCATACTCCCAACCTGATTGTTGCAGGCCAGGCCAGGCCAGGCCAGGCCAGGCCAAGCAAAGAGAGACTGACCCAATTCTAAGTCCCAAGGAAAGGATTAACAAAGGCGGTGCCCACGTCAGGTGCATGCAGTGAACTGTGGTAGTGTCGAGGTGATATGTATAAACTACTTATCACCTGAAGACTGTTTCCTTCCTTGATTACACCCAGCTGCTGGGCTCCAGTAATTGCCAGTTGACTGCTATATGAGTATGGTTTTAAAGGACACTCCAGGGTATAAATGGTTTAACAGCCTGATCCAATTAAATTTGAGCCCCTTTACAAGGCTGTGCTTGGTGCCAGTGTTTGAGGCTTGGTCTTAACCACAAAACCAAACCCACTGCCATCCAGTCCATTCCAGCTGATAGCTTCCAAAGCTATACATCTTTAGGGGAGGAATAAAAATCTTATCTTTCTCCTGCGGAGCAGCTGGTCGGTTTGAATGGCTGATCTTTCAGTTAGCAACTCAGCACACAATCCACTCCCCCCCCAGGACGCCTTGTTCTTACCACCAAAAAGTAAAAAAATCCCGATTCATTGCCATCAAGTCAATTCTGACTCATGGTGACACTACAGGGCAGGGTAGAAGGTCCCTCGTGTGTTTCCCAGGCTGTAACCCTTTACGGGAGTAGAAAGTCTCATCTTCTCCTTCGGAGTGGCTGGTGGTCTCAGAAGGCTGACCTCTCAGTTAGCAGCCCGATGCATAACCACGAAAGGGCTCTTATTAGCTGTGTCCTTCCCTGCCTCTCTCTGATTAACTAGCTGACCCACAGTTTAGCTTTTCACTCTCAGGAACTCTCAACTCACTGCCATCAAGTCAACACCAACTCATTGCAACTCTGTAGGACAGGGTAGCACTGCCCCTCTGAGCTTCCAAGACTAACTCTTGATTGGGGTAGAAAGCCCCTGTCTTTCTCCAGAGTGGCTAGTGGTCTTGAACTTCAGACCTGGCTTAATCGCTGTGCTACCAGGGCTCCTCATGAAATTCCAGCCTCCTTGTAATTGTTTACCATGAAAACCTCCATTGTTCTGAAGGGCGTCCTTAGGCTTTAACATCTCCACATTTATTTTGAATAAAGTCACTTCGAGAAAGCTTTAGGAAGTCTCTGTTCTTAATCCAACTTCTCCCCATGGACAAACTTTCTGACCCATGGCCCTAGAGCTGAGTGCAGCTCTAGGTGGGGATGGTAGCTTTTGGTCTTCTCAGCTTGCCTCTCCCAGCATGGAAGCTCTTCCCGATGTGTGAGCAGAAGCCTCCATCCCATTAGTAGGGGTTGGCTGGATGAAGAGAGCTCCCAACTATATGCACTCTCCGGGAATTTCGTCTCTAAAACACATAACTGTGGAGTTGAAAATTCTGCCTGTTAGCGTCTACCAGGCAAATACCACAGTCCCTATGTGGGAGCCAGAGAAAGAGGGAAGATTCGTGTATTGTTGGCCCTGCCTTCCTGGAGTGGAATTTCTGACGCACTGACCTGGGAGGAAGAAGGAAGGCAACAGGCTGGGTTCAAATGTCACAGACTTTCACCATTCTGAACAAGTTTTACTAGATATTCTTGAATAAATGTTTTTGTTTTTAACTTTTTAGTGTAGTTTAGGTGAAAGTTCATAGGCAAATTAATTTCTTATTTAACAATATATACACATTTTGTTTTGTGACATTGGTTACAATCCCCTCAATGTAACAGGACTCTCCCTACCTCCTTGCTGGGTTCCCCATGTCCCACCCTTCTCCCTGAACCTTTCTGCTCTCTGAGCTTTGATTTTGGGCAAATACTGCCTTTTTGGTATCAGATGGTTGATTGTACTAAAGAGCACATTCTTCCCTGGTATTATTACTCACTTTATAGTCTGTCTGTTGTTTGGCTGAGAGTTGAGCCCTGGGAATGGATTCATTTCAGATTGGTGTCTAAGGGCCATAATCTCGATGGCTCCATAAGCTCTATTAGACTGGTGAATCTGGTCTTTGTATGATTTTGTTCGACATTTTTCTTCTCCCTCTCTATCCAGGACCTTCAATTTGTGATCCTGATCATAGCTGTCGGTCGTGGTAGCTGAGCGCCATTTAGTTCTTCTCGTTTCTGGGTAATGAAGGCAGTCCTGTGGGCCAGTCTTTTCTTGCCTTTGCTCCAGATGAGGCGTGACTAAGAACTGTATTTTAGATAGCCACTCAAAAAACATTTAAGGCTCCCTCATGGCTCAACAAAGTTGGATGTAGAACGTTTTCGTTGTGGATGCGGTTAAGCCAGTTAGCCTAGATGTCCCCTGAGGTTGTGGTCCCAACATCCTCAAGTCCAGTGACTCGTTCCCTCAAGGTGTTTAATTATGACTGAGAAGTTTTCATAATCCCACCCCCACCCTTATGCTCTAGTATATACTTGGATATATTTATAGCACATTCAAATACATGTGTAGAAATATCCACTGCCAACCTACATGTATTCCCATGTGACTTTTCACATCTATCTGTTCAGCTTGCATGTCTCTCTATGTACCTACTCATAGATGTGGTTTATTACTGTTATTGTACAATCGTATGTGTAGCAGTTTTTTCCTTTGTTGTTTTTACCACTGTGAACCTCCCAGTGACGTCCTTTGTCATTGGCTAGGCTGCGCTGCCTCCTTCCTTATTGTATATTGCCTTTCCTTTAACCCAAGTTAATATGTGTCTCCTCTCTAATTGGTGATTTGCCTTTCCTCCCTCTTCCATCCGTTACCTTCAAACATTGTTTCTTTCTTTCTGTAAACCTTTCCTTGACTTTTTATAAAGTGATCTCATACAATATATGTCTTTTTGTAGCTGATTTATTTCACTCAGCATAATGTCAAATTGACTACATCTGTGGAAAGAGATGATAAAAAAGCTCAAATTCATCAGTCAAAAAAGACAAAACACCTGTTATGGAACAGAT
>NW_022103906.1:16896089-16897400 GCF_000313985.2 Echinops telfairi
AATAAATGTAAGAAAATAATAAGTAAAATATATAACTAGATGATTTCAAAGAGTGGATCTAGAAAATAAAGTATTATAATGAAATATGCAAAGACCTGGAGGTAAAAAACAAAATGGAAGTACACGCCCAGCATTTCTGAAGCTGGAATAAAAATTCACTCCCCATAAGACATTACTGACAATGAGCCTGATGGAGCTATGCTGATGCAGCCAGAGCCCTGGAGCTGGAGGAGCCACGTGGAGACCCACACCAGTGTTGAGATGCTTCTGCCGCCACTGGATCCACAAGACTTTCCACCCATTGGCCTGTGATCTTCCTGCATTCGGCATCATTGCATGTGTCTTGTGAGTCTGAAGAGGAATTTATAGATTGGCATCAGACATATGGGCTAATATCAGACTTATGGACTTTTTTTATGACTTATGGACTAGGTCTGGACTGGGGTGGGCTGTTTTCCAATATTCAATTGTTCTTGTCTATAAAGCTCTTTCTTAGACACACATGAGTGTCTATGAACTTGTTTCTCTAGTCAACCCAGACTAACATAAATATTAATGCCAATTTCAGAGAAAGATGACTCAACAGAGTGGGGAAATTATCAAATAATTATTATTGTCGCATGCAAGTACATTTTTGCTGAAGATCATTCAACAATGATGCAGTGGGAGCTACCAGAAATTAAACCTGAATTCAACACAGAATGTAGCACCAGGAATATCATTGTTGATGCCACACAGATCCTGGCTGAAAATGGAGAATACCAGAAAGATATTCATTTGTGTTTTATTGATTACTCACTGTGTGGATCATAACAAACTATGAATAACATTGAGAAGCATGGGAATTCCAGAACGCTTCATTGTGCTCATGGGACACCTGGACCAAGAGGCAGTCCTTTGAATACAAAACCAAGGGAGTACTGAGTAGTTTAACATCAGGAAAGGTGTGTATCAAAGTTGTTTCTTTTCAGCAAACTTATTCAAACTGTATGCTGAGAAAATAATCCCAGAAGCTGAATTTGATGAAGAAGAATTCAATTTCAGGGTTGGAGGAAGGCTTATTAACAACATGTGATAGGTTGATGACACAACTTTGCTTGTTGAAAGTGAGGACGTGAAGCACTTGCTGAAGAAGATCAAGGGCGGCAGCCTTCAGTGTGGATTACAGCTCAGTGTAAAGAGTTGTAAGCCTCACAAAGTCCTCACATCTGGAGCCACAGACAACATTCTGATAAATGGCGAGCAGATCAGATTTGCCAAGGATTTCATTTGGCTTGGAGCTACAATCAATGTTCACGGAAGCAGCACTCA
>NW_022103906.1:16898997-16900112 GCF_000313985.2 Echinops telfairi
AGATCCTCAAGGTCAGCAGTTCAAAACCCCCAGCGGCTCTGCAGTAGAAAGATGAGGCTTTCTACTCCTGTAAAGAGTTTCAGTCTCAGAAACCCACAGGAACAATTCTACCCTGCCCTAGAGGGCTAACATGAGTCAGAATCAACTTGAGGATAGTGAAATTTTTATTTTTTATGTTCCTGACTGAAGTCCCTGGTTAACACATTTGGTTAAACTCTGGATTACTTACCAAAAGGTTGGCAGTTCCAGCCCACACAGTGGCACCTCAGAACAGCGGTGTGATTCTGCTTACAAACGGTTTTAGCCTTGAAACCTTCATGGCACACAATTCTACTCTGCAGACATGGGTCACCACGAGTTGGAATCAATTCTATCAACTAATCAACTGGTTTGGGGTGGTTTTTGTTTGCTTTTGTTTCTTATTAGCCTCATTTAGGGATATATCTCTGGATACTGATTTTGTTAGCATACTATACCTCTGAGAAACCCTCCCACACTTGAGCAGTACAATGCTCTGGACTTCACCCAACGAAGACTAACAGCGCTATAATTCTTTATGCAGCTAGTAAAGTCTCTGCAGCTTCTTTCTGTGATGCAATGCTAGCGAAGGCCTGGCCAGAGCCACTTAGCAAAGAACCGGCATGGTGGATTTCCAGTAACCGAATGGCCACAGGCAGTCACACCA
Source organism: Echinops telfairi (assembly GCF_000313985.2). NCBI lineage: Eukaryota > Metazoa > Chordata > Mammalia > Afrosoricida > Tenrecidae > Echinops > Echinops telfairi. The sequence goes on from NW_022103906.1 coordinate 16,899,683, forward strand.
AACATCGAAACCAATTGATGTGGAAAGTATTTCACACTTGAAAAAAGAGTCAGCCCTCCTTTCTGACATTTCAAATTCTGGGGCCAAGGGTCCCCTACCTAGTGATTGCTGGAGGTAAATGGAATTCACCACTAGCACCTCCTTTTTCAGCTGTAAGTCCATGTTGTTCCTTCAGGAGATTATAGGTGATTTTATTTTTCTCTTCCCTTTGTCCCCCTTTGTGAGAAAAATAAAATAATTCATTCATCCCACAAATTATTTGGAATCTGAGAACTAACTGAGGCTAAGCAAAAGATTTTCCAGAACAAACAATGTAAATGTCTTTTTTCCCCTCAGAAGATAAAATGTTTTGAATTAAATCCTAATTATGGCCAAGGCTCTTCATCTGGACCCTAGGGTGGGGAGTAAATCTCATATTCCATCAAGCCAG
>NW_022103906.1:16901858-16902815 GCF_000313985.2 Echinops telfairi
GATTAGTAAAATGTTTAATTAATGTATATCTAAAAGAATGGATGAACAGGAAAGGAAACGGAAGCAACAAGATATTTGAACCTGGAAAGCTGATAGACAAATGGTAAATGCCTTAGCACTCGTGAAAACATCACGTGTGAAAAGTTACAGACCTCCCAAAGGGCTCCGGACTCGATGGCAGTTGTGACATTTGGAAGGGAGGACAGAGGTATAGCTAAACGCAATTTTCTGTACAATTCCTATCTGAATTTTCTGTAACTCAACCACAACCCTGATATCATGGTCACATGATATCAACCACAACCCTGATATCATAACCCAAAGCATCATTCAAACATTCACATACATCAAGTATCTGGTATATCTCCATTTGTCTACTAAGTTTTAAGTTTTAGGAATGATCTATGACAACTTTCCACTAAAGGAAAAGAGTTCGTGCTTTCCTCCTTCATTCCAGTGTACACACCACCTTTGCCCACCCACATGTTCCAGATGTTTCTAGTTAGGAAAAGAACAGTTCCCTCAAGCAACGGTGAGGTCCTAGAACCAAGATTCAAACCAAACTAGACTGGCATGAACAGAGCATAATAACAAACCTAGCTGGACCAAAACAATCCACTCCTAATAAAATTGCCTCTGAAAAACCAGACTCATGGTCATCAGTTTGATTCCGACTCACAGTGGCACTGCCACTGTCTCCCAAGCTGGAAACCTTCACAGAAGCAGCTTCCTGACTTGGAGTAACTCGTGGTTTCAAACTGCTGATCTTGCGGTGACCAGCCTAACCCTAACCTAAACCCAATCGATGTGGATTCATAGTAACCTGAGAGGACTGCCCCTGTATGTTTCTGAGACTGTAACTCTTTAGCGAGTAGAAAGCCCCGTTGTTTTCTCCCAAGGAGCGGCTGGTGGTTTTGAACTACAGACATTGTACATTGCAGTCCAACTTGTAACCAC
>NW_022103906.1:16909096-16931427 GCF_000313985.2 Echinops telfairi
AACCCCCATGGTCAATGTAAACAGAGCTCAATCATTTAAGAATTCAAACTGTACAAAGCAACAACTCATGGATTGCAGTTCACATCTGGACTATATTCCCGTATAGTCTTTTCCTTTTCTCAACAGTATCTTAAATTCTATGCCATTTTATAAATTATTAATGTTATCAATGGACTCATCTTCTGATCTTCTCATTCTCCTACTTTAAATCCTTCTATGGCTCATTATGGTAAAATATTGAATGATGCAGGAAGTATGAAAATATGGAAGAAATCTACAGAGTCACTGTACCAAAAAGAACTAGTCAACATGCAATCATTTCAGGTGGTAGCATGTAATCACAAACCAATAGTACTGAAGGAAGAAGTCCAAGCTGCAGGGATGAGTGAAAAATGAGACTCAGGGAATTGATGGACTACCAATTGAAATGTTTTAAAAAACTGATGAAGGGCTGGAAGCATTCACTCATCTATACCAAGAAATCTAGAAGGTCAAATAACCAAAAGAAATCTACATCGATACCCATTCCAAAGAAAGGTGACCCAACAGAAAATAATTGAATGATATCAGTAATATCACGTTCAAGTCAGGTTTGCTGAAGATCATTCAACAATAGTTGCAGTGGTAGACCAACAAAGGGTTGCCAGAAATTCAACCTGGATTCAGAGGAGGACATGGACGATGAGATATCACTGCTGATGCCAGATAGATCTTGGCTGAAAACAGCGAGGACAGAATGATGTTTGCTTGTGTTTTTTTGACTATGCAAAAGAATTTGACCATGGGGATCATTTCAAAATATCAATGACATTGAGAAGAATGGGAATTTCAAAACACTTCTTTGTGCTCATGTGGCACCTGGACCTGGACCAAGAGGCAGTACTTTGAATAAAACAAGGGACTACTGAGTGGTTTAAAATCAGGAAAGGTTTGTGTCAAGGTTGTATCCTTTTACCGTACTTATTCAATCTGTATGTTGAGTAGATAATATGAGAAGCTGGGCTATACAAAGTAGAATGTGTATGAGGTTTTGAGAAATGTCTATTAACAACCTTTAATAAGCACATAACACAACCTTACTTGCTGAAAGTGAAAAAAACTTGAAGTCCTTGCTGATGAAAATCAAAGATGATAGCCTTCTGTATGTATTGTAATGCAATGTAAAGAAATAAAAATGCTCACATCTGTACCATTAGCAAAAAAAAAAAAAAAAAGATAAACTCTATTAACTCTCCACTTGGACAATCACAATAATCTCCAGGTATATGAATAGCCTTAATATCAGACAACGAGCATTGGAAAGTGGATTGAAAATGAGAAAAGATGGAAATTGTTAAGGATTTCATCTTGATTAGATCCATAGCCACTGCTCATGGAAGAAATCAAGCGATGTGTTGCATTTGGGCAAATCTCCTGCCAAAGACCTCTTTTAAGTGATGACAAGCAAGAACGTCACTTTGAGGACTAAAGTGTGCCAGATCCAAGCCAGGATCTTTTCAATCTCTACATAGGCATGTGAAAATTAGACAGTGAATAAGGAAAACCAAAGAAGAATCAATGCGTTTGAATTACAGCGCTGGAGAAGAATATTGAAAGTACCATCGACTTCCAGAAGAACAAACAGATCATCTTGGAAGGATAGCCAGATTGCTCCTTGGAAACCAGGACGGTGAGACTTCATCTCCTGTACTCTGGGGCTTGTTCACTGGGAAACACCAGCCCTTGGAAAAAGACATCATGTTTGGTCAAATGAAGGGGCAGCAAAAAAAGAAGACTCTTGACAAGAGCCATTGATGTGATGGCTGCAGCAATGAGATCAAACATAACAACAATTGTGAGGATGGTGCAGGATTGAGCAGTGTTTCATAGGGTTGCTGTGAGCCAGAACTGACCTGGCAACACCTAACAATAGCAACCAGGCTCCGGAATCCTACAAGATAAAATCCAAATTCCTAGCATCAGAAAAGGTTATTCCCCAGGTTGTCCCCACAATTTATATGCCAAACCTAAGGTGCTGCTTGCTAACACATGGTCAATGACTGTACACTTGGAGGTACACTGCTTAAAGGTTTCTCCCTGAGGGTTATCAGCCATTTAGAGCATCAGACCCTATAGTCTGTCCACCCTAAGTAGGGCCCACACCCTTCTGATAAGAATAATGGATTGCTTCCCTGAAGGAGAGCTCAAAGACTAAGGTCAAGCCAACTCAGGGAGGACCAAGGTTAGGCTGCCATATTGAATCCAGGGTCCGTCCCTCCTGTCACATGTATACCTCTAGTGCCTCCCCTTCCTATTGCATGTATAGCCCTAGCTTGTCCCCTTCCTCTCTCGTATGTGCCTATTGTACAACCCCTTCCTGTTACGCATGTGGTTACCTATAATTATGGGTTCTTGCATGTCCCTGAGTGTATATAAGCCTTGGCTGGAAATATAGTCTCACCCTCTGCAAAATATATTCTTGCTCTATAAGCAGATCTGGCTTCTGAAGTCATCATGGCTGTCCTAGAGGTGAGCATTCACATACTTTCTTGTCTGATGTCTCTTTAACTTTACCCCTCAATTACCAACTGCCTCTTGGACCCATTCGATTGTGGAGACTGGTACCCCACAAGAAAAGTCCATTCGCTGGCCTCTACCTAATTTTCGGGTCTTTTTATAAGCTGTATCGAGTTACTTGCACTTTTTTTCATACCTCCATACACTCTTTCCTCTACCTTGTGAGCACTGCCCCTACCCTTTTGACTGCTAATCAGGCTCTCTGTGCAAACTTCTGATCTTTCAAAGTCAAATGTCTATTTTTCTATGAAATCATTCCCAACACCCCAATCACACTCAGACTCTCTATCTCCCATTACATGCTTAACACATTGTGTTGAAACTACTTAACTAGTCTATATGTTTCATGAAAGCAGGGGTTTTTGATATTTCCATTTTCTGTCTACAGTGCCAGGCTCAAAATCATTTGTTCAATGAATATATAAATAAATGATTTAGAAGTCATGGACAATCCTTTTTAAAAAAAAAAAAAACTCAATCATATTAAGAAGGTTTGTGCATTCATCACCACAGTCAACTCTGGTACATGTTCTTTTTGACCCCATTACTGTTAAGTCACTATTGCCCTCACCTCCCCTTCCCTGTCCCCAGGTAATACTAATCCTTTACTGTCTTTATAGATCCACTTATCCTGAACTCCCTACACAGAAAAAAACATACAAAAGACAGAAAACACGAAAAGGACCAGTAACCCAGGAGGGGAAGGGGAAGGGGGTAGAGCGGAAAGGGGGGACCAATCACAATGACCTATAACCCCAGCGAGGGACAACAGAAACGTGGGTGAAGGGAGACATCAATCAATGCAAGACATGAAAACATAATAATAATTTATAAAATACCAAGGGTTTGTGAGGGAGGGAGGGGGAAAATGTGGAGCTGATACCAAGGGCTCAAGTAGAAAGAAAATGTTTTGAAAATGATGATGGCAACAGATGTATAAATGTGCTTGACATGGATGTATGGATTGTGATAAGAGCTGTATGAGCCCCCAATAAAATGATTAAGAAAACAAAAAAACCCAGTAACAATGAAAAAAACTTAATCGAAAAGAAGGCAGAAAAATATTTAAAACCCAGAATAAACTAAAAATAGGTCCAAAAGGAGATCTAATGACCAGGTGTTACATTCCATCCTAACTACTGCTGCTAAAGTCCACTTTATGACGCCCTTTGTCTGTTATTAAAGCTGTTCACATACCTAGATTACGGTCAGTGGAGATTCCCCAGAGAGTCAAACCAGGTAGGGATCCTCTCAATGGATTTTGGGTTTCCACCATCATCTGTAATGTTCAAAAACTTGGTGTTTAGAATTTAGACTCTGGTACTGTTCCCTCATCCAGGCTTGGATTTTATTTACAATCTTTGGATCGCACAGGCTGGTGAGCTTCTTCCATGTGGACTTAGCTGACTTCTCATTTAGATGGCTGTTTTGTTTTGAGACAAGCCTTTCATGAATAGTTCTTAATGTGAAATCCTTCCTCTCATGTACAAGAAAGGGCCTTATTAAAGGTGATCTAGTTCAGGCTTATGGCATAAAAATAGGAGTTTCTCCCTGACACTATTCTGCTTGCTAGGTAGTCAATTTTGACTCTTGGAAACCCATGTGTGTCAGAGTGGAGCTGTGTTGCAAAGTATTTTCAATGGCTGATTTTTCAAAACTAGATTGCCAAGCCTTTCTTCCAAGTTACCTCTGGGTGGAGGAGCAAACACATTAAATTGTATGCACCACCCCGGGACTCCCCAGTCACTATAGCAGCCATCTAACTAGCTACATACCTACCTTAGGGCAGATCTCTGATAAAGGTTACTGACTTTATGCTGAGAATATTAACAGGTGCATGAAGGAGCATGAGTATTGAGACCTTGCTCTTCACCGTGTCTGAGGAGCTGATACAGAAACATACAAACAAGCAAACAAAAGCAAAATCATGTTGCTGGGAAAATCTTCTCTGGTTAAGGAACTCTGATGGTATCAAGCTCTGGGCTTGAGTGGAGGACTCTGCTTCTTGAATTCTGCTGTGTGCTGCACATGTGTGTAGCATGACCAGTTTCTCTACTTAATGATCTTCCAGCCCTTTCCTCAGGAATCTATGATTTTCATATGTCTTGAGAACATCCAGTATATTTCTCTGTACACAATATGTTTAGTAGATGTTACTGCCTTGGTGACAGGATAATTTCAAACAGCCTGCAGTAAAGAGAAGGGCTTCCGTTACTTCCAAGCTCGTTGGCCACTCTGTACATTCCAGGTAGGTATTGTGCACTGAATTTGTAAACCAACAAAATCTCTTTCCTATTAATCACTATACTGATTCTACCTAAGCTATTTAGAATTGAGAAAGTATTTCTGGCTGAGTTAGAAAGCAAAAAGCTTGTGGAACCAAAAATGACAGGGTGCCAAGATTGTGGCCAGATGTCAGGGCCAGCTCAGGAACCTTACACAATCACAAGGGATGAACTACTCATCTTTGTTAGGCATTAAGTAGGATTCTTCCCCTGGGGCTTGAATTCTCTGTCAAATCTTCTCAGTTTGCTGGACCACAACGTCGGAAGGAACTCATCAATTACAGGCAACTCAAGTTCCACCACATTTTCCAAAGCACTTCTTGTTTTTTTAAGCCCTATGTTCCCAGAACCAGCAAATTTCACTTCTAAATGGGAGAGAGAAAAAGTGAGAAAACAGCAAGTGGAAACCTTTAGCCATCAAGGATAAGCAAAGCCTGGTGGAGTGAGACCTTCCCCAAAGGCCACTCTGTGGAGGGCTGCCCAGGCACTGGCTCGCTCCCACTCCAAGGCTACAGCTGCAGCTGCACCTCTCTCCCAAACTCCCAATGGGGAGAAACACTCGTTCGCCAATATTTCCATTCCTTCGTTTCCCCTTTCTGTCTTTAATTTTTTTCATCTCATGAGTATCGCTCCATCTGAACCATAGATCCCCAAACTTAGTTGGCCTCCTGCCTACTTTTCAGAAAATAATGATTCCTTGCCCCCCTACCAGCAATTAAAACCTTTTGTACTATATATACATGATCTAGTTACACTAGATCCTTTCCAGCATTTGGTCGACATGATTTTTCATTTTACTGATGCCAATAGATAAGTAATGACATCTCACTGAGGTTTTAATCTGCATTCCCCTCATGACGAAGGATGCAAAACATCTTTCCCATGGTTATTTCCCATCTGTATATCCCCTGTGCTGAAAGGTCTGTTCTTGACCATTTTATAACTGGATTGTTTACATTTTTTACGTGTAAGTTTTGAGAATTTCCATACAAGCTCTTTGTAAGACATGAAGTTTGTCAATATTATCGCTCAGTTTTATAGCCTGTCTTTTCATTCTCTTTTGTGATGAAAGTTTGGCGTCAACTTGGCTAGGTCACGATTCTCGTGTTTCGGTAGATATTGCGTGATCACCATGTATTTTGTGACCTGATCAATTAAAAAGCAAGTTTTCTGGGTCGTGTAGCCTGCACGAAAGATACAATAAGTTCTGGTAAAGTTCACTCTCTGCCGAGCCTGCATTTGTTTCACCATCCTCTGACCTCTAGTCCTGAGATGAGAGCCAGCAGCCTCTCCTGACTTGCTGCTTCGGAGTTCACCAGTCCCTACAGCCATGGGAGTATGTCGAAGCCACTAGCCTGATGCCTAGCTCACAACTTGGTGACTTGCCAGCCTCCACAACTGTGTGTCCTTCCCTTGAAGTAAATCTCTCCATATTTGCATCTACATCCCAGGTTTTCCTCTCTTGAGAATCAAGACTAAGACATCCCCCCAGGATGTTTCACAGAACAAAAGTATTACATTTTAATGAGATCCAACATATTTATTCTTCTTTTTTTTAGATCATGCTTTTAGTGCCAAATCTAAGAACGCTTCACCTACTCCTGGATCCTAAATATGTTATCCTTTTTTTTTTTCCGGTAAAAGTTTTATCATTTTATGTTTTACATTAGTATCCGTGATCCATTCTTTTCTTATTTTTGAAATAGTGGATTTTATCGTTTACATATGAGGGATTTCTAGGATGCTTTGGTAGACTGTGTTATTGCTCAGACTTACCCACTTCCTCCTTGCTTCTTAGAGGACCCTACAGCTCTGCTCATTTCCCAGGCAGGGGAATGAAAGTGGAACTCTCAGACTGAAGGAATTTGTATTTGTCCAGGTTGACTAGATAAACAAATCCAGAGACACTCAGATGTGTATAAGAAAGAGTTTTATATCAAAGAGCAATTGTATGTTGAGAAAACATCCCAGCCCAGTCCAGGCCAAGTCTCTAAGTCTAATAGTAGCCCATATGTCCGATACTAGTCCATAAATTCCTCTTCAGACTCACACAGCACATGCAATGATGCTGAATGCAGGAAGCTCACAGGCTGGTGGGTGGAAAGTCTTGTGGATCCAACACTGGTGGAAGCATCTCAGCATTGGCTCCTCCAGCGCTATGAGTGTGGCTCCTTAACAGGCTAAGCTTCCTCCCAACCCTAAGGCTGTGGGTCTGGAAGTGGGGAGAGAGCAGAAAGTGGGGTAATTCTACTAAGGACAAGTTCAGATGATAGATGCCTCCACCCATTGATGCACAATGGTGCAAGCATTTTGACCTCTCAGCAAGGCTGAACACAGTGCTGTTTAAGCTACCTCTCAACTCTAAGGCTGTGGGTCTGGAAGTGGGGAGAGAGCAGAAAGTGGGCTAGTTCTACTAAGGACAAGTTCAGATGATAGATGCCTCCACCCATTGATGCACAATGGTGCAAGCGTTTTGAACTCTCAGCAAGGCTGAACACAAGTGCTGGCTAAGCTTCCTCCCAACCCTAAGGCTGTGGGTCTGGAAGTGGGGAGAGAACAGAAAGTGGGGTAGTTCTATTAAGGACAAGTTCAGATGATAGATGCCTCCACCCATTGATAAATGAATATCCTGCCCTCTGGTCAACCCCAGCCCAGCACTCTTAAAGAGGGCGAACAGAGGGAAGATACACAACAGGAGCAAACGTGGAATGTTAAGAGTTAGAGGATCATGAGTTTTTAGGGACCAGTAGAGAAGCTATTGTGAAAACATGTAAATACAAAAATGAGAAGGTAGAAAGGGGTGTCTTAGTCATCGAGCGCTGCTCCAACGCAATCGAACACGTGGACGTCTGTAACAGAGGGGTGTGCTCTCTCACAATGTAGGACTCGACGTCTGAATTCAGGACACCGGCTTTTCTCTCTGTTGACTCACAGCTTAGGAGGAAAGTCCTTGTCTCCTGTCAGCAGTCTTACATTCCCTGGAGATCTCCATGACTCTGAGCCTCAATCTTCCTCTGGATCTGGGGCATGCCAACCACAGAGATCTGGGTCCCTCTCACTTCAATCCCTCTCCTTTAACCCCTTCTAAGATAAAAGGCCATTCTCTGGGGGAATGCCCCTTACAGCAGATCAGGCCTGTGATAAAAGACACTGCATCCCACCCTAATCCTTAACACAGTTCACTGATTGGCTTGCCACAGCTCACATGTTGGGGAATAATTACTGAACTACCATAATACCTTATTATATAACTACAAACCAGAGACTCCAGGTCCAGTCAAGTGAACACGCAATCTTCACCATCACAAAGGGAAAAAACTCTTCCATTTTTTCCTTTTTCTTTTCCTCCCTCTGTACTATGCTGAGGAGACTTAGCAGCATCGTGCTCTACACACAAGTTGGGCTGCAGCTTTAAACCACTAGGCATTCCAGGGGAAAAGACAAGATTTACAGTCTCAGAAATCCACAGGGGACCCTGTCCTATAGGGTCTCTATGAGTCAGAATTGACGTGATGGCAGTGGCTTGGTGTCTGGCTTGGGTAATAAGTTCTACGACAGGGGGCGTACGAACATACTCTAGGAGTTTGGAGAAGGGGGGGGGGGGCATCTGGATGGTGTATTAGAGAAGGGGTCCTGAAGCAGGTAGCACCAGCGCTGAGTTCCGAAGAATGAGGAGATACAGAGTCTGCAAAGAAGGGGCTGAAGAAAGCATGTACAGAAGAATGGAATACTCTGGGAATCATCATGAACTCAGTACAAATGGGAGCCAGAGCAGAATTCAGAGCACCTCAGTTAGGTCGTTGCAGACCTTCCATCCCAGGCTATTAAAAAAAACACCTCATCAAGGCAATTCTGACTCACAGTGACCCTATAGGGCAGGATAGAACTGCCCCTGTGGGTTTCTGAGATTGTCACTCTTTACAGGAGAAGAAAGCCCCATTTTTCTCCCTCCAAGTGGCTGGTGATTTTGAACTGCTGACCTTGTGGTTGGCAGCCCAATGCATTACCCACTATGCCACCAGGAGGACTTGTATTTAACCCTGAAGTCTGGGAGGAATCCAGAAGCATTTCAAATTCTCCCGATTACCTTTCCATTTCTGAAAGATAAGCCAGGCTGTAAAATGAAAAATGACTGAAGAAGAGACAGGACTCAAGGCAAGCAGGCGAGTTAGGAAACTGTTGGGGTCTAATGGTACAGTGTAACCTAAGGCAGAGGAAGTGCTAATGGAGGGAAGGAAAGGAGTCTTAGCGACGTAAGCAGAAAGAGAGTCAGAATCTGGAGACCCGACGGAAAGGGGTGTTCCAGACTCAGGAGTGTGGGGCTGAATGGAGAAGCAAGCCACTCAGATGGGGGCCCAGCAGAGGAGCATGGGCGTGGGGTGGGGGAGGCTCAGACAAGCCCTGCTTTAGACCTAAGGGTTTTGAAATGCCTAAGCAGCACCGGAGGGACATGTCGAGTTGACTAAGTAGATATACAGCTCTCACAAGATAAAACACAATGACTGTTTCCTTGAATATTTCCACTCTTCCAGTCAACCAATAGCATCCACATAGGCCTCCAAAGAATCAGAATGTAATAGCAACGAAAGAAAAAAGTTAATATTATTCTTTCTTTTTCTCTCTCTTTTAATGAATGAAGTAGGCTCTTGAAAAGCAAACGTTAGGCTTGAGGCCACAAAAAGGTGATGATGTCGGCATTCCGTAGGGCCTGGTCACCCACGAGTCCATACGGAGCTCTGGCCTCTTGCTAAAGCAAGGAATTGAAGGTATTTATGTACTTAAAGACCTAACACAGCCAGGCTGGAAGTTATTTCTCGTGACAACTGGCCGGTATGTAACATTTTGAGATTAATAGCTCCATTTCACAGGTGATAACATTAAATGGTGGACAATCTCTGGAGGGACCTCTTAATTCTTCAGTTTTTCATGATGACAAGATGGGGACAGGGGGGTGACGAGTAAGTTTTCCCTACATGTCTTTATGCTGGTGACTACTTTGGGCCATGTCTTACACCTGTGTCAATAACCTCATCTCCCTAGGGTCTCTTCATAAGCAAGAGTTAATTAAGCTTTCAGGCTCTGGCTGTAGCCAGGGTTTCATAAGCCATTAAGAATTTTTTAAAAAGAGGATTTATAAAAATGTAGGAATTCATTAAAAAACATAGAAAGTTTTGGATCTTTTAAGAGAAGATGGTGAGGTCTATAATGCAAGGATAAATGAGAAAGTATTTCTACAAAATCATAGAAATCTTTATTCCGTAAATAAAAGTAACAAAACGTGAAGCTATCCTTCATGTAGATGATGCTACCATTTCTCAAACCTGTCCCTGAAGTAATTCTGCACTCTTCCACTCACATCATGTTAAAACGGCAGTTTGCTGTCCTCAAGGGACTCGGGTGAGGTGAAGGCAATTGATATGGCCTGTCCAGTCATATTTCCTTATGTGATATATTAGAATGCTGGCCTCTATGCCTGTGGCCCCGCCACTTGTCTGTCAGTTTGTCGTACTGTGGGGGCTTGTGTGTTGCTGTGATGCTGGAAGCTATGTCTCTCATATTTCAAATATAAGCAAGGTCACCCAAAGTGAACAGTTTTCCATGGGGCTTCGAGACTACGGACAGACTACGAAGAAGGAATAGGCTGTCCATTTCAAGGGAATTAGTCACAGAAAACCTTATGAATAGCAGCAGTCATTGCCAGAGACAGTGCCAGGAGAGGAGCCCTTCAAATTGGGAGGCACTCAAAATCGAAGCGAGGAAGCTCAGACTTCTTAGAGTCGAGTCGACCATACGATGTGAATGGGGTAATGCTGTTAAGGACCTTCATTTGCTGATGGAGCACAACTCAAAATGATAAGAGACAGCTGAGAACATCTGTTAATTATAGGACCTTGGGATATAGGAATCTAGGAAAATTGCAAGTTGTCAAAAGTGAAGTGGGATGCATAGAGATTGATGTCCTAGGTATTACTGAGATGAAATGGATGGAGAGCGGTCATCTAAAATCAGACAATCACATGGTTTACTATGTCAAGAATGACAAATTCAAGAGGAGTGGTGTAATATTCATCCCCTAAAAGGACCTTTTAAGAATGAGCTTGAAGTACAATGCTGTCTGTGATAGGATAACATCTATCCTAAAAAGAAATCCATTCAATACAACTAATATTCAAATTTATACACCAACCACTAAAGGCAGTCAGGAAGAAACTAAAGAATTTTACCAGGGTTTTCAGTCTGAAAGTGATTAAACATGCAACAAGATACATTGATAATTATTGATGATTGGGATGCAAAAGTTGGAAAACAGAAAAGGAACTGTAGTTGGAAAATACAGCCTTTGTGATAGAAATAAAGCTGAGATCACATGATCTCCATCTGATGCCACACTTCAGGTGAGCCCCAGCCTTCTCCATGGTTGTGAAGAAACCAGTGGGCTCTACATCATAGTTGGCACCAGCTTCATCCCACTTGATGTTGGCGGGATCTTGATCCTGGAAGATAGAGATGGACTTCTGATTGGTGATCAGCTTCCTATTCTCAGCCTTGATGGTGCCATTGAACTTTCCACAGGTGGAATCATACTGGAACATATAGACCATGTAGTTCAAGTCAATGAAGGGGTCATCGGTGGTAACGATGTCCACTTTGCCAGGGTTGAAAGCAGCCCTGGTGACCAGGTGCTCAATGTGGCCAAATTCATTTACTGTGACCTTCACCACTGTGTCTCTGAGTTGTGGCTGAGATTGCACAGGAAGATGTAGCTGCCTGGTACATGAGGAGGATCAGGGAGCCAAAATATGCAAAAGACTGAATGATAAGAAAAGCATCAAAATTAGATGGAAAAAACACAGAGTAACTCTACAAAAGAAAGACTAGTCAACATTCCACCATTTCAAGAGGTAGCATATAAAAACGAACCAAAAGTACGGAAGAAAGAAGTCCAAGCTGCACTAAAAGCATTACGCAAAAACAAGGTTTCAAGAATTGATGGAGTACCAATTGAAATTCAACAAGTCGATGAAGCACTGGAAGCATTCACTCATCTATGCCAAGAAATTTAGAAGACAGCCACTTAGCCAACTGATTGCAAGAGATCTATGTTTGTACCCATTCTAAAGAAAGGTAACCCAACAGAATACTCAAATTATAGAACAATATCATTAATATCATAGGAGCTGGTGGCATAGTGACCTGCAAGATCAGTGACCTGTGACCTGCAAGATCAGCAGTTTGAAACCACCAGCCTCTTCTCAGGAAAAAGACAGGACTTTCTACTTCAGTAAAGAGTTAAAGTCTTGGAAACCCACAGGGGTAGCTTTTCTCTGCCCTATAGAATCGCTCTGAGTTGGTATCAACTCGATATAAGTGACTTTGAGTTATCATTAATAACATTAATATTTCATGCAAGTAAAATCTGGATGAAGATCATTCAACAACAGTCGCAGCAGTACACTGAAATAAAACCCACAGGGGCAGTTCTATCCTATTCTATAGTCACTATTGTCAGGTACCACCCTACAATTGAACAGGTCCAAGAGGCTGTTGTATAATTGAGGGGTAAAATTAAAGAGACATCAGACAAGATATAAGGCATGCAAGTGCTCACCTCCAGGACCGCCATGACTTCAGGAGCTGGCTCTGCACAGATAGAGAGAATATATTTCCAACCAATGCTTATTTACACTCAGGGGGCTTGCAAGCCCCCCTAGTTACAGGTAAACACATACATAACACAGTGGGCTGTACCCTAACCCTAAGGTCCCTGAGTATGTAGGAAGAGTAACCTAACACCAGTGCCTGAAGCAGGTGAGGGAGAGTGGCTGTCTTCAGAGCCTAGAGAGCAATAGCATGTGTCTGCTCCTATAGTTCAAACTACAGGCTAGATAGCAACCAGCCATGTGCTTGTAAGAGGCAACTTTAAGGTGGCACTGTTATGGGAGGATAGAGTGGGAAATATTAAGAGAATGTGATTGGGACTCACCTCCAACTCACAAGGGTGAAGACCTCCCTCCATGCCAGAAACCTAGCCTACCAGGCTTCTTACTAGATGAGAATAAAGGATTCATCTGTATATACACTCTTCCTGTTCTCTGCTTCTCACACACTATGAGTTGGAATGAAGCATTGCATTGCTTAAATCTTGTGCACGAGACCACTTTAGAATACTGAAAAGCAAGAATGTTAATTTGAAGATTAAGGTGTGCCTGACCCTAGCCATGATATTTTCAATTGCCTCACATGCATGTAAAGGTTGGAAATTGAGTAAGGAAGAATCAGAACGTTTTGACTGTGGTGCAGGAGAAGAATATTGAAAGTATTCTTGCTAAAGAGCGGTTGTTAAAAGGCAAAGCAAATCTGTCTTGGAAGAATACCGCCAGTGTGATCCCTAGAGGCAAGGATGGCGAGATTTCCATCTCATGTACTTTGGCCACGTTGTCAGGAGGGTCTAGTCCCTGGAGAAGTACGTCTTGCTTGGTAAAGTAGAGGGGGAGTAAAAAAGATAAATTCCCCCCATGAGATGGATTGATCCCGTGACTGCAACAATGCACTCAGGTAAAGGGGCGATTGTGTGTGCGCATGTGTGCAATTCAAGTTGTATTGCTTCTTTGGGTTGTCATTCCACACATTTGAAGTAACCAGACTTGGAGAAGATATACTGGGGGTGTGAAAACAGATGATGGCGATATTGATGAGAATGTTCAAGTGTTTTGTAGGCGGTAACGCCAGGCACCACTGCCACCACCTCTCCTGCAAGAAATTTCGGGGGAAATGCACTTCATATAAAATGAGTAAAAATTGTTCATGAACATTAAACTAGCATTCCTTGTAACCGATGTGCCACAGTAAACTGGAATAATCCTAGAAAATTCATTAGCTGATCTAGCAGTTTTGATATCTTTAAAATAATAAACTAAGAAAACAAATAAATTCACACAAGGAATCTATAAATATACAACCTCAAAACAAAAGTGGGCATGTTCCAGTGGTCAGTATTTTAAGGTTTCTATCATATTAATTCAAGAAAAAAAGGTGATACAGCTTTTGCAAATGAGATTAAACTCCTTCACTGTAATTACACTCATATTTTATAATTCAAAGGATTTAGGTGAAGCTACATTAACCCAAGCAAATACCATGCATACAAATGAAAAAACTATTGTTATACTAAGGTAACATCTCTAAGTTAATCATACTTTTTTTAAAAGCCAGATCCAAACTTCATAGGTATAAATGGAGGATCTGACATTTTTTTGTTGTTTTTGTTTTTCATTTTTCCTTTTCCTTTTACATTTTTACTTTTTGATACACAGTAGTTAATTCTAAGTATTTTTAAAGCTGGGAGGTATATACAGGATCCCTGTAAACTGCACATAAACATCAATAATTTTTCATGATATGTCAAAACTACACCAATGGTTTCTTTAATGCACAGTCTTTAAAAATCAAGTTCAGCAGTTGCAAGCCTTTATGTCTAGTTTGATTGACAAAGACCCTCAGGCTCAGAAACTGTTTACTTGAAAAGAAACAAAATGAATGTGTTTTATGTTAAATCATCTGGAAGACCCCATTTATGAAACAACTAAAAACATAATAGCAGCTAAATAATAAGTTATTAAAGGTATTTCCAGCAATAAACAATGAAATATTACATCATCTTTTACTCCATCATGGCATATGCAGCAAAGAGAAATATTTTAAGCAAGTGTCAGCACTTCTATCGAAAATGCTTTCCAATGTATTTGGCAGATTTTTGTTTTAGTTTTAAATATTCCACATACTATTAAGAGCTTTTATGATTAAACATCTGGACAGAAATCATGAGAAAAGTATAAACATACTCATTTGTCAAAGAGAAGCAATTCACCTTTGAAAATAAAAAGGAACTACAATGTGTACTGTGTGTGAAGTCCAAATACTGGTATTTAAATCTCTTCGAAGCAGTTCATGCTTCAGTAATTAAGAGAAAAAAAGAGATGAAGACTTTATTTAAGCTGAGAAGCCCCTAATGTGGATCATGCTGACAAACAACAGTTCACTCAATATTTTGATGAGGGTTTGAAAAGACCTTCACACATCCACTAGAATAAGGTCATATAAATCAGCACTGATCATTTACTATTCCCCATATTGGCCCATTGCAGGCTTTGAAAGTTATACTAAACAATAACATTTCCACCTTTTAGAAAGGCAAGTTTGTGAAGATAACATAATACAACCCGATGTCTTCTTGAACGGTTAGTTTACATTTTAAATGTAAGAAACATACCCCAAAATTGTGTTTAATAAAAAGCCGCCACTACAGCAATAGGGTAATGGAAGCTTCTGAACTCCGGTTACTTTTCTAATGGGATGCTTTCTCCTGCTTCCAGATTCCAAGGTGATCCGTCATCTTTAGAACCCGATTGGCTTAACTGCTGCGCCACGTCCGCCCAGGCCCATAACTGCCGCGCCACGTCCGCCCAGGTCCATCCTCGAGGGCGTTCTCCGTTGTGATCTGTTTTATCTGCCAGCGTGCGTTTCCGGGCTTTTGAAAGTTGTTCTTTTTTGTAATTTTTCTTACTTGATGGGCCTCCACGAAGTGTTCCTTATTGTCCCTGGCACGTCCAAATAAAGTTTACGTCATAGCAGTTCCAAGATTAACATCAACTACTTCTCGTAACTTGGCTTTTATACTCTGCTTTACAGCTGATGATACGGTGTTAAAAAAGGCGTTCACGGATATAATTGGAGCTGTTTGGGGCTATGTTTCTGTCCGGGAACCCTCTGTTAAGAAGGCTTTGGGATCATCATTTTCTCCTATCCTATATAGAAATGAAACTGGACTTAATTCCTGGAAACTTTCATCTCCTTCGAACATAGGCCTAGCTCAACACTTCTAGTTCCATCTCCAGGTCTCGTTGGTACCCATCGTGGCGGCCCTCTGGGCATCTCCCCAGTGGGCGGGCAGCGATTGCGATGCCGCAGAAAAAGCGAGGGCAAGCAGTGTGTGGGCAGGGAGCCAGGGGCTGGTATAGGAGCAATTTTGGGGTTAATGCCGGACTGGGCAGTGCAGCGTTCCATGTACATTGGGTCGCTATGGGTTGGAACCCACTTAGCAGCAAGTCCGAATGAATACATTGGCAGTGAGTGTGTTTTATTGACCGTGCAAAGGCATTTCACCATGTGGATCATAACCAACGATGTCTAGCTGTGAGAGGAATGGGAATTCCAGAACATTTCATTGTGCTTATGCAGAACCTGTACGTGGATCAGGAGGCAGTTGCGCCAATAGAACAAGGGAACACTGCATGGTTTAAAACCAGAAAAGGTGTACGTCAGGGTTTCACCCTCCCATCATACTTATTCTATGTGTATGTTGGGCAAATAATCAAAGAAGCTAGACTATGTGAAGAAGAATGAGGCATCGGGGCTGGAGGAAGGCCTATTAACATCTTTGATATGCAGGTGCATAACTTGCATGGTCTGCTTCCCAAGACCTCCCTAAAGTGTTGAAAAGCAAGGGTGTTACTTAAAGAACTAAGAGACACCTGTCCCAAGCCAGGGTATTTCAATGACCTCATATGCAAACGAAAGTTGGGCATTAAATAAAGGAGACTGGAGAAGAATCGAGACATTTGAAGTATGGTGCACTGCCAAAAGGACAAACAATCCTACTGGGAAGATGAACAGCCAGAATGCTCCTTAGAAGCAAGAACTGCAACTTTGTCTCATGCACTTTGGACATGTTCTCAGGAGAGACCAGTCCCTGGAGAAAGACATCGTGCGTGGTAAAGTAGGGGGCAGCAAGGAGGAAGAACCTCCAAAAATTGACACTGTGACCACAAAAGATGGGCTCAATCCTAAACACCTGTGCGGAGGGCCCAGGGCGGAGGGGTGTTGGTTCAGTTCTGTTGTAAGGTTGCTATGAGAGGGACCATTGCCTCGTAACAGCAACAACATGATCCCATGTTGGAGAGGACTCTCCCTGATAGAATTAGGGTGGGAACCCCTGTTGGCATCGTGGTTATGAAGTGGACTGCTGGAAACCCCACTGGCTCTGCAGAGAAAGACAGAGCTTTCTACTCCTGTCAGAGTTACAGCCTCAGAAACCCGCAGGAATAGTTCTGTCTTACAGGGTCACTATGAGTCAGCATTCATTGGATGGCAGGATGGCAGTGAGGTTGGTTTTGGAAGTTCTGACCTTAGGAAAGAGGGTGAGCCAAGTCATACTCTCTGTGTCCTTAGCGTATCTTTAAGACTACTTTATTAGAGGTATGCCGGGCTAAAAGAGAAATAGAATACACAAGGATAAAATCATCTATCTCTGTGAAAACAGATGATAACGAAGCTCAATATCGTCAGCTAAAAGGAGGCCACGAGCTAACTGGAAAAGACCCCAATTGTTTCTGTGCACACTCCAACTGAAGCTAAAGAAAATGAAAATGAGTCCACAAAAGCCAAAGCGCAACCTTGAGTATATCCTGGCTAAATTGAGAGACCACCCCAAGAATGTATTGGACGCATTCACACCAGAGTGAGAAGGTCAGACAAGCTGTGGGATGACATCAAGAACACACACATGGAGAAAGCACAAGGTCGTTAAAAAGGAAATAAAGGAAAACTCAAAGTGGATGTCAGAAGAGGCTCTGAAACTTGCTCTTGAAGGTAGAGACACTAAAATAACTGGAAGAAATGATGAAGTAAAACAGCTGACAAGAAAACCTCAAAGGGCAACTTGAGCAGGCAAAGTAAAGCATTAGAATGAAATGCGCAAGTTCTAGAGTTGGAAAACCCAAAGAACAGCCTTGGCAGATCTTAAGCCCAAAGAACTGAAGAAAGAATTTCAGCCTTGGGCTACAATATTGAAGGATTCTATGGACAAAATTTGAACGATGAAGGAAGGATCCAAAGAACAGGGCAAGATCCAGAATCACTGGAAGAAAAGGTCAAATGTCAACTGTTTCAGTAGCTAGGTAGCATACGGTACAGGACCTATGGAATGGATGGGAGAAGTTCAAGTTGTACAGGAGCCATTGGTGAACACTGGAACAATTTGAGGATGGCGCAAGACTGGGCAATGCTGTGTGCTAGTGTACACAAGGCCAGCGCCAACTCCAGGGCACCTACCGACAATAGAAACAGGAAAGAATTCCAGTCTATTTTGTATTATGCTGTGTCTACTTTTCTTAGGGCCTCCTCCTTATCCCTCACCTCTTATGGAGGGAGAGCTCTGTATCTGGATGATTAGTGTGCATGTTGCAGTGACTGCTATAGTGTATTATCTTGACATAGCATTCAATACAGGAATGATAGGCAGTAGGCTCTCTATGAATATTGAGTAAAGAAGGATTGCTGAAGTGATTGTGGTAGATTATAAGAGCTAGAAAAAAATTTGATATCCCATTTTCTTCTCAGCCAAAAAGAATAGGCTAATGCATTTGTAGTTAGTTTTTCAAGGCCAAATATATATATGTAAAAAAATATATAGTAATAATTATACTTTCTGAACACAGACTTAGGTGTTTCTAATTGTGGAGGACCTTCACTGTTAAATGCAGGAATAAATGATGTATTGGAGGGGGGGCTTTAAAAATTAAAATATGAAATTAAAAAATACTGGGGTTTTCTCAATTTTTTGTCCATTCATACTCATTTTTAAAGGACTTATTACTCTGAAGGGGCTGAAAACGGTTATAAAAATCAGCTTGGAGGAATGGGGAGGGAGGGGGAAAATGAGGAGCTGATAATAAGGGCTCAAGTGTAAAGCAAATGATTTCAGAATGATGGCAACAAATGTACAAATGTGCTTGACACAATGGATGTATATATGGATTGTGATAAGAATTATACGAGCCCCCAATAAAATGATTTAAAAAAAAAAGAAATTCAACTACTACAAACATTTTAATAGTTAATATAAAGAACTATGTAAGGCCAGGGGGAAAGAAACACAGGTAAACAATTTTATAGTTCCCAAATGGGATTTGCAACATATGCCAATGATGTAGTTAATAAGCTCTAGGGATTTTTGGCTAATCATGTACTGAAGAAGTGACAGTAAAGACAGTAAAAAACATTTAAAAATGGCCAGTTATTGTCTAAAAAATTTTAAAAATCCAATAATTAAACAAGTTCTTAAAAATGTTTTTAAAAATCAGCTTGTCCTTTTCTGTCCTTTGCGTTTTCATTTGAAAGGCAGCAATGAGTCAGAAGTGAATCCAAGACACTAAGTAATTAATACAAAACGTTATTACCGTCGTCTACATAAACACACACGCACGCACGCATCCGCTCCCCCTCCCCCCAGCAAACCTGTGTAGGGTTCCCGGGTCTGTAAATCTTTACCGGAGCACGCAGCCTTATCTTTCTCCTCTGAGCGGAGGGTGGATTTGCTTCGTCACCGTTCAGCCAGCGATCTAGAGCCGGGCCGACACAGGAGACGCGGGAAGGACCAAAAGCCACCGGTGGGACTGCGAAGCCGGCGAGTTTTGACCTTCTCGCCATCCCGTAGTTGGGGGCGTGCGCGAAGCGGTGGCGCGCGCGTTTGAAATAAGTGACGGTTCGTCTCACCGGAACTGCTCGAATCCCAATGTCAGTTGCTGGCAGGCTCTGAAGTAGCCGTGGGTGTCGGTCGGAGCCACTAGGGACACCTACGCGCCCTCTGGTCACCCGGCCCTCTTCTGCCCGCGGCTGGCCACGACCGCGCGCGGCTGGGAAGAGGGATTTTGTCTCCTGAGATCTGTTGTCGCCAAGAGCCCCGAGCCGAGGCCTCTGCGTTTGCTTCGCCCCAGCCCCGAGCCTAGAGGGACGTTCAAGGCCTTGGGAATACGAGGTTAGACCTGGAAATGATCCTAGGAATCGCCTCTGTTCACCGCTGCCCAAGCCTGCGGGCACTGCTTAATCACGGCACGGAGTGGGGGGTTCGAGAGAAAGCCCCCCTGTCCGGAAGCGCAGCCGAGAATATGTACTCAACGTAGTACTAACTCACTAGGATACTTGCACAGATTTGGGGACCTCCGACCTCTCGGATGGAACCCCGCCGATGCGCTGCCTGCCTCCAGACCCATTCTTAGGCTGCGGCGCTCTGGGTTAGGCGGTGGACTCCCAATCCCAAGGTGGGCTGTTCAAATCGCCAGCTTCGCTGCGGAAGAAAAGTGAGGCTGTAGTTCCCATAAAGATGTATAGCCTGGGAATCTCGATATAGGGCTGCTACTTATGGAAGTGGGTGCCAGGTACTGTATTCTCAACACTGTGTTCTGTGGAAAGTGTTCGTTACCCCAGTTATCCGGTGCCATCGAGTCGGTTCCCACTCATAGCGAGCTCTGTACAGTAGGACACCCCACCGTGCCCTGCGCCGCGGCATCCTTACTATTTGTATGTTTGAGCCCATTGTAGCCACGTTGCAGACTCATCTTGTCGAGGGCGCTCCTTTTTCACTGACCCTGGACTTCCCCAAGCGTGATGTCCTTCTCCGGCGACTGGTCTCCTGACAACACGTCCAAAGTATGTGAGACGAAGCCTAAGACAGACTGGGTTGTCCTTTTGGCAGTTCATGGCGCTTAATATTTGCCAGCACCACAATTCAAATGCATCGATTTCTTTCACATGCATGGAAATACCATGGCTGGGGTCAGATGCACTTTCGTCCTCACTTTAAAGAGGTTTTAGGAACAAATTTACCCAACCGCGTGGGTCTCAGTTCCAGCCCTTGGACTGAGCTTGTGACGACTTGTGAAATAGGAGTAGGAAACACCTTTCACCTGGGTGTAGTCTCCGCCTTTCTGACCGTCTTCAACTGTAGATATTTTGACTTCCAGGAGAGATAACTGGACTATAGCTGGGACAGTGGGGAGGGTTTTAGCAACCAGCTCTGTTCTCTGGCTGACTGACTGACGGGATAAACATCTTGTAGCTCTTCCCCTGGGAATCCTAAGGCTACCGGGAGGTAAGGTGTAAAAGGTTTAAAAAATAATCTGATCTCCTATTTCCTGTTCTGATTCCTACTTTACCCATTATATTTTCTCTTACTTTTATTTTCCCATTTTCTGTTACCCATTTATTCCTTAGGTTTGCCAGTGGTGTCCAGTTACTTGTGTCTAGTTAGAATGATTGTAACTGTATAAACCAATCTCTATGTATATCAATGAACAGACTTAACATTAATAGACAAACTGGGCATTTAAGATTCTATTTATAAGAAGTTTAAGCACATGACACACAGCCAGTTTTGCGTTTACAGAATGAGCTTCTAGACTTGTCGGAACAGCCATGTCTTAGATAAATCCAATGTGTGACTTAACTTTTTAAAAATAGAAATTCATTTTAAAACTTTTTTGTTTGCGTCATCTAATTATTATTTATTTATGAAATATGCTTCAAAATATACAGGTTTTGAATTACCCTGTTCGCAGTATGTATATTTATATAAGCAATAATTTAGCAGCTTTATAGAAAGATATTTGCTTATAAAATTCACTCTTCATGTGAAACCCACTGGCTTTTAGTGCATTTATAGTTAAATGTATTGAACTCTTGTCGTCACTGAGTCAGTGCTGGCTCATAGGGACCCCCTCTGGGTTTCTGAGACTAACTGTGTACAGGTGTAGAAAGCCCACGCACAGCGCTGCTGGTCTTTTTGAGGTGCTGACCATGAAGATCACAGCCCAGTGCATAACCACCGCACCAATGTGGCTTATATGTATTAAGCAGTATCTAATTTTAGAACATTGACAGCACTCCAAAAAGAAATGTAGGCAATAGCAGTCACTCCGCACCTCACTCCTGGCAACCACGAGCCTATTTTCTGTCCCTATGTGAAAACCAAACTCGTAGCCCGTGAATGGATTCTAACTCATGGAGAGACTCTATGTATGTCAGAGTAGCTGGGCTGCCCAGGGTTTTGAGTGGCTAGTTCTTCTGAGGTGCCTTT
Source organism: Echinops telfairi (assembly GCF_000313985.2). NCBI lineage: Eukaryota > Metazoa > Chordata > Mammalia > Afrosoricida > Tenrecidae > Echinops > Echinops telfairi. Next base: position 16,930,850 of record NW_022103906.1, read on the forward strand.
AAATGGATATGTTAAGTGTCTATACTTGCTACCTAGGGACTCCTCTCTGGTTCTGGATCGCCTATTCTGGACATTTCCAATTATGAGATCATGCAATAGTCTATGGCCTTTTCACTCAGTATAATGGTTTCAAAGTCCATCTAGATTGTAGCATTTATTAATACTTTATTATTTGTTATGGCTGAGTGACATTCCATTATATGGATGATAGCATAGTTTGTGTATCTATGCATTGGTTGGTCCACATTTGTAGTTCTCCCTTTAGGCTTTGTAGAACAATGCTTGCAGAGATGGTATTTTAAAGGCTTCTGGCAACTACCATTGGGAAGTGGGAGTGGCAACACAGTGTGAGAGGGAAACCTTTTCTTTTTTTAAAAATCATTTTATTGGGGGCTCATATAATTCTTATCACAATCCATACATACATCCATTGTGTCAAGCACATATGTACATTTGTTGCTCTCATAGTTCTCAAAACCTTTGCCTTCTACTTTAGCCCTTCATTTCCCCCATACCCCCTCCCTCATGAACCCCTCATAATTCATAAATTATTGTTTTGTCATATGTTATACTGTCCG
>NW_022103906.1:16932633-16933607 GCF_000313985.2 Echinops telfairi
GGAGCTGAGGTGAGCAATGCTACCATGAATTGCGTCTGACTCCATTACTTGACTCCATCCTTTAATTTCCATGCTCTCTGTGACTTTACTATATAATCTCTACTTATTATCGCTGTACAATTGCGCCTACCGAACCTGTGATGTTTTGTGGGGTTCCCTCTTCCCTTTAACCCCACAGTAGATGAGTAACTGAGCAAGGCTATCATGGGAATTTGTTCTTTATAAACGTAGTGTAACCTTCATTTATTTTCATCGTAGGACTTAGAGCGGCCATTACAATGGAAGAAACAAATAATTTCAAGACACCAAGCAAATTGTCTGAAAAAAAGAAATCTGGTAAGATTGTTATTGGAAACATGAGTATTGCTATCCTTTGATCTTTTAGTTATTGTCTTTCACACACAATCAGTTTTAGCATAAGTCTTAACAAATAAAGCTTTATAGGCTAGGTTTTGGTCATCTGCAGACTAATTTTATTAAAATTTTAACAGATTTGGAAGTTCTTTGTAGTGAAGACTCAACCTAACCTGAATCATTATTTAAAAATATGTTGTATAGTTTTTAAATATTTAGGTGACTTTCCATATTTTTTTTAAGCTATTGTTTCCTATGTTAAGGGGCCCAGGTAGTGTAGTGGTTACAGATGGATTGTTGTGCTAGTTCAGGTAGACTAGAAAAGCAAATTCATAGAGATACTCATGTGTGTATAAGAAGGAACTTTATATACAAGCATAATTGAATATTGAGAAAACATCCCAGCCCAGTCCAAGTCTGATATGTCTGATACCAATCTATAAAGTCCTCTTCCAAATACAATTGCTGAAGACAAATGGGTGTGTCAGCAAAAGTGGTGAAGAAAGCTGATGGTGCCCGGCTATCAAAAATATAGTGTTTGGGGTCTTAAAGGCTTGAAGGTAAACAAGTGGCCATCTAGCTCAGAAGCAACATAGCCCACATGGAAGAAGCATACCAGC
>NW_022103906.1:16934098-16957460 GCF_000313985.2 Echinops telfairi
AGAAAAGTGGGTGAAGGGAGATGTCGGACAGTGTAAGATATGACAAAATAATAATTTATAAATTATCAAGGGTTCATGAGGGAGGAGGGGAGTAGGGATGGAGGCGGGGAAATGAGCTGATACCAAAGGCTTAAGTGGAGAGCAAATGTTTTGAGAATGATGAGGGCAATGAATGTAAAAATGTGCTTTACACTCACGAAACACATGAAATGATGCGGAATGCAGGACGACAGGATCACAGGCCAGTGGGTGGAAAATCTTGTGGATCCAGTGGCATTGTAAGCATCTCTGTGCTGGCAGGGTTCTGCATGTGTCTCCTCCAGCTCCAGGGCTCCTCCAGCTCCATGTGTCCTGCCTCCAGTGAGCTATGTATGTCCTTTGCACCTCCAAATGAGGCCATTAAGCTGCAACTTGATTGACAGGCCAAACTCCACCCCTTCACTCTCTTAGGTCTCAAACTGCCAACAGATTATGTAATTAGCAATTGTTAACCACAAAGGTTCTTAGCCACCAACCATTCCGTAGGACAAGATGAGACTTTCTGTTCCTAAAAAGAGTTACAGTCTCGGGAACCCACAGAGGCAGGTCTACTCTGCCCTCTAGGATTGCTATGAGTAGGAACTGACTCCTGGGCAGTGAGCTTGGAGTTCTCTACTTTAATTCTAGTTTGTTGAGAAAGCATTTTTTAAAAATCATTTTATTGGGGCTCTTACCACTCTTATCACAATCCATACATGCATCCTTTGTGTCAAGCACATTTGTTCATATGTTCCCATCATTTTCAAAACATTTTCTTTCTACTTGAGTCCATGGTATCACATCATTCCCCCACCCCATGAACCCTTGATAATATATAAATTATTTATTCTTTTTATGTCTTACTCCGACTGCTGTCTCCCTTCTTCTACTTGTCTGTTGTTCGTACCACTGGGAGGAGGCTGTATATCGATCATTGTGATCAGCTCCCCTTTGTCCCCCACACTTCCCCTTACCCCCCTGGTATCGCTACTCTCATTACTGGCCTGAGGGGTTTAAGAGAACATTTTTGATATGATTTGAATTCTTTAAAATTCATTAAGACTTGCTTCCATTTTCTCCTTAATGTTTTGTGTTATTGTCAAACATTTTACCTCTATGTATGCTATAGACCCCATAGTACATTGTTGTATTAGAAAGTTAATTATCTCTTACGATGATTAAAAAGTAAGAGAAAATGGCTTATATTTTGCAATATGTTTACTGGTGTCAACTGTCTGGAAGCTGTTATATTTTGTCAAGTTTTCTAGTTTACATTGGATGACACTTCCAGGATTAGTTCATTCTTCATGGGCAGAAGCAGGACTCCTCTTTTTAAATGACTGAATAATGCTTTATGATATAGATGCACTCCAATTTAATATGCTTCTAATGATAACACTTTGGGTTTTTGTAGTCATAAAGCAAATCCCAATATTTAAATGTGTGTGTGTGCATGTGTGTATAATTTGTGGGTGTGCGTTAGTGCCAAGTGTTGGCAAACGTTTTATAAGACACAAAGATAGTAAATATTGTAGACTTTGCTGGCTATGTAAGCTCTCTGTTGCATATTATTTTTGGTGTGTTTTGTTCTTTTTACAACCTTTAAAAATGTCAAAATTCTTAGCTCAGAGCTCATAAAAAGGCAGACCATTTACTGCCCCCTGCTGACTTAATATAAACCAAAATAGAAATCAGACCCAGAGCAGCTGGTGAGTTTGGATCACTGCCTTGCTGGTTAACAGGTCGAAGTAACCCACCACTTTACCAGCATTCCTTGTACTCGGTGGAGGACTCCAAAAATAGAATTGGTCAGATTATCTGTTTAATGTTTGTATGGCCCGAGCGATACCAGGCCGGCTTCTAGCAGCAAGTGACTTGAATCTCCCCCACCCATAGCTGACCAGAGCTGGCTAATGGCCCACTTGATTGTTTTTGTTTTTGTTTTGTTTTGTTTTTCTTTTAACATTTTATTAGGGGCTCATACAACTGTTATCCCAATCCATATACACATCAATTGTGTAAAGCGCATTTGTACATCGTTTCTCAGAACATTTTCTCTCCATTTAAACCCCCGACATTAGGTCCTCATTTTTCCCCTCCCTCCCCGCTCCCCCCTCCGGCATGAGCCCTTGATAGTTTATAAATGGGTATTTGGTCATATCTTGCCCTGTCCGACGTCTCCCTTCACCCACTTATCGGTTGTCTGTCCCCCAGGGAGGAGGTCACACACAGTTCCATGTAATCGGTTCCCTCTTTCCTACCCATTCTCCCTTTACCCTCCCTGTTTTGCCACTCACACCACTGGTCCTATAGGGCTCATCCGTCCTGGATTCCCTGGATTTTCAGTTCCTATCTGTACCAGTGTACCTCCTCTGGTCTAGCCAGACTTGCAAGATCGAATTTGAGTCATGGTAGTGGGAGCGGGGAGGAAACATTTAGGAACTAGACGAAAGTTGTATTTCTCATCATTGTTACATCGCACCCTGACTGGCTCATCTCCTCCCCGAGACCCCTCTGCAAGGGGATCTCCAATGGCCTACTAATGGCCCACTTTATTCTTGTCCTGCTGCTCTGCACCCGGCACAGCCCGTTTGGCTCAGTGCCCACTTTGTTCTCGGCCGCCACTCTGCACCCGGCATGAATATACCCGAACTAGGAAGACACCTTACATTCCAGAAACCGGGACATACCTGTATCTCCCAATCCCTGACTACTTTACCTTATATGGACTCAAGACAGCCCAGTCACATGTTCCCTGGCCATATAAGCACCACCCTTGTAGCCTGGGGCGCGACTCCCCCTGCCCGGACATTGTGGACTGTGGGACTTTGCCCAGGCTGAGTTTTTTCTTCCTAATAAAGCTTGTTTGTTCTAATTCGACTGATTTGATTTCTGGTGCCTCTCGACTACCTTACGATATTAAGATATGAAAACAAGCAAACTCACTCCCATGGAATTGATTCCAGCCCCTAGGGATCCTTTAGGACAGAGTAGAACGGTGGATTTCCTAGGCTATACACATCTTTAAAAGAGCAGAGAACGGCGCCTTTCTCCCACATAGCAAGTGGTGGATTTACAGCACCACCTGTAATTCTGAGTGGAGCACATCACTCACTATGCCGCCAGCGCTCTCCAAAAAGATTACATCCAATAATCGGATATTAACAATGGTAGGATGCTTTTGTAGAGGCCCTTTTGAATGCTAATTTTATTTTTATTTCTCTTTCTGACATTTAGTGCTGTGTTCAACTCCAAGTGTAAATATTCCTGCCTCTCCATTTATGCAGAAGCTTGGTTTTGGTACTGGTGTAAATGTTTACCTAATGAAAAGGTGAGTATAGGATTTCAGGTTAATCTTTCTACATGGATCCATACTTCCACTGTACTTGAAGACAAAAAGGAATATTAAGACCTATGTAGCTGTGAATCTTACCTACCCTATCTCAGAGCCTTAATAACCTGTGCAGATCATTTGCTGGCATCCATTCCTCCAGCTGGACTACTAAAAGGGAATGATTACCTTATCCTTTTTCCTGGGCTTGAATGAGAAGAGGAAGTGTGTGTGTGGCGTGGGTGGGGGGTGTTCTGAATGGGATAACACAGACTTCTCCATAAGAAAAACCTCACAGTGGTAGGATTGTTGGGGAATGAATGTCAGTGACTGCTATCACTTCTGTCTGGAGAGTTCCCAGTTGTGAGGTCATTCTCATTTAACAGGTTTTTGTTTCTTGTGGCATTGATGTTAAAAAGAAAAAAAGAAAAAAAAGTAAAATGAAAATAGTGCTAAGAGATAAATAATTGAACAGTTATGGTACTAGTAGCTCATAAAGTAGCTGTCAGCAAACTTTTTGTTTTTAAAATTAAGTTAATTAAGTTAGTGTATGTTCACAATGTACTCTTGGAATCCATCTAGAAAGTCCAACTCTGCATATTAGCTTGATTTCGGTTTATATTGTTTCCAAATAGAAATGCTTTCTTTAATAAGAGGCTACTAAATTAAGCACAGTATTGAAATTATATAGTAAGTGGGAATTCCTCAAGCATTTATGTAGTTTAAATCCCTACTTTATGTGTTGGTTTCTTATCAATTTTGTTTAACATTTTTTTGTGCTTTTGTTGTTTTGAAAGAAAAAGTTCTCATTTTCATGGTTAACCTCGTTTTTCTCTTTTAATTTAAAACAACTATATATATAAATTGTATTGTTAACAAAGTTATACCACATATAACTTAGTGAGAAAGTTTCATCTGACATTGAAAAATAGCTGTCCCTGTCTAACTCTTGTTATTCCATGCAATTTAGTCTTATTGAGCTGTAATATCCTTTGCTAATAAGATCCCTTTGCTTCTCTGCTAAAGTTGGTCCTATTTTTCTGTATCTTTTTTGGTTTACATCTTGTTTTGGTTGAGGGCATCCAGTTGGCTTCCATGAAAAGATACACAGGAGATGCATTTTTTTTTTTTTTGGTATTTCAATTTCTAAAAATGTTTTCATTTGGTCAGTTTTTAAATTTGGGGATTAGAGTTTTCTTTGGGATGCAGTTGTCCTCCGGAATCTTAAGAACTGCTGTGAAGTGTTGCTAATGAGAAATCTGAGGCCTTTCTGTTTGCTGTTTCATGTGATCTGAGTTGTGTTTCTGCCTCTCCCACCATCCTAGCACCTTGTATGATATCGTTGGTCTCCATTGTGCTAAATTTTCAGTGACATGTTAATGTGAACCACTTTGAATGTAAAAATTCCTGTTCTTAGTTTCTGAGGAATTATCTTTTAAGTGATCGTGTTGATCATTTCCCCGCTCTAGTTTTCGCAGTTCTTCATTAGGCGTTTCTCTTACTTAGATGTTGAACTTCCCGGGCTGAGTCTCAGATTTACCTCTTGGTGGTTGGTCTTCTTTTCCTGTTTTCTTCCTGCTGTACCATTTTCTGGGACATTTCCCCAACTTTATCTTCTAACCTTTATAATGAATTATTCATTTTTGTCTTACCGTTTTTTCAGTCAGTCTTCCTTTTTAAAAATAGCATCCCCAGTCTTTTAGGGTGCTAGAAATGTTTGTATCTTGATCTGGCTGTTGTAACAGATACATACACCTTTCCCTACTTTGTTTCACGTGGGTATGTAGGCCTCAAAACACCATCAATATTCATCAAATGGCTAGGTCTTCTCAAGAAATATATAATTTATATTCTCATTTGTATGTTTATTATTACCTCTAGCTTAAATGTATATATTGGTCAGGTGGTTTAAAGGTAAAAAGATTAATTAGTGCAGTGTTAAAACATTTGTTAATGAAGAGCACTAATTTATTCTTTGGGTGATTATATATGCGGGCCAAATGGTTTTTATGTATCTTCCTTAAATTACGCTTCTTTGAGATTACTGTATACTCATCATACCATAACTCATCTAGTTAGTTAAGTATGGTTAAACGTTTGATAAATAGTTGGTAGTTTGATATGTTTGACTGGAGAAAGGAGAAAACAGTACAGTGATGTTCAAGTTTAAAATTCCGTACTTACCCTAGTTGTCTTTCTGTAGGCCCCCTTCAGTGTCTACAGAGCAAACATCTCTCTGTGTATCAGAAACATAGTTTCCAATTGAAAAGGAAACATAGAAAGGAGCAGTGATAACAGCCTAAATATTGCTTATTAAAATAAGTTTCTATCAAGTCCTTTTTCAAAATTTAGAAATTCTTTGAAAATGTGCAATGGTTTTTACTATTTTCTATGTGCTTGTTTTTTACCTACAATTTTACCAAGTTTTTGGTGAGAGTTCATATAGTTAGGTTCTCATTTGACAGTTCCCATACACACTGCTAGGTGACATTTCTAGTTACACTTATCACCATGTGTCGTTTTTTTTCTTTTCAATGTAGTTTTAAAAATTGGGAGTTAATAAATATATGTTGCATGTTCGGTTACATCAAGCAGTGTTGTACAATTGCTACTACAATCAGTTTCTTTCCCTTCCTGGAACTTTAGCATCATATCCATTTTCACCACCCCTCCCCCTCCCCACAGTGTCCCCACCTCTTCCAAAACCCTTTTTCTACTTGCTGTCTTCCATAGGTTCATCAACCCTGGATTTCATATACAGAAAAACATATAACCACAACTTCAAGAGGGTGACCCCAATGAGATAAACCCTAATATGAACTGCAGGTGGATATCCAATTTTGTCAGCATTTTTATTTATTTTTAATTTCTTTTTTTTTAATTGTTTTATTGGGGGCTCATACAACACTATCACAAAGCATACATACATCAATTGTGTAAAGCACAGTTGTACATTCATTGCCCTCATCATTCTCAGAACATTTGCTCTCCACCTAAGCCCCTGGCATCAGGTCCTCATTTGTCCCCTCCCTCCCTGCTCCCCTCTCCCTCATGAGCCCTTGGTAATTTATAAATTATTTTGTCACATCTTGCCCTGTCCGACATCTCCCTTCACCCACTTTTCTGTTGTCTGTCCCCCAGGGAGGAGGTCACATGTAGATCCTTGTAATCGGTTCCCCCTTTCCAACCCACTCTCCTTCTACGCGCCCAGTATCGCCACTCACACCACTAGTCGTGAAGGGATCATCCGCCCTGGATTCCCTGTGTTTCCAGTTCCTATCTGTACTAGTGTACATCCTCTGGTCTAGCCAGACTTTCAAGGTAGAATTTGGATCATGATGGTGGGGGGGAAGTGTGGGGTTAAGGGGGCGTCCCCCACAAATCATCACCGGTCCTGTAGGCACAATTGTACAGTGACAATAAGTAAAGATTATAGTAAAGCCATAGAGAGCATGACTCCATTCATTCAATCTCTCCTCTAAGTCATAGAGAGCATGAGAGATAGAGGAGAGATTGAATGAATGGAGTCAGACATAATTCATGGTAGCGTTGCTCACCTCAGCCCCGCTTGATGGTCCACGTGGGGGGAGCCCCGCAACGAGAGCAGGAGAGAGGCTCAGGGCGAGAGCCAGGGAGAGCTTTTTCTTTATTGCTAAACCAAGCATTATATCTCTTTAGGGGCACATGATTACAGGTAACCACACGTCACAGGAAAGGGCAGTACAATAGGCATACACATTGTAGGAAGGGGGATCTATGATAGGTATAAGTGTAACAGGAAGGGGATGAGCTAGGGGTGTGCCCATAGGAATGGGAAGGTCTAGGGGTATACATGTGAAAAGATGGGCGGACCCTAGATTTGTGATGGCAGCCTAACCTTGGTCATTCTTGGGTGGTTTGACCTCTCTGGTGTCTCCTACAAGGAAACAGACAACTACTATCCTTATCAGAAGGGAGTGGGCCCTACTTGTGGGATAAACAGTGGTGTCTGCTTGGTCTAGATGGCTGATAGCTCTTAGGGAGAATGACCTCCAAGTGTATAGTCATTCTCAAGCAGCTAAGTCTAGCATACATTTGGGGGAGACAGCTTGAGAGACATTCTTGTTTCCCATAGGGAAGCATTTAGGAACTAGAAGAAAGTTGTATTTTTCATCGTTGCTACATCGCAACCTGATTGGCTCATCTCCTCCCCGAGACCCCTCTGCAAGGGGATCTCCAGTGGCCTACTAATGGGCTTTGTGTCTCTACTCTGCACTCCCCCACTCATTCACTATGGTAAGATTTTTTGTTCTGATACCTGATCCCTTCGACACCTCGTGATTGCACAGGCTGGTGTGCTTCTTCCATGTGGGCTTTGTTGCTTCTGAGCTAGATGGCCGCTTGTTTACCTTCAAGCCTTTAAGACCCCAGACTATATATCTTTTGATAGCCAGGCACCATCAGCTTTCTTTGCCACATTTGCTTATGCACCCATTTGTCTTCAGTGATGATATCAGGGAGGTGAGCACACAATGATATGATTTTTTTGTTCTTTGCAGCATCATTTATTTAAAGAGATTTTCCCATTGAACTGATTTTGGACTCTTCTTGAAAATCAGTTGTCCAGATGACTGGGTTTACTTTTGAATTCTCAGTTTTGTTCTACGGGGCTTTGTGCCTATCATGGAACTAATAATGCCAGACTGTCTTGTTACAGTGTCTGTATAGAATGTTTTGAGGTAGAAGAGTGTGTACCCTCCTGTGTTAGTCACTTTCTGCATTATTTCTTTGGGTATTTGTGATTTCTTTTCTTTCCATACGAAGTTGTTGATTAGTTTTTCCATTTCAGTAAAGAATGTTGCTGGGATTTGTATCAGGATTGCATTGAATCTGTAGATCTCTTTAGGTAGAAATGACATGTGACCCTCGCGTACCCGCAGTTTGGGTCACCTTAACAAAAATCAGGGTATAGCTTCATAAGATTGGCTCCTAGATCCCTGAACAGCTCTTTACCTCGCGCCGCACTCACTCCCCCTTTCCAACACCTCAGCTGCCGTCCTGACTTCTTGGAGCTGTCTGTGCCTGTTCTTCTTTCTTGTTGAGCCTGTTAGTTCCTGGAGGAGTACATAAATGGCAGCTTCACTCACTTTATCATCTTGTTCCTCCTCCCTTTTCTATGCACGTTTTGATTCAGTTTTTGCTTTAGGTCTCCAAGAGGTTTGTCTCGTTCTCCATGGGCTGTGAAAAAGATTAATTCTAAATGTACTGATCAGTATCAGAGTATGTATCAAAAGAGACTAACCGACGAAGCTAAGATTTTGAAAAACCTTCATCATCCAAACATTGTAGGTAAGTCTACATTTTATATGGTGGTGGTGATGGCTGGCATATTCCTACTGTTAATCCAGAAAGTTTGTATAATCTCAGTTGGTTTTACTAATGAAAATGAAGTGTGAGAAACAGAAGTTGGTATACATCTTTAGACGTATACTTATATACTTAAACTTGGTGGGAATAGACACGGTTGTAATGGTACTGGAGCTGTGAAAAATTCAGGAATATAAAATGATCTTCATTTAGCTAACTTAAGGTTTTCATTGTGCATTTTTCATACAGTAGAGCCGGTGAAACTGGTTTTCAGAGAGGCAGAGTATTAAAAAGATTGTATTTGTAAACATTGAAGGCATTTTAAAATTGATCTGAATTTTGTGTTTTAACAGTTTTATTGGCAAATAATTCACATATCATATATTTTAATAGTGCAGTTATATTAAGGAAGAGTTGTACCACATCACCATAGTAAATTTTCGAATTTTAAGTAAAAACTATTTCACTGTCAGTGTTGGATCAGTTATGAGGGAGTTCAAACAGTTCATTAAAAATGAATTAAAAAGATAATTTTTCTACACATTTTTAAAATCACCTCTACATATTCTTTAAGGAGCCCTGGTGGTACAATGAGTCAAGCATGGGGCTGCTATCTCTAAAGTTGGTGGTTCAAACCCACCAGCTCCCAGATGAGGCTTCTGCTCCAGTAAAGATTTCAGGTTAGAAACTCTTAAAGGAGTAGTTACACTCTGTCCTAAAGAGTGCTATGAATTGGAATCCATTTGATAGTGAGTTTTTGGCAAAGGATTCTTAATATCTCTTCGATCACTTTACTGTAAAGAACCTCAAGCCTATTGTTCTTCTGATTCTAGTAAGATAGTGTCCCTTTTTCTTAAAGGTTATCGTGCATTCACTCAAGCCAGTGATGGTAGTCTATGTCTTGCCATGGAATATGGAGGTGAAAAGTCTCTAAATGATTTAATAGAAGAACGGAATGAAAACAGCCAAGATCCTTTTCCAGCTGACATAATTTTAAAAGTTGCTCTGAACATGGCAAGGGGGCTAAAGGTAACTAACTCTGCCACTGTATTTTAAATGACATTGTGAAATGTGAAGAAACTAAATGTGAAGAAAAAACTAGAAAAGAAATAAGAAACTAAACTAAAAAACTAAAGGGTACAGGTGAGAGCTATGCCTGTGTCTTTAAGAATTTGTAGGTTAAGTAGAACACGTCGGTTAAGTTTAGGGTCACTGTGAGTTACTTTAGTGCAAGAAAAGGTTTGAAGCCTTTTGCACTAAACCTTTTTTTTAATGAAGTAAAAGCTGCAAGTACAGTAAGTGGAGGTGACTGTATGAATAATTTGTGAATATAAGCCTGGTGCTCCTGTAAGTTAGGCATTGTACTAACTGCAAGGTTATACATTTAAATCCATCAGCCATTTCATGGGAGAAAGAGGAGACTCGATGTATTGCTATTCATATGTGTTAAAATTTTTTACTGTTTTAGTATCTGCACCAAGAAAAGAAATTGCTTCATGGGGACATAAAATCTTCAAATGTTGTCATTAAAGGTGATTTTGAAACTATTAAAATCTGTGATGTAGGAGTGTCTCTACCATTAGATGAAAATATGACTGGTAAGTAGTAGTCTAAAATTTTTTTTAACAGAAATTTAACATTTTCTAATTCTTACAGCTTTCTTTTTCTTCTGTGGGGGAGGGCTGAACAAGTAATGAATTCACATGATTCCAAAGCAGAATATACAAATATAGTTCTTTCCAGTGTTATTTAACATTGTCTTAGAGTTCTAGCCATTAACATATAATAAAGGAACATACATACACATATGGTGTTAAGATTGGAAAGAAAATAAAACTGCCCTGATTGACAGTTGATGTGATGCTTAGGTAGAAAATTCCAATGAAACTAGGAAACAACCACTTGGATAATGATGTGAAATTAGTTACTGTTTTTCTATATACCAGCAGCCAATAATTAAAAATTCTATTTACAAGTGCCAAGAAAACATGAAATACTCAAGGATAGATCCTCTATACTGAAAAATAACACATCATTGAAAGAATTACAATAAGATCTTAGTAAATGGGAAGATATATCTTGATTGTGGACTGGATATTTTTAGAATGCTAAAATTCTAGCACAGGGGTCTCAACCTTCCTCATGCCGAGACCCTTTCATACAGTTCCTCATGTTGTGACTGCCCCCAACCATAAAAGTATTTTCATTGCCACTTATCTGTAAATTCACTACTGTTGTGAATCAGGTGACTCCTGTGAAAGGGTCGTTTGACCCCCAAAGGGGTCGCGACCCACAGGTTGAGAACCGCTGTTCTAGCAGAGCCTTCATGAAACTGTTGACTCTAAAATGGACCTATCCCCCCTCCTGACTCCTTAGCCCTCAAACAGTGGTGAGCGGCTTATAGAAAAGAAGAGGAAAGTGAAACTGAAATGGGCTTGGAGTCTTGCAACAAACAAGTTCACTTCAAACAATAACACACAAAAAACAACAACAAAACAAACCAAAAAAGAGTGATAAAAAATAAATAAAATGGACCTATGCCACTCCAAGGCTGAAGTTCGAAGCACATGTCATTTTCCCCTTTCCACTGACTAGGCAATTATGGAAGCATAGAGATGGCGCTTCCCTGAGCTGATGACATGGCACTTAAAAAGAAATGAAGATACTGTTCACGGTCACACAGCTTGCAAATATCTTAAATCTAGGCACTCTGGTTCCAGAGGCTGTGTTCATAACATTCATATTCTATTTCTGTTCTTACCCCTTTTCTAAGAGAATTCCTGTTTCTCTACATCCATGCTAATTAACTACTATTTTGAATATTTACCAGTGTGATAAGGGAAAACAATTCCTATCCGTGAGGTTGTGTACACTTCACGTTTATTGCCTACATTTAGTCTGTTCAGATTATTTGCCTGTTCTCCTTTTCATTGCCATTTCTCAATTCATACTTCCTATTCTTATGAGCATTTTATTTATATTTACCTGTTTCAGTGACTGACCCTGAGGCCTGTTATATTGGCACTGAGCCATGGAAACCCAAGGAAACTTTGGAGGAGAATGGGATTATTACCGATAAAGCAGACATATTTGCCTTTGGGCTTACTCTCTGGGAAATGATGACCTTATCTATTCCACATGTTAATCTTTCAGATATTGATGATGATGAAGGTATGACTATCTGTATTTGAAATCCAATGTCTTAAGAGACTAGGCTTTCTGGTCAGCTAGTGACTGGTGGAATCTCTGAGACGATGGCCCTTAGCCACCTCAGGTCTGGAAGTGAATTCGCCCTGTGATAGAATAATCGACCATGTATGATAAAAGGGGCAGTGTTACCAAATGGCTAAGTTCAGCGTGCTAGGCAAGGAGAAATGGAAACAGACAGTGTGATAAGCAATGGTACATTAAGGGGACTGTAATGGATGTGCTGAAACGAAGTAAAAATTGTTGACTGTAAATTTTCACCTAATTCACAATAAAAACTTAAAATTGAAGATTCACTTATAAAATTACTCAAGTATAAACAGACCCAAATATCAGCCAAGGCACCTAATTTTACCACAAAAAGTGCATTAAAAGTGTGCTGAAAAACTCGGCTTATACACAACTGTTTGGCATGTTATCTTCCCATTAAGTTAAAATTTAAAGAGCAAACTGCTTGACTTAGTGACAGTTTCTAGTATATAGATTATATTAACATTGATGACCATCCAGGCGTAATTTCATACAAATGAGATAGCTATTGAGAAGAGCAAAACCTCTTGTAAAAAACCCTTTTGCCTGCGAACAGAGGGGAAAGTTGTGAGGAAGTGGGTAGGAAAACCTAAATATCAAAGGCAATAGGTGATCTGTGCTGATGACAGGGCGGTGCTTAAGGTCTAAAGGAAAGCTTACTAAACAGTATAGTTTTAGGAGTTTGAGTCTGAGTAGACACCATGACTTAAGTGATTTTGTTTATTGTTTCCATCTCCAACTCCTCGTGAACAGATAAAACATTTGATGAAAGTGACTTTGATGATGAAGCGTACTATGCAGCCTTGGGAACTAGGCCACCTATTAATATGGAAGAGCTGGATGAATCGTACCACAAAGTGATCGAACTCTTCTCTGTGTGCACTAATGAAGATCCCAAAGATCGTCCTTCGGCAGCACACATAGTTGACGCTTTGGAAATGAATATTTAGTGATTGCTTTGTTTTCATGATGACCTCAGCATAAAGCAGGGCTGTGTATATAACTGTTTTGTTTACTATAACACATTTGTGTAGTTGCTCTGATAACCTGTAATTATTACTCTTTGAAAGTGGCCTATTTTAAGTCTATAGCACTTTGCTAACATTTGATTAACCATTTCTAATATTAGGGTATTTTAAAAATACCTATGGTAGTGAGTACTTGAGATTGTAATTTGAGACAGATTGTGAATTTAAGAAACTAGATAATCAAATACTGTTATGTCTAACAATTCAGATATGACCATTAGTTTTACTAATAATCTTTCTCAAATACTATATACTCGAGTATAAGCTGGCCAGAATATCAGCTGAGGCACCTAATTTTACCACAAAAACGGTTAGAAATGTGCTGAAAAACTCAACTTATACACGAGTATATACAGTACTATGCATTTAAATGGATTTGTGAAAATGGTACACTACAGTGCAAAATAAGTATGTTTACTAATTTGAAAACACTTAGCCTTTTGCTGGCCTTTCTTGATGTGCTTATTAAATATGGTCCCTAGAATCTTAGAGCCTAGAGAATATGGCTCAGTGCAGTAGCTCCCTGGGTATTGCTAGATCTTTTGTTGTTGCCCAAGAGCAAGTTTAGTTCTTCCACTTGGATGACCTCCAATCTGGCTTTTACTTTAGCATATTAAATCTTATTTTCTATTCTGAAATTTTTTGTTTACTAATTTGAATGCTAAGCATTTCATGCCTTAAATATAAAAAGCGCACTCAAATGGAACAATATTATAAAGGATACTTTAAGTACCAGAAAGTATCTCTGCATTATTTAAGAAACTGAACTTTGGGTGTTATCATTAAACTTATTAAATGAGGCTTCTTTTCCTCTGTAGCTTCGTTTTGTTCATTTGAATGGGGTTGATTGGATCATTAATTTTGGTTACTGAATTATGCCTGTGACATGTAGGGGGTTTGCCCAGACTTGATGTAGACAATCTTTTAAAAAAATTTGCCATATAGGTGTTCCAGAGATCACCAGAAGGTTTAAGTGCAGATGATTTTTATTATCGGATGTATGTCATTCATATTGTTTGCTAAGCTACAGGAAATTTCTCCAGGCCCATTCTCTTCCTAGCAGAAATAGCACGTCTTGCTTGTCAAAAGCATGGATTGGGACCTTCTTGTCATACTTAAAACTAGTTTTTATTAAATTTGCGTTTATTTCCTATCATTAGAATACCAAATGAAAACAAACCAATACCCTAAAATATGGCCAGCAAATTCACAACACTGGTGCCTGACAGTCATTATAAAACAACCCAGCATGCTTTTCCCCTTCAGTGTGGACTGTTGTTGGGTGCCATCAAGTCGGTCCCAAATCTGCTCCGTTGAAGCAAGAGTGGCCAGACTTCTCACATTCTTGGACGTGTTATTAGGAGGGACCAGTCTCGAGGTGTAAAGTCAATTTAAGAAACTCACAGGCCAATTCTAACCTGTGTCTTAGCTAGTCCCTGTGAATTGGCATCGACTTATGGAATGAGTTACCAATGTAAATAGTTGTAACTATGGGCTCAAATGTGGCAACCACTGTGAAGATGGTACAGGACATGTTCTATTGTACAGAGGATTGCTATGAGCTGGAACCAATCCAACAGCACTTAACATTAAAAAAAAAAAAAAAAGTACGTCTAAGACAGTGAAGTGTGAAGCATGTTGGAAAATTTTGTTTAGCTAACCCAAAGTAACATACAACCATATCCATGGGAAGCTCCTTGTGGCAGTCTCTGTTTCTCTATGATCTGAATGTTTGAAAAGTGCATGTACCAGTCTTTGAATGACCACAAAAACTCAAAAAGAAAATGGGTTTTCTGTACTAGAAAAAAACAAATAGAACATTGAAAAGAACTTTAATTGCTTAATCAGAAATGCATTGGGCAAAATAATGTTAATAATTTTAAAATAAAATAGTTTAAACAAGCAGCAACGCAGAAAATATTAAAATGTGCATTTAAAAGCACACATTTGAACTTTTCCATATACTTTTTCAAAACAACTTTTACATTTTGAATCCATGTTCATTTAAAAGCAAAGAGTTTTAGATTCTATACAGTTAGAACCTTGAAAACAGAACTGAACTAATTTTTTATAGTTTCATTTCCAGGTATCAGTGATTTCTTTAGAATCCAAACAACCTGAATTATTCTTTTTGAAGTATTAGTAGGGAAGATGTGTGCATATTTAGATTACATAGTATCATCGTAATCTCTGGCCTGGGGTGAAGATATATTAATTTGGATTCTATTAACTATACATTTTGTCAGGAATTTTGCCATGTGTTTAAAAACAAGATGTTATTTAAAATAAGCAAAGAATCAAATCATATAACCCATTTTGCTAATGGCACAAATTACTAGTTAACAGGTTCACTAAATTAGCCCAACTAGCATTTTCATTTTCACAGAATAGAATTTAATGAAATGACAATAGTGCAATTACTAGGTTTTAATTTTAATTAAACTTGATGACTGTGCATGTAGCTATTTGATTTGTAAAGAGATTCAAACATTGAACTATAAAATTCTACACAAAGGACATAGGTATCTCTCACTTATTACAAAACACTTTCTAAAAATATATTCAAATTGAGTTCCTGCAGCCAAATGAAAGCAAGAATTTTATATATAATATTCAGGAATTACTATTAAATCTGGGCTATGAAAAATATGTCTGGGTTTAAATCTGGCTTTATGACTTGGGCAGCATGATATTCCTCGTTCAAAGTGTACTTTATAAAACATAAGTGGTCACATTGAAGTAGGAGACAGCTGTTTTTCAAGGAACAAGTAAAATTTTCCTGTTATAGCTACTAAATTTCATAATTAAGGGCTCAGGCTGCTTACCAGTATACATAATAACATCTGGTACTTTTCCTTTCTTTGCATCTCCAGATAATTTTTGACAAATGTGACTTCCCAATTCATATCTCAAGGAGGGTGGTATGTGTTAGTATTCTGCTTTAATATTGTTTAAATGGTTCCCATTGTGTGATAAAGGGCTGTCTGTACTAATCCACACAATCACTTTCATATGGGAGTTGACCTTAGCTATTAAAATTGTACACAAGGAAATTAGGGGTGTTGCAGTACTTGGTTGCAAATAATTTGCCATCTGGAGTAGGGTCAGAAAATGCAATTTCATCAGTGCGGAGAAAACAGCCAAACGTGAAGCAATTCCTAAAAAACAGGGGAAAAAATGACTTAAACAATTGAGCCAACTTAAAATTCTGATTAAATATTTTATTTACTTACACTGCCATTGATGGGAGTTGATTCCGAATCATAGCAACTCTATAGGCCATAGAATTGCCCCCGTGGGATTCTGAGCCTGTCATTCTTTGTGGGAACAGGATTGTTTGTGCTCCCCTAGAGTTACTGACAGGATTAACACCCTAACCTTGTGGTTAGCTGCCCAACACATAACCAGTATGCTACAAGATTTCCTTAAACATTATTAGCAAACTTTATTTTAAGGCAATCCAGATTTTTTTCTCTTTAATACTAATTATAATACATGAGAGTGATTCATATGCCCTATTAGAGACAGTGGTAATCATTTTACAGATGAAGAAACTAAAGTCCAGAAAAGTTTGGGGAAGGCAGAGAGGCAACTAACTACACTAACCATATATCTGACTATAGGTAGTTCACAGTAGTGAACCACAAATATGAGGTAACATTGCTAATCAAACCCACAGATTTTTTTTTTAAACCCATAGATTTTTATGGACACATTTCTCTCAATCCTTCCCCGTTTTAAAATAAATCATTTTATTGGGTACTCTTACAAATATTATAACAACCGATACACCAATTATATCATGCAGACATGTACAATTGTTAAACATTCCTAAACATTACCTTTCTTCTTGAGCCATTTGATATCAATTTTTTTCCCTCCCTACTTCGCCACCCCTTAATGTATTATTCATACATATGCTACACTGCCCACTTCACTACTTCGCTGATATTCGTCCCCCTCAAGGGGTGTTATTCTGCCACCCATTTCCTCTGACACCCCCTTCCCTTCCAGGAATCATTACCCCCACTACTGATTCTGAGGGGATTTGTCATTCCTGAATTCCATATACCGAAAGCTCTATGCCTCAGTAGATACACTGATCTAGTGGGATTTGCGAATAGGCTTCGATCCTAATAGTGGGGTGAAGGATTAAAGAACCAGAAGAGTGTTGTGTTTTGTTCATGCTAAACTTCCCCTCTGATGCATTTTTTTCCTCCCTCAGCACATGAACATCCAAATTATCTATGGATGGGCTCTGGGTCTCCACCTTAAACAATCTCCGTCACCTTGATGAGGTTATTTTTGATCTGATACCTGTTCCTGTTGAAACCTCATGATCACACAGGCTGGTGTGCTTCCCTCCATGTGGGCTTTGTTGCTTCCCTGTTAGATGGGCACTTCTTTGGCTTCAAGCTTTTAAGACCCCCCCAGACTATATCTTCCAATAGCCGGGCACCATCTGCTTTCTTCACATTTGCTTATGCACCCAGTTTTGTCTTCAGTGATTGTGTTGGGGTGGTGGGCATCGCTTAGTGCCACATTACTACAACAAAGTATTCTTGTGTTGAGTGAAAACTTAAGTAGAGGCCCAGAGTCTGTCGACTGTCTCAAATGTATTGTCATATAAATATATGTACATAAGCCAATATCCCTACTTTTATGCATAATATATACACCTTTATGTTTATACCTGTTAATAGTTTTGTTTCCTAGTTCTCTTTCCTTTTACCTTCCTCCTGTTCCACTATCATGTTTATCCCTCATTTGCCTCTCAGTAATTTCTCCCGGCTGGATTTTGGCTACTCCATCAGTAACAGGAACTCTACGCCCCCCTCACTGTTGACTTTAGATGCCTAGTTGTTCCCCTGTCCATGACTTTGTTTTCTCACCCCCCACATCCCCTAACAAAAGAGATACAGTAAAGAGAAAACACCAACCAACCAACAACAGCAGCAATAAGAAACAAACAAAAACGCTCTACGTAGCTCCAGGTCTGTCCGCTGACCTTTATGATTATGTCCCCCCTAGTCTAGCAGGGCTTCGGGCACTGTTCCTCCTCTGAAGTCTATTTTCAGGAGTCCTCAGGGGCTTTGTGATTGATCCCATTGGTGGTCTGTTATGTTCTTGTTCCACCCTACAACAATCCTCTTTTTAAGTTACATGTGAATGACAGGAATTATAGCCCATGACTAATCTTGGTGTTTATTCAAGGCTAGATGAGTGCTCCTCAGAGGATGACTCTTGGACTGGCACTGATTTGCATGCTGTCCAGAGCAATTCTTTTGAAGCTCATACATCAGATTTAGAGATAGTAAACCAACAGTCAAGTAACAAATGTGTTTTCACATTAGAATCTTTAAATATCAGTTAATGGTGCTAGTTCAAGTATCAGCATAGGAGTATAAAGTAGGAAATGTGTAACTTGGTGGCTTAGCAGAATCACAATGTGCAAGCATTACCACTAAGTGATTCTAGAATGTTCTCACTGCCTTTGCTGCCACCCCGCCTCCCCACTTAAAAAATCTCCACGTGACCTATTATAGTGCTGACTTACATTGTCAGTGTTGAACTTTTTGATGACCTACCTGATTGTCCTGACAGTGGCCGAACCATTTTATATTTCCACTAGCAATGTATAGAATTTCTATTTTCTCCAGATCCTTGACAACATTTGTTATTTTCTTAGACTATAGACAGTTTAGTGTGTGCGTATGCAGGAACCTTGGTAGAACAGTGGATAAGCACCAGCTGCTAACCAAAAGATCTACAGATTTGCACAGCCCTACAAAAGAAAGATGTGGCCGTCCTTAACGACTCACAGCCTTGGAAACCTGATGGGGTCATTCTACTCGTTCCTATCAGGTCACTAGGAGTTGGGATAGACTCAATGGCAGTGGGTTTGGCTTGTGGGCTAGCGTTATGTGTAGCACACAAACATTCACTGCCATCGAGTCAATGCTGACTCATAGCGACTATGTTTTTGAGTTGCCACTCTGATATACACGACGTAACTCCCCAAAAACGGAATTTTTTTTTCCACCAAGGCTATGTGTTTAATTTTTTTTTTACAAAACAACCTTATCACCTTCAAAGTACTCTCCATTACACAAATACATTTGTCAAATCTGCGATTCCATTCTTGGAAATATTTTTCAAACTCATCTGTTTAGATCGCTGACAGCGCCTCATTTTTTTCTTCACTTCTACATCATCAAATTGCTGCCATCTCCCCCTTCATTTGCAGAAACAAAGCAGTTGCGCAGAGCAAGGTCAGCTGAGTAAGGTACATGGCGCAAGAGAGGCATGCATTTTTTGCCCCGCAAAAACCCTAAAAATGATTGCACTGAGATGTCGTGGTGGCAAAACCAGTCCCGTCTACCACAAATCAGGCCTTTTTGCTGGCACACCGTTATGCATTATTTTCAGAACCTCTAAATAGAGGTTGTGGTGGAGTGAACTCCAAATGCCCTACACGTCAACATTTTCGTCCATTCAGGAAGTTGACGGACATCCAGAATGAGGTTTATCATCGACATTTCATCTTTTTAGAATCGAGAAAAACATTGGCACACTTGAGTTTTTCCCATCGCACTTTCCTTGTGTTCACCATCGCAACGGTTTCTGTGGCATATTCCCCAAGAAACAAAATTTCAGTCACATGCTGTTTTCTTAATTTGGCCATCGTAAAAAACGAGGTTCAAATGAAACTGCTTTTTGGAAAAAATTCACTGTGAGCAGAGAGAACCTTCCCAGGCAATGCCACTGGGTGAACTAACTCAGAGTGAGTTCCTGGATGCTTACCTAGCAGGAAAAATGCATCTGATGAAAGCTCTGCCTAACAGTATTTTTCCTGCTTTTTGGGGGGAGAGGGGGGCTACCCGTATAATGGTGCTAATAATACTATCTTTTCATGTGCTTGTTGATCATTTAAATATCTCCCATGAATAAATGTTGATCAAATTATATGCCCGTTTTTAAACTGGATTATGTCTATTTACTGTTGTGTTATAGTTCTTTATATATGCCCAGCACTTACTAGATAAATGATTTGTAAATATCTCCTCCCATTATGTGGGTTATCATGCTTATTTTTGTTAATTAAATATGAGGAAGAGTTATGAATTATAGCAAGTCGTTTAATTATCTAGTCACACACTATCAATGAACATGTATACATTTTCTGTAACACCTTTTTAAACATTTTGATTTGATTTTACTTAATGAATTTTAAACTTTGTTGAATGTAATAAAAATTTGACTTATATTTTCTATTTTTTGCTTAGTTCTAATACGTCATTCTTATTTTGTGAAATGTTGGTGTCATTTGAATAATCCTTCACTATCAGTAGTTTGGAAAGTACTGTTTCAGACTTGGAATGTTGCACCCTAGGGCCAACATATCTAGTATTTTTATTTTCCAGCGACAATATTTATTTAGCTTGACTTTAATGGTATTTACATGGATCTATCTGTTCCCATCATCACTTCCTACAGCCTTATAATCTGGGTGAGGTTCTAGGAAAGGAAACATGGGTTTAAATCTATTTTATGTTTTACCTGAGAGTATCAACTAATCGTCTTGCAATGCGCTTTCTTCGCTTCAGCCTGAAGACCCAGATTCTACTAATCCCACAGACTGCAGGTTGTGGTATGTCTGAACACTGCCAAGCCCTGTGACATTCTTTAGAGGTTGAGGATTCTGGGTCGCTTGGTTCAGATAGGACACGAAAAGCCTACAAGCATACAGAAGTATTTATAAGTAACAGCACAAATAAATTCACATTTCTTTTAAAAAGCATTCCTTAAACAAAACTTGCACACATAAAATTAATCTTATTTCTACTAAAAATATGTTCACCTTTTAAAATTCTTGTCTTGTTATAGTCACAAGCTTAAAGAATGCACAAACTCAAACTTCACTGCCATTGAGCCCATTCCAATTCATATCGACCATATAGAACAGAACTGCTCCTGTGGGCTTTCAAGACAGAAGACCTTTACGGGAGTATGAAGCCCTACCTCTCTCCCTCAGAGTAGCGGGTTTTGAATCACTACCCTTGTGCTTAGCAGACCAAGGTGGGCTCCTGGGGTTTTACTACATTCTAGTTCATTCCATCCATTTTGGAACTTCCCTACTTTATCATTTAAAAAAGTGAGACTTTAATTTTCAATACAGTACATGAACTTCTATTCACTCCATCCCAAATGTTTGGTGTTACCTAAACTCACTACTAAGTCAATTCTGACTTATAGTAACCCAACAGAACAGAGTAGACCCTCCTTTTAGGTTTCTGACGCTGTAAATCTTTACAGGAACAGAAATATGCATCTTTCTCACATGGAAAGGCAGGTGGGTTTGAAGTTGACCTTGTGGTTAGCAATCTACTAATCCACCAGGACTCCTTTGTAATAATCTATAGCAGTGGTTCTCAACCTAAGTAATGCCAAGATCCTTTAATACAGTTTATGTTGTGGTGACCCCTCCCCCAACCATAAAATTATTTTTGCTGCTACTTCTTAACTGAAATTTTGCTACAGCTATGAATCCGGTGACCCTTGTGAAAGGGTCATTTGACCCCCAAAGGTGTTGCAATCCACGAGTTGAGAACTGCTGATCTAAAGAATCTGATAACATTAAAGACACTTTTTACATATTTTCAGATTGAATTGTGTCCATCGCTCACCCTCCCCAAATTCGTGTGAACTTAGCTGAATCACGATTCTCAGCGGTTTGGCAGTCATGCAGTGATGTATTAGAGCAGTGCGGTGAAATGAAAATTACTTAGTATGGTTCTTCTCTTTGTAACTTCCACCAAATGACTGCGTGGAATCATGCAACTAAAATACAGACGATTCTAACTAAGGAGCAATTAATGGCCATTTTGCCAAATATACAAGAGGTTTCAAAAATGTTCACATACAAATGCAATGAAAAGATCATAGAATTTTCCCACAAACTTTTTGATGCAGCTTTGTATTAATTGCCACTAAGCAACATGGTCAATAATTGGGCTCTAAAGATGTGCTTACCTAAAACTACATCTTACAGTCCAGATATGAAAATTAGCAAATACACATCAGATGCTCTCACTTAGTTACTTACAAAGGGCAACATAATAAAAATAAATTACTTCAATTATCTATGTGGTCAAGGATATTTTAGTAGGAAAAAAATTAATTGCAGCAGTCTTAAATGCATATTGTGACTTCTCCAACTACTTAATTTTGCTCAAAATTATGTCAATAATGTAAAAGAAAATACCATACCTGTTTGATAGGCTCTGCAATTAAACAACCAACTACTTTCTTTTCATCAGATATAAAGAGAAAAGTTTTGGTCTTGTTTGGACATTTGGTAATAACTTGATGGAATCCTAACTCATTATCGACAAGTTCTTGAACATCTTCTACCTAATGATGTTAAAGACCAAGAGGTGAGTTGTTTTTAAAAAACACAACAGAAATTACATGTAATTATTACATACACACACACACGCTTCAAAAAGTATGGACAAATTGAATTGAAATGTAGTAAAAATTCCACACCAACTTTCTGAAACCCTTTCATCTTATGTGTAAAAACACACATGCACGCACATTAGTTATTACATACAAATAATTTATGACTACTATAATGTTCGCCTCTTTTATCAGTATTTCCTAAATTTGTATATGTCCCGTATTATTTCACTATTGATGCATGTACCTGCCATTTTGGAAACAGTTTTAAGGATCGGTTTAAAGAGATAATTTTCAGCAAAAAGAAATTCCGAATCCTGGGTGTAATAAAGAGTAGAAATCACCAAAACAACTTTGCTACAGTTCCTTCACTGTTCAGGGTGAATCAAACACCTAACCCAAGTACAACCACCACCAATATAAGAAACAGGCTCGGAGTCATTAAATTCTTCACACTAAGAAACTAAATTTATCTTTCACAAATGGAAAATAAAGACGAATGATAAACTAGTCTTAAATGCTTTCTTTACTCAACGACTGAATACTCCTGGATTTGTCTTGTTATTTTGTTCTGTTTCATAGGAACTTCTAAGGTCATCCTTACATGAACCAAAGAGGGTTCTATTAGCAACAGCATTTGACCTTTTAACATAGGTTTATTTCTTGGGAAATTTGGGGGAGAGTAAGATTTAAAAAAGAGTATGTTCCGTACCTTTCTGATAGCATACTTTGGATCATGTGGCAAGACTAATACGATTTTTCCATCCCAAAACTGGGCTACTACACGTTCTTTCTTCCAACCCTGCCAAAGGAAATAAAAAACGGAAAAAAGCCAGTTCAAGTTGTAAAGGGATAAAAAGATGATTTTTAAAAATAATTAGGCCTGGAAAGAATTAAAAGGGTGAGCAATGAATGATATAAAACAAAGAAATCCAAATAA
>NW_022103906.1:16958268-16959763 GCF_000313985.2 Echinops telfairi
TGTAGAGCACTGCTCATGTATGAGGGACATGAAAAGCCTCACTATCACGCAGAATGCACTGGAAAGTAATTATGGCAGAGGTAGTTAGGTTATCTTTTGACTAATTTTAAAGTTCTAGCAGAGGTAGTTAGGTTATCTTTTGACTAATTTTAAAGTTCTAGCTTTTTAATATTTTATTTGCTTTTCTACTAAGATTTTTTTAATCTATTTTGTTATTGTTAGCATTTTGGCTTCTTTATTTTTGTTTTTGCATGTTTTTCGGTATATGAAATCCACAATGAATGAATCTATGGAGACGATAGCTAACTGGTTTCTTGGGGGCATGGCAGGGGAGGTTGAGGGGAAATCAAGAGCTAATACCAATAAGTACAGGAAAGAAGAAAATGTTCTAAAATTGTGCTAATTATTTTTCAACTCTTCTTGATATGACTGAACTATTGAATTGTACAATATGTGGATTATGTGTCAATAAAACTTAAAACCCTTGAAAAGGAGGACAGAGAGCATGTATCTATAATACTGGATTAGCAGATAAGATATATTAATAAATAAAACATAAATTAACCTTGTCCCCATAAACTAAAGAAAGCAAGCAATATACACAGTACCCCAGCAGGAATACACCCTGAGATGAGATGAAGTGATGAGTGGATAGGCGTCAGATTGTGAAGGGACTGTTTGTCATAGTACTTAGGTTTATTTTAAATGCAATGAGAAGCTGTTAAATTCAAAGCAAACAATGGCAGAATGTTTTCTGTATCTTAGAACTCTCTGGCTCATGTATAAAGACCAAATCAGAGGGCACGAGATTAACTTACAATATACATTCTCTCTCTCTTACATATACATGCATGTACACACACTAACGGCAGGTTAAGGAGGACCTGATTTTAAGGGTTGGTGGGAACTTTAAGTATGTAGAATCATACTGGACCTAGGTTTTAGGAAATTCTTTTTATAGGTGACCAGTAAGGAAGCTGATTTGACACACCAGGCAAAAAATACAAGTTATTATGAGGTCCCGAACTATAGCGATAAGAAAAAGGGGGAAATGCATTTTAAGTAGCAGGTTCAATCATAAACATAAGCCAATGAATGTTTCGATGAGAATGGTGCTTGATTGAAAGGTGGGACCTTTTTCCTGATAGAAGTAAGAGCCTGGAAATGTAATTGTGAAGTAGGAAATGCACATATTTCTTATAGTTTTCTTTTTTAAAAAGAACTAAATCTGGGCGCGGTTTCATCAAGTCTTTTAAGACATGCATCTTGCTGTTAAGTTTTGGTCAGGAAGCTAGAGAAGGAGACAAGAATACAGAATATTTACTCAGTCTAGGCCAGTATTTCTTGTTAACTAGGGCAGAAAGTTTGAAACAGCATTACTGTCATCTCCAAATATGAAGGATAAGAAAACTACAGATGATAGAATATTTATAGGCAGACCAACACTTAATAAAAAAAGAAACTAGACAACGATGAGAAATACAACTTTCCTCTA
>NW_022103906.1:16960560-16977644 GCF_000313985.2 Echinops telfairi
AGAACATGCTGGAAGATTATCTTCTGACTTACTGTATAATTGATTCCTTCCAGAAATCTCTGATGATACTGACCATGCTGCAGTTCATCCTCAGGGTTGGAAGCAGTATAAATCATGCCACAAGACCTGCACATAGTAGTGCCAAAATGTTTCTGACCTGCATCCTGTAATTGGGGGTGGTGAAAAAAATTCCATCTAAACATATCACAAATGGTGATAAATTTAGGTCAGAAAAACCATTTTTTCATATTTCAAACTTCTCACTTTTCTTTACATTGGCTTCTACCCCTGTACCAAAATGGAAATGGAATAGGAAGAGACCTCAGTATGCAATAAATGGAATTCTCTCTTTGAGTGGATAGCGTAAAAACAACATTCTTTTGCTAGACCCATAGTTCTTATAAAGAATAAGATAAAATCATAACTACACATAGGAGAAATTATGGAACTTCCTTATAAAGTTCTTCAATGAAAGACCTTTTAAAAAAGCCTTATTTTCTAGAGGAAGGGCAAAAATGAGGCACTCTAGTTCTATCCTCACTGTGAGTTTACTTTGGTTTCCATCCTTACTGTAAGGAGTTCCTGGAGTGTGCAAATGGTTAAGTGTTCAACTATTAGCAGTTGGTGGCTCAAACCCAACCTGAGGTAACCCAGAAGCTAGGTTTGGTGATCTGCTTCTGACAGACCAGTTTTGAATGCTCCAAGGAGCAGTTCCAAAGCCTCGGTGACCATGCACTGAGCCTGCTAAACCCTAGGACATGACTTGAACCCATGAGCCACTCAGAGAAAAATGAGACTGTTTTCACAAAGATGTAAAACCCCAGAAACTCAAAGGAGCAGCTCAACTCTACGCATTGGGGTCACTGTGAGTCAGAATCAACTTGATGGCAGTGGTTCTATGGTGCACATATGGGTTGCCATATCAAAATTGACTCAACAGTGAGTTAACAATGAGATACTCATCAGACTCATACAGTGGTTGGCAAAACTTTCCTATTAATAGCTTATATTTATAAATATTTTAGGCTTTGTGGCTTATATATACACATTCTTCTTTTTTCCAAGCCTTAAAAAACAACAGTAAGAAGCCTTTTTAGCTCCCAGGTCATGGGCCAGAACTAGCCCCTAGCTGTAGTTTGCCAAGCCAATGTCCAACACAGTGTAAGTATTCTCATTAATTTTTCTTACTAGGAGATAACTCATATATTAGCATTTTACTTAACTACTAACATTGTCCAACACTATCAGTTTAAAGTTTACTGACTAGTTTTAAATGCAATAGACTGACAAAAACTCAGAATGTTTTTAACCCGTGCTAACAATGAATGTCTAGACAAAAACTCAGAATGTTTTTAACCTGTGCTAACAATGAATGTCTAGACATATGTCTGAACTAATCTTCTACAAGTGAGACACTGAGAAGGTGGTTCTTTATTTCATATGTACTCACAATGATGAACTGGTCTTTTATTTCTCTATTTGTATCCTTGGCATTTTTCGGTGTAGTGGTCTGTTTCAAGTTAGTAGATATGCTGGAGCCCACAGAAGATTGTTCTTCAGCTAGAGACCTTGAAATAGAAATAAAGAGCATTTACTAACTGAAAAATGTTTAAAAAATTAAAATAAAAGCAGAGTTCTGTAACAATACTTGCAGAGCACCTTGCCATTGTCAGTGCTTTCTATTTGACAGTAACTTGATGAAGTCAGAGGTAGAGCAAAGAATATGAGGCCCACTTAAGAGAGGATCAACGACCGGCTCAAGGATAAGTAACTAGAGAATGGTAGGTAATCTGAAAGCTCAAAACCTGGTCTAACTACAAGCTTGAGCAGCAGATGCACAAAAGCAATCTCCTGGTAAATTAATTTGACATTTATAAATGATCTTAAAAAAAATTAAATCCTGGAATAATATTTGCTCATCTAAGGATAAAAACATTCCTGGGGACTAGGAAGTGGAGTCTCAGAATCAAAAAGTAAGTGGAGTCTCAGAACCAGAAAGTCATATTGTGATCCAAACTTTTTAGTTGATACTTAAAGCAACACCTCACTAATTTGAAATTCTTAAAGAAAAATATATATTTTCCAATTAGGGCAGAATGTCTGGAACAGTTTAAAGGATTAGCTGGAGCCTTGCAGGCCAAATCCAGCTATCAATATATTTTATTGGCTCATAGTGTTTCAAACTTTAGATTGTTGTTATTGGGTGGAGTACTGTCAAATGACTCATAGCAATGGTCTTAAACAAGTGGCTTTAACAGATTTTTCTCACAGCTCAGAAGGCTTTAAGTCCACATTCAGGATGCTGACCCTAGGGGAAGGCTTCTCCCTTTGTTGATTCTGTAGGAAAATCTTTATCTCTACTGATTTTCTGCTTCTGGGCAATCTTCACATGACTTGGTGTCTCTCTTCCTCCGTCTCTAATTCTTAGCACTTTTGTGTCTCAAAAAAGCTCTAGTGACAAAGTGGGTTTTGCACTGAGCTGCTAACCACAAGTTCAGTGTTTGAACTCACCAGTGCTTTGAGAGAGAACAGTGAGGCTGTCTGCTTCCAAATGGACAGCGCTACTCTGCCCTATAAGGTTGCTAAGAGTGGGAATCACTTGATGGTAGAGGGTTTGGTGTCTAAAATGAGATGGACTAAAAACACATCCTACTTTAATCCTGTCTCATTGACAGAACTGACAGCTTGCTACATTAGGGACAAGGGGGGCGAGTTGGGGGTTATCTTCCCTAATGCCTGCGATAAGTGAAAATTAGCTGTCTGTGCCACAATAAAGGGGTTGGAAAGAAATCAGGCACACTAATTAGACACCTATGGGAAAATCCAGAATTGAACATGCTCAGACTCAAGCCATCTAGGCCTACGTAGTTGCCCACCTGGGCACACCCACCTGAGGCGCCAGCAGTATGACATCACCCAGATGCTCTTAAACTCAGCCAAAAAGGTCAGCCAATGTCTTCAGCCATGCCTTCCCAGCTGGAGGAGTTAAAAGCATGTCAAAGGCAGGCCACAGGCCCCCTTTTTTTCTGTGCTCTATCTAATTCATGTGTGTGCTGCAAGCAAATGAAGGATGAGATTCCTCCCGCGTGCCCGTGAGGGCCTGAATGCTCTTGGCTTCTGGGGATTTCTTGATTCTGCCCATGTGGTTGCATGATCTTGTATTCTTTCCACATGTTTTTTTGCGTTCAGTTGCAAACTCTGCTTGGTTTCCGCACAGTCTTGTACATTTTCCAGAAACAGCATGTACTTTTTGGAGACTGTAATACTTTAAACTTTCCTTCCCCTCATAAAATCACTCGGATTACAAAATTGCTTCTGCCGTGTGAATTCTTTCAGTGTTGGGAAGCAAGAACCGAGGTTTCTCACTCGAGAAACCTAACAGAACCCATTCCCACATTGGATTGTAGCCACAGGCGGAGGTTTAGCCATAGGTTTCTATCTTGAGAAGGCCCATCACAAGACCCGACCCCCCATGAGACTGGAGCTGTGTCTGCAAGGTCTTTCCTCACATGGTGCCATTGGGTGGGTTTGAATTAAACTAGGGCTCCTTTAAATTTTGGATTAGCTTCCAATATTTTTATATTTACAACTTTCACTTAAATATGTATATTTCTAATATTTCAAGAGACACTGTAAGATTATGTGAGACAAAGTCTCACATCTAACATGTCCTTTGAACATATTATCAGGAGAGACCAGTACCTGGAAAAGGATATCATGCTTAGAAAAGTAGAAGCGGCAAAAAGAGGAAGACCTTCAACAAGATGGACTGACACTGGCTGAGATGGGCCAGGACCTACCAATGACTGTAAGGATGGCATTGGACAGGGTAGTGTTTTATTGTTGTATATAGGGTTGACATGAGTCAAAACCAACTGGATGATACCTTAAGCACATCATAGGATCACTACCCCAACCTTCCTTCCAGGCATTGAAGTTAAAAGGATAGACTCTTAAAAATGGGGTATACACTTGCAAAAATCCTTGTTTAAAATTTTAAAATTAATTAATTTATTTATTTCCCTTATTTAAATTTTTATCACTGGCTCCAAACCCCACCCACCCTAGATGTCTCTGTAGGTATTTAAATTTATAACCAATTGTCAAATTATAATGAAAAGATCTTGATTTTCCAGGGATAAATCTCTAAGAGTAGAAGTAAATACAACAGAAAACCCCCTCAAAAAAACAGTGTCTACAAAAGTTCAAGGAGGAAAAAAGAAAACCTGACAAAATTGGAAGAAACTGGAAAAAACAAAAACAAAACCTGATCAGTGCTTTAAACTAAGCAAGGCTCATATTGCCATGTCTAGAAGAGAAGTTTTCAAACGGATTTGACAAACTTATGATAAGAAATACAGCTAACATTCTTATCTGTGAAAACAATCATGCATATATAACCAAGACAAGTGTTATTAAGCACAATTCCTCTGTGAATCGAGACGATGATGCCCTTCAACTGATTTGCCAAGCTATCAATAGGTTGCTACCTGCAGTATGAAAAATATTGTCTTGGTCAGTGACCCCATCTGCATTAGGCAACCTTTGCTCACTCACTCCCACATGACCCACAATCTCTACATTTCTACTTCAATAATTCTAACAATTTATTGCTTAAATGACTGCCCTCAAAAGGGACACTTCTACTCTGTCTTTAAGACCACCATGTGCCTTAATGGACCTGGTGGCAGTGGGCACTGGAAAGATAAGAGTTAACTGCTGATAGAAAAAGCTATCAGAAAGAAAAAACTAAAAATAAATGACTGCCCTCTTCTAGCAGCAACTTCCGTGTCAACAGGACTATGTATTACTTATCTTCACATCCTTAGAAATGAGTATAGTTCAATACCACATTGATTTGAGTAGTTATAGTCATATGAATAAACAAATGTGAGACTATGGACCCAGAGATTCTGTACTATACCAAAAGTAGAAACCACTATTTGACACTTTTTGAACGATAATGAGCAACTTCATATGACAAAACCTAATGAAATCCCAGTATCTCCTTATACTAAATTACATACTTTTACCAACTAATTGTCATATACTTCTGTCCTTAGTAAAGTCATAAGAAAAGGCGACAGATAAGAAAAGGGAAAGGTTAAAAAAAAAATACAACCCAACCTAGGAACATCACCTTTGAAAGGGAAAAGTTGCCTACACAACCCAATCTCTTAGGTGATTGAAAAGTGCCCTCACAGTAGGAAAAGTTTAGCCAAGAAGTTCCTTGCTTACCATCTAAATTATTTATCATCAAATTCCATGTATCATATTCTATACACATCTCTTCTTAGTTTTGAATACAACAGTGGTAGTTTTAGCTGTGATTTATAGCATCACAGCGACATTATGATAAACTGACAGGTGGTAGTATTTCTCTAAAGCAAAAATATTCTATTGAAATCACATGTCGCTTCTAGTTCAGCCACTTACTGGCTATACAATCTTAGCTAAACTACTTTCTTCAACTGAAAATGGAATTAACAATAGGTTGTTGTGAGGGTGACGTGAGATATTATATATGAACTACAATTATGTACAGAGATACTTATAATGTTAGCAATTATTACTTAAGCTCATAAAATCAAGCTGTCTCTTAATTTTAAGTTTTAATGATGTTTGTATGAAATTCTCCCAGTTTCAATGTCCCCTTGGTGAAGAACAAATGTTCCTCAAATTAAGTAAGATAAGAAAGGAAAATGAAACCCAGAAGGCCTACATAATTAATATACTTGACTTGAACCACTTAAGGTTGACTATGCAATAGTATTTAAGTTGCAGGGCCAAAAGAATGTCAAAATTATTTAAATAGACGGTAAAAAGAACCATCCCTACCTTTTTGTATTGGCTGAAGACACACTGAAAATCGGGTAGACTATAGGCTCAGGAAGAGCTGGTGGGAAAAAAATTGGAGTAACTTATAAAATTAAATCAATGCCCAAAATCCTAAGATTTTAAAGGTTATTAAACATTCATATTCAATTTCAAGACTTCTATGAACATAAAACCACAATAAGGACAATTATAAAAATTAAATACTTAAAGTAAAAAGACAACTTATAGATTGGGAGAAAACATTTGGGAATTACATATCCAATTATCTAATACCCAAATTATGCAAAATACCTCTTTAGAACTTAAAAACAAGAAAACAAACAACTCAATCAAAATATGAGGGAAGGGTTTCAATAGATATTTCACCAAAGACAAACAGGCATATGAGAAGATGCTCAATGTCAATAGCCATTACCAAACTAAGCCAAACCGACTGCCAAGGTGTCAATTCCAGTTCACAGCAACCCTGGAGGGCAGGACAAAACTGCCTCACGTGGTTTCTAAGGCCATAAATCTTTACAGCTCCTGACTGCCACATATTTCTCCTGTGGAATAGCTGGTGGATTTGAGTTATACTCAATTCATATGGCCCTTTCAGCCACAATCCCTTATGTGATATATAATTGTTCTGGATTTCATAAGCCATTTTGGAGGGCATTACCGCTGACAAACAGGAATGGGAAGAGATTGAGTTCTGACCTTAGTAGAGGGTGTGAATAGGACTACGCTGTTTAATAGTTATATTAGTTACCATTACATAAGGAATGACATGCTACCGCTGAGGATATCTCTTGCTGCCATTGAGTTCATGCTGACTCAATATAGTGACTCTACCGGACAGTGTAGAACTGCCCCAGTGAGTTCCAAGACTAACTCTTTAAAGTAGGAAGTCCTGTCTTATCCTGTGGGGTTGTTGGTTGGTGGTTTTGAACTGTTGAACTTTCAGATAGGTAACAACTATGGCACCAGGGCTCCTGCTAAAGCTGAGGGGGGAAAGAAACACGTTTCTGATGTGGCCTGTGTAAAAGCTTGGCTGATTAAGATTAGTAGATGGCCAATGCCTATTCAAAAGATCTTGCCAGAGGGCCCAGGCCATCTATGCACAAATATTATGCAGTCCAGGGTAGAGAATAGATTATTGCATTTGGATGAAATTTGATGACTTTTCTCAGTGTGGGTTTTGTAAGAAGGTGGAAGATACTGATAGGATTCAGCTGTAGGTAACTGAACAGGATTCCTTGTAGTGCCATTCTGCTGCATATAAAATGCACCCACTGAGAAGCAGGGAGTGTGAGCTCTTCACCAGGAATCACAGTCCTAGGTATTTACCTAAGTGATTTGAAAACACACACACACACACACACACACAATTGTACACGAATTGGCACAACAGCTTTATTCATAATTGCTAAAACCCACCCAGCAGTAACTAATGTTTTTCAATATGGCCAAAGCTGTAGCGTAATTAGGTGTATTTAGTCTGATGTTCCACCCTAAAATTTCCTTGTCTATGGCTTTTCTAAATGTATCATTTTTCATCATAGGAAATATAATATGGAGATAAGCATAAAGATGTATATATAATGTATATATATAATGGGGGGGAAACCCCAGAAAATATTACTATATCTGACTTTCACATTAACACATGAAGCATTAAATAGCCTCATCTTCAGTTTAAAAGCTTCATTATGGTAAAATATATGTAACAAAATTTTTTGTCACTTTAAATATACAGTTTATAGCAGTGGTTCTCAACCTGTGGGTCATGACCTCTTTGGGGGTCACCCAATTCATAACAGTAGCAAAATTATAGTTATGAAGTAGCAACAAAAATAATCTTCTGATTGGGGGTCACCACAACATGCGGGTCGTGGCATTAGGAAGGCTGAGAACCACTGGTTTAGAGTAATTCATTATAATTCACCATGTTGCACAACCACCACTACTATCAATTCTATTCCCCAGAGAATCCACTGAGTCTATCTGAATGAGGGGATACGCAGACATGTAGGATGTTTCGAGGAATTGAAAACAAGACTTTTCTCCTACTTACCTGCCTTGTTCTCATCGACAACATCCTCGGAACACAGATTTTCATCCAGCTCGCCTCCCCTTGAAGAAACTACTCCACTTGATGAACCCTGAAAATATTGAATAGGTGTAAGAAATCTATAGTTGTTTTTACATGGTGAATCCAATAGATGTTTCTAAAAGATTTAGTTCATTATGAATCACAATGCATGTGACTTAAAATCCTTTATTTTCAGATTTTTAGGAAATTTGCCTTCGTATAGGTTAAATGCACATTTAAAAAATAAAATATATTATTCATTTAAGAAATAATCTGTCACCCTACAAAAAAAATATGTATGTTCTGATAAAGACAGCAGAATAAAGATTATAGAACATCATTTCTGTAATAATGAATCACAACAAAATAGTGAAAATGACAAAAATGTCCCCACTGGCCACCAAACTGGACAGGGGAAAACTCTGGTCATAAGCATTATTTCTTCAAAAAAATTTTAGACTATAAATTAGGCAGAGTGGTCAAAAACATTAAAAACTGCCAGCTCAGAAAAGGAACATTCTTGAGTGGCTGAAGAAGCTGGTTTTGAGTCAATTGCAAGAAAAGCAAAGTAGAAAGAATCCTAATAAATTTCATACTGTTAGTAATTTGGTGAGACTTAAGGCATATAGCACAGAAAAAACCAAAATCCTTGAGTAAAAGTAAACTAAGATCATAATGTTTCAGAGTAAAGGTAGGATAACCATGTTTGTCATTTTTCTGGGTTCTGAGTTAGGGGAAGAGTATGCACGCCACCATCCCAATAGCTAGCAGAGAAGAAGCCCAATTATGTGTATTAAACAGAATCTTAAGGATAGAGTAGAACCTGGTTTCATAAACTTAAAATGTATAATCTGGCTTCCTAAACTACCTTACCTCTAGACCTGAATAAAGTAAACCTTAGAAAAGAAAATCAGGTAGAAAAAAGCATCGTGGAGAATTCGTCATGTCACTGGATCAAGGCCTTCTCTTCATTATAAAATAGCTAGCAATACTAATCAGGAAAGTTGGACGAGGGATATGCAGGAATTGTTTTGCTGAATTATCATTGACTTTTACAAAGTTTTACCTATTTTAATTGAGGTAAATTTATATAAGGTAAGCACACGAGTAGTTTGATGAATTCTGATAAATTTATATTGTCGTGTAGTTATCACTCCTACTGAAATATAGGGGGTTTGTTGGTAGACACAAAATAAGAGTAATTTGTAAAATTTAGATTTTTGTGGCATAAGCAATATCAATGTCTCATGCATTAAAATACTTGACTAGGAGGAAGAAACTTACAAAATCTAGATTTTTATATGCTTTATTACATGTTTTTTAATTGTAGCTCAATTTTTTTTAATAACATTGTATTCGTGGGCTAGATTTGGTTCTGGCGAAACTACAATCTGGTAAGCAATTGGGCTGCTAACTGCAAGGTACATGGTGCAAGCTCATCCACTCTATGGGACAAAGCTTGCTGTTCCTGGGAAGATTTATAGTCTTAGAAACCTGGGTTGACTCTAGGGCACTGAGTTTAAGTTTTGGTTTTATGAAAGCTAAGCAAAATATCCATGGGCGACAAATTAGGAAGAACGACTTGGTCATCTACGGCCAGTAAATAGGCCAATGAAAACCATGATCCACAACCAACCATGGGATGGCATGAGACCAGGCATTTCATTCCCACTGGACTTGGGGTCAGCAGGAATAGGGGACTACTTTGATGGCAGCTAACAAATGAATCGGTCCTATTCTAATAATTGATCCCAGCCCTCCACCCAGGGCCTCAGCGGTCATGACATCAGTACAGTGAAGGAATGGGAAGGAAAATCCTAGGGAAGCTGTTGGGATTTGCATTAATTTATGGCAATAGCATGTCAGGAAAAGAACGTTTTTCCCTTGTAGACCCACATCTATTTATTTATAACTCCCTACCGCTACCTGTAGGGAGCTGTAGGATCTTTCTTCTGATCTCAAGCCCTCCATATCATCATGAAGACCTTGAGCGGGCCAGACGGCTAGTGTGGTTACTGCTAACCAGAATGTCGGCAGTCCCAGGACACCCAGAGGTGTCTTGAAAGAAAGGCCTGGTTATCTACTTTGGAAAAACCAGTTATTGAAAACACAGTCGCGCACAGTTCTGCACTGACACACATGGAGTTACGAGTGAGAAGTGACTTGATGCAAACCGCTGTCAGTTACATACATCATAGTCCACCAGGATCCAGCTGTGGAGCCTCTTCTCCATGTCCAGTTAGCCTGTAGGGACCTCGTCCAAATCTATGCTTTAAATGTCACTGAGATTCTGAATTGATAATATCCCTGAATTCCAGACTGCCTACTCATCCTATACACCTGAATGTGTAACTAAACATGTCCAAAAATAAATAATAAATGCTTGCTTTCATATATATATATTTATAATCCATGGGCTGGATATTTAGACCATGGTCACCAACTCATCTTTGCCATGAGTTTCGGAATGTAGGTGATTGTGAGGTATGAACTAGAGTCAAGTTTGAGAGGGGGTGGTGACAAAGAGCATGACTCTTAAAGAGTGTTTGAGCACTGAGTATATCATTGCTCCAGTTGCAAGGGTTGTGATGAGTATAACCAACTCACTAGACATGGTCTGTTGTCTGTTATTTCTACCCCTAAACATCCAACCAAACCCCCTGCTGTTGAGTGGATTCAACTCAAGCAAGCCTATAGCCATATCCATCTAACCAATCTGGCTCCTTTAGCAATCCTGTAGAGCAGAGTAGATTGGCTCCTTTGAGTTTCCAAAGCTGTAAATCTTTACAAGAACATGCAGCCTTACCTTTTTCTCAGAGAACCACCGACCTTGCAAGTTAGCAGCCCAATGCTTAACTGACCTTGCTGCCTGAGTTAGTTAATTGTGCCAGCCTGGCCGATAATCACATGTGGGGCTAATTGAAAAGCGGAGGGATAAAAGAGTGGTGAGCCTTGCCTTTCTCGTTCTCGGGTCTCGTTTTGTGATGGTTGCACTGGGTGCAGCTGCCTTAGCAGTTCCCTGCTTCAGCTTGCAAGATTGACTTCCTACAAGACATCCCCAAGAAGCATCGGGACCTATCCCAATGCAGCCCTGAGTGCTGGAGCAGCCGTGTGGAGACCCCTGCTAGTGCTGAGATGCTTGTTCGTTCACTGACTCAGCTTTCCTCCTGCAGTCGGCATCATTGCCTCTGTTTTGTGAGGTGGAGGACTTTGTGGACTGGTGTTGGGTTAATGGGTTAATGCTGGACTTGTGGGCTTGGGCAGCATTGGGTTGGAATGTTTTCGTGATGCACATTTTCTTTACATAAAACTCTCTCTTATACATGAGTTGCTGTGGATTTGTTTCTCCAAAGTACCCAGACTATTACACTGCCCTTTAGCAGCCCTAAAGCTACCTAAAAAGAAGCTTTTTCTGGTAAGATTCCAGATGAGAGGTCAAAAATAGAAAGTCTAAACCTGTGTTTTCTTATGTGATAGCCACTAACAAGAACTTGCAATGTGGCTAATCCAAAGTGAGACGTATTTGAAGTATAAAATAAACCCAAATTTTGAGAAATTTGTATAAAAATATGTAAAAACTTCTCAATAACTTTTTAGACTGAAATGGTATTATGTTCAATATGCTGGGCTAAATATTTTTGCTCTTTAGCTTTTCTTAACATGGCTACTAGAAAACTTAAAATTATGTGTGGCTGTTTATATTTCTATCAGACAGATGTAGTTTTGTCTAGCCATGTTAAATATGAGCACAATGAAAAGGCATAGTATGACCACCATGAAACCACAAATATATAAATAAAACCTCAACTAGATGCCAACAGTGATCATTTCCAGGTCATGAGATCACAGTAGATATAGATCAAACTTCTAAACTGTATATAATAATCTGTTAATTTCTGCAACAGAACTAAAACAAATAAATATGCTTACACACTCTGGAAATTCACTCCCTGAATTTTCTAAAAACCTAAATTACCAAAGAAATGTTATGAAGCTTTTCTGGACGTTAGCTTATCCGTACGGAATTTAATAAAATAAATACCTTAATGGCAGCAAAAGTTGGCAGACTTCCTTAAGCCACAAAAGGGTCAACGGTCTTGTATTTCCAACCTGTTGCTATATTCTTTATCATGTGAGTAAATGCTAAGTTATTTGGTTTTGTAATAGCAGCCCTTTAGACTTCCGAGAAAACCACATTTTAATCAACTATGTTATTTGTTTTGTTATATAATCCACTTAGTTTTAAAAGCATTACACATAGCTTTCTTTACCTTTAATTTCCCTTCGTTTTTACTTCTTACGCCCAGTAGCTCCAAGTTCAATTCTTGTAACAAGCACTTAGGCACTTGCCTTGCCTCAAGAGTTTTTTCAACATCAGAATCTTCAGTCTCTTCTGATTTATCCTTCTTAGTAAGTTGCAGTAACGAGACATTTTCCAAAGGCAATTTTCGAAGGCAAGATTTTTTTTTACTGACAAAAAATGCTGCTCCACTTTGGATTGTAACTTGTGGTTTTATTTTTTGGCTTAACACTCGAGGAGCATTCAGATTATTTTCAGCTGAATATCCAGGATTCTCTTTCTCCACAACTGGCTTATAGGCCACTCTATTTAGCTTGGGAGTTTTAGAATTCCTTGATACAGGTTTGATGCACTTATATCTTGGTTGATATTTAGTAGTTAATCTCTTTTGTGTTTTTTTGTTTATCTTCTTGGAGCCTGGTTTTACTTCCCTTTTTTCCATCACACTGGGAAAAAATTTATCTTCCATATTTGTTTTTAGGCTAATGGATCTACTCTCTTTTATCAGTTTTCTCTCCAATGGGTTGAGGTACCACTTATCTTTGTTGTAAAAGGACACAGTGGACACAGCAGATTTAAATGGTGAACCTTGGTTTGCAGACGGCAATGTATTTTTTTTAGTTGTTGGGAATGATGAGGTATTAACTGAACTTGAAATGAAAAGGTCCTGTTGAAAGCAATGCATCTTTTCTTTGTTTTCATCATTGCTCTGGATAATATTCTTATTAGATGATCGCAATATATTTTCAGCAAAGTCCATTATTAACTTCTTTGATGGAATGTCTGATAAACTATGACAAAAAATTAAGTCCATTGGTAAGTATCATTATTTTTGCTTCAATATTTACTTCAATCTACTGCTAACTAAAATAACTCTACCTATAGGTTACATTAAAGCAGGCCCTCCCCACAAAACATATATATACACACATTATCCATTAGTTTAATAGTATTTCAATGCAAATTGTCTTTACCAAATATAGCATTCAAGTATCTTTCAAAAGGAAGATTCCAATAATGTTCATAGGAACAAACACTGTTTACAAAGAAGTTTTGATATATATCTTTAAGCACATGTCAGTTTTTTAATCTGTCTTGGCAATATGCAAATTATAGCCCTGGTGGCATACAACCCACCAGCTGTTCTGCAGGAGATGAGGCATTCCACTTGGTAATGATTTTATTTCCAGGCTCAGAAGCCCAAAGGGCTTCTATGTGAGTTCTACTATGTGAGTCAGAACTGCTCCCAGGGAGTATAATTGTTTTCCTTTTTTTTAAACCCAAGGGATGACAATCACCTGTCACAGTTCAAAGACTGTTGCTTCCTTTTCCTTGGGGTAAAAGCTGCCATCTTCTTAATTGAGTTCCTGAAAGCAATAAGACAATTATACTAACCAAATTCATCAAATGAGTAGCAAAATTAATCTGCCAAAATTATGCTTTTAAAAGTCTGAAAACATGTTCCATCAAGGTGCAGGAAACGAGTATTTAAAACTTAAAACACAAAAATGAAATGAACTTGAAGCCTTGGATAACAAGCAAAGTTCATCTCAAACAAAGAAAAAACAAATTACCCTAATAAAGATTTAAAGAATTACATTTAAAAACATTACTGCACCAATGTAGGAAATGAAAGCAGTGATAACATCGTTTCGTACTGGAACATGACCCCAGCAGGGAGGCATTGTATCTACCCTTATGTAAGGTACACTTTCCCCTTCACCAGCCAGATTACAAAATTCCAGCCCCCCTCAAACACTCCATCTTCTGGGAAGCCCTCCTTGAAACACTCACTGTTAACAGCTATTTCATGCTGCACCTCACACTTCATTAATTTTCCATTTAAGACATTTTCTTTTCTTTTTCTTAAATTAAATCATTTTATTGGGGGCTTGTTTAACTCATCACAATCCATACATCCATCCATTGTGTCAAGCACATTTGTACATTTATTGCCATCATCATTCTCAAAACATTTGCTTTTTACTTGAGCCCTTGGTATCAGCTCGTTTCCCCGCCCTCCCCGCTGCCCCTCCCCCATGAACCCTTGATAATTTATAAATTATTTTGTCATATCTTGCCCTGACTGACGTCTCCCTCACCCACTTCTCCGCTGTCCGCCCCCCAGGGAGGAGGTTATATGTAGATCCTTATAATAGGTTCCCCCTTTTTCCCTACCCTCGCTTCACCCTCCAATTAAGACATTTTCTTTTTTTTTTAACCTGAAGTGCATGTTTCTTTTCTTTTTTTTTTTAAATCATTTTATTAGGGGCTCATACAACTCTTATCACAATCCATACGCACATCAATTGTGTACAGCGCATTTGTACATTCATTGCCCTCATCATTCTCAAAACATTTCCTCTCCACTTAAGCCCCGGCATTAGGTCCTCATTTTCCCCTCCCTCCCAAGACATTTTCTTATTGCTTGTGAAAACTGTTTTCCTCAACAGCCTATGTATTAAATGACGGTAGAGATGTTTATAATTTTTACACAAGCTCACTGCAGAAAATAAATGAAACATCCGGGACAAGATATAACCCCCTCCGAAGACCTCTGAGCAAGCCGTTTTCTTTTAATATTGCCCTTGCACGGCTACTGAGAATAAATATTATGATACACTCTCGGGCACAAAGCCTGTGTCTCAAAAATGCCTTTGGACGAGACATATTTTGAAACTTTTCTGCAGTGTGAACGCTAAATAGCAAGGCCGGGGACTCTAGGAATTAATACAAAACTGCGGCTCAAAGGCGAGTCTTCCAGGTCTGAGAGAAAGTCGCCCTTCTCCCTTGACCCTGTCAGGGGAAAAAACACCCAAATCCGGCATTCAGACGAGGGAAATTCGTGCCGTCCGGCTTCCCAAAGCCAGAGCAAAAGCCCTCTTTCCTTGACATTCAACCCCTAGGTCTCCAGGAACGTGCCTTCTCCTCAGTCTTCCAACCCCGCAACGTTACCTGCTCCTCACGGCCGCGCGACCGAGCTCGCCTCAGCCAGCTCCTCTCCTTGAATGTATTCAAATTATCGCGCGCCAGTCGCGTAGGAAGGCGCTGCGCTCCTATTGGCCGCGTCTCAGCCCTTCCAGGAGCTCGCACGTTGATTGGCCCTTCAGTAGTCCGGAGGCTGGCCCAGCCGGGAGGCTGGCTCCAAAATTCTCCCGCCCTTGAAAGGCTGTGAGCGCTTGGCTCAGGGAAACCACGCTTCCCACAATCCCTCGCGGCAGCGCCGGAATCCATTGCCGAAGGTTTGTCTGACGCATAGGAAGTCGTAGTTTTCGCATGCAACTTGGGAATTGTAGTTTTCAGCTGAATAACGAGGCTTGCTTGAGCGCCAAACCCCAAATTTAGTGCCATCCAGTGGATTCTGTGGCATACTGAGATTAGGGCAGGCTAGAGTAGGAAGCCTTGTCCTCCCACGGAGCTGGTGGTTTTAAACTGCTGACCTTGGGGTTGGCAGCCCAATGCATAATCAATCACCACATCACCAGGGCTCCTCACCTGGGCCACTGCTGTGCAAACGTTTTCCGTGTGAAATGCCACAATAAAGCGAATATTGCAATAAAATGAGCCCCATAACATTTTTGTTTTCCCACTGCATATAAAGGTTATATATTTTGGAAAACAGAGCTCTGAAGGGAACAATTGTCTCTATCAGTGCCATTTTTCCACAGCATGTGCTCACTTGCTGCCTCTGTCACATTTTAGCAATTCTTACACTATTTCAAACTTTATCATAACGCTTAATAGACTCCCCCAAAATCACTGCCCCTGAATTGACTGACTTATAGACTGTTAGGTAAACAACTGCCCTTAAGGGTTTCCCAAACTGCTACTGTTTCCGGGAGTATACTACCTCGTATCTGTATGGCAGAGAAACTGGTGGGTTTGAATCACGCCTGTGATTAGCAGCCCAACTCTAAATCTACTGTGTACCACCGAGGCTCCTGTAAAGTTCAGAAGTTGGAATTTTCCCAGTCTCCTGAATGGCCGATGTGAGATTTAAATCCAGAACAGTTTGAATCCATAACCCAAGAGGCATATTATGCAACAACTCACTTAAATTGAGAGCTTAGTCGTTTCCAAACCCTTTTTGCCTATTCTGGGGACAAAAGAGATTCTCCAATTAAGATATAATTTATAGAGGCACATTTACTTATTAAGTTTTAAACAGGGCAGACAATTTATGTGAATAAGGGAGACCACTGGCAAGAGGCCAGAATGGCATCCAAGGATTTACAGAAGACGGGCAGTTTAACGGGAGCCCCTGGTGATGCCGTGGTTACAAGTTGGGCTGCTCACGCTAAGTCCAGCAGTTCAAAACCACCAGCCTCTCTACAGGAGGAAAAAGAGGGGCTTTCTATTCTCATAAGGAGTTACAATCTCAGAAATTTAGAGGGCAGTTCTACCCAGCCCTATAAAGCCCCTGGGAGTCAGCATTGACTTGATGGCAGTGAGTTTGGGAAGCTTAACTAGTCCTGGGGAATACAAAGGAATCTCACAAAAGCATGACTGGTGGCAGATTTTGACCCATTCCCTCTTCTGAAGACTTCCTGCAATTGTGATGCACTGATTTGCCACCAATCATGCTTTTGGGCAGAGGGCTAGAAGAGTTTACTAGATTGCCTCAAAGCCCTCTGACCAGGACACCACTCAGGACTGTCATTGAGTAGATTCTAATTCACAGTGAGAAGAATCCCATTTCTATCAAGGACACACCCAGGCAAATCCCTAAGAACTTGGACAGCAGTAGTAATTCATTTACTAATGAACTCTGCCTGAGAACTAGAACATTCTCAGCCAATCAATACTCATAAAGAATTCAATGGAGGTGAATTTTGGAATTGTCTTTAGGGATTTATAAATATTCTTCTTTTT
>NW_022103906.1:16981237-16983347 GCF_000313985.2 Echinops telfairi
TAATCGTTTGGGGTTTAACTTCAAGGTCTGTGATCCACCTTGAATTTATTCTTGTGCATGGAGTAAGATAAGGGTCTTGCTTCATTTTTCTGCTGGTAGATATCCATTTTTTCCAGCACAACTTGTTAAAAAGGGCATCACCTTCCCATCCTTCTGTGAATCTTTGTTTTTGCACTGAACTTGTTCTTTCATTTTACTTGGAAATAAAATTATAACACTTTCTCAATTTGGTTCTATTGTACAAATTGAGTAAGTGAAAATAAATATCATTTATAAAACACGTAAATATATAAAATAAAATTTACATTAGAATTTGGAAGGTAACACAAAAATTTATATATTTTTTATGAGTAAAACAAATATTTAAAGCATGTACTTTTCCTCCTGAGGTCTGAGATATTCAAAAGAAATAATACAAGGCAGTAGAAAATAATTTTATCCTTTTGATGTATGTTTTTGGTTGGCAGGCTTTTTGCAAATTTGCAGTGTCTGGCGTCTTCAAATGATACTTAAAAATGTATACACTCACT
Organism: Echinops telfairi; assembly: GCF_000313985.2. Classification (NCBI taxonomy): domain Eukaryota; kingdom Metazoa; phylum Chordata; class Mammalia; order Afrosoricida; family Tenrecidae; genus Echinops; species Echinops telfairi. The sequence goes on from NW_022103906.1 coordinate 16,981,768, forward strand.
TTTTATCCTTTGATGCTACATTTTTGTAGTTCATTGCCACCTGACAGCAGCCAGAGCAAAGAACCTGAGGTAAATACATGGGACTGGTCAATCTGTAGATGTTTTGGTCCAGTTACATAGCACAGGATCACATGCTATGAATCAATGTGTTTATAGTGCTGCTGGTGCATTCTTACCTGTTCGAGGGGAGCTTCTATCTATGTATAAAACAGACATAAACGTCGTCTAAAATATGTCTAAAACAAAAAAGGAAAATTGATATACTAAATGTATAAAATGATAAAATCAGTTTTAATTGTGCACTGCCAATTCCCTTCCACAACGGCGCTCACTTTTCCATGTTTCCCGTATGCTTTGCTTTGGACAATTGTTGACCCGTTGTGTTGATGCCTCTAGTATGTTCTTACATGGCTTATTAGATAATCGATCCCTGTTAATAAGTTATATTATAATTTTGCTGATCCTGAAATGGAAGCACAGAAAGGCTAAGTAAAGCTCTCAAATGTTCCTTTAGTGGGGATAGAAAAGGAGTAGAGAAACTTGGGTTTATTAAAAATTTCATGAGCTCCTATTTAGTGTCCATATATTTTTCTAGGCACAGTGAAGAAGGTTAGCGAGGAAACAAAATGAAAAAAAAAAATTCAGTTATCCAGCCAATGCTGGATAACATAGGGACCCTATACGCAGGATAGACAGCCCCTGTGAGTTTTCGAGACTCTAATTTATTACCGGAATAGAAAGTCCTGTCTATCGTCCGCGGGGCAAGAAGAAGAAAATAAATAAAGCTGGAAACCCTTAGAACCTCACTGGCTCCTGGGTTGTTTTGTTAGGTGACCCCAAATCGATTCCAACTGACAGTCTATGTACAACAGAAGGAAACTGCAGCATCGTCACAATGGCTGGTACGTTCGAACCCATTCTTGGAGTCCCTGGGCACAGATTACTTAAGTAAAGTCTGTCATTTTTCCTTTCCGACTTCAAAGAAGAGAATGTTTTCCAAACACCATTTGTCCTAGATCCACCATGCTCAATCCCTAGTCTATTTATGAAATCAGGATCCTAATCCGCTCGCAATTAAAAATGGCGCCGACGGGCCGGCGTTATGACGTCAGCCCGCGGCCACCGGAAGTGCAAGGAGTAGTTCCGGAGGGCGGGCAGTCGCCCGGAGGCTGGGACCCGGAGCTCACCTATTAACGCAGCTACTCCGCGCGAGTCGCCGCGTCGCCGGCGGGACCATGGTGTTCTACTTCACCAGCTGCAGCGGTGAGTGGGCGCCGTCACTTCCTGGGTTCCTCCGCCGTCGGGGCTCCGAAACCCAGACTCTCGGCCTCTGCTGAGCCTGCCCCCTACCCCCGCCACACGCCCCAGGCGTTGGGACTTTCTTTCTGACTCTGGTTCCCCCGGGTGTGTTCGTCTCTTTGGGCCGTCCTCGGCCCCCAGGGTCACCTTAGCGACGGTTCTGGGGGCGTGGATGGGCGGTCCTCGCTGCTTCTCTTTGCATAGGGATGGAGCTGCTCTCTTCTGACCTGTCGCTTCCTGGAACCCGGTATTTGTGGGCTTTTTGCATGCCCAAGTTAATT
>NW_022103906.1:16983895-16984907 GCF_000313985.2 Echinops telfairi
CATCTCAAGAGTTGTACTACTGACACCGAGTATATGTGTAGCATTGCATTTATCACTTGATTAAATGCTGCCTCTTTGAATTGGAGTGTAAACCCCTTGAGAGCAAGGAGTCTCAATCTTGTTTCCCTGTCATAATGCTTGGTTCATTTTAACCAGCCCCCAAACCAAACTAAACCAAACCCACTGCCATAAAGTTGACTCAGACTCATAGTGATCTATATAGGATTTCTGACCTTGTAAAACTTTACAGGACAACCAACCTCATCTTTCTCCCAAGGAGCAGTAGCTGACAAATGCTTACCCATCAGCACTACCAGGGCAACTTTGGTTTATATTAAAACAGTGCTATGAAAAAGCCAAAAATTACCTTTCATTAGTCTAACGAACATTTATTGAATACAGTGAATATCTAATTCTCATGAGAACACAAGCATTTTTGTAGCTTCTTTGCTCGTGGAACTCTAGGAACACAGATTTTCATATAAGCCATACAATGAGATAATGAATAGCGGAAGGGCATCTAGGTACTAAATCTGTTTTGAGCTGGCTGTGTATTCCTTTTAAACCAAATCAAGCTCACTGCCATTGAATAGACTTCAACTCAGAGACCCTGTAAGACAGAGTAGCATCGCCTCTTCAGGTTTCCAAGGTTTTGTATCTACAGGGGCAGGAAGCCGCATCTTTCTCCTGAGGAGCTATTACTGGGTTCAGACTGCTGACCAACAGGAAAAGCACTACGCCAATGGGGCTGTAAATTCTTTTAAGCCCTAGTTACACACACGAAGTACAACCGTTGCTATTGAGTCCATTTCTACTCTGGCTACCCTGAAGTAGAACGGTGTGCCAGAGGGCTTTGTAAGTAGATCTCCAGGCTTTTCTTCTTGGGCACCTGTGAATGGATTTGAACTGCCAATTTCTTGTTAAGTAGCTGAGTACACAACCATTTGTACCAGCCAGGGACTCTCATACCTACACAGATTTCCTGTTAAGAACAGGTGTCGTTCAGCAGTTA
>NW_022103906.1:16999716-17000671 GCF_000313985.2 Echinops telfairi
GGCAGATGGAAGTGCACCTTGAGGTTTCTGAGCCGTAGTCTCTATGGGCGCAGAAGCCCTCATCTTCCTTCCAGGGAGCTTCTGGTGGGCTCACCACTGCTGACCTTTTGGCTGACAGCCCAACACATACCCACTGCAACCCCAGGGCTCCTGGCAGTCTCCGTCTAGGTGTTTACACCTCTGAAGCCAGTTTTCCATCTCTAATCCTACCTTGGGGGATTCTGTGTTCTTCAATTTACACCATGTCCAAATGGCAGTTTGGGCATCACTGAGAGACTCAAATTGTGTTACTGGAGTTTCAGCTGACTTCTCTGCCTTGAGTTAACCTGGCCTGCAGATTCCCTGTTTGGATTGGACTTTGCTCTGATTGGACTGGGGATCATATTGGTAAATCCATGACGCATCCATGGTTATCATTTGTTCCAATCCTCTCTATTGATTTAATCTTGTTTAAAAGGCAGGTGGAAAGATAGCTCCCTGAGCTAGCTGGTCTTCGCGTAGGACTTGCTGAGGCTACTATGTTCACTTAAACTTGAAAATGCCGATCATGTGAGAGCCCACTTCAGTGACTGTCACGTCAGTAGTGATCCCATCGTTGTCTCCTGCCAGTTCCTGGACTTCAGCTGTCATTTCTTTACTGGTTGAGGTTGGCGGTTCCCCCCCACTGGCTCATCTTTGAGGGCTTCCCAGAGTCCCGTAAAACACTTGGACTATTTAAAAAGTGTTCTACGTCAGACAGCATTCCTGTGAACATGTTGGAAAACTTCAATGATTTGGGGAAGATGTCTACTTCAGTTATATTAAAATTTGATATCAGCCCAGACTTAAATAATTTTGATCCATGGTACAAACAATAACTTTCATTGGAAGGTACTCTAACTAGGCTGAGAAAAGTGTATTACTGAGAGAACGTCTCTGCAGCCATCCGCTGGTCACAGAAACATGTTATTTTAAA
>NW_022103906.1:17002434-17003775 GCF_000313985.2 Echinops telfairi
CTTCTAGCTATACCTCAGTAACCAAGAGGCTTCAGAAACCTGGAGAATTTTAAAGGCTTTAAAAAACATCTGCCCCCATTCCAGCACAACGGTCTGTCTTCTGAAGTCAAATATATCATCAAGGTAGATGCTGCAGGTGTCCCCGTCCCTCAAATGGGCAGTTGGCAGTGTTGAGAGTTTTAGTAGAGGGAGGCCCCACCCTCCCTGGGCCTTAGATGGTTTACGTCCATGAGGACAGTGATCCAATTGCTTGCCTTACCTGTAAAAGCCAGAACCTGTATAAGGCAGAAACCTGTCAGAGAAGGAAAATGACAATTTTCCCACTATGTAAGGAACGAGCAAAAAATAGTGACTACATCCTGCCAAAGATAGAAAGCTTGCAAGACCCAGAAAGACAAGGGAGTCCCACCAAGTTCTGGCTTTCACGGGTTTCACTGTATATTCTCTCTGCCTGCCTGCCTGCCTGTCTGTCCGCCTGTCTGTCCGTCCGTCCGTCCGTCCATCCATCCATCCATCCATCAGTGGTTCTTAACCTTCCTAATGCCATGACCCTTTAATACATTTCCTCATGTTGTGACCACCAACCATAAAATTATTTTCATTGCTACTTTATAACTGTAATTTTGCTGCTGTTATGAATCAGACAACCCCTGTGAAAGGGTCATTCTACCCCCAAAGGTGTTGCGACCCACAGGTTGTGAGCTGCTGATATAAATCGATCGATCAATTGATCGATCGATAGATAGAGTGTCTTTGGGTGGTGCAAATAGTTAAGCACTTGCCTACTAACTGGAGTTTGAACCCATCCAGAGGTACCTCAGAAGAAAGGCCTGGAGATCTGTTTCCAAAAGGTCAAATCTTGAAAACCCTATAAAACAGTTCTACTGTGTAACGTGGGGTTGCTGTGAGTTCGAATCGGCTGTTCATGGTCTTATAGTCTCAGAAGGCCTGGCACATAGCTATTCAGTAAATGTTTGTTATCTTACTAATGGACTAGGTCTCTCTTTGCATTGAAGTGGTCCTCACTGAACATTTCCCATAGTACCAGCATTCTGGCTAGCTCCACTTTCAGAACTGGAAACCCCTAGTTGAAGTATTTTTAGTTAATGCTGGAAATCCAAAGTGCTTGAGACTTCCGGAGTGTTATTTATTAAATCAGTGCCTGCCTATTCCTAGGTAGGCAGTGTGACTTTCTAAAATAAAGTTAAGGAGCCTTGATAACATAGTGGTCAAGCACTTGACTGCTAATTGAAAGGTTAGCAGTGTGAACTCACCAACCGTTCCAAGGTACAAAGATGTTGCAGTCTGCCTCCATTGCTCTAGCCTTAGAAATCCCACAGG
>NW_022103906.1:17005949-17006773 GCF_000313985.2 Echinops telfairi
CTGGAATCCTAAAGTTTTAGCCTTTTCAAAAAAATGCCTAATAATTTTACTATAGCAGAAGTGGCATAGCCCATGCTGCTGTCCCATCAGTCAGATGCTGGTATCATGGGTGAGAACTTAGGAACTGACTCGATGGCAGCTGATAGCAACCCCTCTAAACAGGGCACGAGAAGTTGTGTAGTCTTCACCGTTACAAAGAGTCACCCTGTCCACATCTTGTACGATACAAATGGTGACCTCAGTAGAGTTTCTAAGACCGAAAATCTTTACAGGAACAGATCACTGCATCTCTCGCGGGGAGCCGCCCATAAGTCTTAGCTGGCTACTTGTGCTTGGTGGCTTGCACCCTAGTCCGCAGCGCCATCAAGGGCTCTCAGAAGTTTGTGCGAAGATGTAGTTGAAAGATGGTGGGATGTAAGATGGTGGGATGTTTCACAAACCGTTGAAGCCCCCTCATAAATAAATGACAATTTATAAATAAAAATAAATGTGACCATTTTCAGTCCTAAGAAACATAATACTAAGAATAAGAAAATAGATGTAGTGGTGTGTCTTAATTTTTTACTGAATATTCTTTTAGCCTATAAAGGTTAAGGATTTAGGAAAGGAGGATATGATAGAATCATAAAGTTATAGCCATTTGATAACTTCATCTGTCGCTTGATCCTAAAACTCGAAGTCAATCTTAACTTGGTGGATTATTATAGAGATGGAATTCTTAAAATTCTAAAATGTGTATTAAGATGTAAAAGGATGCAAGATTTAATTAAAATGTTTTTTAGGGCAGTGTCAAAGAGCACAGGCCATGTTCTCCCAGAGGCATC
>NW_022103906.1:17008325-17009776 GCF_000313985.2 Echinops telfairi
GCTCAGCTCTCTCCGCCCCATTGGAGACTGTGTTGTGATCCCTTTGGCTCTGACTCCTGTGATGCTCCTGCCTCCCAGAGCACAGGTGATGCTCCTGGTCCTCAGAGTCTTTTGGGGTGGATTTAAAATGTATTTTTAAAAACCTTTTTAATAGTAATGGAAAAAAGATTTAATGTTTCCTTTATGTTTTAAAAAGCAACACCCATAGCTATATACAGTCTACAGCTCAATTATATAAAATACACATGAGTAAAGATAAATGAGAAAAATCCTGGTATGATGTTGCAAAAAACTCCCCAAACCGAACTCACTGCCATCACGTCGGTAACGACTCATGGCGAATGTGGGGACAGGGCAGCACTGCCCTGGGGTTCTCAGACCGACTCCGCAGGAGTCGAGCGCCTCGCCTCTCTCCTGGCAGAGTGGCTGCTGGTTTCAGATTCCGACCTGGTCAGCAGCCCAACATGTCACCCACTGCTTCACCAGTTAGGGGGTGTATATGTGTGCACATACCCTTTTTTTAAAAGCATGAATGTTGCTGTACTGTTGCATATATGTGTGTTACTTTCTACAAATAAAGTTTACTATTTTGGAATAAATTTAGATTTATAGAAAAGTTGAAGAGTATTCTCATGCCCCCTCATCCGGGCTGTTTCCCCTATTGCAACACCTGACAGTGCTGTGGAACATTTGTCAAACTAGACTGACGTTGCCACGTGACTATGAACTGCAGATCTTACTTGGATTTCACTGTCAGCTAACGCCCTCCTTCTGTTTCTGGATCTCACCCAGGGATCACAGTACACCTGGTCGTTGTGCCTCCTGAGACTCCTCTGACCTGGGACACTTCCTCGGTCTCTCTTTGTTTTCCATGACACTGATCATTTTCAGGAGTGTGGGTCAGGTATTGTGTAGAATGACTCTGAATTAGACTTGGTCTGATGTTTTCATTCTCACAGAGGGGAAGGGCCGCCCTGGACATAGCTGGGGTGCGTGAATCTATGGGACCTCACTGGTGGTGATAATCCTGATTGCCTGGCCAGCCTAGTGTTTGCCAGGTTCCTCCACTGTCAAGCTGCTTTTTCTGTTCCACGCTCTGCTAATTGGAAGACTGAGGGAGGAGAGGGTGTCAATCAACATGCCTTGGAATGCTTTTGTAAGGAGGCTTTATCTTTTCTCCCTGATTTATTCATTTGAAAACCTTGGACTTTGACTACAAATCACTCCTAAGATCCAATATCAGTATCTGGTCATTCACTGAGGAAGTAATTTATTTCTCTCAGCGTGCAAGAAAGTGGAGGCTTTCTACTGCTGTAAAGATTTGCAGCCTCGGAGACTCAAAGGGGGGTGTTCTCCTCTGCCCTATAGCATTGCTGTAAGTTGGAATCTACTCAATTGCAGTGAGTCTGCTTTGGTTTTAGGAGAATAAATACCCAGCATAAAACATACCT
>NW_022103906.1:17010743-17011896 GCF_000313985.2 Echinops telfairi
AAATGTTTTGAAAATGATGAGGGAAACAAATGTACAAAAGTGCTTGACACAATGGATGTATGCATGGATTGTGATAAGAGTTGTACAAGCCCCCAATAAAATGATTAAAAAAAAAACAACAATGTGGAACGGGGATATCATTGCTGACATCCACTACATCTTGGCAGAAACTAAAGGCTTAGGTTGTGGATCACAACAAACCATAGATTGTATTGAGAAGAATGAGAACTCCGGAACTCGCCATTGTGTTCATTTAAAACCTATATATGGACCAAGAGGCAGTTCTTTGAACAGAAGAAGGGAATATTATATGCTTTAAAATTGGGAACGGTGTGCATTGGAATTGTATCCTTTCCCGGTACTTACTCAGTCTGTATAATCAGAAAAGTTGGACTATGTGAAGAAGAATGTGGCATCAGGATTGGTGGCAGACTTACTGTGCTAAACCCAAAAGTGTGGCTCTTTTATTCATGTCTTTAGTATTCCCACCAAATGACTTGGTGGGACTGTGCAGTGGGGTTTGCGAAACACTTGATAGAAGGCATTGGTCATTGTTGGTTGCCATTCTTCTGTGGGGGAGCTGCGCAGAGGGAATTCCCAGTGCCATTGAGAAAGAAGAGCCACTAGAACAGCGCTTTCAAAGTCAGGGACACCTCAAGTCATGCCATGCTGAAACCAGAGGTTGAGGCAAGGAGACCAGGAGACAGACCCAAGGAGCCGTGCTGAGACTGAAACTGAGGCAGAGCAAACTGACTTCCTGGCCCACGGAGGCTGAAGCCAAAAGACATGCAGTATGACTAAGAGGCTGAGGACCAGAGGGAGACTTGGCTGCTGGCTGAGGAGGTGCTGCTGTGGACCAAAGGCTATCCTTAATGTCTTATGATCCCGATTGTGCTAACCTGTTAACGTCCCTAGTGAACCCTCATAGTCATATGTGCAGTATGTGAGTTCTCTGTGGCCTTGCAGTAAATTATGGAGCTCAGTAAAGAAGTAGAGGGCGGTGGGAGGCACAGTTTGTGTCAGAATAAAGGTAGCTGGAGTGTGGAGGCATGCAGTCCTGTGCCTTGTGGCAGTTGACTTGGACTGGTGTGGAGATGGATTCTCCTCCCTTGTGTAGCTAGGACTTCCATGCTGTTTTCTCCGTTACTAAAAG
>NW_022103906.1:17013121-17015100 GCF_000313985.2 Echinops telfairi
CCTTTAATACAGTTCCTCATGTTGTGGTGACCCTCCAACCATAAAATTATTTTTGTTGCTACTTCATAACTGTAATCTTGCTACTGTTATGAATCAGGCAACCCCTGTGAAAGGGTTGTTCGACCCCTAAAGGGGTCACCAGCCCCAGGTTGAGAACCGCTGCTGTAGGGCATTTCCGTGAGAGACATGGAGGCCATCATGGAGAAGGGCTTGAGATCTGACACAAGAATGTTTCTCTGATAAAAACTGAGATGACCTACCAGACGTTTAAAACCCAGAACTACATGTTGTTTCTTTGAAAGAAATGTGGGGACCTTAACTAAGCCAACTTCCATTTGTCAAAAATAGGACTTGCAGCTGTCAAAAATAATTCCCCCCAAGGTTTCTAAAATGAGAATGCAGAAGAAAAGCAACAAAAAGTACTCAGACATAATTACTATTAATGTGAAGGGTCATTAAAAGGTTTATGGAAGTTCTCCTGTCCACTTTTCCAGAAACACTGAAGCCTCCTCATGTTTTGGCATTTTTCTTTTACATTCTGCTTTCTTTCCCATTATTAAATTTCTAGTGTTTTCTATATTACTGCCTCTTAGTTTAAATAAACATGCCCATGATAGATAACAGTAAACCTACTTTATTTTTCAATGTGCTGTGCGTCAATTGAAAATGCCCTTGCTTTTAATAAGATAGTGCCCGTCGAGGTAGCAAACGTTCTGTGGGTGCTCTGCTAGCAGTCCATAACAGGGTGTGGGACCATGTGCTCTATCATTGTGCAGGGTGAGAGCATAGAAGACATTCCAAAGGAAGTGCTGACGGACTGCGCGCATCTTGTGAAGGCCAACAGTATCCAAGGTCAGTCTTCCTGCAGGTGTTTCCAGAATTCCCCTTGACTTCTTCTGAGTCGTAAATGGATTATATTAGAGATAACATGTAGCTTGTCTTTGCTCTGTTTTGTCCTTTGAGATAGTAGTTTGGGTACTTATAAAATAACTAAAAGCTAACCACCATCCCTGGTTTTCATGATGCTATCTGAGTTTCAGCTCTCTACTCCGATTTCCTTACCTTTGAAAGGAGGTTGTCTAGGCAGTTTCCCTCCCCTCCCCCCGAAAAGTGTTTATACAAAGGCTTTTGGAAATTAGGTTATATTAATAGATAAGCAAGAGATGTTTGTTTTCGTGGCTTTTAAAAAATTTCTGGTTGATGTCTTTGTTTCCATAATTTCCATAATTTGTTTCCATCTTTAGATTATAGTACTCAAGTCTCTAAGCCATTCATTATCCTCCGCCTCCTATCTCTTCTTCCTGTACATATTTTTCTCTCTCTAAGTTGAGGTGCGTGCTCTCAGGTCAGTTGATCTTGTCATCCTTTAGTTCCACTTTTGATCCAAGTCAGGGATTTATCAGTGTTGAAGTTTGTGATTTTCAACTGAGAGCATTTTTAAACCCCAGCAGCTCAGGTGATCTTGAGGATTGGTAATTAAGTAAAAACAATTCCAGGAGATGCTAAGGTGTAGAGAAGGTTGAGAACAATTGGCCAAAGTGTTTTAGGATTGGGCCTACTTGGTGCTGATTTATTTCTGCTGTGCCAGATTGAAGCAGTCAGGAATGAGCTGAGGAGGAGGAGGATGGCTGGGGTTGGGAGAGTGGTTAAGAGGAGGTCTTCGGCTAAGAGGGATTACACTATGAGATTTTAGGTGTAGGATACAAACATAGATGGGGTAGAGGTAAGTTTGGTTTGATGTGAAGTTGAAGGATAATCCAGAGGCTTGGAAAGAAAAACTATTTTGGTGGAAGTTAAAGATGATCAGACAGGTAATCACCGATAACAAGTACCAGGTGTTGGTGATCACGAGATAAAAACTGGGGATTGCTTTTTTTCGTTTTGTTTTGACCATCACTTAGAGCAGTGGTTCTCAACCTTCCTAATGCCGCGACCCTTTCATACAGTTCCTCATGTGGTGGTGACCCCCAACCATAACA
>NW_022103906.1:17016592-17038476 GCF_000313985.2 Echinops telfairi
TTGATTCTCCTCCTGTCCCACTATCATGCTCAGTCCCCACCAGGATTTCAGCACTTCCTCTTTGTTACGTTCAAGGGGATAGTTTTAACAACAGACAAATCATTTTCTAATACAAGGCTCAAACTCACTGTCATTAAGTTGATTCTGACTCACGGTGACCTTCCAGGACAGGGCAGAGCTGCCCCTGTGGGTTTCGGAGACGGTAACTCGTTCTGGGAGTAGAAAGCCCCTGGTTGCTTTGAACTGACCTTGTGCTTAGCAGCCCAGTTTGTAAACACTGCACCACCAGGGCCAGGGTGCCACCAATGAAAGGCTGGATGCCTTCTGAATTCAGAGTGCCAACTCTCTCGCTCTCTCTCTCCCTCCCTCCCTCCGTCCATCACTTCATGTCTCTTCAACTTCTGCCTTCTTTCCCTGTCTTCCCCTCTGCTCAATTGTTTAACGTCTTTTATGTCATAGAAGAGATCTACTCAAGATGCACCCCATGCCGTTCCTGCCACATGAACAGAACAGACAACTCAGTCACGAGTGGAAGGACAGCCACACACATGGAGGTTAGGGTATACCACACAGCCCGCAACAGCTTTTGTGCTGTCGAGTAGGTCCCTACCCTGCCCACGTCTGCACCCTGCTCATGGTCACGGCTGTGCTTGAGCTCATGGTGGCCGCCGCGGGGCCAGCTCCTCTCATCGAGGATCTTTCCTTGCTGACCCTCTACTTTCTTGGGGATTGGCCCAGCCTGTAACATCCAGAGTAGATGAGACAACATCTGCACATCCTCACTTCTAAGAAGCATCCTGGCTGTCCTTCTGCCAACACAGATTTGTTTGTTTTTCTGGCAGTCCAGGGAATATTCAATAGTCTTTGCTAATAGCATAATTCAAAGGCATCAGTTCATCAATCCTCCTGATTTATTAGCTTTCACATGCATAGGAAGGAATTAAAAATAAAATCTTGGCTGTTGAACAAAAAGTAGTTAAGAGTAATATTTACCCACTTTTCTTCTGTGTTGTAATCTATTTCACATGTCCTTGCCACCTCCCTGTGCTCCTAAATACATGTGACGTTGTTAAAAAAAACTTCTGTGGAGAAGACCCGAAACAAACAACCATTTCGTTGCGAATGCAAGGGGTCGGAGCAGAGAACCAATGCCCATCTGTAGACAATTGGACATCCCCTCACAGAAGGGTCACAAGGAAGGGATGAGCCAGTCAGGGTGCAGTATAGCACCGACGAAACATAGACTATTCCTCTACTTCTTTAATACTTCCTCCCACCCCACCCCCGTCATGACCTTAGTTCTACCTTACAAATCCAGCTCGACCAGCACATGTACAGGGGTACAGATAAGAACTCTCGACACACGGAATCCAGGACAGATAAACCCCTCAAGACCAATAATGAGAGTAGTGATGCCAGGAGGGTAGAGGGTTGGGGGAGAAGGGAGAGAAAGGAGTAACCGATCACATTAATTGACGTACATCCCCCTACCCCAGGGGATGAACAACAGAAACATGGGTTTCAACAGAAATTAAGGGAGACAGCAGACGGTGTAAAATATGAAAATAAAAATAATATATAAATTATCAAGGGTTCACGAGAGTGGGAGGGTACAGGAGGGAGGGGAAAACAAGGAGCTGATACCCAGGGCTCAAGTAGAAAGAAAATGTTTTGGAAATGATGATGGCAACATATGCACAAATGTGCTTGATACAATTGATGTATGGATTGTTTTAAGAGCTGAAAGAGTCGTCAATAAAAATGATTTATTAAAATATTAATTAATTAAAAACATTTTTGTGGACTTTCTATTTTTAGGCCAGCTTTTCTTTTTAACCTCTTAATAGTTGAGTCGATCTAGAGAAAACAAAAAGACTGTAAGAGCCATGACATTGAATTATTTGATTCTCTCCTCTAACTTTCCGTAGTGATAGCTCACCTAGAAAAATGAGGGTTTTGCTTGCAGGAGTTAAATGCTGAGAAGTAAAGAGAAATCGACTCCAGCTATGAGATCTGCAAAGATCAGGCCATTTCTGTCTCTGTGTAGTTAATAGCTTGCCCTCTCTGGTTTACCATCTTTAATACTCAGAACCAGGAAAGTTCAAGTTAATGGTGTTTATCATAGTATCTGGTCAACCTGTTTTACATTTACCCTAAAATCTCTTGTCAAATTAAATTTCCAAAAACGTAAATGCCTATGCATTTAGGTCCCAGCTTCCTAAGCCGACCCTGCGGCATCTCTGTGATCCGACCAGACGGCTCTCCTGTTTCACAGTCCAGCTAAATAAAGCATACACTTTTGCTTTTCCTGCCTTGCTTCGTTGCTTACGTTGTTTCCTCTGCTCTCGGTTTAGCCCTCCTCCTCACTCGCCACATGTCCGGCTCGAAGGCGAAGCCCATGGTTTACCTAGTCGGTGTAGTAGTGCCGGCTAACACTGGCTAGTATTAATTACACACCTGGCACCGTGTTACAAACCTCCAGGTGACTTCATTTGTCAACTCTGTTCACTGGTATTCATTTCTCTCATTTCATGGGTGAGGAAACTGCCCAGGGGTTCAGAAGTGTTGTGCAATAGACCTTCGGTGTGAAGGCAGACAGCCTGAGACTGACTCTGTACTCTTCAGTCATGTTTACTAAGCTGTTTTATTAACTTCTCATGAAACCAATTTAATCACTTAGATCAAATGGTTAGCACCAGTTTTTCCACTGTACGTGGTGATTTGCCATCAGATTGGAAAATGCCTTAGAGAGCGTTGGGCGGGCAACTAAACTGTGGTCCTTGGAGCTGTCTAGAAGGCTTCTGGGGGTGGAGGGAGATGGCAGGTGGTGATAAGGGACTAGGAAGAGCAGTGGACAGCGTACCTGGCACCCCTTCATCCACAGCATCTCACACATGGTAATTTGCTTCTGTATTTTCCTTGATAGAAGGGTTCTGCTGCCAAAAGAAATAATATAGAAAAACCATATCAAATTGGCTAGTGTCCTCAGGCTTCAGATGAGAGTTAGAGACCCATGGGGGCTTTTCCAAAGCGACACAGCTGATTTGTTCTCAGGCCAGGGTAGAGGTGAGGCTCTTGAACCCCAAGCTATGACTTTTTGCTTTCTCTTGTTGCTTGACCTTTATTGCCTCATTGGCTCCTTTGAGAATGAGAACGTGAGGAAAGAAAGCCTGTTAGGTCCGATTCACTCTTTAAAAATGTACACAGTAATAACTCATTTTGCGTTCCACTATAGGGCTCTTTTAGAAGTCCGTGATCCTAACCCATGCACCTTTGCTTTCCATCATAGTACAGGCAGTCCCGGGATTACGAACAGATTCCGTTCCTAAACCTGTCTTTAAGTCGAATATTTACAAAAGTCAGAGTAGTTAGATATGGTTCATATCTAAGGTCTGTTAGTCAGATGTTTGTGATAGTATATAGTATCTAGTGTACCTTTCTATGCATAGAAAATGGTAAAGAAACACTTCCAGATATACAAATGGCATCTTTAACACAATACAGTATTAATAAAAATGCTTTACTAGGGTTCCAAAAGTAGTGTAGCTCCTGTTTGTTATTACAAACCCCGGCATGTACCTTGGGTTTTTAATATTACTGGGGTAGTTTGAAAGGGACATTCATAACCCAGCACTCCCCGGACTTTGGTTGAAGTTTGTTTAATGTCAGCTTTCAACCATTTGCCTTTCTGAATTGGCTTTTTTGTGTGTGTGAATTGAGTGAAGGTTTACAGAGCAGATTGTTAGTTTTGCATTCAGCAATCCATACACATTTTGTTCCAACTCACTGCTTGCCCCTATCCTCTCAGGGCAGCATCTCTCACCACACCCATTCATGTCTGTTACTGCTTCCTTCCTTGCGTAAATGTGCTCCTTTGGATCTGTAAAGTTTGCATATGCTTGGTGTTACTGTTCTGGGAATTGTGGGGTTGAAAAGTGGATGTGAGTTCCGTTCCAGATCTAAGGGTTACTAAAGACCCTCGTCTTGGGGGTCCCATTACCCTCTGTCAACCTCTTTTGTCATCTTGAGTTTAGTTTCACATTTTTTCTATGTGGGTGGCTTTTGTAAAAGTATTTGGTGGTTTGAAACAACGTAGTGTGACTTGTTCATGCTAAGCCTTTTCCTTTGTTGGATTAATTTGCCAGAGGCTAAGGGAAGTCCTGGCTCAGTCTCACCATGCCTGCTTGTTGAAGACAGTCTCTCTTGGCAGGCTGCAAGATGAACAACGTTAATGTGGTATACACACCGTGGTCTAACCTGAAGAAAACAGCTGACATGGATGTGGGGCAGATAGGCTTTCACAGGCAAAAGGATGTAAGTGTTTTGCACCACGAAGGCCATGGACTCCTGACACTGAGTGTACCATCATCTATTTTCTCTCTGACATTGCTGTCGAGGGCTGAGCATGTCTGTTTTTAAAGGGAATTAAAGTGGGTTACTGGCTGCTGAACCCCCCTAGGAAGGTTCTCTGCTATTCTGGCGGGGAAAGCATGTCATAAAGATGCAGTATTTCTTTCCTCTCTTTCCCTCCAAGGTAAAAATTGTGGCAGTGGAGAAGAAAGTGAATGAAATACTGAACCGATTAGAAAAGACCAAAATGGAAAGGTTCCCAGACCTAGCCGCAGAGAAAGAGTGCAGAGACCGAGAAGAAAGGAATGAAAAAAAGGCCCAGATTCAGGAAATGAAAAGGAAAGAAAAGGAAGACATGAAGAAGAAGAGAGAACTGGATGAACTTCGGTATGTTGTCGCTGTGGTATTGTTCTCAAGGCTCTTAAGTGCTGCCTAATGCTTAACAAAGATAGTACTGGTTCAGAGAGAGACATACAATCAGCTCAAAGCCTTAAAAGAATTAGAAGAAGGTATTTTATATTGTGTTCATTAAATGGATTTTAATTGCCCTTATTAGGATTTGAGCGTGTACAATTAAAGAAATAATTTTAAAAGTTATAATTCATTTATTAAAATAAATAAGCATAAGTATAATAAAACTCCCATAGGTTGTCTTTGGAGTTTGGTGTATAAATTTCTTCAGGAAAGGAAAAGATGCTGTAAGTGTTTAATATGGACCACATATTTATGTGAATAAAGTTGGTGGTGTAACGGTTAAGTGCTCAACTGCTAACTAGAGAGTTGGCAGTTTGAACCCACCTGTGATTCTGGGGAAAGCCCTGATCTGTTCAGGTACAGCTCACAGTCGAGACATTCCTGTGGAGCAATTGTGTTCAGTCACTTGGGGTTGCTATGAATCACAATCAGCTTGATAGTACCCAACACCATCATCATCATCATGGTCATTGCCGTGATCAACATCATCTTGGCTCTCAAGGCCAATGCTACCCACTTACACAGTGTCATCCAGTTGATTCTGACTCAGTGGCCTTCTTGAACAGAATAGATCTAGTCCACAGGGTTTCTGCTCTTTACAAGAGCAGACAGCCTCATCTTTCTCCCTTAAAGGCCAATGTTAATGTCTCTTAAAAGCTGTTTTAAAATCCTTTTTCTAAATTTTGATAGGCTAAAGTGAGTAATGTAATAAGGGCTGCTCCAAAGCATGACATTTTTAAACAATGAGGAGTAGTTAGAATGAAATTTGCATACTGAAATTCTTGTGTGTAAGGCCACGAGACAACAAATGTACAAATGTGCTTGACACAATGGATGTATGTATGGATTGTGATAAGAGTTGTATGAGCCCCCAATAAAATGATGTATAAAAAAAAGGCTATGAGAATACTGGCAATATTTATTATTATTATAATTGCTGCTGTAACAAACTACCAAACACTATTGGCTTCTGGTATAACACGAATTCATTATTTCAGAGTTCTTTAGTTTAGAAGTTTGACATCTCTCACGGGGCTGAAAGTGGCTTCAGCCAGGCTGTGTTCTTTTCTGGAGACATGCCGAGAGAGTCTTTCCTGGTCTTTTCCAGTGTCTAGAAATGCCTGCATTCCTTACGCCATGACCCCCTTTTGATCTTCACAGCCGGCACCTGACCATTTGTTCCTCTATAGTCATATCCCCGTTTCTGCCTTTAAGGACTAATATGGTAAAGTCCCACCCTGACAGAGTCCCCGTTTCAAGATCTGTAACTTAATCAATGACATTTGCAAAGTCCTTTTCCCGTATGGTCATGTGTTCACCTGTTTGGAGACGAGGCCATGGTCATCTTTGCCAGTATCATCATTCTACCGACTACACTGACACCAAATATGAGGGCTTCTAAGAGTTTGTGGGGGGAAATATTTCCGTTCTACTTTTCCATGAGCTTTTTAAAGCCGCCTTGTATGTAGTAACACGGGGCTCTAAAGTCCTAGGCTTCTTTGCTAAGAAAAGAAATTAATTCTGTAACTTCTAGTCAGAGTTCTTAGATCTTACCTCTTACCCCCACCCCCATGATTTTCCATAAGCATAGTTTGTGACCATAGACCTTTGGGAATGATCTCGTATCCATAACAAACTACTTTGCCAGATCTTGACTCAACTGCTTCACCCTTCCTTCTAGCCTAAGGAAGATTGGAGGGTAGAAGGCTGGAAGTCTGAATTGAGGGCACCGACGCTGCTGCGGGAAGTCCCTCTGTCAGCTCCGGGACAAGGCCCTTGTTTCCTTTAAGGCCTGTTCCGTGGTTCCCTGGCAGTCTGCACGTGGTGTGCCATCTGCCTACCCCCATCGGTGCTTGCTTCCTTTATCTGATTTACTCTTTTATATCTCAGAAGCGATTGGCTTAAGAAATATCCTATTTGGATAGGGATATAGTCCCACTAGGAAATAAAGCTTTTCTTTATGTTAATTAGTATATCACTTCTGAAATATGAAAGAGCAGAACTCAATTCATACCTCTAACAATCACAGTTCTCTCATCAAAGGACTTAACAATTTTAAAGGTCCCATCAATTTGGATATCTTATCATTACTTCAAACATAACATTTCCAAATGAAGCACATTGCGTTTTCAACTTTTCCCCATTTCTCTCATTGGTATCATCGGGGTTTCTTTTATTATTTGTTTTTATTTTTTCAGATTACTCCATATAGAAAGCTTGATGTCTTGACTCTTAGCAGCCATGCATTCATGCTCTTAGATTGGTTATGTTGCTGCAGGCTGGGATGTAAAGAGGAGGGGGTTAGGGGTCAGGCCAGAGTTTAAAACCTGGCTTCTCCACTTGTTAGTTGTAAGATACTGAACACCTTAACTTCTCTGACTGATTCCTTCTATGTAAGATGAGGTGAAGGCTCGATGCCTTTTAAAGCGGCTGTGGAAATTACAGTGATTTATAAAGGATTTAGCCTGGTGCCCTAGGACATAAAGGATAATCAGTAAATGACTTAATTTTATTATTAGCTGATCTGCTTGCCTTCTAAATTTATTATTGTAGCAATAAGGCGACAAATCAATAAAATAGTCTCCCATATGCTAGACCCTCCAGATCTGCTTAGCTGAACAGTCTTGTTTTGAAAAGTACAGTTTTATAATTTAGAGAGATTCGGGCTCATGCAATCCACGAAAACAGAGCAAATCCAACATAAATGACTTGAAAATTATTTTGTATCACTTATTCTCTGCTAACATAGCCAAGTGTATTTTTTAAGATGCCTTTCACGGTAGCAATTGTTTAATTAATATGTATTGTTCATGGTTGTTTAATAAACATGTATTGTTTTTCAGTATGTCTTTTCTCTGCTGGGGAATGTGTAGTGGGTTCTTGTTGATCGGATTGTGGTAACTCACATAAGGAGGATAACAGACCCAGGTGCACACATCGAACCTCTTTTCCTGCTATGCTTTGTGCACTCCCCTGGAGTTAGCTTCCGCTTTGAAGTGTGGTCAGTCTCATCTCTGTGCCTTTGCTCGTGCTGTTTTCGGGGTCTGAAATGCCTGCATCCCTCTTCCTGCCCATTTTTCCGTTGCAGTTTGAGTTCTGTCTCTCTATGTGAAAAGGTGTTCCAACAATTATCTGCCTACCCTGATGACTTCCCTCCTTTGACTTTGTATAGCATTGACTCGCAGTTCTGAACTGTTTAATGCTATCTGATCTTGGTTATTGATTAATATCTTCTTCCGAAAAGTAGGAATAATCCCACCTACTTTTGAACATTATATAAAGGTGACATGAAATAGAGTTTGAGAGAGTATTTTGTAAGCTAAAAAAGCAAACTTGGCACCATCAAGTTGATTCTGACTCAGAGACCCTGTAAGACAGGTAGACCTACTCCTGTGGGGTTTTGAGACTGTAACTCTTCATGGGAGTAGAAAGCCTTATCTTTCTTCTGTGTAGTGGCTGGTGCTTTGAACTGCTGACTTTTTGGTTAGCAGCCTGTCTTGAAATGCACTGTACCACCAGACACTGTATATTACTTGCGTACAGCTTTTTAAAAAATTATGCCTTCTCCTTAAGGGTATAAATCATATCTAAAAGCTTTTGTGTATTGTTTGTACCCTAAAGATCTTGGGCAATACTGGATACATGGTAAATGTCCGTGAAATGCACATTGACTGGATACCCTAATCTTTAATGTGCTTTTTCTTCTAGGAGCTACTCGTCACTAATGAAAGCCGAGAATATGTCTTCAAATCAGGTATATTCATTCAAGTTGTATGCTGTCATCTTGCACCTTAAAATATGTGTCTAAGGGTTTGTGATCATTGAGCCAGGGACCATTGTGGATGGGTGTTGACATGGTTTGGCCATCAGAGAGAGTCCTGGAGAGGTGGGCCAGACATGGCCGCTGCTTCTCTGTGAGCAGCAACTCTCTCACACCAAGTGTTGTTCTACACTCTCTTCTACTCCTGCGCCCTTCTTTCCCCTGGCAGTGATGTGACAGGGCTTTCCGTCAAAGACTGTTCTAAAGAAATACATTTGTGTGACAGGGGTTCCTGCTGTAATAGAGGCAAGAACACAGTGACCACCTAGCGTTCAAATACCATTACTACCCTGAGACCACTGGGATTGTGTCAGCCCATCAGGATTCTCCCGAATAAGCTTGTCTTTCCCAAAACTTAGTTGAAGTCTCTGGTGATGGTGCAATTTAACTATTACTGAGTCTTCGTTGTAGGAAGTGGAAGCTGCGTGGCTCTTTGGGTTGTTGCATGTATTAGCATATGGTTGACAAGTACAGATGCTTAGGTTTGTGGTGTTCAGTATGGTACCACTAATTCCAACTGGCTGTTTATAATTTAGTTAAAAATTCGTTTCTCAGCTGCACATGACTCGTGGGCATCATATTGAACAATACAAATATAGAGCATTTTCATCATGGCAGAAAGTACTGTTAACAGTACTGCTTAGATATGTGGAAATAACGGAATTTAAGACCCTTTAATGGTCATCCATTTAAACTCCATATTTAACCCATTGGACTTGTTAATAGGTATTTTAGGTCTTAATTATATATCCTTATGAAAATGAATAAGCATATCCTTGTTCTCTATGCAGATCAAAACTTGAGATTCCTTGATGAACCAGAGAAGTACCTTTATAGTTTATTCCTAAAAATTGCAGAGTAGCATCCCGTAATTAAATAGAGCCTTGATTGTGAAGTTTGCAGACTAGCCCCTGAGTTCAAATGTAAGTGAACATTTACCAGTTGGTTATAACTTATAAGCTTATTTCACCTCTCTGAAGGAGGATTCATCGTATATACACTGGTGACATACTACCTTGCAGGACAGTTCAAGTTGGCCCTTCCTTGGCATTGTTACCGTGTGGAGAAGAGGAAAAAGACCAGCCATTGCCATTGAGTCAATTCTGTCTCATAGACCCTATGGGACAGAGAAGAACTGCCCCGCAGCATGTCTGAGGCTAATCCCTACCAAAGCAGCAACGGGTTGGCTTAGAACCGCTGGTCCTGCTGTTAGCAGCTGAGCACTTAACCACTGTGCCACTAGGACCCCTTTGGATGGATGAAAAGTAGTCATTACTATAAGGGTCCATAAGTCTCTATAGTAACTATTGTCTCATAAAATATCAAAATTTATTCTTTTTTGGAAGCATTGTGCTTAGGTTTCTTGAAACTATTAAAATAAGTGAACAGTTAAAATGATCACAGTCCACCTTTATTATCTGTTGTGGATATTGTTGCTTGTTTAAAGCTTTCTCGTACTTTTTAGCACTACCCATCAGAAATCTGGCACCCATATTATGTTGTGGCCGTAGACATCTTCAATCCCTTCATCTGGAATGTAACTGTTCAGACGTGTGTGCTGACATGCACGCACATTGCCTGCCTGGTGACGGGTGTTAAAAGCTCCAGGATTAGGGAGTGGTGGCTGTTGAGCCGACCCTCCCTCCCTCCCTTCGTGACCCTCCTTCCTGTGCTCCAGATTCCCCTCAGACCCCTTGTACTCAGACGGCTTTATACCCTCTCCCAGGGGGAGGACTGTTAGAGACTTTAAGGCAGTGGTTCTCAACCTGTGGGTCACGACCCCTTTGGGTGTCATACGACCTTTTCACAGGGCTCGCTGGGTCACCCGATTCATAAGAGTAACAAAATGACGGTGATGAAGTAGCAACAAAAATAATGTTTGGTTGGAGGTCACCACAACATGAGGAACTGTCTTAAAGGGTCGTGGCGTTAGGAATGTTGGGAATCCCTGCTTTAAGGGCTAGTATCTCATTTTTTAAAAATCATACTTCAGATCTCTTTTGTAACCTTGTTAGATACAAACCCTTTATGATCAAACTTGGCAATATGTTCAGTGGATTTTTTTTTTTTTTTCAGTTCAAGAGAGGATTGATTTTTAGTTAATTTTTGTATTAGTCTAGGTACTTTGGAGAAACAAATCCACAGCAACTCATGTATAAGAGAGAGTTTTATGTAAAGAAAATGTGCATCACGAAAACATCCCAACCCAATGCTGCCCAAGCCCACAAGTCCAACATTAACCCATTAACCCAACACCAGTCCACAAAGTCCTCCACCTCACAAAACAGAGGCAATGATGCCAACTGCAGGAGGAAAGCTGAGTCAGTGGACGAACAAGCATCTCAGCACTAGCAGGGGTCTCCACACGGCTGCTCCAGCACCCAGGGCTGCATCGGGATAGGTCCATGCGGCTTCTCCTTGGGGATGTCTTGTATGAAGTCAATCTTGCAAGCTGAAGCAGGGAACTATCAAGGCAGCTGCACCCCGGTGCGACCATCACAAAGCAAGAGACCTGAGAAATAGAAAGGGGAAGCTCACCACCCATTTATCCCTCCGCCTTTCAATCAGCCCCACATGTGATCATCGGCCAGGCTGGCACAATTGACTAACTCAATTTTATACACGTTCATTGGGAACAGTATTAGTCTTTGATTATGGCATTACTTTTATTTTGGGGTTTCCAGTCTCCCATTTAAGATAATTCTCAGTCATTTCCTAATTCTTTGAAAATGTGGTATCAGGAACCATTACTTTAAACATCCTTTGTTTGCTTACCATTTTATATGTATAAATGGTGACATGAAACCTGTTTGTTGAGGACCTAATGCAGGGGTCTTAAGTGGAGAGGAAATATTTTGAGAATGATGAGGGCAATGAATGTACAAATATGCTTTACACAATTGATGTATGTATGGATTGTGATAAGTTGTATGAGCCCCTAATAAGACGATTTTAAAAAACTGTTTAAAAAAAAAGAAACCTATTATACTGAAAAAACATACTGACTTTTGAAGTGAAGAGCCTTTAAATTATAAAAATGGTACAAATAATAAAGTCTTTGGGGTTCCAGATGTATTCTTAAAGTTACCCCAAGCCACAGTAGAACCCTTTGCAGATTTTACAGCCTTTACAGGTCATAATGGACTTTTATTGTCTAAATATCTTGCTAGGTTCTATAGCCTCAGTGTTGGAGATTTAAACATACATCAGACAAGTACGCAGACAGGACCTAGGGTACTTACAGCCTACATGCCTGGCCATCATGTACACACAAGTCTGCTCTGTGGTGATTCTCTGAAGCTTTTTCACTGTCGCCTCAGTTAGTTGTGCCAGTTGAAAGGAGAACCCACTCCCTGGGGAGGGAAACTGAGGGTGGAAGCAGACTTCACAGAAACCATTGCTTCCCACTGGCATCTCACTGTTCTTTCTCCGTTCGTAAGAAGAGCTCATAAGGAACTAGACATACACACTCGTGAGCTTTCGCACTCTCCCTTTCTCAACACTGGCCCTTGTGGCATTTGATGTGCAACAGTGGAAGGCAACCATGGCCGTGTTGTGACTTTTTAAAGCACCTGTACCAGAACTCCTCCCCTCAGGTGAGTGCTGACTTTCAGAGTCGTTTGCTTAGGGTGTGCCCTCGCTCGGAAAAGAACCTGGCGCCCCACAGTTGTGCAGACTTGGTCTCCAGGGGGAGTAGTGAGCCACACCTCGTTGTCCTTCGTCCTCTCCGCGCTGTCATGTAGGCTCTCGTGTTGATTTTGGTCAAAGCTTGGCAGTGTCACTGACTTGTTAACTGATCTGCATTTAGCTCCCTAGTTACTTTCTTACATTATGTACAAAAGACTAACTTCAGCATGTCCGATGTGACAACTTTGAGACACAGAATAATGGCATTTGGGCGTGCCTGTAGTTCTGAAAGCAGAGTGCCAAAAATCGTATAGCGGCAGCATTGTTGGCATAAGGCTATTGCTGGCTGGCTGGCTGGCATAGTCTGGCCTATTTATTGAAGGATCAGTTGCATTTTCTTAACTTGTTTCAGCCTTACACTAAGCCAGCTGCGCCATACTTCATAATTTGGGCCTCCTTTGTCACTTGTTGCTGTGTAGCCCAGTTCTGGGATAACACACCATACAGTGTGTCATAGTTGCTAGTCCTGCAATCTGAGCAACTCACACTTTAAGATGGTGAAGAAGCGATGTGTGGGTTTTATTATTGCGCTTTTTATACTCTGAATTCAGAAAATAGGGGTGATCATATGTGTGAGGACAAATGGTAAGTTTTTTAAAAAATGGAGTTACTTGTTTTCAAGGCTTTTATGTTTTTATTTTTCTTGTTTCCTGCAGGACGGCAATGATTCAGATGAATTTATGTGAACGGAGGGAAGGACCTTGTAAAGATGTGGATTTCGGCACAGTTGCAGCCATTCTGAGATCTGCTGTGTGCTGGATTCCAGAAGGCAAACGACCAAACTTCTACTTGCATTCTGTACAAATACTGATTTTGGAGATTAAAAAAATTCTCTTTTTTTTTGTGGACAGAAAAGGAACAGATATATGTAAAATACAGTTGAACTTCAAAAGAGCATATAACTTTAGGAAAGTAAAAATATTTTTGCCAGAGCATGTATCTCCGGAAAGTTGGCTGGCCTTGTTTTTGTTTTGTTTTTTAAGTTAGAAAGAACTAACTCTGAGAAAGATGCCTTTTATTTGGTCTCCCCTTGAAAGATGATTCGTAACGAGTTTTTGTGTTGGTGGGTGATATATGGGAATGTTCTCCCACCCCTGATTAGGAAAAGTAAAAAAGCATTGAGGCCTCTGGGCCCTAAAGAGGCTGGTGGTCACCGGCTTCGGTGCTCCTGTCCGTTGTGTGGTCTCAGTCTGCTAGCACAGTGGTCCTCAGACTCTCAGCTCCTCCGAGCTTCCTTTGAAGGAGAGCCTCCCTCTTAAGACAGCTAGGAATAGTTGCTGTTGCTCAAGATTGAGCCTCGAGGAAGTGAATCATCTGAAGGTGTAGATTACCTGAATTGTGTCGTGGGATGTGGCATGAAGCAAATGCGTACCTTATAATCAGATGTTTGCTCCCCAAAGAATTGTATTTCACCAGTCTGCCAAGTAATTTATTTACCTTGAAATAAGGTTTGAGTTGTAACCCGAGAGGTCAGCTTTCTTCACTGCAGATTTAGTGATTTTAAGATAGAACCTGACTGCTGATGTCACCTCCTTCCCACTGCGATGCTGAATGGCAGGTGCATTTTTGTGGTGGCCTGAAAGGAAACCTGCACTGGCAGGGAAAGAGGAGAGAAGGCCCGCAGAGTGGGAGGGGTAGGAACTCACAGCCCTGCAGACCCCACCCAGAATTCCACGGGCAACACCGGTATCCGCAGCTGGATTCTCATCCGGCCCAAAGGAGAAATACCCTCCTGCTATGAGAATTGCTCTACTTGTGGCAGCACTTTGGCACTGTGAACAAACCCGGAGGACTAGTATTTGAATAGAGCTCGAGTTGTTGGATTGAACTGGAAATTTCCTTAGAGACATTACTCTCTGGTCAACTTTTGAGGAGGTACAGAAGACAACTCCAGAGATTAGTGAGTGAGTGTGCGCGTACGTGTGTAATATTTGGGCTGGTGGTGTGCATTAAAAATAAAGTATCACTTTTTACTTTGAAGAACATCATCATGTGAATTCTTAGCATTTGCTTGTTAAAACCATCCTTAACTGGTATGACGGGGATCTGGCTGTAACCCGGGTGTTAAAGGATCACTCTGCTGGGTTCTGCAGGGGTATTACTCCCTGCCTTGGGGAGAAATGCATCCAGACCAGCTAGCCACTGGCTGACAGTGAACGACTTTTCCCTTGATTGAGTGCAAATAGGTAGCAGTGTTTCTTTAATAGACAGCTTTCCTGCATCGATGTTCTAAGAACTGGTAATGCTCTGCTCTGTGCATTTAAACGTGGGGAGATTTGTCTCTAGCCTTCCCTGCGCCTCTCTTCTGCTACAGGACTCCCTGTACCCCACCCAAAAAGCCTCACGGTCATGGGGCAATGCAAACTCATAGTGATCCCCAGTGGGTTTCCAAGAATAACTGCTAATGGGAGTTGAAAGCCCAGTCTTTCATCTGAGGAGCGACTGGTGGTTATGAACTGCCAACCATGCAGATCCTAGCCCAACGTGTAACCACTTCACCATCAGTACCCTACATGGCATAGATATTGTGGGGACACACACGCACACAGAGCTTCTGGAGAATGTTATTTTTACTGTAGTGTGGGAGACCTGAGGTCCATATTTTAAACCCTTAATAACTCAGCTTATGCTGGTTAAAAATGCCAAGGCCACCTCTCTCATAGTTTAATTCCTAGTTCGCTGATCCTTGCATTTCTCCCATTCTAATTTCCCCTCATCTCTGCCTTGATTTCTCCCCGTTGTGTCTTAAAAACAGAGACCTTTGCTTTTGAGGATAGAGATGCTGTGCCAAGTCACCTCCTTTCTTGCTGTTGGCATGTTTCCTTAATTTCCCGTAGAAAAATTCCGAGTTGTTGATACTTGTGTGCTGACTGCTCCCAGGTTTGGGTTGCCGCTCCAGCTGGACTGCACTTCCACCACCTGTCCCGTCGGCTGTCATGCACTGCACACCTGGCTCGCAGGCCGAGTGGCTGAGAGGGCGTGTTTTTCACGCACCGGCTTGGTCTTTTGGCCTCCCCATCGTTGGGCGAGCGGCCAGAACAAGAAAGCATCGAGCGCCACACCCTTTTGTCCACTGGGCAGTTTCCCCAGAGGTCAAGGATTTTGGCATAAGCAGCAGAAGTTGACCGGTTTAGTTAAACCCCTTGTTCTGTAGTTGATTTAATCCTTTTGCACCCTTCAGTCAGACTTTTTTAAAAACAAACTTAGCCCAAGAAGTAAATGTATCAAGCAAGCAGCCCAGTCCAGATCAAATCCATTAAGCCCAATACTCATCCATAAGTCCCCCTTCAGACTCATGCAGCCACTTGCAATGATGCAGAATGCAGGAATAGCAGGCCGGTGGGTACAAAGTCGTGTGGCTCCAATGGCTGTTGTAGCATCGTAGGGTCCTGGTAGCAATCAGTCTGCCAGCCGGAAGGTGATGGCAGAGAGAAAGGAGGTTCCCAGGACCCTCTGGATGAGAAGGCCACGCCCACAAGGAGGCACCCTAAGGCTAAATACCATCCCTGCACTTCTGTATATATCTTCGGGTTGACATGAAATGATGTAACTACCCTAGTCCCGTTATCTTTAAATTCCACTTTCTCACGAACTTTGAAGTCCCCCTCGTATCTCTCTGTAGTCACTGGCCATACTGGCATCCTTTGAACTGCCTTATAACGAGTTGGCCTCTGGGGCATCTGCTTTGCATGAAGTAATCTATATAGGGAATATAGATTGACACCAGAATATTCACACTGGAAAACATGGAGACCCACATGTATACATTAGGAGCACGTCTCTGCATTGGAAATTCCTTTACCCATTAACCGTGCTTCATCGGACTATATGAGAGGCTTCTCAAAGCTTATGGGAAATTCCATGAGCTTTTAATTCCACGAGCCTTTGGAAGTCCCCTTGTCATGCCTCTTGTTTTGCTATTTGCTATTGCCTGTTTTGCCTTTCTGGTGGTTTGGGTAGATTGAGGGGACAGCTAGCTTTCCACCTTGGTGCCTGTGACTGTACGTCTGCTCCCCAGCCAGATGGAACCAGACATGGGGCTGTGCCGGGGTCCTCGCTGACACCCTCTTGTTTGTTACAAGCAAAGAAGCGCGTGCCTGCTCTGTAGAAGTCACATGTAGCTTTTACTGGCTCCCCAGGCAGTGAGTGGGTGTTGATATCTAACGGGGATGTGGGGGGGGCGGTAGCGGTGAACTCTCCAAGTATTTTTATTTATGACCACATCAACCCCATCCTTTAGCCTCTGCAGTAAAAATGGAAGCCCTGTACCTGATGTTCCCTACCTTGCCTGGAGGCCTGGCCACCTGGGTCCTGACTGGTCTTCTGGTTTCTGCCTCCGTGGTTGGCCTTACACAGAGAAAACTAGCAGTTGCTTATGATTTCAGGATAGAACTGGATTCTTCCCAGTGTTAAAAGGGGAATATGTCAGTTTTGAGCCTTTGGGGATCTTGGGGAGGGCAGCCCAGGCAGGGTCCACAGCTTAGGATGCCAGATGGAAGAGGCAAAGTGTTCGTGGAGGCCTGGGGTGCACCACATCAACCGGCTCAGCCTGCCAGGGGACTGAAGCATGAAGCCCGTTACATCATCTTACACACGCCCAAACTTTGAATTGGTACTCCATCGCTACGGGACTCCACACCAACGAGGCTGCATGACTTATTCTCAAATGAGAATGCCTGGGAGGTCTTTGGGCAGGCATGGAAGGTCTGGACTAGACCAAACCTAAATTTGGTCACGGAGAAATGCTTGCTGTGGGTGCCACTGGTTAGGAAATGTTTTCTGTTTTCAACAAGAAGGAAGAGGGCCTGTGTTCCTCATCCCCACTTCTAAGTGCCCTCCACCATGCAACTTTTCACCACCACGGGGAGTGTCATGTTGCCATGGGTAATACCAGTTGTTAAGCTAGACTTTATAGCAGGAAAAAAAGGGTGACCAGAACTTACTAAAAAAAAAAATCTCACTGCCGGCGAGTCGATACTGACTCAGGGAGTCTATGGGACAGGGCAGAATGCCCCAGTGGGTTTCCCAGACTAACTCTTGACGGTAATAGCAAGCCTCATCTTTCGTCTGAGGAGCTTCTGGTGGTTTCAAACTGCTGACCTTGCAGTTAAGCAGCCCTGCCTGTAACCACACGGCCAGAACAAAATGCATGAACTACCTTGGCTTTCTCCCACATGCCTCCCATCTCCCTCACTTTCGTTCCAAACAAGACGCCCCTTGAGAACATCAGGGATTGGTGTTGGCGGCAGGGAGTCAGTCCCGCCTCCTGGGGACTCAGGCACAATGGGATTGGACCCATGGAGGTTTGATTTGATTTCCAGAAGTCACCCAGCCTTTCTCAGCCTGTCCTAGTCTGAACACTGCTGGAATCTGTTTAGCAGCACAGCAACAGTCGAGCCTCCCCTGGTAGAAGGGTGATGACTGTCCACGAGGTGACTTGTCCAGGAACAGAACCCCTTCCTCGCACATGAAAGGCAAGAATTCTACCCCTGAACCAGCATCGAACCTGGGTGCATGGAGCCCATGTCAACTCTTGGCAATGCCAGGGGCATTAGGCTAGAACTGTGCTCCACAAGGGCTTCAGGGGCTGCTTTGAAAGAAGGTCGCAGACCTTCCCAGGTGCCTCTCGGTGGGCTGAAACCTGGAGCTTGAATCGGCAGCCTAGCATGTTAATCCTTGGCACCACTCAGGGGCTCTTGACTGATTATGAAGAAGTTAAATGAAACATGCAAACCTTTCCTCATCTAAGCATGCTGGTTCCTCCCCTCCGGCCCTCCACTGGAGTGGAGGGCTGCCCGGAATCTCCTGCAAAGCCAGAATCAGGAAGAATACTTTTTAGTTAGTTGAGTTATATTTATCTAATTCAGAAAGATGTTCAAAGGTACCGGGCAAACTGTGTTCTCGGTTCCCTTAGTTGAGGTCAGCCAGTATGCCCCTGTGTGGCAGGGCAGGGCTCAGCTCGGCTCTGGGATGCTGCCTACTTTGTGGCTCAGCTCAGAAAGCAGGAGAGCAGAGACCTTTCTCTGCCCAGAGAAAATGCCCTGGGGCTTCCCAGACACCAGCGCTGGCAGCTGGGGCTTGGGGGAGACAGTTCAGAAATAGGAAGGTAGGTTAAGAGACCCAGGGTGTTCCCACCCACAGCCCAGTTACAGGATGGTCCTCCTCTGCAAGCTCAGGGGGAAGTGGCAGACTGCTCACCTTCATCTTTTCTTGGGGTTGGGGAAGAAGTTGGAGTGGGGTGAGGGGTAGGCGGGTCGGGAGGGGCAGCTAGGGGGTAGGAACAGGACTGGCCTCAGGCAACTCAAAATGCCAGTGCCCCTGCTCTCTCCCCACTCCTGCCCTAACCCCCACCCTCTTCCTTAGTTGCCCCCAGGGCCCAGGGTCTCTCTGTAGGCCCTCTGAAAGCAGGTAAAGAAAGCTCTAAGGTGGGCGAGGAGTGACTCCCTCAGGAATGTGGAGCAGGGGAGCACCCACTCAGCAGACAAGGAAAGGAGTCCAAGCGAGGGTGGATTTGAGGCTGGAGCGCGGCGACTTTTCTAGGTGACTTGAGACAAGCCCTGTGTCCTCTCTGGGCCCATCTGAAAAGGTCAGGGGTGACAGGAGAGGTGGGTGGGTATGTGCACCCATTAAAATGCACGGGGAGCTCTTCTAAAGGGGCACCCACCACTCAGTCTGCCAAGTGGTGACACGGTGAAAATGAAGATCTGTAAGATACAGAAGAGAAACCAGTCTAACTGGTTCATTGAAAGGGCTGGACTTGATGGGCAGGGAAAGGGAAATGGATTCTGCCAGCCACTGCTTTCAACAGTCCCCCAACTTCTCTTCCCCACCCTTTGATACTAGGACAAACAGCGTAGACTCCCCGACTTTCTGATCACTTTCCAATGGGAGAACAGTTCCATTTTAAAACCCGGACTCCCTTCTGGTATGTAAAAATGTTAGTTTGGTTAAAATAAAAACTTCAGTCTCCTATATAATTCAAAACTTCAACCTGCCCTCTGATTCAGGTCTGACTCTTCGCTCTACAGCAGTGGTTCTCAACCTTCCTAATGCCGAGGCCTTTTAATACAGTTCCTCATGTTGTGGTGATCCCCCAACCATAAAATTATTTTCGTTGCTACTTCATACCTATCATGTTGCTACTGTTAGAATCGCCATGTAAATATCCGATATGCAGGATGAATTTCCATTGTTCCAAATTGAACGTAATTAAAGCCTAGTGATTAATCCCCCAAACAATATGTAATTATATATTGTGAAATATTTATTTCTAATGACAAATAAATGAAATTTTGCCCTGAAGCTTGGTGTAGCATGGGTAACAGTCTATGTGGGCGGAGCTGGACAGAGGAGCGGTGTCTTGGTTCCTAAGACCATCAGAAAGATGTGTTTTCCGATGGTCTTAGGCGACCCCTGTGAAGGGGTTGTTCGACCCCCCAAAGGGGTTGTGATCCACAGGTTGAGAGCCGCTGCTCTGCAGTCTTCCAACTTGCCTCCCACCCTCTCCCTCTTCCCCAGTGCCGGGTTCCCCCCAGAAGCGAGGAGGAAGCCAGCACAGGTGAACTGGAGGCTGCCTGATCTTGCAGGAGAAGGGCACGGGGAGGGGTTGGAGGAAAATGAGGGTGCTCTTCTGTGACAGGGACTATGGTAATCTGCTTCTTGGTGCCCTGTCTACATGGGGTGGGAGTCCTGGTGGCATCAGGCTTCCTTGTTGGGCTGTGATGCCCATGGTCAGCAGTGTAAAACCACTAGCAGCTCCAGGAGAGACAGATGGGCTTGCCCCTGTGAGCAGCTGCGGTCTCGGAAACCCACGGGGCCTTGCTATGAGTCAGCACTGACGCAATGGCCTTGAGTTTTTGTTTTGTGTTGTTTTCAAATTTAATGGTGTGGAGCCCTGGTGGCGTAGTGGTTACTCTTTGGGCTGCTAGCGGAAAAGTCAGCAGTTCATAACCACCAGCCGCTCCTTAGGAAACAGACAGGGCTTTCTGTTCCCATAGCCTGTCTGGGAAACCCGCAGGGGCAGTTCTTTTCTGTCCTACAGGCTCGCCATGAGCCTCGGCCTGGACTTGATGGCAGTGAGCGAGGGAGCAGGGCTGGCCTAGTGGTTACACATTGGTCTGAGATCTGCAGGGTCAGCAATTGGAAACCACCAGCCCCTGCTAGGGAGAAAAAAATGGAGCTTTCTACGCCAGTAAACAGCAGCCGCCTGAGAAATTCACAGGAGCAGCTCCACGCTGCCCTATAGGGTCGCTATGAGTCGGCATCTGCTCGATGGCTGTGAGTGGTTTTGGCTTTAAGAATTATTACGCACCACTGGACTCATGAAAGCCCTTCCACCCCTCCACCCCTCCGCCCCCTGGAATTCTGGGTGGCAGAGATCTGGAAGCATGCTGTCTGTCCCCAGTGACCTGGAGAAACAAGAAATAAGGAAGCCAGCAGATGGCAGCAGAGAGTAAGCATAAGCCTGGGCGCAGCTCCCTGGCCCGTGGTCCGGCTGCTCTGGTCTTGGTCGTGTTGTGCTCCAGTTGGATGGGAGGCGGAGCGTGGCCCTGCCTTCCCCTCTGGCAGCAAGAATCTTGCGGTGCACTAGGGAAAACGATGTTTCCAGAGGGTTTCAACGCTCTTTGCC
The DNA here is from genome assembly GCF_000313985.2 of Echinops telfairi. Lineage (NCBI taxonomy): Eukaryota > Metazoa > Chordata > Mammalia > Afrosoricida > Tenrecidae > Echinops > Echinops telfairi. Next base: position 17,037,553 of record NW_022103906.1, read on the forward strand.
ACTGAAAGCTTAAAAAACGTGAGCAGGAAGGTGCTGGAACCTATGCCAATACCATGTATTGGTTTTAAAGTAAAATTACTATCAAAACGTCACACTTCTATTTGACATCTTCATTGTTTCGGAATAACGTCTGTCTTACCTTTGCAGGCAAAAAGGATGGTTTCACGGCGCTGGCATCGCAGTCAGCGGAGTACAGAGGAGTCAGACCCCAAAGGCCACGGAAGCCTAGCACGCTTTTCTGGGCCCTTTGACTGTTCCTTAGCAGAAGCTCTCCATCCTCTGCCCCGAAGCCTTCAGAGCCAGGCAGCAGGTTGCTTTCTGAAGCTACCTGACTGAAAGCCATGTTACTGAGTCACACGATTGGGCCTCCTTCTGTCTTGGACTCACACTGTGGCAAGAGAATTCCTTGTCTATGTTCACAGCCTTGGGAGTTTTGAAGATAGCTGTCAAGCATCACCAGGGACTTCCCCAAACCTCTGGCTTCCCAGGGTACATACAGGATGACACTGGGTGGGGGGCAGGGGCGGAGCAAGCATGTGAGGACAAAAGGGGCACCTCCAGTCATATGGGTCAGACCTCCCCAGCTCCACTTTGCCCAACTCTCTCAGAAGTTCAGAAATAGGAACAAGAGGGTTAGGAGATTGGTGTCCCCACCCACAGCCTCCCAGGGTTCCCGCCATGACCCCAGCTGCCGCAGAGAACAAGCCTGGATCACTGGCCTCTGATTTCCCTCCTCCATAAAGACCTCTATGTTTTTTCACGCATCGGTTTGATTAGACTCTTCTGGACCTTCGTGGTGCAGGACTTTTAGGACCCCTGGGGCAGTGGTTAAGTGCTTAGCTGATGCCTGAAAGCGGTTTGAACCCACCAGCTACTCTGTAAGGAGGTGTGTGGAGCCCTCTGGGGCAGTCGGTTCTACTCTGT
>NW_022103906.1:17040121-17048395 GCF_000313985.2 Echinops telfairi
TTATATATTTTCCGTTTGTATTTAGATAGTTCATTTAAGTGGGCTCGCACCCATTTGCTTTTGTGTTGGGTGTATTCCGCTTAGCATAAGGTTCATCCATGTGGCAGAATGTGTTAGAACTGCATTTCTTTTTCGGAATGAGTATTTATGTGCATGAAAGGGTTTCCAAAATTCGTGGAGGGACTGGAAATTCAGGATCAGGATCTCAGAGGACACCAAGGTCAGTTGGCATAGGCAGTAAAAAATATAAAAAGGTCACGGAAAAATTCCATTATACACAAGGACAATGTTCTGCATCCTCCTTTGGTGACTAGTATTTGGGGTCTTAAAAACTTAGGAGCTGCCATCGGACGTGCGCCTGTTCCTCTTTCCATGTTGGAGTAGAGACAAGTAAAGAAAATCCAAGGTGCATGGAAACAATGAGTGCAAGGGACTAGACTAGTGCACCACACAAATATCAGTCTCCATGGCACTGAGACGAGCAGAACTGGATGGTGCCCGGCAACCACGACCCTTCACTCCAAGAAGGCCCCACCTAGAGTGGGGGAAATGGGAAACAATTCAAAATCCTAAAAGAAACCAGACTTACTGGCCAAACAGATTGGTGTAACCCCCAAGATTATTGTCCTTTGTCACTTTCAGGTCTGGAAATGAACTCACCTCCAGGGTTCAAATTTCAGGCAAACAATGGACAGGTTGATATGGTGGAACAATAACACTAGGAAGGTACACTTGCCCGAGAACAGTGATTCTCAACCTTCCTAATGCTGCGACCCTTTAACACAGTTCCTCATGTTGTGACGCCTAACCTAAAATTATTTTTATTGATACTTCATAACTGTAATTTTGCAACTGTTATGAATTGTCAAGTAAATATATGCAGGATGTATTTTCATTGTTACAAATGGAACATAATTAAAGCATAGTGATTAATCACAAAAACAATATGTATTTATAATTCATGAAGTGTTTTACCTCCAATACTGCTGCTTTCAACACAGCAGCTGCTCTCTACACAGTAGCTGCTCTCTACACATGTGTGACTGGTCCACATAAGTACATTATGGCGCCAACCCTGTCCCATACACCTGTATTTGTAAGGGGTGTATGTGATGGGGTTGGCGTGATGATGTCATCACGCCAGGTACTTGTATGTGGGCGTATCTGCATGTGGGCGGACCCGCCTGGAGCCAGAAAGAGGTGCGGTGTCTTGGTTCTTAAGACCATCGGAAATAAGTGTTTTCCGATGGCTTAGATGACCCCTGTGAAAGGGTCATTCGACCCCCAAAGGGGTCGCAACCAATGGGTTGAGAACCGCTGCCCTAGAATAATCAACCACTTGGGATCGAAGAGGTAGCATTCACTCAAGGACACCATTCAGAAGAGTTGGATGGAAGGAGGAACGGAAACGGGACACAGTGAGGAATAAGCAGTGTTACCGGGTGGGGCTGCAGTCAACGAAATGCAACAAAATGGCCATGGACTGTGGACACCTGTGATCCACTCTGGAAACCTGTGCTGTTGGGTTGCTACGAGTCAGAATCAACTCCATGGCAGGGAGTTTAAAAAAAATCTCTCGGTGTTTTTTTTCCTAGTCTATCTCAGTTTTGAAGACCCACCAACACCTGCCCACCGTGGGTAGCCCGGCTGGTATTTGAAATACTGGTGGCGTAGCTGCTAGCGTCACAGCCCATTGACAGGTGTGTGCGTGTGCGCATGTGTGTGTGTGTGTCTACCACGTGTTGTTTTGAAGGTAGGCATTTATATTCGGGGCAGGAAAGAGGATGTAAGTCTTAATGATTGCCTTCAGGCGAGTGGCTGATGAGGTAACTTATGAGAACTGGGCTAGGATTAAGAATTTGCGGCAGGGGAAAGTCCCAGCTGGCCCCTGCGAGGGTGAGATAGCCACTAGGGTGATAGGAATCTTGCTGTTACAAGAAATGAGCCAGAGGATTGCCAGAAGGAAGTGGCAGGGCCAGAAGGACTCTGTAGTTGGTCCATTTAGCATGGAATGATAACTGCCCCCTCCCTGCCCCCCGCAGCCCTCTCTGAGCCAAGGAACAGAAGGGAGAGGCGACAGAGAGGCCAGCCTAGGACTGAGGCTGCACTGATGATGGGGTGAACTGGCATGAGGTTAGGGCAACCTGGGAGGGCAGCATCACAGGGGCTGATGGGCTCCAGGCTGCGTGGGAAGGGGTCAGCCATCTAAAGAAAGAGGTTGTGAGCAGGGCAAATGAGACATGTTTAAACAATATTAAAGGAATGGGGCCTAATGAGAGGCGTGTAGGTTTGGGTAGGAAAAGAGGGCGGTTGGGGGGAGCAGAGAGTGACGGCCAAGGGTCGCTCTCATGCACGCCAGCCTCACTGAGGAGCAGGCAGCAGGAACATTGTGGTCCTGGCGCCCTCGTGAAGAGGGACCCACTGGGGAAGTGGCAGAAGCCAAGGGGTGGACATGAAGGAGGATTGCAGGGTTGGACTGTGGGCTCGTTGGCAGTCCGGAGGCGGCAGCAGGGGCAAAGCACAGTTTCCTCAGGGTCAAAGAATTTGATGGGAACGGGAGACAGCATGGGAGACCCTGCAGGTCAGGGGACAGCCATGCCTGCCCTGGGAGAAAGAGACTGTGAGAGAGTGGCAATGTGCAGGGACAACACGCTGGGCACGACAGGGCTTTGGGCAGCTGCTCCGGAGTCACACTTTGAAGGGCTGGGGCTGAGGCGGCTGCAAAGGCGTCAAACTTTAGTTGACGGAACTGCCCCGGGCTTTTCTGAGACTGGGACCCTTGGCGGGAGCAGAAAGCCACATCTTTCTCTCCCAGAGTGGCTGGCGGTTTCAAACTGCTGAATTTATAGTTGGTAGCCCAACTCACAATCCCCTAGGCTTCCAGGGCCCCTTCCTGGAGAGGGATTGGATTTAGCAAAGTTGCAAGCCAGTCCAGGATGACATATCACACTCTCTGTCCTCTCTTGTCTCCTTCAACTTGGACTAGACCCCCAGGGTCTCCTGGAGTGTGATGTCTGTGACATTTGAAAACTATTTGGACCAGACCAGGCTTTGCAGGAGGTCTCGCAGGTTGTTGCAACACTTTCCTTGCGACTAGATCACGCATGTTGGGGCAGTAATCTGCCGGAAGTGCTATTTCCTGGGTCTCACATGATGTTGGTTTGCTTCTTCCTGGCTGTGTGAGTTTTGACCGGCTTAAGTAAGTTGTTGTGGGTCAGGTTTTTCCACTGTAAATGTACTGTATCTATTTTAATAAATAGAAATGTATTTATTATTTTTCATTTTCTTCATCCCCCATAAGATACTAGGTCTGATGATACTTAGAGACTATGTAATTATCCTACATCTCATCCCACTGTCACCTCCTGGCTTAGCATCTGTGGATGCTTCGTGCCTGAATTGCTTTATTATCATGAAGGCTGCCTAGTGGTGATTTCTCTAATTCTATGATGCCTTCTACATTCACTAGATAGCATTTTATTATAAGGAAGAGCTTCTCTTCTTCCCGTTTTGCATTTATAAGTGTGGATCTTTAACATTTTAGTCAATGGGTTAAATCTATTACTGTTTTTTATTTTTTAATAAATGGATTTTTATTGTGAATTGGGTGTGTGGGGGCATGGGGGAAGGTTACATTGCAGTCATGAACTCTGCAGCCAAGCATTACTGTTCTTGGTTCTGATGCTCCGTTTCCCCCTGGACCTGAGCAGCAGGAGCCCCACGAGGGCTTGTTCTTTGTCCTTCTGACTCTGTCCCCGGCATGGCTACAGCGCTGCCTTACGTCCAGGAGGAAAACACATAAAGGTGTCAGCGTTCCCTGCCCCACAGTGGACTCAGTCATTTCTCCTTGCAGTAGGAGGACATTTAGTTGGCAGGATCTCAGGACGACACGTGTCCATTTCTACTGCTCTTGGATCCTCTCCATGGACACATCTATATTTACTTTTAGCAATATTTATTTATAGGATCCTTGGTGTTATGGTGGTTATGAGTTAGGCTGCTCACCGCAAGGTCTGCAGTTCAAAACCACCAGCTGATCCTTGGGAGAAAGACGGTCCTGGAAACCCGCAGGGGGCAGGCAGATCTACCCTGTCTATTGGGTCACTCACGATGAGTCAGAATGGGCTGGATGGCAGTGAGACTTTGGCGGTATATCTGTCTGTCTGTCTGCTAAGCTATGAGTTCAGACCTAACCCTCCCATTTCAGTCCACACTCTGTGGATCATGCTTGATATTTGTGCTTGCATTCCCTGCCAGTGAGAAACTGACTTTTGCCTCCCGATTTGTGTCTGCAGGTGTTTATTTCCATCTCCTGCCGGCAGCAGCCTCCCACTGGGCTTCCTGCACCACTCGCTTGGTGACATGGTTGTGTGGCTCGCTATTACTGGTCACTCTGGACTGCCTTTACCGTCCACTTGGGGCTGTCCAGTCACTGCCAGACTGTATTAGGAAAGTGAGATGAGAAGACAGCGAGACAGTCATTCTATGCCCCTCCTCTTACACAGAAAAGGTCCCTGGGCGGCACAATGGGGGGTGGGGGGGTGTTCTTGACTACTAACCTAAAAGTTGACAGTGCAAACCCACCCAGTACCACGAAAGAAAGGTCTGGTGATCCACTTTCATAAAAGATTACAGCAAGAAAACCCTGTGAAGCAGTTCTACTCTGGAACACATAGGTTCCCGTGAGTTGGAATTAACTTGATGTGAATGGGTTTGTGTTGTGATTTCCTTCTTATATAAAAGGTATCGTAGTGCAGTCAGAGAAGTAGGCTAGCTGTTACAATGAACAGTTTCCAAATCTTAAAAAAAAAAGGTGTGTGTGTGGGGGGGGCGGGATGTACAACAGAAACGTGGGTGAAGGGAGACAGCAAACAATATAAGATATGAAAATAATAATGATTTATAATTTATAAAGGGTTCATGAGGGTGGAAGAGGAAGGGAAAAAAGAGGAGCTGATACCAAGGGCTCAAGTAGAAAGATAAACGTTTTGAAAATGATGATGGCAACCTATGTCCAAATGTGCTTGATACAATTAATGTATGGATTGTTATAAAAGCTGTAAGAGTCCCCAATAAAAACAAACAAACAAACAAACAAACAAAGATTTATTTCTTGCTCACAAGAGTCACTATTGACTGGCAGAACACACAAACTTTCAGAAACCCAGTTCCTTTCGATTAACAGCCCCTCCATTCCCTACCACGCTGGGGCCCTCTATTGAGCCCTATACCCCCAGGCAGCAGCTATCTGAGAGAGACTGGAGGTGGCATGTGGCATAGTTAGTACAACTGGCCAATACTCTTACTTACATTCTGTTGCCCAGAACTCAATGCTGTAGCCATCCCTACTCCAGGGAAGAATTGCTTCATACTCTACCCAGGAGAAAGCAGGAAGCTGTTTGGAGAATAATTAACCAACTGTTAAACATGCATAGACACTGTTCTGTCCTTGGGTTTTTCTAGTAAGCCCTAGATCACTTTCCTATTAGTGCGTAACTAACTTCCTCACACTGTTTTTTTTTAAAAAGCATCTGCATATTCTTCTATTCTCTAGATGTACTAGAATGTATTTAACCAATTCTACATAGATAGAAACCTGGGTTGATTCCAAGCGATGAGGATGCTGAAATAAATGCTTTTGTATATTTAAAACTCACTGCCATTGATTTGATACTGACTCATAGCAACCCGATAGGAAAGGTCGAAGTGCCCCAGTAGGTTTCTGAGACTGTAACTCTTTATGGAAGTAGAAAGCCTCGATTTCTCCCTGGGAACTGGCTGGTGGTTTTGAACTGCTGACTTTGTGCAACCGCTACACCACCAGTGCTCTATTTTGTGTACAAATGCAGACACGTCTGTGGAATAAATTCCCAGGAGAGAGATTATGAGGTTCAGAGGAGGATGACATAATAATTGTAATCAATTTGCCAAGTTGTCATTCTTTGAGCCATTTTTCATGCTACGAATAAAGTTGATCATCTTTTTAAAGCTACTTATATTTAATTTTCTGTTTCTGTTCATGCCCTTCTAGGTTTCTACAAGTGCTTGACTAGGGATATTAGCTTTCAGACAGTCACTATGAATTGGGATGAACTCCGTGGAAATGGGTTTGGTTTGTTGGTTATGAATTGCAAATAATTTCTCCAATTTGCTATTTGCCTCTGGACTTTGCTTATAGTATGATTCCATGCAGAAAAAAAAATTTTTTTAATCGTTTTTATTGTGAGTTGGGTGAAGGACCGTAGAACAGAGCAGGTTTCCATTTAAGGATTCTGACACCTTTGGTTCGCCCCAGTGATTGCAATCCCCCCACTGTAGCATCCGTTCTCCCCCTCCTCCTTGGGTTTTCTGTTTCCGTTCTCCTGAGAGGCACAGATGTTCCTTAGAGGTAAGGATGGCAAGACTTCAATACTTTGGACGTATTGTCAGCAGAGACCGGTCCCTGGAGAAGGACATCATGTTAGGGAGGGTAGAGGGGAGCAAAGCGGAGGAGGGCCCTTAGGAAATGGACTGACACGGTGGCTGCAGCGATGGGCTCAGGCACGGGAAGTTGTGAGGATGGCTGCAGGACCCGGCAGTGTGCCCTTCGCTTGTGCACGAGGTCACTATGGGTCAGAGCAGACTGGATGGCCAACAGCAACAGCAGCAACAACAACAACAACATGGTTTTATGCAGAACATTTTTTGAAGACTTATTTGGAATTGGGTGAGTTTACAGAGCAGAGCATTTTTCCATTTCATGCCTTCATGCCATTTTGGTTCATGTATTGATTATTGTAACCCTCACACCTGTGACGTTAGTTGCCCCCCTTCCGCCCAGTCTTTCCCATTTCCAGTCGTCCTGCCTCCCTAACCATTCTGAACTTTGCCCTTGCGAAAATGCTGCCTTTCTCTTATTTTTCTTTCTTTCTTTTAAACCATTTTACTGGGGGCTCTTACAGCTCTTATAACATTCCACACATCAATTTTCCCTTTTGATCTCAAATGGCTCAGTAGTCTAAGGTGTGCCTACCTCCCTGGTGTTGTTTACGGAATAGACCTATTGATTGCTTGTCTGAGGGCAAGTTCATTTCCAGACCTGAAGGGCGACTAAGAGCAGTAAGTCTTGGGGCTTCCTTCCACCAGTCTCAGTCCAAACAGTAAGTCTGGCCTTTTTTCCCCTAAGAGTTTTAGTTTTGTTTTACATTTTTCTCCCATTCGCTCCAGAATCTTCGACTATGTGGCCTTTCAGAGCAGTTGGTAGTGGACGTCAAGCCCCAACTAGTTCTTTGAGTCTCAGGGTTGGGGAGACTGACATTTGTGTGTTCGCACGGTCCATTAGTCCGTTGGATTGATTGTCTCCATGCCTCTCTGGTTTGCTTTACTTTGCTTTTTCTCTGGCAGGGAGAGGCCCAGAGTTGGCCTGGATGGATGGTTGCTCCCAATCCTTTACCATCCCAGTAGCTACTCACCCAAGTAGGATAGAGAGCATTGCCTTTGTGGAATAGGGAATCAAAGTTCAAGGCTAATTGTAGTTGAAGCCATCAGTCTTTTCTTTTATGACTTCTGTGTTTTGAGTCTTTGTTGGAAATACTTATTTATCCATTGTGAGGGAGTTTTGTGTTATAGAACACTCTTTGGCCGAGAACGGATCACAGCCTCAGAGCAGGGTTAAGGGAGAGGCAGGGACACCAGCACAATGTTACCATTCCTTAGGTGAATGGTAGAGAAAAGAACATATTCGTACATCAGGAGGTAAATTAATAGCAATCAGTGATGGTGGGTACAGGGAGTTGTTCTCTCACTCATTCACTGCCATCAAGTCAATGCTGAAATCCTGTGGGCGTCTGAGGCTGGAACTGTTTATAGGAGTAGAAAGCCCAGTCTTTGCCCCGTGAAGCTGCTGGTGGTTTGGAACTGCCAACCAATGTGAATTGCAACCCAAGTCTAACCACTGCACTACTGCCATCAAGTCCAGTCTGACCCAGAGTGAACCTGTGGACAAGAGAATGAAACAGTCTGGTCCTATACCATCCTCACAATGGTTATGTTTGGGCCCATTGTTACAGCCATCTCCCTGAGCGTCTTTCTCTACTGGACCAAGCACGCTGTCTGTCTCCAAGGACTGGTCCCTCCCAATGACATGTCCCATGCATGTGAGACACAGTGCTACCATACTTGTTTCCAGGAGCATTCTGGTTGTACTTCTTGAGGTCCATTGTCTATTCAGTATTTTTTGCCAACTCTGTAATTCAAAGCCATCAATTCTGATTCATGATCCAACTTTCACATGCT
>NW_022103906.1:17049694-17050874 GCF_000313985.2 Echinops telfairi
TTGCTCTTGAACTTTTTAAAGCAGTATTGTGCAGCAGTGTTGCCTTTCCATGAGTGCTGATTGTGGATCCAAAGAAAATGAAACCCTTGACTTCAATCCTTTTCATTTATCATGATTTGTCCACTGGTCCAATTGGGAGAATTTTAGTTTTCTTTGCCCTGAGTTGTACCCCACTGAAGATTGTAATCTTTGATATTCATCAGTAAGTGCTTCAAATCCTCTTCGCTTTCAGCAATCAAGGTTGAATTATCTGCATGTCACAAGCTGTTAATGGGTCTTCCTTCAATACCGATGCTATATTCATCTGCATATAATCAAGTTTCTCAAATTTGTGATGAGTATACAGATTGAATGGTAGAAGAATACAGTCCTGATGCACATCTTTTAAAAATTATAAATCATACCATATTCCCGTGTTCTATTCCAATGACTTCCTCTTGGTCCATGTACAGGTTCCATGCATGAGAACAATAAAGTGTTCTGGAATTCCCAATTTTTCTTGGTGCTACTCATATTTTGTTATGATCTATGCAGTCAAATGCCAATTCATAGTCAATAAAACACAAGTAAGCATCTTTCTGGTATTCTCTTTTTTTTAAAAAAAAAAGTATTATTAATTGGGAATTAGCTAAAATCCATCTGACAACAGCAATATACCACTTATTTCAAATCTTCTTCTGAATCTGGTTTGTGTTAGGGACAGGACAGAGATTTCTGCCCTGCCTGCTAATGGAATGAACAAAGGACTCTGTGAGAACGGGTTTGGTAAACACTGTAACCTTGAAGCTGGGCCCTGGTGAATATGCTGACACAGACGGTGCTCAGAGAGAATTCTGAAACAAGCTGACCCAGAGCTATGGCCAAGGTGAATTTGTAAGAAATGATGACAACAAGGACAAACTGAAAACGAATTAGAAAGTTGCTTGACCATCCAGAGTGGCCACCCCTTTCCCTTTGAAAATTCTATTTAAAGACTAGAAGTGCTCCCCTAGACAACGTCCCTTGCTTTCAGAGCAAAGCATATCTCATTTTTGCTTATTGGTGTCCTTCTCTCCTCCAGAGAAGGACCTGCTTTATTGAAGTGATTCTATGCTTTAATAAAACCAGCTTAACTCTGCAGCAGCACCTGCTGGTGCGTGCGTGTGTGTGTGTGTGTGTGTGTGTGTGTGTGTGTGTGTGT
>NW_022103906.1:17050974-17051991 GCF_000313985.2 Echinops telfairi
TGGAGCTTGCTAGATCCATGGTTGATAACCCAACGCTGAACTTCACAGTTTATATTTCTGGCAACCATGAACTCCTGCAACCATTTCAAGATTATCTTCAGCAAAATTTTACTTGTATGTTAGATTGTTTGATAATTTCTATATTCTGTTGGGTCTCATTTCTTTGGAATGGGCATAAATATGAATCCCTTTCCATCAGTTGGCATAAACTAGTGAGTGCTTCCAGCATCATATCAGCTTATTTAAATATTTCAATTTATGTTCTATCAGTTTCTAGGCCTTTTTTTCTCACCAGTACCTCCAGTACAGTGTGAACTTCCCCTTTCAATACCATGCATTCTTGATCTTAGGGTACCTTTTGAAATAGTTTAATGCCGACCAATTCTTTGTGGGATAGTGGCTGTGCATTCTCTCTAGCTTCTTTTGATGCTACTTGCGTCATTCAGTCTTTTGCCCATGGAATCTTTAAATATTCCAACTAGCATTTCCATATTTCACTTATTTCAGTTTGAGATAAGCTGAGTGTGGTAGTCACATAATCTGTTGTCAATTTGAGTACTAAGAGTGAAGGGGGAGAGTTGAGTCTGTCAATCAGGTTGCAGCTTGCTGATCTAATTTGGAGCCACTCAGAAGATAAATAGCTCTCTGGATGCTGGAGACACTTCCAGAGACACTCTTGTTGACAAGTCACGTGGAGACAGGCTGATGCAGGAAGAGCCTCGGAGCTGAAGGAACCGCGGAGAGACCCTCCCAGTGCTGAGATGCCTCTACCACCGCTAGATCCACAAGACTTTCTACCCACTGGCCTGTGATCTTCCTGCATTCATCGACATTGCATGCGTTGGATGAGACTGAAGAGGAATTTATAGACTGTTACTGTACATATAGGCTAATATCAGACTTATGGACTTGGCTTGGCCTGGCCTGGGATGCTTTCTTTCTTTTTTTTTTTTAACATTTTATTAGGGGCTCATACAACTGTTATCCCAATCCATACACACATCAATTGTGTAAAGC
>NW_022103906.1:17055277-17056627 GCF_000313985.2 Echinops telfairi
GCTTCACCACCCATTTATCCCTCCGCCTTTCAACCAGCACCACATGTGATTATCGGCCAGGCTGGCACAATTAACTAACTCACCTGTCTTGACTTTTTCTTTCTTCATTTATGATGTTTTGATGTGATCCCATAGCTCCTGTGGTCTTGCCCTATTAATGTTCAACGCATCTTAAGTAGAATATACTCAAGGTCATACTTTGGCTCTCATGGACTTGTTAAAATTTTGTTCAGCTTGAAGGAGGAGGTGAGAATAGTTGTGGTTTCTGGTTAGATGGTGTTGCTAAGAATGTGATAAGGCACCTAATTGTTACTGGAAGTTTGGGTTCTGGTCTTGGGAGTGTGTGGGAGTACCGCAGAATGCAATGGAATTTATGGGAAACTGTGTAACTTACCATGCATGTTATCTTGTTTGACTACTTTTAAGTTTTATACCGTGAAAAGAACAAATTGGGTCATAAAGTAAACAAGGCCAGCTTGTTCCCAAAGACAGTGTATCTTGTTATCAAAGAAAACATAGAGCTCCCAGGAATCAGGAAGTTGAAGAAGACATTAAGGAGACAGAAAACAAAACAAAACAAATGGCCGCTCAATGTATAAAAAGATAACCAACCTACTCACAAGAAAAGTAATACACATTTATTGCCCAAAGATATCAATTCCCATCTATCTAAAACAAATCTGGATGTCAGAGAGCTTACAATGATTGCCATAATTCCAAAAGAGGGGTAGAATCTGCACACAATCCAACAACCCCACCAAGGGTTATTTAGAGGGCTTGACAGCCCTGTCATTGTATCTGCTCAGAGTCTTGGAGACTTCTCTCAGGAGGACAGGTGGCAAAGTTATGTTCCTCAGAAATTTCACGCAACCCTTGAGCGAAAGCAACATACAACGTTCTTCTAGTTCTTTAATGCTTCCTCCCCACCACTATTATGATCCCAATTTTACCTTAAAAATCCTTCTAGACCAGAGGGTGTACACTGGTACAGATAAGAGCTGGAAACACAGGGAATCCAGGACAGATGAACCCCTCAGGACCAATAATGAGAGTAGCAATACCAGGAGGGGTAGGGGAAGGTAGGGGCGAAAGGGGTAACCGATCACAATGATCTATGTATAACCTCTTTCCTCGGGGATGGACAACAGAAAAGTGGGTGAAGGGAGACATTGGTCAGGGTAAGACATGACAAAATAATAATAATTTATGATTTATGAGTTATCAAGGGTTCTTGAGGGAGGGAAGTGTGGAGGGAAGGGAAAAAATGAGCTGATACCAAGGACTCAAGTAGAAAGAAAATGTTTTGAGAATGATGATGGCAACAAATGTGCAAAACGTGCTTGACACAAT
>NW_022103906.1:17058323-17062434 GCF_000313985.2 Echinops telfairi
CCAGGGAGACTGGAGAGCAGTCGCAGAGAGCAGTGGAGGCTAAAGAAACACGGTCGTTGAATGCAGCGTGTGACTCTGAGTGGGCTCTGGCGTCATCAAGGCAACAACTTGAGCAGGGTGTGACAATTGGGTGGTAGGAAAGCAGCCATGTTAATTTCATTTTGACGGTCGAACCGTGTTCATCAGCGAACATGGTTTTGCTTGTTGGAAATACAACTGAAAGTATATTGGAGCTCTGAAATACTACGCTAGCCATTTACGTCTAAATGGTTTTGAGGAAAATCCTCCATACTTTAGATGCAACTTTTTTATAACTTGGAGTTGTTTTCAAAAAGAAATCTACTTGTCAATCTGGCGTTAAAGATGTTTCTTTTCTAGCTCTGTGCATTAAAGGACAATGCTCAACTAGTAGCAATGGGTGTCTTTTTGTGTTGATTGAGAATCCTTACTGTCATCTCCCACTAAAAGAAATAAAGGTTTGTTAAATGAAGATTAGAGTCTAGGTTAGATTATATATAGTCAGCCAGGAAACTTATCATTCCTGAAAGCAAGAGAATATTGAAGATCACTGATGTTGCATCAGAAGAATTCAGGAGTATAGATATATACACACATGTATATATCTATGTATATATGTATATATATATATACTTTTAATGAATTACATAATTAAAAACATAATTTTATTGGGGGCTCTTACAGTGCTTATAGCATTCCATACATCTATTGTATCAAGCATATTTGTACATATGTTGCCCTCATCATTTTCTGAACATTTACTTTCTATTTGAGCCCTTGTTATCAGCTTCTCTATTTTCTCTCCCTCCGCCCTTCCCCACCTTGTGCCCCCTTGACAAACTACAAATTATTGTTTTCATATTTTACACTGACCACTGTCTTCTTCGCCCACGTTTCTGCTGTTCATCCAGGGGTGGGGGGATTACGCATTGATCATTGCAATCAGTTCCCTCTTCCTCCCCTCCTTTCCCATCCTTCCCTCTCCCCTCCTCGTATTGCTACTCTCATTTCTGTTCTGGAGAGGGTTATCTGACCTGGATTCTGTGTGTTCTGAACTCTTATCTGTACCAGTGTACATGCTCTAGTGTAGCAAGAACTGAAAGGCAGACTGGGGTCATGATAGTAGGGGTGAGGAAGCCTCAAGGAACCAGAGGAATATTGTGTGTTTCATAGGTGCTACACTGCACCCTGTCTGACTCATGACTTCCTTGTGACCCTTCTGTGAGGGGATGTCCCATTGTCTACAGATGGGTTTGGGGTCTCTGGTCTGCCCCCCCTCATTTCAGGAGTCAATATTAAGAGACTAAAGATGGGGATATTTGAGCACAAATGGACTGACAAGTACAATGGATGAAAAGACATAAAATGCTAAAACTCATAAGCTCACAACCATAATCAAAAGTATAAAAATAATGCATAAATTATCTTAGAATGATTATAAGGAACCAATTCATTTTGAAAACTCTAAAAAAGAAATTAGAATTCAATCTACCTTTCCTTTAGGAGCTATACTTCCAGGTAATTATTACTATTGGAGAAGAGAAAGGTTCTCCTTGGAAGTATGTCAGCTAGTAAGTGAAGATACAATACCAGAACCACCGTTTTTGCAAATCCTTAGTCAATGATTATCAATGTTCAATGACATCACAAAAGAGTAGCCGGTGACAGTCTCGGAAATTCACAAGGGTGGTTCCACCTACCCTGTTGGGGTGCTGTGAGTCAGCATTGACTCGGTGGCGGTGAGTTTGGTTGGGCGAATAGGCTTACCCAAATCAAAAGATTTTTCCTGCCCCAACAAAGGAAGCGAAGATCCAGACACAGTTAAAAGAAAAATCAAAGGTGGGCAAGGGGAAACCACGGCTAGATGGTTCAGAGAAAAGGAAGATGTGTTCTGAGGGGACTGACCCTCCTAATGCAGCTCCTTCCCCTGCGGGAGGCGCACCCACACTTGAGTCTATGCTCCATTTGTGGGGACAGCCTCCATCCGGTGGGCGTGTTGGCCTCCTGGGCAGGATTGTGGGCAGGGTTGGGAAAGTGGAGGTGGAGGTGGAAGAATCACCACAGGAGACTTACGATATATCAGGTGGTGTGTGGTACAGAGGAGAAGTCTCCCTGCAAGCACTGACGGTTGCATTCAATTGCAGTTTCAGGCTGAGCAAGTCTGAGTTCCTGAAAACCCAGCGAGGATGAGCATTCCCTTCTTGTAACTTGCCTGCAATTTTCCACCTCCGCACCTGAAAGACGTGATGCACCCCACAGGTGTCCAGAGTAAACAATGAGCCTCCAATGAGACTGGATTATCTGGGAAAAGGGCACTTCCAAGATTGCAATGAATAATTGAAGAGTTATTGCAATGGGCTCCATGACGTCCCTGACAGCAGGGCTTCAGCACACACCCTCCCATGTTCCTGCTTGCAGTGTGCACAGCCTGGCAGGTGCAGGTGTCCCCCTTTGCAACCTGGGCCGTGGTGTCGACCTTTTCAGTCACAATGTTGCTCGCTGCTTCCTGAGTTGAGATACAGAAGACACTGGTGTTTATAATTGGGAAAACTTCACAAGTGACTATTTGTCCCAGCTAATAAATGAAACAAACAAAAAGGTCCACACTACTCACATTTTCTTACCCTTCTGAAGGACAGATGGCTTAAGCCGAGCTTAAGTGGTGAGTGCTTCAGTCTGCCACTGTACCCGAAAAGACAGCATTGCTGACCAGATCACTGCAGTCTTTTTCGGTGTTGAATTTTGTGCTCATGACACTGACTGGCTTTAGGAGCTGCTCCTCTTCAATTGTACGTTTAGTGACTTCAAACTCTTGAATATTTAATTCGAAGGAAACACCATGTTTCCCCCAAAATAAACACTATTCTTCATATGGAAAACATTTTCCCAAAATAACTGTGATTGGTCTCTGGTGTCAGGACAGGACATCCCCCATTGTTATTATCACTTGTAACTGTTTTGTTTATTTCTGCACTTTAAAACGTTTATAGTTACTTTCCAACCCTATACAGCATACTCTTCATTTGAATCGCTTTTGTAAATAGCCCATCCATTGTATGTTGGGGGCCAAATATGTGAATTATTAACTCAGCTAATGTTCTTAACGCATAAGGATTAAGACAAACGAAACACAACATAAAAGATTTTCCCTTAAGGGAAAAAAGAAAAGAAAGTTGGTACATACACTGAATAAGGAAGATCGACGGAGAACAGAAGCAGTTGAGCTGTGGTGCTGTCAAAGAATATCGAAAGGACCACGAACCGCCAAAGGAATCAACAACTCTGTCTTGGAAGAAGTACAACCAGAGTGCCTCTGAGAAGCAGGGATGGTGAGCTTTTGTCTCATGTTATTTTGGACATGCGATCAGGAGAGACCAGTCCCTGAAAAGGACATCCCTGGTAAAGTGGAGGGGCAAAGAAAGAGAGGTAGACCTCGGCAAGATGGACTGACACAGTAGCTATAGCAATGGGCTCGCACATAAGAAGAATGTGGAAGATGGCACAGGTAGCACTTTGTTCTGTGGTGCACAGGGCCCTGTAAGTCAGCACGAACTCGGCAGCACGTAAGAACAACGAGAGAAGCCTTTCTTTCTCCAGCCATATCCATTGATGGATAAAGTAAATGAGGAGGGCAGTGTAGGCTTCGGGGTTTCGAATCTTCAGTAATAAACGTTAGCAGTGGTGTGTAAGGGTCAAATATCTGAGATAATATGTGCAAAAGAGCCTTACGTATTGTTTTGATTTTCAATGATTTCTCTTGTAAGATTATTTTTGGCTCTAAGCTAGTGGTGAGTACTGGGCTGCTAACCACAAGATGGGAAGGTTGAAACCATCGGCTCCTCTTTGGGAGAAAGATGAAGCTTGCTACTCCCATAAAGAGCTACCGTCTCAGAAACTCACAAGGGGCGGCACTTCTACCCTGCTCTATAGGGTCACTATGAGTCAGCATCAATTGTATGGCAGTGAGTTGGCTTGGTCTGGGGAAATTATTCAGGCATAAGAGAATTTTCTCATCATATTTTCCCAACTAAACCAAAAACCCAAACCACTACCCTTGAGTTGATTCCAACTCATAGTGACCCTTTGTAGAATT
>NW_022103906.1:17063197-17064822 GCF_000313985.2 Echinops telfairi
AAAGGTGCTGGGTAATTAGAGAGCAGGTGAGTTTGAGGTAGTTCCCAAAGAAGTTGGCGGTGCCCTCCCACAACATTCTTCCCAGCACTTGATCTCAATTACACTGTTCAAAGAGGTCTAGGGCGGGGCCTCCAGGGGGATCAACAAGGGAGGCATGCAAGGCCAAGGTCTCCGCTCCAGATGCGCCTCTTCACATATTTCTCTCTCTCTGGGCCTAAGATACCTCAGATTTTGAGTGGGGCTCAGTAAGCTTTTCTCGTAAAAGTTCCTCAGGTGTGCTGTGTTTTACACAGATTAACACCCACACAGTCAATCGGATGGTCTTTAAAGCTCATTCCAATATTAGGTTTGAGGGCCTGTTCCCATCTGTTCCTTTATCTTTCTTTGGAATTAAATGAAATGTTTCTTTGGGAAAACTCCCCAAAATTCCATATATAGAATCTCCCCCACCCCCAGCACCCCCCTTGGGAGCCATTCAATCTCCCTTAAGAAAATCCTGTTTTTCTGCCTCACGGAAAGATGCCCATCATAAGATAGAACAAGATGAAGGCCCTGGAGGTACAACTGCTCTGGGTCAAACTTGCAATGGATACCTCCTATTCAGTGTGCAGTCTTACCTTCATTATCTTGTGTCGATAGTCACAGGTCTTAACCTCTCCTGGCTTCTGTGTTAGGAATAGACATCTGTCTGCTATCATTCTGAAAGCAGATAGGTTTTCAACTTGTGTCCTCATTTACTTTCATGTTTCACCCCATCCTTTACCTGGTACCTTCAAGTTCCGAATCTCTTCGTTGTGCTGTGGAGAGAATTCTCTAGTACATTTCTCTCCTCCTCAGTGCCAAAAAGATAACTCCTCCTCCCGTTACCCAGGGGTTCCCTCTTCCCCTGCAGGGCATATTCTATCATCATATTCCTTGCACTCTTTGTCCTCCTCATCTCTGACATTGACCTGCTTTTTGACTTTCACGTCCGCAATTGAGACCCCCTTGTTGGCTCTTCATTGGTTCACGCCAGCAGCTTCCTTTTACACACTGCAACCTCTGGTATATTTCTCTCTTTCAGTCATTTCTGCACTTTGCACACAAATCAGATGATCTGATTCCCTTGCCAAGAACATCCTTTAAAGCGTGGACTCAGCATAGAACATGAATCCCAAGCATGTCAGACAGGCCTTCATAGTTGGGCCTTCACTTACTGCTTCAGCCTTCCTCCCGTTTCCTTCCCCACCCCATTTCCCTCTTATTGCTGTGACTCGCTTCCAGTCATGCTGTACTGTTAGAAAACCACAAAAGGAAGAATATGTGACATATCTATCATAGTAAGGAGACCGAAGAAAAAAAATTTAAGCCTCGATTTGCAATACTGAAAGATTCTATGGGCAAAATATTGAATGGGGCAGGAAGCATCAAAAGAAGGTGGAATGAATACAGAGAGTCACTGTATCAAAAAGAACTGGTCAACATTCAACCATTCCAAGAGCAAGAACCAGGAGTACTGAAGGAAGAAGTCCAAGCTACACTGAAGGCATTAGCCAAACACAAGGCTCCAGGAATCAACGGAATACCACTTGAAATGCTCCAGTATCTATGCCAAGAAATTTGGAAGACCCGGCTAACCAACAGGC
>NW_022103906.1:17065397-17066653 GCF_000313985.2 Echinops telfairi
ATTTACAAATAAGGAATCCTACTTCGCGGAATTTCATTTATCACGGTAGGGTCTAGAACCGATTAACCGCGATAAACGAGGGTTCACTGTACAAGTAAAATGTTGCTGAAGATCATTCAGCAATAGTTGCTGCACTTTATCAGCAGGGAGCTGCAAGAAATTCAAGCTGGATTGAGAAGATGTGGCACAAGGGTTATTATTACTGATGTCACATGGATCTTGATCGAAAGCATAGCATTCTAGAAAGATGTTTCTTTGTGTTTTATTGAACATGCAAAGGCATTCGACTGTGAAGGAAGCGGCATCAGGGTTGGAGGAATGTTGATTAACAACTTTCGGTCAGCAAATAACACAGCCTGGCTTGCTGAAGGTGAGGAGGACTTAAAGAACTTGCTGATGAAGATCAGCCTTCAGTGTGGATTACAACGCAATGTAAAGAAATCCAACCCAAATCCTCACAACGGGACCAATAGACAACACCATGAGGCATGGAGAAAAGACTGAAGTTGTGAAAGATTTAATTTGTTTAGATCCACAATCATCGTTCATGGAAGCAGCAGTCAAGAAACCAAATGCATTGTATTGGGCATATTGTATCAGACGTATTGTATCGGCAAACCTGCTGCACAAGACCTCTTCCAAGTGTTGAAAAGCAAGTATGTCACTTTGAAGAATGAGATGGGTCTGACCCAAACCATGGTATCTAAACATTTCTCACATGCGTCTGAAAAGTTGGACAATGAATAAGGACGACTACAGAAGAATTATTCCATTTGAATGATGGTGTTGACAGAGACGATCGAAAGTCCTGGGGTCTGTCTGAAGAATAAACAAATCTGTTTTGGGAGACAAGTGCTCCTTAGAAGGAAAGATGGCGAGTCTGTCTCACATCCTTGGACTTGTTATGAGGAGAGACCAGTGCCTGAGAGGACATCATACTTGGTAACGTTGGAAGGGCGGTGAAAACGAGGAAGATCACCAAGGAGGTGGATCGACAGAGTCTCTGCCCAACGGGCTCAAACATCATAACGACTGTGAGGATGACCAGGTAGTGTTTCCTTACGCTGTGCGTAGGGTCGCTATGAGTCACGGCTCGACACCACCTGATAATAACTCTTTTACTACCAGACCTTGGCATCTGCTAATATGTGGTTGTTGTTTTTATTATGTTTTAGATTTCTTTTTTGTGAGAACTCTTGCCTTTCCTACAAGGCTCAGCTGACCTGTTACTTCCTCGGACAGATCTCCCTGTCCCA
>NW_022103906.1:17067313-17068307 GCF_000313985.2 Echinops telfairi
GAGACTCGCTGAGCCATTTATCCCTCCGCCCTTCAATTAACCCCATATGTTTATTGGTCAGGTTGGCACAATAAACTTTAACTATCTCAATGATCAACAGTTGGATTCCTAGTCTAAGATTTGTGTCTAGCCCATTGCCTGGCATATAGTGTTGCTGATGTTGTTAGTTGCCATCAAGTTGACTCTGACTCATGGGGACTTTTTGTACCACTGGAAAAACCCTGGCCTGGTTCTGTGTCCTCGTCATGATTGTTGACATGCTTGAGACCATTGTTGCGGCGATTAATTCAGCTCATAGACAGTTTCTCCTTATTTTTCCTAACTTTCTGCTTTACCAAACATGATTCTTCACACACACACACCCCGAATTATCCCCTTTTGATGATCTATCCAGAATGCGTGAGCTAAAGTCTTGCCTTTCTCACTTGTAAGGAACTTTCAGTTGCATTTCTTTTAAGTCTGATTTATTTGTTTCGGAAGTCCATGATATATTCAACGTTCTTTGCCAATACACTCAATAAACATTTGTTGAACAACTAAATCTATGAGTAAATGATTGTGTCCCATATTCAGATCAAGAAAAAGAGGTCTGGGGAAGCCAAAGAAAGATATAAAGTCACACTGTTCGGAAGTGGCTGGGTCAGGATTTGAACCAAGGTCTCTCTGGTTCCAAAGCGTAGAAGCCCTTGTGGGATGATGTGGATGCCTGGTCTTTTAAGCTGCTTTCCTACTTTCTGCCCTGCGGCTCAAAGGTGTTGACTTTGGACTCCAAGCCCGGTGGGGATTAAATTCCCAGGGCCCTCTGAGGTCGCTTTCCTGTCAGCATTTATCTCCGCCTGATTCTGTGGGGTCTGCCAAGGTTCCACCCTGGGCTCCTGACAGCCCCGTGCCCACAGAACAAGACACCAGCCCTAGAGGGAGGCAGGTAGGGCTCAACCCCTTTCACAGCAGGCTCCTCCTTTCATCTCCTCTGTGAAGTGCCAGCAAAGCACTC
>NW_022103906.1:17069148-17071314 GCF_000313985.2 Echinops telfairi
TCTCTTGCCTTCTGCTTCCTCTCCTGGTCTTCTTCTCACGTTAAGCTAATCATGTTGATGTTCACTGCTGTCAAGTAGCTCTGAACTCATGGTGACCCCCTGCAAAACCAAACAAAAGGCTGTTCCGTTCTGTGCCGTTAAGTAAACGATTGCAGGTCAGATCCTTGTGATCCATAGGATTTTCACTGGTAGACTTTTGGAAATAGACCACCAGGCCTTTCTTCCTCGTCTGCCTTAATCTAGATGCTCTGCTGAAACCTCTTCAGCATCATAGCCGCACACAAGACTGATGGACAGAAGAGTGTACACAAGGTGCGATGACTTGGAATCAAACCTAGGTCTCCCTCACTGAAGGTGAGAATTCTACCATTGAACCAACAACTCACACCAACACAATCTAACACTTACTGATCAATCATTATATACCAGCCCTCATTTCCCTAAGCACCTCATGCGTCGTGTCTCAGTTCATTGAACTGCTTTCTTTAAATCATATGTGTTTAATAAAGTAATCCTTGGTAGTTTGGGGAAGTTAGAAAGGATAAGTAAGATTAAAAATAAAAAGACACAAATGAAACCCATTGCCATTCTAGTGGATTCCAATGCCCAGCAGCCCTGTAGGATGGGGTTCCCAAAGCTGTAACAATCTGGAAGCAGAATGCCAGCCCTTTCTCTTGCAGAGCAGCCGGTGGGTTCGAACTGCTCACCTTTCAGTTAGGAGCTGAGTGTTAACCACCACACCATGAGGGTTTATTAGAGAAGGCTAAAGCACCCCTAATTCCATTGTTGACATTTTGGTGTCTATTGTTCCAGATTGCTCTCAAAGAATGAACTCTCTCGAATCTTCTAGGACATCCCTTGGCGATCAGGAGATCAGGGGTGGGTGAGGTTGATGCTTCCCAGTGAATGGACTGTATGACCTTCTGCCACAACCTCAGTTTCCCAGGCTGCACCTGTGTGCTAGCAACAGAGCTAGCTGTCTGCGCCAGCTGATAGCTACACCTGATGGAGGTTTAGAAACTAGATTTCTCTCTCCTGGAAGCCCCGTTCTGCTGTCTTTAGACACCATGCCACTCTTCTCAGACTCAGACCTGGATTCTCGCCCAGGCTGCCCACCCTCTCACATTCCCTTGGACCAGAGTTGGTGGCCCCACCCTTGGCTTCTCAGCTTTGACTGTTTGGGCCAGCACATTGGGAAGTGCTGCACCCTCCCACCTGCACCAACAAACACCACGTGCTGCTGCCCAAGCATGATTTCCTAAGCGCCAAATAGCTTCGGCCAGGCCCAGGTGCTGTGGGAAATTGTTCTAAGGTGCTTCCCAGGCCTGACTCCTTTGTTCCTGTGATGCACCCAAAGGTGCGGAGGGAAAGGAGAGGTCCCTACCCGGAGATGCCTGGCCTCTGTGGCTCAGGGCAGTGTTTTCCCCTGGAGCACCATGGCCAAGTTTCCGTGGCCCTGTGCTCAGGGACGCTGGGCCAGGGCTGAGGCTGCGGGCAGCTTTCAGTTCTATGTGATCTCAACAGGAAGGACTTTCATGTGGGTGCCAGCTGGACGCCTGGCCCTGTGCTGGGCCCTGGCAGGGCCTGGAAAGGGAGAGCAGTGAGTGTGAAAAACACTCTGTGTGGGAGCTGGTTGGTGGGAGTGAGAGATAAGAGGGCTGGTGGAGACCGGGTCAAGGTGTTGTTCCAGCTGAGAAGAGAAAGTGGGAAATGATCGGCGGCAGCCTTTTCCACCCAAGAAGAAGGCCTTGGCAGGGACACAGGGAGAAACCCCGGCTGGGTGGGGCTGGAAAACAGGGTTCCTCAAGCCTGCCTTTGCTCCCTCCGCCCCTCGCTCGCTGAGCCTTAATCAGGTCAAACATGGAGTTCCCCGCTGCCAGACACAGTGGCATTGTTTTGCTCCATGGCCTTCCCCCAGCGCCCTGACCCTCTCCCACTGAGGGCCAAGTTCGGACAAAGGCATCCCTGGGGGATGGGGGCTTAGAGGACAGAGGCTCAAAGTCTAGGGAGGCTCACTCCACCCCCCACCCCTCCCCACTCCACTGGTTCTTTTTCTATCTGGGACCTGAGGGGGAAAACAAGCTGGAGTCCTGGAAAACCTGCAGGCTGTTCTTGTTTACATAGAGGCACTTTTCGGAGCAAACTGCTCCCTGAAAGGTCAACACG
>NW_022103906.1:17073733-17075983 GCF_000313985.2 Echinops telfairi
AATAATAATAATTTGTAAATTATCAAGGGTTCAGGGGGAGGGGGGAGCAGGGAGGGAGGGAAAAATGAGGAGCTGATACCAAGGGCTCAAGTAAAAAGCAGGTGTTTTGAGAATGATGATGGCAACATATGTACGAATGGACTGGACACAAATGATGTATGTACGGACTGTGAAAAGAGTTGTATGAGTCCCTAATAAAATGATGAAAAAAACCCCAAACTCACCACGCTGGGCCAATTCCAATGGACAGAGGATTTCTGAGGTTATAAACATTTACAAAAACAGACGGCCACAGCTTTCTCTTGTGGAGCAGTGTGGGGGACTAGGTGGGGGGGCTTTGAACCGCTGACCGTTTTGGTTAGCAGCCCATCACTTAAACCATGCCTCCAAGCCAGGGTGCAGCATAGCACTGACTGAGGAAACACACAACATCCCTCTAGTTCTTTATTGCCTTACCCTCACCTCTCAGGACCCTAGTTCTACCTTACAAATCAGGCTAGACCTGAGCATGTACAGTGGTACAGATAAGAGCTCTCAACACACGAAATCCACCATAGATAAACCCCTCAGGAACAGCAATGGGGGTAACGAGGGTAGGGGGAAGGAGGGGAAAGATGGGGGGGGGAAAGGGTAACTGATCACAATGACCGACGTATAACCACCACCACCACCACCACCCCAGGGGCGACAAACAACAGAAACATGGGTGAAGGGAGATAGCAGACTGTGTAAGATTTGAAAATAATAGGAATTTAGAGTTTATCAAGGGTTCATGAGGATGGGAGAGTGGGGGAGGGAGGGAAAAAAAGAGGAGCTGATACCAAGGGCTCAAGTAGAAAGAAAATGTTTTGAAAATGATGATGGCAACCTATGTGCAAATGTGCTTATACAATGGATGTATGGATTGTTATAAGAGCTGTAAGAGCCCCCACTAAAATGATTTATTTAAAAACAACAAAACAAAGCAAAAAACAGTTCTCCCCTGGGATCCTTGAAACCAATGGCAGATGCACAAATGCACCACGTGACCAAGGCTGAACCAAGAGCCCATTGAGTCGTGAGGTTTGGGTAGAGGCAGAAACTAGTTCTTGGCCAGGGAGTTGGGTGATGGGACAGGATGACACCTGTGGGCTATGGGGGGAGAAGAGTGGAGCAATGCACACACTTCAATGTACAGTTTCCTGAATTTGGACAAATATGCTGTGGATTTGTGGCTTGTTTGTTCTCAAGACTCCAGAAGCTAAGCCAGTGGTATTTCAAATGGCAACGGGCTCACTCACGATGAGCAGGCTTCAGCAGAGCTTCCCAACTAGAAAGAAAGGCTTGAATCTACGTCACCCAATTACTTAATGAAAATCTATGAGCCACAAGAGAACGTTGTTCAACTGGCGTGTGCTGGCCATGTCATCAGGAGGGATGAGTCACTCGGAGAAGGCATCGTGTTTATGAAGTAGTGGGCCGTGAAGATGAGCTGGCACAATGGCCACAAATAATGGACTATAACACGATGACAATTGTGAGAATCACACAAGACCAAGCAAGCGTTGCATCTCTTGTCCTAGGGTCTCCACTAATTTGGCCAACTCGATGACATCACTTGGTAACAATACATCCATAGTAATGGCTATGCCAGTAAGAATATTGACATCATCCCAGATATGTCCCTAGAATCTTCTAACCCGCTTTGTAGTCAAAGATCCCAGTCTTCCATTTAAAGCGACCATTTATCTGGGTCTGAAACTATCGATTGGTTTTGTTTAATCTAAAATTTCACATACCTGGAATCACAAACTCGGTACTCTTTGAGTGGGTCTTCCCTTACAAACCAAACCAGTGAGTCAATGATGACTCATAGCAGTGCCCACTGTAGGTTTCTGAGACTGTAACTGTTAATGGGAGTAGAAAGCTAAGTCTTTCTTCCTGAGAAGCTGCTGGCTGTTTTGAACTGTTGACCATTCGGATCGCAGCACAATGCGTAACTACTACAACCCCGGGTTCCTTGGCTTCCCGGATGTAAAATAACCTTTTCTAGATTCACTCAAGGTTTTGTGTGTGTCACTATTTTGTTGTTGTTGTTGTTTTGTTTTTACTGCTAAATATTGATATTCCACTTTCTTCTAGTAAATTGGCATTCTATGATGCTCACCTTCCCGACACAACCGCTGATGACAAAGCGGGTGAATAAGCAAATGTGGTGAAGAAAGCTGATGGTGCCCGGCTATCAAAAGATATAGCGTCTGGGGTCTTAAA
>NW_022103906.1:17078038-17079604 GCF_000313985.2 Echinops telfairi
AAAAAAAGACATTGCTTAAAATTTCCAAAGCCTTTGGACCGCTATATAATCTCACATCAATGTATCAGAGGTCTAGTTATTCCATATCCTTACCAATATTTGGTACTGTCAGTGTTTGAATATTTTAGGCATTAAATAAATTAGCCATTGAAATTTAATTTGTATGACAAATGACTGCCATAGAAACACTTAGCTATCTGTCTCCAGGCAGGCCAATTTGTCATATTCAAAAAGTCAATGGAAAGATGGAATTAAAAGATAATGGAAGTCCCCTAGGCTATACCGAAAAGAAGTGTTGCTGCCCATGTTAGTGAGGGCGTATGTGGAATGAAGTTGTCTGCACACAGCTGTAGAGCAGTACATTTACTAAGCATGGACTGAAATATCCTGTCTGTATCATCTCACTGAATGTATTTGTTACTACGCTGTGCAGCAAGAATTACTGGGCTATTTATTTATTTGTTTTCGGAAAGAGAACTGAGGATCAGGGAGGTAGAGTAACTTACTCAAGACCACGCAGCTGGTAAATGACAGAGAAAGGATTCTCATCAACACCGCTCTGACACTTTTCATGATAGCAAACATTCCCCGGGAAGATGTCTGTTAGGAAACATGAGCAGCGAGGGCGAGCTCTCCGACTCGTGCCATTGGGATGGAGGCAGAGGAAAGATGGGGGAAATAGGCCTCCAATCTAGCACCGCCTTATTGGAGAGGGTGGAGTTTCAGAGTTCCTTTACTATAACCTGCAACTGAGCGACCTGGGAGGATCTGTGATCAGGCACTGACTGGCTGATGGCAAGAGTAGGAGAACTTAGCTGTGAGCATTTCAGAAATGCAAGGAGTTGAAAAGCGCAGAACGGGAATCACAGGATTCACAAGGGTAGACCTAAGAGCTGGGAGGAGAGACGGGGGTGAGAACAAGCTCAGGGGAGGGACAGAACATTCAGGTGAGAGACTCTTTTGTCACCCATGACTGAAGCTTACAGGAACCCATTAACTGGGGGCAGGATTAACGCAGTATGGGCCTTCCGAGAAGAAACTCATGTTGGAAGACAGGAACAGGTGGCGGGAACCACCTCCCCCCTCTGTCTCAGCAGGGGACCACAGCATGAATTATAATTGGGGTGACATTAGAGGTCATGTTGTGAATGTTAACCTGCTATGAAAGTGCATTGGAAGGAAGCATGATGTCATGACAAGGGCCAGAACAAGAAACTAGGGAGCTGGAAAATGAGAAAAGGGAGGTGGGGATCTGTCGCAGACTCTGCAGTTGGGGTGCTGGGGGTGTGGAAGGACTGGGCATGCTAGTGTGTGTCTCTGGAAAGCTGGGCTCTCTACTGAGGATGCTCTCCCTTTGGGGCTGCAAGTAATCACTCCTTGCTTTGGAAAAGTAGGATGCCTTGACTTCTGTATGTGCTGAACTGAAAACAGTTGTGCAATACAGTCACAAAGTCCATAAGAACAAAAACAGTACACAGGGTCTCCCTTCGACCTGTGTTTCCCAGTTCCACTTTCCAGAGGCAACTTCCATGACCAGGCTCTTAGGAGTCTTTCCAAAGCCATTTT
>NW_022103906.1:17081024-17082349 GCF_000313985.2 Echinops telfairi
CCTGTCTTTTCCAAAACGGTCTAACTCAGTGATTCCTTAGTAACTGGCCAACTTCTGACCAGTCTCTCTAGTGCCCTAACCCTGGGAAGAGAGCATCCCTTTGGATAGAGGATATACCTATTGAGTCTCTAGAAATAAATACCCTTTAGGATAATTACCTGCATTGGGTTTCCGAGCCCTGTTGGTTTTCGGAATGGTACAAATGGTTAATAGCTTGACTACTGAAGATCAGTGGTTCGAGTTTAACCAGTCTTAATGCCAGCAAGTTGATTTCAACTCATAGCGATCCTGTAGGAAAGAGTAGAACTACCCCCCTGGATTTCCAAGACTGTAAATTTTTCCAGAAGTTAAAAGTCTCATCCTTCTCCCGTGGAAAGTGGCTGGTGATTTTGAACCACCGACCTTGCAGTTAGCAACCCAAGGTGTCTTGAGTCTATCCAGAGGCACCACGGAACTGATAGGTCTGTCGATTCACTTCTGAAAGATTTCAGTCTTTAAAAACTCTATGGGAGCATTTGATGTTGAAATACTTGGGTGTCATGAGTCAAGTTTGTCTCTATGACAACTGGTGGGAACAGGGTCCTCTACTGGACCAGGCTCAGTTTAAGCAGAGCTGAGAGCGTACAGCGGGGTCTATTATTGTGGGAAACAGAAGGCTTTCTCTCAAGCTGTCTCTCCCAAATATATGCCAGACTTAGCTGCTTGGAATGACTATACACTTGGAGGTCATCAGGAGTAGATTGGGGGTTATTCTCCCTAAGAGCTATCAGACATCTGGAGCAAGCAGACACCACTGTTTATCCCACAACAAGTAGGGCCTACTCCCTTCTGATAAGGATAGTAGTTGTCTGCTTCCTTGTAGGAGACACCAGAGAGGTCAAGCCCGCCCAAGGATGACCAAGCTTAGGCTGCCATCATGAATCTAGGGTCCTCCCATCTTGTCACATGGATACCCCTAGACCTTCCCATTCCTATAGGCACACCCCTAGCTTATCCCCTTCCTGTTTCGCTTATGTCTATTATAGATCCCCTTCCTACAATGTGTATGCCTATTGTACTGCCCCTTCCTGTGATGTGTGGTTCGGTAATTATTTCCCCCTAACAGGATATAACGATTGGTTGGCAATAAAGTAGAGGCTCTTGTAGGAGCCCAGGAAGCTTTCCCTGGTCCTGGCTCCCCGGGGTCCTCTCTGGCTCTCGGGCCAGGGGCGTGCTCCCCGGTTCTAGGTCCCCGAGGCTGCTCCTGCTCAGCAAGGCTGAGGTGAGCAATGCTACCAGGAATTGTGTCTGACTCCATTTATTCCAGTCTCTCCTCTAGCTCTCAT
>NW_022103906.1:17083759-17090880 GCF_000313985.2 Echinops telfairi
ACATGAGTTTCTGTGTATTTGTTTCTCTAAAGTACCCAGACTAACACAACCCCAGACGCTAATTTTTGTGGCAGCCAGGCATCCTTTGGCTTCTTCACCACCCTTTGTTACAGGGCCTTATTTTCAGTGATCTCCCCATGAAGGTGCGTATTGGGTAGGGCTATGCCATAAAAACTAATTTGACCATAGATTAGGGCTATGATTAAGGATGAGCCCCATGCATGCATTGTTGATTTGTACAGGTGAAAAACCTAAGTGACCGACCCTGTTTACAACAACAAGGAGGGTTGGAGACAGGGCAACATTTTCAATAACACTCATTCATAAAGGCAGAACCATGCCCATGAGTCTATTTATTCCTATCCTTCCATCATTGATGCTTTTCTGGGTGGCAGACCCCCTGGGTACAGTGCTTCCCTTGGGCAGTGTGAGGAGATCATGAGGTACGAATGAGACACAGCTCAGTGCACTATAAACACTGCATATGGTTACTCTGTTGATCTTGGAACGGCCACAGAAGAGCCAAGCTTTTTATCGGTAGGTCCAGTTTTACTTCCTTGTTCCTGGCAACCTATCACCTACAATCTGGCTTAATTAAAGCCCCTTCTTAGCTTTCCAGGTTCTGAACAAACAGCCTGCTCGTGTGTACCCCAAGTCCATCTTTGGTTGAGCTGGGTGTCTATGGAGTCCTGAGTTCAGAGAGTGATATCATTTCCCGAGGGCTCTTCCAGAACTGACATGCCAGATTTCTCTCCTCAGCGCCCTCTGCTACCTGCACACGTTCCTTCAAACAGGCTGCTTTCCTCAAGTCAAGGCCTTTTCCAGTGGGCTTGCCGTGGGCCACTCACTTGAGCATTCAGAACGGGTCTTTTCTGGCTACCTTTGCCTGTATCCTTGAAGTGTTCAGACAGATTCCTCTGGCTTTCTGGGCTGGGAGAAAGTACCTGTGGAACTGCTCAAGAGAGCCCCTCTAACCAGAGTCCCCACTCATTGGTACCCTTGAAAAATAATGAACGAAGTATTTCATACATTCAGAAATGTACCAAGAGCAGAGTGTTTAAAAATTAGTAACATCAACAGCAACGGGGATGAGAAGGAAGAAAATGTTCCCAAACTGATTGTGGTGCTAATGACACAATCTGTCTTACTACGATTGAACTATTGAATTATATGGTGTTAGTTATAGCTTAATAAAATTAGTAGCAAGTTATTAAAGCCAATGCCCGTGGAATCCTTCATTGAGAGAGCTGCTGGTACCCGACAAGCCCCCTTTGTGACTGTCTCTGATTTATTTTAGATGTCGAAGTTGCAGGTACGGTTTCACTGCATCCTCAAGTCTGGAGAACACAGAGTTAATAACTTCCCGCCCTACTGTCATATTTCTTGCATGTCGTCATGCTGCTGTCTTCTTTCCTGGACTCTGAAACACTGGGGCTTTTACTCTCAACCCTTACCTTCCACCTCACCACTCAGTTAGGCTAAAGCACTATCTCCCAACCCACTGCCATTGAATGGACGCTGACTCATAGCGACCCTAGTCGACAGAGCAGAGCTGTTCTTTAAGGCATTTGAGACTGTAAATCTTTAGGAGAGCATACAGCCTCATCATGGCGCACCAAAAACTCACTGCCATTGAGTTGATGCCGACTCGTGGAGACCCTGTAGGACAGGGTAGAACTGCTCCTGTGGATTTCCAAGACTATAGCTCTTCACGGGAGTAGAAAGTCTTGTTTTTTCCCTCGGACTGGCTGGTGGTTTAGAGCTGCAAAGCTGGCAGCCCAGTGCGTAACCACTATGCCAACAGGGCTCCTCTCCAAATAGGCAGGTGGATTTGAACTGCTAATCTTGTGGTTTGCTGCCCAAATGCTTGATCCACAGTGCCAGCAGGGCTCCTTGGAAGAAGTATTAGATGATAAAAGTTATTTTTCAAAGTGAGAAAGAAGCAATTTCCATGGTAAATTTCCTCATTGCCTTCTTCTTATTTTTGTTTTTTAGAAGTTTTTGTTTGGTGGTGCTCTGCCCATATCAAGGACTCTGGCAGTATTTCCCATTCTTTTGTCCTTTCTTCTCCTCTTCCTCATTAGTGATCATTTATCATGAGCACAACAGAACATTCCCCCCAGTCCCTGGAAATCATTTTATGCAAGCTATGCACCAATTACTGGTCCCAGGTACAAATTCTGAACACAGTCCAGATGTTTACTTCCAAGAGAACCTTAGCATCGAACCCACGTCTCAGGAGTCCATTTTGACTCTCCGTGGCCCTATAAGGAAGAGGAGGACTGCCCCCAGGGTGTCCAGGGCTGTGATCCATATGGAAAGAGACTGCTATCACATTCTCCTGCAAAGCAGCTGACGGTTCAAACTGCTGACCTTTACAGTGAGCGGTGAGTGCTTAACTATGGACATCAGGGTGCCTTAATGTTAAACAGAGAACACAGAGAAGAGACTGAATAAATATTTTTGGATGAAAGCTTTTTGGACCTGAACTTCCTGTACAGCCCCCAAGTTTTCTCCTTCATAGACCCCGAAGACATAGCATCTTCCTGCGTTTTCCTGGGAGTCTAATTTGAGTGGCCTCTCACCCTCTTGGGTTCTGAGTGGACAGAAAGGCCTGCTCTCTCATTTTTTAAGGGAGGGGGGTTCTTTGTCTTTTAAATTATCCTTAATCATTTTATTGGGAGCTCTTACAGATATTATAACAATCCATAATTCAGTTAGATCAAGCATAATTTTACAATTGCTACCACCATCAGTGTCAAAACATTTTCTTTTTTCTTAAATTCTTTGATATCAGCTCTCCTTTATGCCCTCCCCACCTACCTTCCGCCCCTCTTATTCTTTACCTCTTATTCAAGTCCCCAAGACACCACAACCCAAGGGTTTGAATAGAGAGCATTTAGTGCATAAATGTCTGCATTGTCACAACGCCATCCACTCTAAGTCAGCCATCAAATTACTTAACTGATATGAAAAGTCTAGAATAGGCAGATATTTGGAGCCCAAAGTATATCAAACGTTTCCAGGGATAGGATCTTGCTCAGTCAGTTGGCCAGGTAGCTGTCTTCCACATCTCTCGGCATAGACAAGTGAGTGTTTCCAGTGCTTCTTCAACTTGTTGAGATATTTCGGTTGATATTCCATCAGTGCATCACTAATGCTTTCAGTGCAGTTTGGACGCCTTCCTTCAGTACCATCAGTTCTTGATCATATGCTGCCTCTTGAAATTGTTGGACATTGACCCATTCTTTTTGGTACATTGCTTCAGTGTATTCCTTCTATCTTCTTTTGTTGCTTCCTGCATCGGTCAACATTTTGTCCATGGGATCTTTCCATATTCCAACTTGAGGCTTGGGTTTTGTTTTGTTTTGTTTCTTCAGTTCTTTCAGCTTGAGATACGCTGAGTGTGTTTTTCATTTACGGCTTTCTAACTCCAGGTCTTTCACATTTCCCTATAATACCCTGCTTAGCTTCTCCGGCTGCCATTTGAAATGTTCTGTTCAGTTCTTTTGCTTCATCTGCTGCACAAGACGTCTTTAAAGTGTTGCAAAGCAAGGCTGTTGCATTGAAGAGGAAGGTGCACCTGACCCAAGCGATGGTATATTCAACTGCTTCAGGTGCGAGTGAAAGTTGGACAATGAATAAGGAAACTCCCGCGAGAATAAATGCCTTTAAATCACAGTGTTGACGAAGGCCTGAAGAACAAACACATCGGTCTTGGAAGAACCCAGCCAGACTGCTCCTTAGAAGTCAGGCTAGCAAGGCTTGGTCTCAAGTACTTTGAACATGTTATCAGGAGAGGCCAGTTCCTGGGAAAGGACATCATGATGAATAGAGGGGCCATTTAAAAGAAAGACTGTACAGGCCAGTCAGTGTGTAGTGTAGCACCGATGAGACATACAGCTTTCCTCTAGTTCTTTAATGATTCCCCCCCCCCCTCCCCCAACTACCATGACCCGAATTCTACCTTACAAATCTGGCTTGACCAGAGCATGTACACTGGTACAGATAGGAACTGGAAACACAGGGAATCCAGGACAGAAGAACCCCTGGGGACCAATAATGAGGGTAGCGATACCAGGAGGGTAAGGGGAAGGTGGAGGGAGAAAGGGAAAGCCGATCACAATGATCGACATATAACCCCCTCCCAGGGGGACGAACAACAGAAAAGTGGGTGAAGGGAGGCAGTGAAAAAAATATGAAAAAAATAAAATTTATAAATTATCAAGGGTTCAGGAGGGAGAAAGGGTTGGGGGAGAGGGAAAACAAGCTGATACCAAGAGCTCAAGTAGAAAGAAAATGCTTTGAAAATGGTGATGGCAACCTATGTACAAATGTGCTCGACACAATGGATGGATGGATGGATTGTGATAAGAGCTGTATGAGCCCCAATAAAATGATCAATAAATAAATAAAGAAAGACCATCAAGAGAGGAACTGATGCAGTGGCTGTTAAGACGAGTTGACACAGAAGAGCAATCGTGAACCTGGTTCAGGTCCTGGCAGTGTTTCGTGCTGTTGTATGGAAGGTTACTATGAGACAGAACCCACCCAACGGCAGCGAACAATGACAACACCAGCACCTGGGTGCTCTGAAGCAGGGACAGGGAAAGAGGGGTCATTGCTTAGGGAGCAGTGAGTTTTTTATGGTGACGGGAAAGTTGCCATAGCCAATTGACGAGGGCGGCACCACATGGCTGATGGAATTGATGCCACCGAGTTGCACACAAGACACATACTGGCAAGCGTTGTGTTGTGTAATTTCTTCCCGAAGGACCAGTGTTGGCCACTAGGTGATTGAAGAGGTAAGGAGAGGAATCAAAGGTGTCAGGGAGGTAGCACGGGCAGCAAGGAGCCACCATAGGGAAGGAATCAACTTACTGACATTTAGGAATGTAGAGGAGGGGCCCGTGGAGCTGAAACTCCGGCCTCTGAGAAGGGGACACAGTTCGGCTAAGAGAATAAGAGCTGAGGGGAGGCAATAAGGCTGTTTCTGTGTCAGCAAAGCTGCAGGCTGGTGTGGTGCTGCCCCGAAAAGGAATTGCCATTGCATTCCGGGGTGAAGACTGATATGGGAGGGATGCTCCCAGGAACCAAAAGCCACAGGAAGCTGATAGATAGAAAAAATGTTCTCCCCTTACCTTCCCCCAGCCTTGCTGCCTTCCTCTAGTGCCCATTATGGGAAGAACTCAAAGGAGCTGGCTTGAAGGGGTGGAGTTGCAGAGCCCAGCCCTGCGAGTACAGAGCCCACCCCAGAATGTGGGGCTGAGAGACAATCGCTTAATGACAGACACAGTTGGTCAGAGGATAAATCAGGACTGGGTGTCCTGAGGCCACCAGCCCAGGGTTCAATCTAGTCCATTTTAATAAGCACTAAGCGAGCCCCTGCTGTATGACTGGAACAGCAGAAATGAATGTTCAAGATGCAGTGCCTGCCCTCAAGGATGGACAATCTAGTGCAGAGCAAAGACATGTGGGTTATTGCAGGATAGGCGATGTGTTAGTCTGGGTTGACTAGAGAAACAAATTCATAGACACTCATGTGTATAAGAAAGAGCTTTATATACAAGAACACTTGAATATCGAGAAAACATCCCAGCCCAGTCCAGGTCAAATCCATAAATCTGATATTAGCCCATATGTCCATTACTAGTCTATAAATGCTTCTTCAGACTCACACAACACGTGCAATGACGCCGAATGCAGAAGAGTCACAGGCCAGTGGGTGGAAAGTCTTGTGGGTCCAGTGGTGGTGGAAGCATCTTAGCACTGGCAGGGGTCTCCACATGGCTCCTCAGCTCCAGGGCTCTGGCTCTATCAGCCTTTCTCCAAGTGGCTTGTCAACAGCAATGTCTCCCAGGGAGTGAGCCTGTCTCCTGCCTCCAGCAAGGTATTTATCTCCTTAGTGGCTCCAAATGAGGTCATCAAGCTGTGATCTGATTGACAGACTAAACTCCACCCCTTCACTCTTAATACTCACATTGACAACAGATGATGTAACTATCACAGGTAGCAAGTGTGAAATGTTCCTATCTGCAGGTAAACCTTTTTGCACTTGTATTAACTTCCCCCCTACTATAGAAGAATGGGAGAAAGACAGAACTTTTAACTGCCTTAAAGAGTTAGTCTTGGAAACTCACAGGAGCAGTTCTACCCTGTCCTATAGGGTCATTGGGAGTAGGCATTGACTCGATGGCAGGGAATTTTGGGGTGCCTTAGAAGGACTGGCCTGGAAAGGCAACTCCGAGGTGGTGACGTTTTGGTACAGTTCTGAAGGGTGAGGAGGAGTGAGCTATACGTATGAACATCACAGAGAAGAGAGTTCCGGGCAGTACCATCAGCCGTTGGAACCTGCCTGCCTCTAGGGACTCTGGTTGACATGGAGTGCATGGGGATGGGGAGGGGGGCACAGTGATAGAGAGATTTGAGAAATCAGTAGGAGCCAGAGGAGGCAGACCCTTACGGGCTTTGTTAAGGGATTTGTACTTTATTCTAAGTGTGATGGGGAACAGTTCGAAAGGGTTTACGCTAGGAATAGATTTGAACTGATTTAGGCAAAAATACAAAGCTAATCTGATTGCTTTGTGAAGAACAGCAGTAAGAATAGCATCAGTCATCCATCTAGCTGAGAAGCAATAAAGCCCATATGGAAGAAACACACCAGCCTGTGCAATCATGAGGTGTCGATGGGATCAGGTATCAGGCATCAAAGATACAAAACAAAACAAACAAACAAAGAAATCATATTAATGTAAATGAGGGGGAGGGCAGAGTGGAGACCCAAAGCCCATCAGTAGTCAATTGGACATCCCCTGTCAGAAGGGCCACAAGGAGACGAGCCAGTCAGTTTGCAGTATAGCACTGACCAAACACACAACCTACCTCTAGTTCTTTAATGATTTCCCCTCTCCCCCCAACTATCATGACCCCAATTCTATCTCACAAGTCTGGCTAGACCAGAACATGTACACTGGTACAGATAAGAGCTCCCAACACAGGGAATCCAGAACAGAAAAACCCCTCAGGACCAATAAGGGGAGCAGTGATACTAGGAGGGTAAGGGAAAGGGGGAGGGGCAGAGTAAGGAGAAACTGATCACAATAATCAACGTATGGCCCCCC
>NW_022103906.1:17091408-17108148 GCF_000313985.2 Echinops telfairi
CAGAACAGAGATAGAATTTAGCCAGGAATGTGAAGTGGAGAAAGATTTTATTGAGGCAGGGAAAGAACTTTCTGGAGGAAAGGGAGAGCAGAGAAAGGGACAGGGGCATCTTGAGCTCTGGCCGGGTTCTGAGACCGGGTTCTGAGTTAGGTCAGGGAAATCGTGCCTGGTAGTGAGGTGGTGGGACATATAGAGGGCTTGAGCCAAGGACGTATGCACTGATAAGGGGAAGGAGGGCCTTCTGGTGCTGCAGTGGCAGGGTCTGAGTCAGGGTGTGGTCTGTGAGTAAATCATCCTGGAACCCTGAGGGAAGGGTCTGTACAGACCCAGCACGGAGACATAAGCTCCTTTGGAATAGTGGAGGCAGGGATTGCACGGTCCAGCTCTGGCCTTGAGAGGCGGGGGGAAGAAGCCAGACAGTCCAGCAGGCTATCTTTCGGGAGAGCTGGGGGAAATGGCTGCATGGTCCAGACCTGGCCCAAACACTCTCTGGGGCCCTATTTAACCTCCCTATTACCTACACTTTACGGTGAGGAGAGCAAAGCCCAGAGAGCCACACAGCTTGTATCGTCTGAGCTGAGATTCAAACCTAGACACAGGCACCTGCTTTGCCTGTGTCTACACAAGGCTGATGCCTCGTCCTTCCCTCGCTCCCAGGTTACAGAGTGTAATAGATTGAATTGTCGTCCAAGACTCGTGTTGAAATTCTAACCCCTTTGTCTGTAAATACAACCCTGTTTGGAAGCTCTGGCGTCATTGAGTCAGTTCCGCTGACGCGACCACAGTACAACAGAACAAAGACTGCCCAATCCTGTGCCAACCTATGGCTCTTAGGTTTGAGTCCATTGATGCAACCGCTGTGTCAATTCATCTTGTTGAAGATCTTCTTTTTGGCTGCCCCTCTACTTGAAGAAGCACGATGACCTTCTCCAGCGATTGGTCTCTCCTGCCAACAGGTCCAAAGTACATGAGATGAAGTCTTGCCATCCTTGCCTCTCAGGAACATGCTGGCCATACTTCTTCCAAGACAGGTCTGTTTGTGCTTTTGGCAGTCCTTGGTACTCTCGCTGTTTTCCGCCAGCACCATGATTCCAGTGCATCTTTGGTCTTCCTTTTCCAACGTCCAACTGTCTCACGCATATGAGCTGCTTGAAAGTACCATGACTTGGGTTGGGAGCACCTTAGTCCTCAAAGTGTCAGGCTTGCTTTTCAATGCTTTAAAGAGATTGTGTAGTGCAACTTTACTGAATGCAATACTTTTTTTTTTTTAATCTCTTGATTGCTGCTTCCATGAGCACTTATTGTGGATCCAAGCAAGATGAAATTCTTCACAAATTCCATCTTACTCTGTTTATCATGATGTTCCCTGTTGGTCCAGTTGTGAGGAATTTGGTCTTCTTTACCTTGGGTTGTAATCCATACCAAAGGCTGCAATCCTTGATCTTCATCAGCCAATGCTTCAAGTTCTCTTTACCTTCAGCAAGCAAGATTCTGACAATGTTGTGCTGCTTTTCATGAGGTTTTCAGGTTCTGACAATGTTTCGGTGCTGTTCGTAAGGTTTTCAGGAGCTAATTCCTCGGAAGTGGAAAGCCTGCTCCTTCTCCCTCGTCTGTTCTTGTCTGGAAACTCTCCTGGACCTGTTCACTCTGGGTGACCCTGCTGGCATTTGAAATACCAGTGTCCTCGCTTCCGGCATCACAGCAACACACAAACCACCGCAGTATGACAAACTGACAGACGACTCATGGAGGGGTTTGGAAATGTTATTATTATCCTATTTTGTTATATTAATCATGTCAAAGTAGGGCGAGTCCTAGCCCTAATCATTTATGACTTATAAAAAGAGCCGAACAAACACAGACAGACAGACAGACACACACACCGGGTGAAGAGGAAGACAGAAGATGGAGGCAGGTGCAACTACAACTCAGAAATGCCAAGTTACTGCTACGAGAGGATGAATAGTTAAGGAAAGACCAGCCAGACGGTAAATGCAGACATCTAGCCTCCGGAAGTGTGAGAGAGTACATTTCTGTTCTTCAAAGTCATCTACTTGTGGTATTTCTGCAGCGGCAGTACTCAGTCACTAAGACAAGGACAGAAGAGTGGGCCAGAGACACTCTCCTCAGGGCCATTGTGGAGGAGAACGGGCAATTTGAAGAGGGGTAAGAAGCCTTCTAAGCACATGGAAGCCAAGCCAGTGGATTAAGTTCATGATAAAAGACGTAACAGATTCTTGACCAGGACACCAGAAAGTGAGCTGGCATAAACCCCGTAATCCCTTTTATTACTTGCTTCCTTTTTGTGCTTTATTGAAGTTGATAGGACTGTTGATCAGACTATTGTTTGGCTGCAAAGTGAGGGTGCCCTCTCCCTCTCTGTGTCTGGTCTGCATGCGCACACAGGCATGTGTGTTTTATAGCTCACGTGCTGGAAGGTTGGGGGTGAAGAGAGTTCCAGGTGTGCCTGT
This sequence comes from Echinops telfairi, assembly GCF_000313985.2. Lineage (NCBI taxonomy): Eukaryota > Metazoa > Chordata > Mammalia > Afrosoricida > Tenrecidae > Echinops > Echinops telfairi. The sequence continues at coordinate 17,093,880 of NW_022103906.1, forward strand.
GTAATTGTGCCCCGAGTCTCACCAGTCTTTGTTTTTGTAAAACGTGAGCCATTTTAAAATTACACAATTTTATTTAGGGCTCTTACAGTTGTTATAACAATCCACAGATCAATTGTATCAGGCACATTTGTACGTATGTTGCCATCATTTCAAAAACAATTAGTTATACATTATTATTTTCATCTCTTACACCATCCGCTAGCTCCCTTCACCCACGTTTCAGTTGTTCATCCTCCTGTGGGGCGTGTGTTTATTATACGTTGATCACTGTGATTGATTCCCCCTTTCTCCCACCTTCCCCCAACCCTTGTGGTATTGCTACTCCCCTTATTGTTCCTGAGGGGTTTATCTGTCCCAGATTCCGTGTGTCGAGGGCCCTTATCTGTACCAGTGTGCATGCTCTGGTCTAGCCAGATTTGTAAGGTAGAACTGGGGTCATGATAGTGGAGGGTGGGGTGGGGGTGGGGGAAGCATTAAAGAACTAGAGGAATGTTATGTATTTCGTCGGTGCTATACTGCACCCTGGCCCCTTCCTTGTGATTCTTATGTAAGTGAACGTCCAATTGTCTACACATGACCTTTGGGTATCCACTCCAACACCCCTTGTTCACACTGATATGATTGTTTGAGGTCTTCTGATGCCCCATACCTGATCCCATCCACACCTCATGAACACCCAGGTTGGTGTGCTTCTTCCATGTAGGCTTTGTTGCTTTCCTGCTAGATGGCCACTTGTTTAACTTCATGTATTTAAGATCCCAGATACTATATCTTGTAATAGCTGGGCACCATCAGCTTTCTTTATCACATTTGCTTATGTACCCATTTTGTCTTCAGAGATCGTGTCAGGAAGGTGAGCATCACAGAATGCTAGGTTACTAGAACAAAGTGTTCTTGCATTGAGGGAGTACTTGAGTAGAGGTTCAAGTCTGTCTGCTACCTTAGTACTTAACATATAAATATATATACATAGATCTATTTCCCGATTGTTATATATAAATATATACTAACATATGCACATGCCTGTATTTAGACCCCTATAGATGTCCTTTGCCTCCTAGTTCTTTCCTCTATTTCCTTGTGCTTTTCTCTTGTCCCACTATCATGTTCAACCTTCCTTCAGATTTCAGTAATTCCTTTTGGTTACATCGCCTTTGATCAAACCCCACTAGGCATCCTACACCCTCCTCACCATTGATTTTAGATCACTTGTTGTTCCCTTGTCCATGGCCAAACACAAGACCAAAAGGCCAAGTATAAAATGAGTCCACTGAGGTAAACTTAAAAATGCAAAAGGGACATAGGGGAAATCTACTACCCTGTTTCCCCGAAAGTAAGACATCCCCCCCAAATAACACCTACTTACAGTTTTGACTCTTGCTGAAATATAAGGCATCCCTCTGAAAATAAGACCTCCCCAAAAATAAGGCCCCCCGAAGCTACCGTAACTCTGGACTCTGGACCACAGAGGGGGGCGCCACCGCACAGCTCATTGTTGGCCGCAGTGTAGCCAAAGCAGACAGGAAATGCGAGGTCTCTTTTAATAAAACAATAAACAATAAATGTGTGCTGTATTCTTCATGGAAAAATAAGACATCCCCTGATAATAAGACCTAGTGCATCTTTGGGAGAAAAATTAATCTAAGATACAGTCTTATTTTCAGGGAAACAGGATATGTGCATATATTCTTGGGTCGAGGTCTGGGTACTATGTCAGGGGCCAGACCCAATCCTGGGATACATATGGCAGCCAACTTAAAAGGAGGGGGAAAGAAAGAGAGAAAAAATACATGGATAGTGGGGGAACAAGGCACTAACCCACCCAAGGGTAGAGTGTTGTTTATATCTCCACAAGAGAGGAAAAGAGGGACCAGACTTCAACCCAGTGTGCCAAGACGTGAATACAACATACTGGCATGAAGCAGGGAACCAATTGAGAGGTCTGTGGGGCCGGCCCCAATCCCAACTATGTGGACATCCCCACGACCCACTCCTTCCAGAAGAATGTGGTCTTATCAGGAGCAAATGAACAGGGAAGGCGAGAGAGTAGAACTCTTCCTGGCCCACTAAGCCCTGAGGAAAAAAGTCTGCCTCAGAGCAGCCAATGCACAGAGAAGACCACAGGGCTGGCCCCAGCACAAGACAGGCCATCCCTCACTGACCCATAGCACTACCGGGGACAATACTGGAGATATGGTGTGGGACTTGTGCCCCATCTGACCCCACCACATTGGGGTGAAACACTAAAGGTGTGTAACAGAGCAGCAAGGGGAGCAAAGCAGTGAAGTCCCCAGGGAATACCAAAAATAGATTTTGGGGCCAGGACACGGCACCTCATCAGAATCGAAGCACTGGAAAACACTCTCCTAAAGGTCAACAAACAGACCTGGAACTATTTAAAGGCTCTTCTTCTTAATTAGCATCCTCACAATTTTGTTTTTATCTGAGCATCATTGGTTGTGTGATTTATCCTTAACTCTCTTTTCACTATAGAAGTAGGATCACATTTATTTAGACATAGGCCAATTAGACAATAGTCATTGTATTTGATAGATTAGTAACAGTATAGCACTCACTCATTAGTCCTAGCAGCCTTTTCTTTGTGGATTTTTGGGTTATTTTATATAAATATTTATATAAATAGTCAAAGAAAATAGAAATAAATAAGTGAAATGGTGTGAGCTGTAGAGTTTTATTTAATGTGTTATTTTTAGGATGCCCTTTATCAGAATGAGAAATGTCTGTTTGCTGCAAGGTTTTAGTTTTCTTTTGCATCAATAGAGATTGTGCTTTTCCAAGTGCACTTTGTGCATCTGTTGAGAAGATTGCCTTGCCTTCTTTTCTATTAATGTGAATGGTATTGATCATTGAGCACTAAAACAGTCCTAAGATAAACCTCACTTAGTCATGATGTATTATCCATTTTCTTTGATAAAATGTTGTTAAAAATATTTACTTCTACATTCTGCTAGGGATATTGATCTGTAGTTTTTAAATTTAGTTTTCCTTTTAATGCTTATTAAGTTTTATTCTCATAATGCTGGCCTCAGAATGAGTTGGGAAGTATTTTCTCTTTTCCATTTTTTTTTCTTTTCAGTAAGAGTTTAGCAGAATGTGCATGACTTCTTCCTTAGATGTTTGGCAGAATTCACCAGTGAACTCCTCTGCCCTTGGAGTTTCCTTTGTGGGAAGGTCTTTCACTACAAATTAATTTGTCTAATAGATATAGGACTATTCACATTATCTATTTTTTCTTGAGGTAGCATTGATAGTTTACTTTTCAAGAATATTGTCTACATCAGGGGTGCTCACACTTATTCCACTGCAAGCTACTTATAAAAGGATCAAGTCAAAATGATCTACCAACTACAAAAATGCAGAACATTTATTACATTTATTCACAAATGCATTGAGAATTCTTTATACGTACAATGTATATTTAAGTACCTTGCATAACCGCATGAGTCCATATTGCACAACACAACACAATTAACTATGTACATTTTTTGTCATTACCTGAGTTTACTCTGAAGACTTGCACTGAATGGAATGAGCCAGGGATGCATAGTGCGGACAGTAGCTGCTGACAGCCAGCCTCAAGCACACTCCAAATGATCATCAGTCATGGTGGAACAGTGCTTGGACTTAATGACCTTTATGTGGGAAAAGGCTGACTCACATAAACAAGTAGAGCCGAATAATGCAGTCAAGGAGGGAGCACATTTTCTCATGTGTGGGTACTTTCCCTCTGCGAGTAAGTTCCAGAACTGTCCATGGCTCTGGACTTCAGCTGAATGTGGCTTGTAGTGTCAAAATCTCCCATTCCATACGAAAGTGATACGTTTTTGTCTTCTTACTTGGTCCAGCTCCCCCACGTTTAAGAGAAAAAAAACAAGGTCTAAAAATTGGCGATAAACTTAGCTTGTCAGTTTTGCTGCACTTAGCGCAGTTGTCTGCACATGTGTTTGACACCTAAGATTGCTTCTGATTGGCTGCACTGTCTATTAATAAGTATTAATAGATGATAGGCTTACGTCTATTTTTTTTAATGCCATGCGATCTATCCAACCTACTTTGGGATCAACTACTGTAGTATGAAATGAAATGTGAATGGTGGAGGGTGAGGTGGCCAGCCCCCACCTGCTGCTACTAATACTACCCACGGGTTCAGTAAGCACAATTGTACGGTTGAGATATACAAGTATTATATTAACGTCATCGAGAGCATGAGAGATATTACAACAATACAGTCAGACATGTTACATGATAGCATTGTTCACCTCCGCCCCGCTTGGTGGTCCTCGTCGGGGGAACCCGGCTACGAGAGCAGGAGCAGCCTCGGGGACCGAGAACCGGGGAGCGTCTCCTGACCCGAGAGCCAGAGAGGGCCCCGGGAATCGGGGAGAGCCTCCAGCCCCAGAGATGGGTAGCGCCTCCCTAGCTCCCGAGCTCGCTCTCCCTTTATTGCTAACCAACCATTATATTTCTTTAGGGGGACATCATTATAGAATCACACGTCACAGAAAGGGGCAATACAATTCACAACAACCTACGTCATAGGGAGGGGTTGTAACATAGGCAATACAAGCAGTAGGAGGCGTGAACGCGCAATAGTAGTAAAGGGAGGGGATAGGGGGGCATATGTGGCAAGATGGGTGGACCCTGGACTCGGACAAACTTAGTCATCTTAGAGTGGTCCCGGGCTTGCCTTTGGGCACTGCTTCAAGGAAGCGATAGCAGAAGGGACTGGGCCCTACCTAGGGTGAGTCAGAATATACTGTCTGGTTGCTCTAGATGGCTGATGTTAAGGAGAATAACCTCTGACCTACTTTCGCTGACCACCTAGTGTATAGTCATTCTCAAGCAGCTAAGTCTGGTACATATTTTGGGGGGAGACAGCTTGAGAGAAATCCTGTTTCCCACAGACTACTAGATTGCAATCGACATATTGAGCACCCCTGGTCTACATCATCTAAGCGGTCCACTTTAGAGACACAAATTTGTTCATAATATTTCTATTATCCTTCTAATGTCTGTCAGGCCGATAGCCCCGTTCCCTTTCTTGTTCTTGATACTGGTGATTTTTTCCTCTTCTCTTTTGTTTTTGCTTAATCTGACTAGTGATGTGTCCATTTACCAACTTTGCTTTGATTCCATTAGTTTTCTCTATTGTTTTTGAGGTTTTTTTTGTCTTTTATTTCTTCTTTCATTTTATTCATATTGTTTTTTGTTTTTTTTTTACTGCTTACTAGGGGAATGCTTTGCTCTCCGTTTTCGAATATTTTTAAGGTGGAAGTTCAGGTCATTGGCTCCAGAGCCAATTCTGATATCAGTGTTTAGTGTCTGGTGTTATAAATTTCCATCTAAGCACACTGCTTTAACGGTGTCGCACCAATCTTGATATGCTATGTGTGATAGTGAAGGTTGTGTGTCACCTTGGTTGACCTATGATTCTCAGTGGTTTGATAGTAAGGATGCAGCCATCTCCCATGATTAGAGTTGATTTAATGTTATAGTTTCCATGATGAGATCTGCAAGGATTACTCAATCAGCTGAAAGGGTGTGTTCTTGGTAGTTTGACCAATTTCCAATATATACAGACATTCTGCTGAAAGGGTGTGTTCTTGGTAGTTTGACCAATTTCCAATATATACAGACATTCTGGAAATGCTTTTTTGCTTTTTGCTGGATCTGGGTCCTGCACTTGGCTCATCATCAACTGACTTCTACTTCTTTGAACTTGAGCCAGTGGCCTGCCTGCCATATTACCTGCTGATCATGGGAAATTTTTTTGCCTCCACTACCTATATAACTTGTGAGTTAGCAACCTGCCATCTTGGGTTCATCAGCCCCTGCAGCTTCATGAGCCAGGAGAAGCCTCCCCTCTGACATTTGACCCATGAATTTGGACTTTCCAGTCTCTCCAATGATGTGAGCCATGTCTTTGAAATAAATCTCTCTATACACACATACATATGTACATAAGCTTAATTGTTTTTTTTTCTCTAGAGAGCTCAACCTAAGACAATACATTTTCATTTTAATGCCATTAAAAAATATTTTCTAATGTCCTTTGTGTTTTTTTTCTCCTTTTGGTCCATGGGTCAGTAGAGAGTTGTCTGTGATTTTCTGCAGTGGATTAAGTGTTAGGCTACCGAGAGCCTGGCAGTTCAAAGTCATCATTTGCTCTGTTGGAGAAAGATGAGGCAGTCTGCTTCCATGACAATTTATAGACAGAAACCTTAGGGGGGGGATTTAACGGGTATCTTTCTAGGTGATACTAATTTAATTATAGTGTGGCAGAAAATATGCTCTGTACGATTTAAATTCTTTAAAAATCGATTGAGACTTATTTTATTGGCCAAGTTATATATTTTGGTAAATGTTTTATGAGCTCTTGAAAGCAATGTATATCTAACTGTTGGTGGCTGCCATGTTCTCTATAGCTGTGTCAGGCAGGGTTCTCTAGAGAAACAAAACCAGGACTTATAATTAAAACCAGCATAAAGGAAGGAATATAATAGCTAATTAGTCCACACAGCAGGACAGAGGGCTCAGTTCAACTCACTTCCATGGAACAGATAATATATTGGAAGTCCTTCAACTCACAAGGGCTGCTGGGTCCAAGGTCAAGGGAGCAGACAGCCGAGTCTTCCCTTGGGCAAGACAAGCAGTCTGCCCACAGCCAGAAAATAGCAGGGTGAGTCACAGACAGTCAGCAGCTCAGGAGCTTAGTGAAGCAGGCCTGGATGGGATATTGAACTCAAGAAATGACAGACTACAGGATACACCAGCCTCAAGCTTAAGAGATGTACACACCAGCAATGAGGCGAAGCAGGTCTCAATGGAACCTCAAGCTCTAGTGACACTATCCATGGGTTAGCTGTCCCAGGTAGTGTAGCGCACAAGTTGAGGCAGAGCACTAGCTAAAGCTGCCACATGCTGGTCCAATCACTAGAAAGCAAGAGAGCAAGGGGTGCGCCTTGCTGAGTCATATATCTCTTTGCCCTTCAATCAAATTGCAACCTTATTAATTCCACATGTTCTTATTGGCCAGGTTAGCACAATAAACCTACTTATCGCAATAGTATTGTTCATTTGTTATGTCCTTACTGATGTTTTACTTACTTGTGGTATCAATACTTAAGATAAGACTGTTGTTTTGAGGCTAGACTACCTAACCTAAACTTAAGAAAGGAATGTTGTTTGTGTGTCTAGGACTATAGTGGCTTCAAGAGTTCCTTAGTCACACAGGGGTTAAGCAATCAACCACTAGCTGAACCATTGATGGTTCAAACCCACCCAGAGGCTCCTCGGAAGACAAAGCCGGTGGCCTGCTTCTGAAATGTCACATGCTTGAAAATATTAAAGCGCAGCTCTGCTCTGACACACATGCAGCCACTAGTAGTTGAAATGAACTCAATGGCAGCTAATAACATGGTGGCATCATTCTTAAAGTTTGGCTTTTCTGTAATCTTAGCTGTGTATGTTAGGTCTATTTAGCACGGCCTGGGTGTTCAGAAGGAAGCTTTGTGGCATAGTGGTTACACATTGGGCTGCTAACTACAAGATTAGCCATTCAAAAGCACCATACGCTCTGAGGGAGAAAGACAAGGCTTTCTACTCTCATAAAGAATAGGAAAGGGCAGTTCTACCTATAGGGTTGCTATGAGTCAGAATCCACTTGAAGTCTGTTATGTAGTGAGTTTAGGTGGCCAGAGTTTCAAATCACCCAGCATTCTATGACTCTTAGCAAGATCACCCACAGATTCTTATTTAGTAGATGTGAGTTTAGTTAACCATCTAAGGGGATCTGGGGCTCCTTCACAGCTCCTTCCTTTTCCAGTGCCCTGTCTAGTATCCAATTCCAGTTACTTTAGTAGCCCAAACTATGATTTCCATTTCTTCCATCCAGTGAGACTGCTTCCTTTCTGCTTGGGCCCCATTTCTCTGTGAGCTGGTTTGGAAAGAACTCCCAGGCAGGAAGCTGAAGTGAATCTGGACCTTGTCCCTCCTGTACCAAGTAGTGTGGCAGCTTCCTGTAACTCAATAAATATGCATTGAATAAACAAAGTCAATGGGATTCCCACACTGCCTATTAAGCTTTTTCAATGTTCACATGCCTGGAAAAAAGGGAGCTCCATGAAGCTGAAATGAGGACACTGATGGATGGTGGAGATCTTGGAGTTCAGAGGAAACTGATAAAAAACAAACTCACAGAGTCAATTCTAACTCATAGAAACCCTATGGGAAGGATCAGAACTGCCCTGTGGATTTCTGAGGCTGTAAATTTTACAGGAGCAGCAAATCTAACCTTTCTGTCATCAGGGACTGGTGTGTCCAAACTGCTGAGCTTTTGGTTAGCAGCCCAATTTATAGCCCCAAATGAGAACTCACTGCCATTGAGTTAGTGCCAACTTGTACTGACCTGATAGGACAGGGTAGAGGTGGCCCTGTGAGTTTCCAAGACTATAACTGTTCACTGTAGTAGAAAACCTTTTCTTTCTCCTGTGGGTGGTTCTGAATTGCCAACTTTGCAGATCCCAGACCAACAGGTAACCAACCACCAGGCTTCCAGGACTCCTTCCCAGGTGGAGACGGAGTTGTTAAATTACAAATCTAGCTAGAACCATTATGTGGGGGTTTTCTCGATCTCTTTATCTATGGGGGAGCTCTGTTTTATTACAAGGAGGACTATCAGGAAGAATGAAATTGGCTCTACTTTGAGAAGGCATATTTTAAGTGTCTGCTGACCCGAGGCGCTCATTTTCTGACACTATCTCTGACAGTGTTCTACTACCGCTCCTGAGGTTTTCAGTATCTGGCAATGTTTTGTTGCTACTCATAATGTTGCCAGAGGCTAATTCCTCTAATTCCACCACTTGTCTGTCAGTTTGTCCTACCTGTTGGCTTGTGTGTTGCTGCGATGCTGGGCGCAATGTCCCTGGTATTTCTAATGTCAGCCGTGTCATCCAAAGTGAATAGGTTTCAATGGAGCTTCCAGACTAAGAACAGACAGCACAGAAGGACACAACTCCCGGCTTCAGGGGAAGAGGTCGCTGAAAACCTCATGCATGGCCTCAAAGCACTTTCAAATACTGAAAGCCTAAACAAAGGAAGCAGAGTACAAAGGAAGTCAGAGATACTGCCGGTAGAGGGGCTCTCGGGTCTGAGGACACTTGAAATCTCACTGCAGAAGACATGCTTTCCTGGAGGGGAGTGGACCATGGCGACTCAAGTCTCTGGTAAATCCTGTCGGAATAGAGCCTTTGAGATTTTCTTTTGCTGAAAGGGTACAACTCAAGGTAAAGAAAAACAGCTGCAAAAATCTTATGTTGATTGAAACTTGGAATGGGAAAAGTATGAATTTAGGAAAATTGGAAGTGGTAAAAAGTGAAATAGAATGCATGAACTTTGATATCTTAGGCATTAGTGAGCTGAAATGGACTAGTATTGGCCATTTAAATCAGAAAATCACAAACAAGGCATGGTTTTGCATTAATTGTCATACAGGATCTTGCTAAATCCACCATGAAGTACATGCTATCTGTGATAGGATTATATCTATCTGCCTTCAAGGAAATCCAATCACTACACCTACTATTCAAATTTATGCACCAACTACAAAAGCTAATGATGAAGACTTAGTCAGAAATTGATCAAACATACAAATCAGGATGCATTGATAGTTCCTGGTGATTGGAATATAAAAGTTGAACCACAGAGGAAGGAATAGTAGTTGGAAAATATGGAATTAGTGACAGAAATGAAGGTGGAGATCCCATAATGGAATTTTACAAAACCAATGACGTATTCATAGTAAATGCCTTTTTTTCAACAGCACATTCATGGACTTCTCTAGATGGAATACCCAGAAATCAAATGGACTACATCTTGTGGGGAGACACGATGGAGAAGCTCACTATTAGCTGCTTAGACCAGACAGGAGCCAACTGCAGAACAGACCACCAATTTCTCAGATGTAAGTTCAGAATAAAGCTGAAGAAAATTAAAACAAGTCCACAGGAGCCAACCTTGATTCTACCCCACTTGATTTTTGAGAACGTCACGAGAACAGATGTGATGCATTGAACACTAATGACAGAAAACCTGATGCGCCGTGGGAGGACATCAAGACTATCATTCATGAAGAACATAAAAAGGTCATTAAGAAGAGAGGAAAGAATGATCCAAGTGGATGTCAGAAGAGACTCTGAAACTTGTTATTAATCGTAGACTAGCTAAAGCAAATGGGAGAGAGGATGAAGTCAAAGAGCTGAATAGAAAATTTCAAAGGGCAGCCCAAGAAGACATTGCCAAAAATCATAGTGAAATGTGCCAGTACCTAGAAATAGAAAACCAAATCAGAAGAACATGCTCAGTATATTCGAAACTGAAAGAACTCAAGGGGAAAAAATTCAAGCTTTGAATTGCAGTTTTGAAAGATTCTATAGGCCAACCAGTGAATGATGCAGGAAGCATCAAGAGAAGATATAAAGAATACACAGAGGCATGGTACCAGAAAGAACCTGTTGACAGGACGTCATTTCAAGAACCAGTGGTGCTGAAGGAAGAAGCTCAAGTTGCACTGAATGCATTAGCCAATAACAAGGTTCCAGGAATTGATGGAATAGCCATGGAAATGCTTCAGGAAGCTGAAGAAGCACTGGAAGCACTCACTCATCTGTTTCAGAAAATTTGGAAGACAGTGACCTGGAAGAGAGCCATATTTGTGTCCATTCTAAAGAAAGGTGACCCAACAGAATGCTCAAAGTATAGAATGATATCAGTATTATTGAACACAAGTAAAATTTTTACTTAAGATCATCCAACAATGGTTGTAGCAGCACAGGAAGTTCAAGCTGGATTCAGAAGAGGAAGTGGAATAAGAGATATCATGAATGATGTCAGATGGCTATTGGCTCAAAGCAGAGAACACCAGAAAGATCTTTGCTTGTGTTTCAATGACTATGCAAAGCCCTTCAACTGTGTGAACCACAATAAATGATGGATAATCTTGAGAAGAATGGGAATTCAGAGCACCTCCTTGTGTGCATTCAAAACTTGTATATGGATCAAGAGGCAATTGTGTAAACAGAACAAGGGAGTACTGCATGGTCTAAAATTGGGAAAGGTGTGCTTCAGGGTTGTATCCTCTCACCACACTTGTTCAATCTATATGCTGAGCAAGTCATTAGAGAAGCTAGATTATATGAAGAAAAATGTGGCATCAGGATTGGAGGCGTGCTGATTAACAACCTGCGATATACAGATGACACAACCTCTCTTGCTGAAAGCAAGGAGGACTTGAAACACTTGCTAATGAAGACCAAGGACTGTAGCCTTCAGTATGGATTAGAACTCAAAGAAGACCAAAATATTTACAACTGGACCAGAAGGTAATATTATGATAAATGGAGAAAAAGGATGAAGTTGTCAAGGATTTTGTCTTACTTGGATCCACAGTCATTGCTTATGGAAGCAGCAGTCAAGAGATCAAAAGATGAGTTGCATTCGGTAAATCTGCTGCACAAGACCTCTTTAGAATATTGAAGAGCAAGGATGTTGCTTTGAGGGTTAAGTGTGCTGGATTCAAGCCATGGTATTCTCCCGTGCATCATATGCATGTGAAAGCTGGACATTGAATAAGGAAGACCATTGAGGATAGATGCATTTGAATTGTGGTGCTGGAGAATGAAGTATGATGGACTGCTAAAAAGACAAGCAGATCTGTATCGAAAGAAGTATGGCCAGAGTGCTCCTTAGAGGCAAGAATGACAAAACTCTTTCTTTCATACTTAGGACATTGGCAGAAGAGCCCAGTCTGTCTCTGGAGAAGGACATCACGTTTGGTCAAGTGGAAGGGCACAGAAAAAGAGAAAGGCCCACAATGGATTGACACAGTGGCTGCACCAAGGGGCTCAGGCACAGGAATGGTTGTGAGGATGGTACAGGACTGTGCAGTGTCTCACTCAATTTTGCATAGTCTTGTTATGAGTTGAATCCAACCAGCCGGTACCTATCAAGAACAATAATTCCTCTGAAATAGATAACCGATTCCTTCTTTGTAGCCTGTTCTTAGTCTGGAAGCCCTGGTGAAACCTCTTTGAAATACCAGTGTCACAGCTTCCAGCATCACAACCAGGCAGCATGGTAAGCTGACAGACTAGTTGTGGATTATTGCTGTTAGGTGCCCTTGAGTCCATTTTGATGTAAACTCTGGGGGTTACAGAGTAGAACTTACCCATTGGATTTCTTGGCTATAATCTTTGCAAAAGCAAATGGCGTAGACACTGACTGGGATGGTTCAAACAGCTAACCTTTCAGTTAGTTGCTGAGTACATTATAATCATTTGTACTACCAAGGTTCCTTAGGGTAAGACTCACTGTCAAGGTTCCTTAGTGTAAGACTCACTGTCATCGAATCAAGGCTGACGTTTCACAACCCCTTGTGGGTTTCTGAGACTGACATTTTTTATGGGAGTAGAAAGCCCAGTCTTTCTCCTGTGGAGTTTCTGGTGGTTTCAAACTTCTGACCATGTGGATCGCAGTCCATCGTGTAACCACTGTATCACCAAGTCTCCCTTAGCTTAAGACAGTGGTGTTCAAGTATTTTAATCATTCCCTCAATTCATTAGTTTTAAAAAAAGGGGGTGGGGTGAGGGGGACAACTTCTCAACACATGTAAATTTATTTAGTTATAAATTAACAATACATGCTTTCATTCAGTATGTCTCTGCACTTAGGGTAATATTGATTATTAAAACCCACTGCTACCAAGTCAACTCTGACTCATACAGTGTTAGGCTCGATCGACTAGAGAAACAAATACAGTACAGTGATACTCATATCTGTCTAGGAGAGAGCTTTATATCAAGAAATAGTTATACATCATGAAAACATCCCAGCCCAGTCCAGATGAAGACTATAAGTCTGATATTAGTCCATAAATCCCTCTTGAGACTCACAACCACAAGCAATGATGCAAACTGCAGGAAGATCACAGGCCAGTGGGTGAGAAGTCTCGTTGAACAGATGGCAGTGAAAGCATCACAGGGTGGGAACAGGGATCAGCATGGGCTGCATGACGGTGAAGCCGAGAGAGCGGGAAGGTTTCCAGGACCCTCACTATGAGGAGGTCACACCCATACGGAGGCGCCATCAGGCAGTGACCTGACTGAATGGCTAGACTCTGCCCATAGATTTCAGGTTGACACAAAATTATGTACCACACATACCAATTCTAAAATACAGAGAAGCACGGCACACAGGGCTTACAAGGCTGCAAATCTTTACTGAAACAGATGGCCGTGTATTTCCACCACAGAGTGGCTGGTTGATTTGAACTGCCAACCTTTTGGTTAGCAGCCCAGTGCTTTAATCACTGTCCCACTGGGACTCCTTTGTTCATCATTAAAAGTAGGAAATATAAATCTAGCTTTCACATCGTGTTCCTGAGCATTCCAAACTTTTTGCTGTAACTTCTGGCTTGTAAATTAGAGGAAGATTAACAGAGCAGATAATCAGTTTTGCATTCAACAATTCAAACACAAATGGGTTCATTCACCCATTGCAACCTCCTCAGTGCACCATCACCCATTCTGTTCTCTCCCCATGTTTCCCATTTCTGTTCTTCCTTCCCTCCCGACCCTCTGAACATTGTCCTTGGGTAAATGCTGCCCTTATGACCTTAGAGGTTGAGTATTCTATCCTAGGGGAGGGCTCCATTCCAGACTTGAAAGTTCTTGAAGGGCCATAATTCCCGCTTGTCTCCAACCAGTCAGTCTGTTCTCCTCTATGATTCCGAGCTTTGTCCACATTCCCCCCACTCCATCCAGAAAAGTTGGTAGCAGGACATTCAGTCCTTCTGGTCTCAGGGTTGTTGAGACAGTTATTGGCGGGGTCCGTTTTCTGTGAGACTACTTATTTCCACATGTCATTTGATTTTCGTTACTCCTCTTTGTACAGGGAGAGAGCAATGGCTGCATCTTAGCATTTAAGCTCATGGGATTTAAAAAAAATCATTTTATTAGGGGCTCATACAACTTTTATCACAATCCATAGATACATCAATTGTGCAAAGCACATTTGTACATTCATTGCCCTCATCATTCTTAAAACATTTCCTCTCCACTTAAGCCCCTGGCATCAGCTCCTCATTTTCCCCCTCCCTCCTTCCTCCCTCATGAACCCTAGCTAAATTATAAATTATTATTTTGTCATATCTTGCCCTGTCTGACATCTCCCTTCACCCACTTTTCTGTTGTCC
>NW_022103906.1:17108983-17110703 GCF_000313985.2 Echinops telfairi
TTGAGAATGATGAGGGCAATGAATGTACAAAAGTGCTTTACACAATTGATGTATGTATGGATTGTGATAAGAGTTGTATGAGCCCCTAATAAAATCATTAATTAATAAATAAACTAAACTAAAAAAGAAAAGAATAGATGAAATAGAAAGAGAAGTTTTATATTTAATAGCTTGTTCTCTGCCCCCAAAGCTTTAACCATTTTGGAGAGCTTTGATGTAGGAAGCAGACTAGAGGGGTGGGAAAATGCTTGGCTTCTGATACCAGACTCTCTTCCAGGGCCCAGATCCTATGGCCTTCCTCAAATCTTCCTGTTCCCACAGCTCCCGTATATAACTCCTGCTCTCACCAGTGCTGATTAATGACAGGGCAACTGAGGATGCTGAAGTGTGACAGATTTGTCACAAGCTCACTCTGGAAACTGGAGAAAATCCGTGTCTTGGGTCTCAGCTTCCATATGTACAAAACCAGGCCCCATCTAATTCCCATCCTACTATAAGAAGCAGCCCAGTGTGCCCCCCTTCCATAAACCCTGGGTCCAAACCTACTTGACATCTATATTTATACATGTGTATAAATATAAGCAAAAATGTGAATATAAACACGAATGTAAATGTAAATACCAAACTCACTGCCATCGAGTTGATGTTAACTCATCGTGACCCTGTAGGACTGAGTAGAATTGCCTCCCTGTGAGGTTTCAAGACAGCAATTCTTTATTGGAGTAGAAATCCCTGTCTTTCTCCTGAGGAGTGGCTGGTGGTGTCAAACTGCTGACCTTACAGGAGCCTCTGTGTCACCAGGGCTCCTCTGAATTGCTTTCAGCAAATTATTGGACTTTTCTGAGTCTTGCATCCTGACCTGTAAAATGTGATTGTATTTTTGTTTGAAAGGATTAAATAAGATAAAGAAGTCTATGCCAATGAAACTATTTTTATAAAGAAATACATATATATATATATATTCTTCTTTTCTTCATCATTCGTGGTTCTCAAATATCACATCGGGCATCACAATTCCCTGGGGAACTTGGATAAAGTGCGGATTCCTCCTCCTCGTGCCTATCCTATGGAATCCCTGTGGCTCAGGCTAAGTGGGTGGGGTACAGGACAGGCGTCTGCACTTTTCATGAGCTCCCTGGGTGGTTTTATGCAGCAGGTGGTCCCCGTGGATAAGCACTGTACCAACCTTTGTACACCACCTACCACATCAAATATGGAGCCTTGTCCTTTGAAGTCTTTAAAAGAAAACCCAAAAATGCTGAACAAATGAAGGCAAGGAAAGCAAATCCATGACCTGCACACTGGCAGGCCACTCTGAGCTTTCCGGAGTGGCACACCCTCCCCAGCCCTGCCCCGCGGCTTTTTCTGGAAAGCGCAGTGTGATTGGGCCATGTTTTTCAGCTCCCTGCTCTCCTCTCACATGGCTCTGTTTTGACAGGTGTATCCAGGGCCAGGTCAGCAAGAGTTGCCAGCTCAGCATCGGTCAGGGAAGAGGACTTGAGAGAGAGGGATGGAGGCCCTGCTCAGCCTCCTTTCCAGCCCCACTCGAGACGAGGAGGGTGGTGGTAGGGGAGTGGGCAAGCCTGGGACTTTAAAAAAAAAATCATTTTATTAGGGGCTCATACAACTCTTATCACAATCCATACACACATCAATTGTATAAAGCGCATTTGTATATTCATTGCCCTCATCATTCTCAAAACATTTCCTCTCCACTTAA
>NW_022103906.1:17112792-17123308 GCF_000313985.2 Echinops telfairi
TTTGTACATCGTTTCTCAAAACATTTTCTCTCCATTTAAACCCCCGACATTAGGTCCTCATTTTTCCCCTCCCTCCCCGCTCCCCCCTCCCTCATCAGCCCTTGATAGTTTATAAATGGGTATTTTGTCGTATCTTGCCCTGTCTGACGCAGAGACTGTAACTCTTTATCGACGCAGAGACTGTAACTCTTTATGGGAGTAGAAAGCCTCATCTTTCTCCCACGGAGCAGCTGGTAGTTTCGAGCTTCTGACCTTGAGATTAACAGTTCAATTTGTACTCCTGGGCTCCTTCCTTATTATTCTAGATCCTGTTAAATTTCAGGAAAGCAATCTTGGTAGGAATTGCAGGCTAGAGGAATGTCCCCATCAGATCGACCAAGACTGTCCACTCCCTTTGTTTTCGGATAAGGAAATTGAAGGTCAGAAAAGAGAGCACTGTGTCTCAGGTCCCCCGACTGATGAGGGGCACAGAAATGCAGAAACAAGACTTGCTTTGGTTCCCTGTACACTAAGGGAGTCCCTTTATGGAACCACCTCACACTGATGGAGGATGCATCCATTTCGTCATATTCGTTCACATAATGACTTAGCAATTCACACCAGTTGCTACACACTTTATGACTCTCACAAGCTCCTTTTACCAATCAAAGGATTTCCAACAAGCCCTACAACTGTCCCGATGTCCTGTAAGGCCACCTTAGTACTAAAGCCTATTGGATGACCCGGGGCAGAGAGGGACAAGGGACACTTCCTGGGGGATGTGCAGAGAAGCTGTTCAATGGACATAACTCATCGTAGGAGGTCTAAGACCTGATCTGAAGCATAGCCAGGGACAGGAGAAAGTGCATGTCCAGGAACCCAAAGGCCTAAAGTCTAGTCCTGAGTGTGCGTCTACCCCTCAACCTTTTGAAAGGTTGAGCCTGATGCATGGCTGAGTCTTTCTTGCACTATGCACTCATCTGCAGCAGAGCCTGGTGAGTGCCCCCTGCGATTCAAGAAGCTCTGGGACCTTCTTGCAAGGAATACAGTGGTAGTGGCTGGTGCTTATGGTGTATTCAGTGTGGCCAGGCAATTAACCAAGAGCATCACCTCTCCTGATCTTATCAAAACAATGGGGCAGGCCAGTAGGTGTTATTCATTAATTACTCCAACCTCACTTTTCTCATCTATAATGTGAGGATAATAAGAGTTCTTACAACTTAAAGTTGCAATGAGTTAATATATGGAAAATGCTTAGAATGGTAAGGTCCCCATCGTGATTGCTATTGTTATTATTATTATCCCATTTCTATATTGCCAGCTTTGTTCATATCCTTGCTCTTATGTCTCAATTTTTACTACATGACCCACTCCCTCTTCCTTCCCTCCATGAGCACAGCTCACTGCACCAGGGGTAAGATCCCTGACCCAAGAATGTAACAATCTGATTCTCCTGCTGAGAATTGAGAATGGAAGGGCTCAGCCCACTGATGTAAGCAGTAGGCCTGATATGTTGCAAGTTGTGCAACAGAAGATGCGGGTGAAGAGAAAGGAGAGAGAATAAATGACCACCAAGAGGCAGAGACGAGACAAGTTACTTCTTCATCAATGACAAGCTTGAGACTCTGGCAGCTTTTCACATCTGGCAACCAGGTGGCCTCGCTGCACTTTGGTTTCAGTAGCCCTGGTTTTACTTACTGTAGCCTTCTTGTTAGTCCCTGGTGGCACAAATGGTTAAGCAATGTCCTGATAACTGAACAGTTGGAGATGCTTTAAAAGAAAGACCGGTGACCTACTACAAAAGCCACAGCCTTGAAAACCCCATAGAGCAGCTCTGGTAGAGTAGTGGTTATGTACCGGGCTGCTAACTGCAAGGTTCCCAGTTTGAAACCAGCGGCCACTTCTGGGGGGAAATACAGGGTTTTATAAGCCTTTAAAGAGTCACAGTCTAGGAAACTCACAGGGACAGCCCTACCCTGTCCTACAGGGTTTCTGTGTTGGCATCGACTGATAGTGCCATGGGTTTTGGGTTTTGAAAGCCCTATAGATTCATTCCCTGCACATGTGGGGTCGCCATGATTGGATGAGCTGGAATCTACTCACCAACCTTGGTTTTGGGTTCTTTTTGTTTGTTTGTGGACTCTTGCCATGAATGCTCCTCTCTCTTGTTCCCTTGAGAGGTTTCTGTGGCCAGAAAGAGCAGAGGCCTGGGCCATAAGTGCAGGCAAGGCAGGGAATCTGGCTCCACTGTTTGTTTGCCTGTCAATCACATGGAAACCCCTAAGTCACATGGGCAAGGGCTAGTGTGTGAAAATGGTCTAGGACCCATGTGCATTTTCTTACATCTTTCCTGCGATGTTTGTTTAAAAAATCGAATCAGATTTTAATCCTTATGAGATTGATTATCATTCTGACCCCAGAGATACCTTTTGGAGCTGATTACAGATATAGCTGGTCTAGAAGGAATGAGAGAGGGGCTGGCTCGTAATCCCGGCCATGTCCTGCTCATGGTCACCGGCCTACCGCCTCAGCACCTGCCCTCATGCTGGCCTGTACCCCAAGGTGCCATGGACAGTTATGCCCTACACCCCACCCTGGACACAGAACAGTTTGCGTTCCCTGGAGGTTTGCATGGGGACCCAGACTCTGAACTGGCAGTACTGGAGTAACCCTTCTACCTCCATCCTTCCCTTTGGAATGCCTTCCTCAACCTGCCCAGCCTCCCCTCTGACTTGCCCATAGGGACTCCTTCCCCTGTGGTCCTTTGGCCTCTTCTCGGCACTCAGCACCCACCACCCACTACTCTAGTTGGGTAGCTCCTTTTACTATGGGTACCTCTCTCCTATTAGAGCATAGTTTCCCAAACATATTTGGCCTACCACCTCCTTTTCAGAAAACATTATTACTCAGCGCCCCCCTGGCAATGAGAAACTATTGTACTATGGCCCACAATCCAGGATAAAGTGTAGGTATCTGCTTTTGCAGCCTCTGTTGGATTGTTCCAGCACCTCCAGCCCCTGACCCTCTGGACGGTGTTGGGAAACTGCACTGTGAAACAATGATGTAAACAAGGTTCTCAGCCTTGCTTGGCTGTCCATTATAATTTCACAAGGAGCTTTTAGAAAACACAAGTGACTGGGCTATACCCCACAGATCAATACAGCAGAGCCTTGGGGGTGGGACTATGTGGGTTCTGGAACTAGCCCAGACCAGCTTGCAAGGAATGATTGGTGAGCTTGGCAAGGCAGTTGGTTCAGTGTTTAGGGGAGTGGTTCCGAGGAGGGACTCCTTGACTCCACAGTGGATACCCGGAGGACCCTTCTTTAAGTGGCCCCCCTTAGAAAGCACCATGATCAGAAGCCCCTGTCCCCATTGAGCCGAAAAGACTAGAAGGCACTTCTAGCCCTCATGGAAATGTTAGGTAGCAGAATAAGGACAGGGGTTTCCCTCACCATGCCTGAAGACCCCCTTCAGGAGGTTGGGAAGAAATTAGGTAAACATTAAACACCTATTAAGATCCTTCAAGTGGGCACCCTCCAATTCAAGCCCCCACCCCCAGCCAGGTGGGCTTGATTCAGCCAATGGGGTCAACCGACACCTTCGACCACACTTCCCCAGCCCGAAGCTCTAAATACTTTAGTGGTGGGACCGCCTTCTCTCTTAGGCCTTCTGCCCTCTCCCCTGGGACCCGGCTTGCTGGGCTGTGTCATGGTCTCTCTGGCCTCAGGTCACCACGTGTGGACCGCAGTCCCACAGGGGTGAGGCCCAGCCCAGCTTACACTAGGTTGGGCATGCTTCCCCCAAATAGCGTGTACTCTTTTGAGACGATAATACCTGAAACTTCTCCCGTCCTTTATTATAACCCACTTGGATCACAAACCAGGCTTCGGCGTGAATCATTTCTCCGGCGAAGCCAAGAACCGAGGTGTTTCCCACCGAGAAGTCTAACAAACAGCGCTTTATTGAGTTGGTAATAGTATGCTGGTAGCATATGTGGACAGAGAAATACATGGCAGTGGGGTCGGGGGTCGGGGGTGGGGAGGGGCGGTTCGGGGATGCAAACCAGTTGCACATCTACGACGACAATGCCGGTGGCACAGAGGCTTTGGAACTGCAGACAAGGGCTCATTGCCGAGTCACTGGGCTGAGGAGGCAAGGGTCCAGAGATGACAGCAGGGCAACTCTGTAGGGAGTCCAGCCTCAGGGAGCTGGACACCCCACCACCACCCCATCCCCACTGTGTGGGGAGCTCCACCGCATGGCATGCGTAGGCCAGGGTATGCAGGAGGTCTGAGGTGCTGAAGTCATGTGAGCTCCTTTTGGAGCTCAGGCCCCATGTGGTGTGCCACCCCACGCCCAGGGCAGCCTGGCTGCATATGCAGAGAGGGCTCAGGGTGGAGAAGGGCCAGCATGTAGCTGTGGGCAGGCAAGCACAGGGGCTGCCCTGTGATCAGTGGCCAGCCACCTCGAGTTTTGACAGCCCTGGTGAACAGAGTAGGTGGGCCAGAGGGGGCAGCTGTGCAGAGGGCCCCAGGCCTCAGGCTCCCTCCCTCCAGCTTCTGTGGCCTGTCCTGGGTGCCAGCTGCCACTGTGATGTGGCAGAGTGCTCCAGGGCCCACATACTGGCACTGTGCAGGTGGGACTCTTGCTTGACTTCTTTGTGGATTGCTCCAGATTGTTAGGGACAAGATGCTGAGCTGGTCAGGGCCTGAGAATGGTCCACTGTTCCTACTGGGGCAAGGGGCAGTTCTCCCAGGGCTCAGGCCCCGCCCGTGATGGTGGGGAGGGTCTGAACCAACATCTCCTAGCAAGGTTTGCCTGGGTCTTTTAAACGAGCGAATCCCTTGAACCTGCTGACCAGGACGGGTGTGACATGCTGGGGAGATTGGAGCTGACCGCTGTTTCAGGAGTCGACTGAAGGCCTCCTTCTTGAGGTAGCCACGTCCCTCCAGCAGAGCCTGTCACAGACAGGGGTCCTCTGCTGCCCTCTCCTCCTTCCCAGCCAGGGAATCCCAGCCAACCCCCCTGACCTGCAGGAAATGTGTGTCATGTGTGGTGGGGGGCTGGTTTCCTATGTGCAGTCACCCTTGGAGAGCCTGAGGCTGCAGAATTAACCCTGGGATCAAAAGACCACAGCTGTCCCTAGGCGAGGCTTTGTGGGACTCTCACTGCTCTTGGCCCCTTCCTGCATTCTATATGACAGTGTCCTGGACTGGTCTCTCCTCAGTAGGGACTCTGCCTCCCTGGGGGGCCTGGGGGTCCAGGGGGCCCCTGGATCCCTGCTTCACCCTTAGGGCCCATGGGTCCCCGCTGGCCTGGTGACCCTGTCTTCCCTGCAATCCCTGGTTTTCCCTGAGGCCCTGGGGGCCCCTCTGGACCTGGGGGCCCCTCTAGGCCTAGGGGTCCCACATCACCTTTGGGGCCTGGCTGTCCTCTTGGCCCACCAGTTCCAAAACTTCCTTTTGAGCCTTTGGGGCCTGAGACACCTCGAAGGCCAACTGGCCCCCGGTCTCCCACAGGTCCGGCATCCCCCGGCTGCCCCTGAGGCCCCTGAGGCCCTAGGGGGCCCAAGCTACCGGGGTCTCCTTTCGGCCCTCTGATGCCAATGGGTCCTCTGACGCCCACATCTCCCTTGAGTCCTCTTGGTCCTGGAGGCCCGGGGACACCTAGGGTTGGAAAGAAAAGGAGAGAGGTCATTCCATGGGGGACTGCTTTATGACCCTGCCCTCAGGAGGCTTTCCACAAACAAAGAGCCACGGCCCAGCGCTGGACTGACACAAAGCCCAGGCCTCCCGAGTCCTGGCTCTTCTGGGTCTCCTTAGACGTCTGTGTCGTGGGGATCATAATCTTACCTGCTGGGCCCCATCTGCCATGAGGCCATGCGTGAACGTGGAAGGTGTTTAGCACAAGCTCCAGTACATAGTGCACACGCAGCAAGTAGCGGCCCATTACTGACGTCAAGGATTGCCTCTGGCTGTGTGTACACTCAAGTCGGACCACTCTGGGGAAAGGCCACGGTGGTCCTGCATTCTCTCTCCTAGTGCAGAGCCCAGGCTGGTCTCTGACCATGTAGACTCATCCACGCCCTACCCATAGGCTCTGTCCCTGATCACTTAGCTATCAGGGAGCAGAGACGGAGTTAGGTGACACTGAGGAAAAGGCAAGAAAAGGAGGCATACGAAGAAGGAGCACACTAGTCCGAGTCGGTGAGAACATAACCGCTCCCAGAAAGAGCAGTTCCTCCAGGTAGCCTCCACTGACCTCTCCAGCCTCTTCTCGGAGCGCCCGGGGCTCCCGCTTGCTGACTCTGATGTAGACCCAGGAAGAGAAGGACGAGTGTGCTGGAAGCCAGCTCTAGACTTCTCTGCTGGGCCCTCCAAGACTGGAGCCCTTGAAGGATTGGTTGAGGGCCAAGCCTCCCACCCCCAGCCGGGACACGGAGTGTGGCTTGTGTCAGAGAGCTCAGGGCAAGGCTGGAGAGGGTGCCTCTGGGAAGGGAGAACGAAAACTGTTCACAGATGATATGACTGTCTATGTAGAAAATCCCAAAGCATCAGCAGCAACAAAAATGGAGTAAGTGAAAATAGCAAGGCTGCAAATACAACATCGATAAGAGTCGACTGCTCTTCTGCATACAATGAACAACTGGCATTTGACATGAAAAACACAACACCACTTACATTAACACCAAGAAAATTTAGGAGGTATAAATTAACAATAGATGTACAAGATCAGTATGAGGAAAACTGAAGAACAGAAGAAAGAATTCTAAATAAATGGAGAGACAGTCTATGTTCGTTCAGGCATCACCGTCATGGAGGATGGCACAGGACTGGGAGGTCCGTCACTGTTGTACATCGTTGTACACTGTTGTACACTGTTGTAATGCCGACACTAGGAGTTGGCATTAACTCAACGGCACCTGAGATAACATCACCATGGGGTTTACTGCAACTCACAGTGACCTTCATATAGTTTCTGAGACTGGAACCTTCAAGGGGGCAGACAGTCTTCTCTTTCTCCTGTGGAGTAGTTGGTGGGTTTGAACTGCTGACCTTGTGTTTGGTAGCCCAATGCCTAACCTACAATGTCACCTGGGAAAGGCATAGGCAAAGAAGTCAGTAGAACAAAATAGAGGGCCCAGAAAGAAACCCAGAAATAGAATGAAGTCAACTGCTCTTTGACAAACGAGCAAAGGAGATGCTTCCAACAAGTTGTGCTGGACAACTGGTATTCATGTGCAATCCATAATTAAATGGCACAGTGAGCTTACATCGTTTGTATTGGAAAGTGGGTTGTTGCAGATGCAGTTCAGCTAAAATTTAGCATCCTATCTATCATCTGATCTCCCTTATGGTCCATTTAACTTTGTTCTCATTTTTAATAGTTTCTTCTTTCTTTTCGGATGAGGTTTTTAATCTGCTTTATCTTATTACTGTTGTTGGTCTTATTGGTTTGGCTTCCCTGTGTGTGAAATCCAGGATAGTCCATCTATAAAGAGTAACAGGATGCATGGTTCCTTGGGGGACAGCATGGGGGAATAATGATGAGCATGAGATGAAGAAAAGTTCTAAAACCGATCGTAGTGGTGATTGCACAACTCTTCTTGATGTGATTGGATTGTTGAATGATAGGATATGTGAATTATATGCCAACAAAATGGTTGAAAAAAATCAACTCATAAGGAAGGACTCAAAGACTTAAATTACATAACTTCTAGAAGATGATACAGGAGAAAATGGTGGCAGGTTTGGTGAGAGTGGTGTAGCAAGTGACTGAGAACCGTCTGTAGGCTAGGCTCTGGATGATGGCATGTGGGATATGCCGAGAAGAGAAGGCCTTTCCTTAATAAACCCAGTCTAGTGCCCACGCCCTGGTGGGGAAGTGGCTACACATTAGGCTTTGATCTACAAGGTCTGCAGTTCAAAACTGTCAGCCGCTCTGACATAGAAAGGTGGAGCTTTCTACCTGTCCTATATGGCTGCTGTGAGTCAGCATCGCCTCTATGACAGTGACTTTGGTCTTGAGCACCCAAGCCAGATGTCAGGTAGCCCAATGACCTTTTGTCAGAGCAAGTCTGAGGGCCACTACCTCTCAGGTGTGTATCAATGCTGAGGACACACAGACAAATGTGGCTGTCACTTTACCGAAGGCATGTGAGATGCAGGGACAAGGAATTGAGTGGCCTCAAGGGGACAATGGTCCAATGTTTTTACCATCAAGGGGCCGAGGTGCAGCCTGGGCCTTGCTTCTGTGGTCTGGCCGAGGGGTCAGGGTAGGGGGGAGAGCTGCTGAGAGCAGTGAGCCACAGCGTAGGCCTGGGAGATGAAGCCAAGTGCCCACACCCATGCCACTACAAGAGCTACACTCTGACCTCACCCTCTTTGCCACTGAATCCTAGAGCCATGGAGCTTGATGGGACTCTCATACCTTCCTTTGACAGAAGAGGCAAGGAATGCCCCGAGTGGTGAAGCGACACCCCCATGTCTTCCTGAGGAGGAACTAGAACCCCAGTGGGTCTCTCGGACAATAGGGATCCTGTATACTGAGTTTCATATCCCAGCACTGTGGGACCAGGACCCATCTGAAGAGCCCTGGTGGCTGGAGGTCATGGTCTAGCGACCTGCTGCCCTCCACATCCCCCTTCCCCGTGCAGTGGGCCTGCTGCTGCCTCCCTCCCTCTGCGTCCAAGGTGTTTCTAAGTGGAACGGCGTGTTGGTGCATACTGCCTTCTATTCTAACCAAAACTGCAAACCAGAGCCCAGACAGAGTCAGCCCTGCTCGAGCCAACACAAACTTTCGGGCAGCTCCCTGCCCTGCCGGCACCACCGCCACCTCCCACCCACGGGGCTGTGGCTCACGTGGCCTGCCAGCAGCCGAGGCTGGAATTCCGTCCGTCATCTAGTTGGCTGGGGGCAGAGGGTGGGGCCAGCTGGGGGTGGCAGCAGCTTGGCCTCGGTGAAATTGGGAAGCAGGACCTGCCCTTTCATCCACAGTACGCCCCCACCCCCTGCGCACGACACACCGGGACCCTCACAGGGACTGCCTCCCCCAGACTGGCAGGGCTCGATGAGAACTGGCCATGCCACCGTGTCTGTCTTCACCCTAACTCTGTTCCGAGTTCAGGCCAACTACAGTTTGGAAAAGCAGAGAGGCGTTTAGAGGTGGACAGGCCCTCAGGGGCCATGTGTACATAGTGCAAGAAGCACACAGCAGAGAGACAGAGGGTTGGGAGCCACTCAGGGCAGATCCTTCAGACAGGGTGAGTCCCTCAGCCAAGGCTGCCTGCTCTGCAGGAGGGAGCACATCGTAGCTCCTTTCTCCTCGTGGTTTGGGGGCCTGGAGGCGCACTGGTTGCGAGTCAAACCCCCCAGCGGCTCCTCAGGAAAAAGAGGAGGCTTTCTAGTCCCATCAAGGGCGACAGTCTTGGAACCCCAGAGAGGCAGTTCTACCCTGCCCTATAAGGTCACTATGAGTCGGCATCGGTGCGATGGCAGTGAGTTTGAGTGGGAGGGTCGGTGTGGTGATTTGACAGTCACTGTTTTTGTCAAATCTTCTGGTGCATTAGCTACGACATCATTGTCACTGGCGTTTGTGGGTTCATGTCAAGCACTTGTTGAGACTGTAGTAAGTAAAGAAGCTCATGGTGACTCCCAGCCCTCCCATGACCTCCTCCCTTATTGACCAGGCAGCGCCTTTGCGACGGTCAGTGTCAATTTCAATCATGTGATCGATATGGAGTAATAAATCCGTTTTGTAAAATCTTTCTGTGGTGAGCGACAATGTGATTAGCTACAGAAGTCTTCAACAATTTTTTCTCCTTCTTTTCCTTTAACTATGACTTCATTCTCAAAATCAAAGTTATTGATATTAAGTTCACAAACACAAATTACCACGATATTGCACGTAAAGCTCTGGAGAAGTTGTCAAAAACAGTGACTGTAGAGTCGCCAGCAACAATGAAAATAAGAGTGTGCACTTGAGCTCCTGCGAGGAGACCGTGGGGTCCGAAGCATCCTATTCTGGTTGGGTCGTGATGACAGCTCGCCGGGAGCGCACTCAAACAGCCTTACTTCCCTCCGGAGCCCAGCCTGACTCCGAGCCGCCTGCGGACCGAGCAGCGCTGCCCCCCGTCTTTCCAGGAGTAGAAAGCTCAGTTTGCTCTGATGGCATGGCCTGCACTGCTGACTTTGCAGTGAGCATTCCCAGGAGTAACTGTTGTCACCACCAGGGCTCCTGAGAGCACCCGGAAAGGTTCAAAGGTCAAAAAGACCACCGTCTGCTAAGCTCGCGAGCAGCCATCTAAGGTGCGAGTGTGGGTCTCCCTTCATCTGGAGGAAAGACGGATGGTGAAAACCAAGACGCACGGCAGTTAGTTCCCTGGACAAGCGGCTCATGCAGGCATCCACCTCCATCACCCTCAGAGCAGAGGAACTCGACAGCGCCCGGCTGCCACTACCTACTTCCCCAAACAGGGTCATTATCAGGAGGGCCCAAGTAGAGTGAGAGAAGATTGGGGGGACAAAACTCCAAATCA
>NW_022103906.1:17123731-17141558 GCF_000313985.2 Echinops telfairi
CATTGTATGAAAATGGAGTACAGTGATTTGGGGCAGCGGCTCTAACCATGCCCATGAGTGCCCTCTGGACCTCCACCGCAGTGGTGCACGGGCGCCGAGCAGGGCAGGGTTCCTCTGTCTGCCTCAGGTGAGCACACCCTCCCCTGCCCCTCCCTGGGCCACCTTGTACCATGCGGTCAGGGCATGGAGAGCTGGGAGCGACCTGGGTGGACAACTTGAGTTCAGTGGTTAGTGAAGTGGGAAGGAATGTGGATGGAGGGTGACCAAGCCTCTCTGGAGAAGAGGCTGCCCCAGGCTCAGCCAACAAGAAGACATTAGCATCAGCAGGGGTGAAGGGCAAAGGAGAGAGGTCATCAACTGCAGCTCTGAGCTGTGGGGAAACATTTCAGGCAAAGGAGGGAGGCCAGGGACAGTGGCTTAGGTGCTGGACTGGGAGAGGACGAGCAAGCTGGAGTCCTGGGGAGGCCCATAATTATTCAGGAAGCCTTAGACTGTAATTAAGCAATCGAGGCCCATTAGGGTCCAGCCACAACTGACTGCATGTCTGGGACAAGTAGGTGGTCTGTTCCCCAGCATCAGAATGGGGTGTGGGGTAGGGGACAGTGACTGGGCAGAAGCATCAACCCCTCCCACCCACGGGCAGAAAGGGTCCTCGCGGCAGAAAGGGTCCACAGTGAGAGGCAGCCAGCCAACTGTTAAGAGCAGAGGGGAAAAGACTCGAGTGGAACTCTGGAGACTGGCCTAGTCTAATGGAAGGTGGATAGCCTGGAAGTCCAGAGACTCGGGTCGGAGTGCCAGCTCAGGCGTAAATGAATTGGGTAGCTGGGTAAGCGCACTGGACAGATACTAAGGACCAAGACCCCAGAGGGAAGGAAGTCTGACATTCCATGCAGCTTTTCCTTTTTTGGCTAAGCACTCAAGTGCTACCCGAAAGGTTGGCAGTTCGAAAGCCACACAGTAGCTCCACAGGCAAAAGCCCTGATGATCTGTTCCCATAAAGATGACAGCCAAGGAGACCCAATAGGGTAGTTCTACTCTGTCGTCACCGGGATCTACTCATGGTACCGGGTGCCATGGCGCCCCACACCAACAGCCGCTGATTTGGCCAGAGAGGCTGAGAAGCTACAACTATTAGGCTGAGTAGCCGAGTAGAGTTCCCAGCAGCTTCTCAGACGTTGGAGACAACAACTGGATTTCCAGGCACGGAGGCCCTGAGTGTCCAGGACCAAAGGGAGCTGTGTACCCATTTGCTGAAAGGAGCGTGGGGGTGGAGCTGCTGAGCTGGAGCAGGAAGCAGCCTCGGGGTGCTGGGGGAACAAGAGAGGAAGGTAGGACCCTCCCTGGTAGACACACTGTAAGAGTGAGTCTGGAAGTCAGAGAGTGCCGAATGCCTCTCAAGGGCTAAGGCTAGAAGTCTGGTTGTACTTGGAATAGGCCAAGTCTAACGACGGGCCCTCCCACATCTTCTTGAAAGTGCCACCAGGAACTTGGGGACAGTGGTTCTTGGCATGAATCGCCGTTTCTACTCCACAACAAGCAACTCTATTAACCTTCCACTGCAGCCAGGTGTCTCGCTGTCACCTCCCCAGGCAGGTCTGAGTGCAGGAGCGCTGTGACTTTTTGTCTGCTTTTGCCTTTTGGACACGCAAACACCTGCACACTTTGGGGATGGGAGTCAGAGAGGGGGGTGCTGCTGCCGAATCTAGCCCCCTTTGCTCATCTTCAGCGTCTTCCTTTTCATGCTTTTACGTAGTCATCCTCTGAGCAAACCTTCCTGCAGCATACCTTCAAAGGGTCAGACATTCAGTTGGGAACTTGGTGGATAACACAAGGGTCCTGTCATCAAACAATTTGGATTCACAATCATCCTTTACATGAAAAAACAACTGTTGCCATAGAGCTCACCCTGAATTCTGGCGACCCCATTTCATCAGAGGAAAACTGTACTCCATAGGGTTTTTAGAAGATGACCTTTCAGACGTACACGGCCAGCCCTGTCTTCCAGAATGACCCTGCGTGGACGAGAACCTCCAACCTTTGGTGAACAGCCAAGTGTGTTAACTGATTGTTCCACCCAGGGATGCCAATTCCTTACACTAGGACGTCTGTGTAGGCAAACGTTTGTTCGTATCCATTGCTACTGCTGATCGTCCCAACTGCCCCATGGGTGAGAGAAGGCATCAATATTCTTATTGGCAATGAGGTTACTGAACTGGAAATGGCCAAGAGACTGCCCAGCTAGTGACTGTTGATAGTTATGTGTCTCCAATTTCCAAAGGATAGCCCTAACCTCGACCTAAGGACTTATCTATGGAGTGGAAGAGGTAAATGTTACATATGGTTTCCATGGAGCGAACATATGGTTTCCATGGAGCGAATGGAGGCTCAGAATAAACCACAAAGCTGGGAAAACTCTGAAATCTGTCCCTTTCATTTACTGAAAGGAATAAACAAAATAACAGCACTGGAGGAGGCCTGGAGGAATTTTGCCTAACGACCCCAAGTGAATTAGAAGGCAGGCTCCTTCCTCATGCAGTTTAATAGTCTCAGCTCATCAGGCAGCTCTTGGCACCTTCCACTTTGGCTGGGGCTGGTCCTGTTTCCCTCCTGTTAGTTTAGAACAGCAGTTGAGCTCTGGCCAGCAGGGGATGGGGCTTTCCAGCTCCAGCATCAGAGCCTGTCAACAGCTGTCTGTGAGTGAATGAATGAGTGTCTGTCCTTGCGGGATGAAGGGACACGCATTTGGCCCCTCAAATTTTCTTTCAGAGACGAGCGCTTTAATACGTGGTGATTTTAATGATCAGGAAGGATGGTGGCCCAAGACACAGAGAGAGGAGATGTGCTAGGACAAGCCAAGGGTCGATGGAGCTCAAACAGGCATCCTTCTCGTGCTTTCAAGCCGAGCTGGGGCACTTCCGTGGGCACCCTCCCTGTCGCTCCTGGGGCGGTGACAGATACGAAGGCCCGTGACTCTTGCTGGGCTCTACTTAAAGCAAGAATGGAAATTCTTCCCCTGCCGATACTTTCACCACACTCCCTTCTTTTCCTCTCCTCTCTACCCAGCACCCTACACCTAAGCAAGGACATCCTTCGGTATTTGTGTCTTCAGACCCTCGGTGTCTGCTTTCCTGTCTTGGAACTGAGCGTGTGCATCTCAGCAACCCCACAGTGAGGGATCAGGACTTTACATCATAGTGGGATTCTCTGTAGCCACTTAGTCCCAAATGCCAGTTGATGCCACTTCATGCTGTCGATCATTTCTGCTGCCACCTAGGCTAAGGTTTGTCTTTAAAATAAAATAGCCCCTGACCTAAGTCCTCAGACTCCCCTAGTCACAGGCTACTAATAAAACACCAAACCAAACCAAACTCAAGTTCACTGCCATCGAGTGGATGCTGACTCCCTAAGACCCAGATGGGACAGAGTGGAACTGCCCCTGTAGGTTTCAGAGACTAACTCTTTATGGGAGTAGAAAGCCTCGTCTTTCTCCGGAGGAGCTGCTGGTGGTTTTGAACTGCTCGCCTTGTGGTTAGCAGCCGAGCTCACAACTGGAACACCATGAAGACACCAAGACTGGCCTTCTCTACCTTATAAGGATTGTTGTGGGGCTGGTGAAAAAGAGCCATGAAGTGTACGGATGGGATTTGTCCGCAAGAAAGCTTGCTATTTCATTTGTTCTTAGGTTGAAGGCCACAAAAACACAGAAGTGGCAGAGCCTAGGGACGGTCTAATAATGTCCTTCTTTGGAGCAGTGTGTCCTCGGGGTCTGGCAGATGCATTTTAGGTGAAATTCCATGAGACGGTTTCAGTTGCCACAGAAACACTCACGAGTTGGTTTAATTGCAAAAATGTGCCAATAGGCAGTGGGGGACTGGGTGCCAATCAATCTCAAGAAAAAGTTAGCACCAGTGGCAGCAGAAATGCTTGATGACATGAAATGGAGTCAAAGAAGGTTTGGGCCTAAATGGTTTACACAGACCCAAGGAATAAGCGAGCTGGTTCAGAGTCTGTGCTCTGGGGTGGGAGCTCAGCTCACCGGGATCATGGGGCTTCCCTCATTCTAGCAAGTGGCTCCTTCCGGTTCCCTGGTTGGTCGTCCCCCAGACGTAGATCACAGCTTTTGGAGCTGCCACATCTAGTCCTTAAGAGCCAAGATCTGCTAGCCTGCCTTCTCCGCAAAGACACCCACTTCCATAGAACATGGGGCACCTATCCAAATTCTGGGTGAATGGGAATCCAGATGGGAGCGTTTGGGACCGTTTCCAGGAAGAAAGCTGTTGGGAAAACCGAGTGGATCTCCTGCCGAGCAGGATGAGAATGGAAAGGCTGTTGTTAGCTGCCGTCAAGTCCACTCGGATGCAGGGCCACCGTGTGTGGGACAGTGGAACGTTGTCTCGTCCCGCACCAGCGTCAGGGCTGGGGCTGTGATGACAGGTAATGGGTGTGGTGTATGTCAGTGAAAAACTCGTCAGCCACCGTTCAGCTCAAGTAATGGAGCTCAACGAGTGGATCAGTTAAAACTCACTCGCTTGGGACACAGAAGCTAAGGGCAGACTTGCACCAAGGGGAGGGAGAGGTGCATTAGGGGAATCGGGCACGCAGGAGACACTGGTGGAATCAGCGACGTGGGTAAGCCTGTTCTGCCCCGGGGATGACTATGTCATTTACTAAGGTGCTTGTCGAAGGACTGGCATTGAAGTGACTTGGGTGGAGAGGGGCACTCAAGGCAGCGCTGGCTCTGAACTGCCTTGGATTTCAATCCTGTGTTCACTCCTCTCTAACCGTGTGACTGGCCAGACTGCATTTGGCATGCAGTGCTGCCTCTGTGGCTTTCTGAGTTGAAAGTGACAGGGTGGGTAGGGATTAAAAGAGAGCGGGCACCTCGCGCTCTGCCTGGGTGGCTTGGTCTACCTATCTCTCCATCAGGACACAGGGAAACAAACTGCTATATTCAAATCCACATCTGGCTGCCAGGCCCAGCTAGGAGCCACAACACACTTTGCACCGATGTTGGCAACTATTTTTCTTAACATTTTAAGTTGCTGTAGGCGTTTGATGCCAAATTGTATTAGCCCCCTGGAGCGTTTTTTTGGTTGTTGTCTAAACCAGGTACTCCTATAGGAAGCAAGAGCCCCGAGGTCCTCTGGGAGTTCTGCAGCAGCCCCGGGACGCAGGTCTCACCTCGTAGGATGGTGACGTTGCGAAGGATTTCCCCATGCTGCGTGTCCACGACCTTCATCTCCTCCACGATCAGGGAGAGGTTGCGCACGTTGACGTCCAGCCGGGCGCCTAGCAGGCTGAAGCGCTCCCGGAGCAGGTCCGTGGTGCCCAGCATGAGGGAGACCGACTTGTTCAGGTAGTACAGCTCCTCCGCGTGGGTGTGGAAGCCCAGCGTGCAGGAGAGCCGCACGTCGTCCAGGTACTTGAGCATGCTGTGCACGTGGTTGTCGGTGGCATTGATGTTGGTGAAGATGGTGCCGATCTCGATCTCGTGAGAAGCCATGCGCCCTTCCAGCGTCTCGAACCTCTCCACTGTCCGGTTCTGGGCGTAGCGGGTATGGTACTGCAGGTCGTGCATGTTCTCCTCGTGGTCGTCGAGGAAGGACGAGATGTTATCCAGCTGCAGCTGCAGGCCCATGACCTGCAGCACCAGGTCGTGCATGCTCTCAGAATTCTGGCTGATGCGCTGCGAGGTGGTCCCCAGCGTGGTCTGGAGGGTCTTGACCACTTCCCCAGTCTTGGCGGAGGTGGCGCGCAGGCTGCTGAAGAGCTGAGAGTAGTTCTTCCAGTCGGTGACAATCTTCCGGAGGGTCAAGGACTCTTCATCTGTCTTCCGCTGGATCCCATGAAGCCACTCGGATGTCTGCCCCACGGTGAAGTTGATCTGGTTCACCGCAGCTCGGGCGTCGTAGCACTCCTGGGCAAGGTCCTTCAGAGAGAGGTCCAGGCTGCCTGTGGTGGCCTGCCAGCCTCTCACCTGGGTCAAGAAGAGCCCCAGGGACTGGTTGACCTGGCGGATGGAGAAGGAACAATTGCCCATCTCCTGGGTGATTTGGCCGCTGGTGGTGGCCAGCAGTTCATGGGCCTGGGAGGCCTGGGCCAGCTGGATCTCCTGGGCCAGCAGCATCTTCTGAATCCCCTCCAGCTCCTCCTGTAGCTTGCGGATCTCCTGCTCCAGCTGCCCAGCCTCCTGGCAGAAAGAGCAGTTGCTCAGGACTTTCGGATCTTCATGAAAAGGGGACAAAATTTTGAGTCACAAGATAATCACGGGGCACAGCTGGCTTCTTTAAATTAAATATAAATGTCTATTAAATTTTAATAAATCATTTTATTGGGGGCTCTTACAGCTCTTATAACAATCCATCCATCCATTGTTTCAAGAACATTTATACATATGTTGCCATCATCATTTCCCAAACATTTTATTCCTACCTGAGCCCTTGGTATTTTAAATTAAATAGTCCCAAGCATAATGAATTGGCAGGTGGCTCCCCAGCCTGCCTTCCTTTCCTAAACTCTGCTATGAAATCCGGGGCGGGGGGTGGGGTGGAAGGTGAGGGTGCTCACCATCCCTGTGACATCCGATTTTCTCCAAATGCCATGACTATTATCTGAAATGTCACATGTAGGACATTCGTATCCATTTGACCATCCGATTTTCAAGAATCTATCATCATAACATTTCTCAGGTTATTAAGCACCTCCCATACACACGTCACTTAAAAATGGGTTCCAGTGTCTTTCTTTGTATTTGCTACCTGAATTGGTGCTCTCACAACACATTTACAGAGAGGTGGCACAGGGATCATGTCCCCTTGGCTCATGAACGTGGGCATGGAGAAGTGGCTGCCTACGTAGTGGCAGAGCCAGGACATTCAACAGAGAAGACCGCCTCCAAACCCTTCTCTTAGGGTATCTCCTGTCTCATTCTCTCTGGAAAGCCTTCTTGTTTGATGGGAGACACAGAGCATTGTGGGTTGAGGCACAGCTTAAGGCATGGTGGCCAAAAAGAAGAGGCTGACTTGGCAGAAAGCTTTGGTAAGCTTCCGAAATCGTCTCCAATACATGAGGATATTTGGGGGACTGTGACTATATTTTGCTTCCTTCTTTACCTGTGGCTTCTGGCTGAAACTGTGGGATGCTAGCTGTTCCCCATACAGACCCTACCCCCCACCTTGCCTCTGTTCTGGTAGGTCTTAGGATATCAATCCCCTCAGATGGGTGGTTCTGAAGTTGAAGAGGAAGCCCTGGCTTCCCTGTGTCTAGAAGGCTGGTGGGGTGCTGCCCCTAGGGCACCTTGACAAGGGATAGGGGAACCCTTGCCCTAGTCAGTTTACACTGGCCTTAACATTCTAGCCACTAGTACATCCGGGCACTGCATACTTACCCAGTCCTCGGAGATTTTCCTGCACAGACGTAAGCTTCTGGTTATAAATGGACTGGGCCAAGGAAATGTCTTCGGAGAGAGAGTCAACTTTCCTGAAGACTGTAGGGAAACTCACATGAGATACTGGGACAGGGTCTTGGCGCAGAGAAAGAGCAGTCATTTGTTGCGAAGGCATTCCTATCAGCCCCTCACTAACCCAAACCATCCAGCTTTCTGGATGGAGGCTTCCCAGTGGCAGGGCGGTACAGAAAGACTCTTCTGAGGTGCAGTGTTTGCAACAAAACAAAACCCTCCTCCAAGATTGTTGAAACAGGACCCAATAACAGGCTACAAAGGGAAAATGCAGGGGGTAGAAATATTTTTTAAATGTTCTTAATCCTACTACCTAGCAATAACTTCCATCTGTATCTTCATATATCTCTTCTAATCTTATTAACACCTATAACTATATACACACACATCACACTTTTTAAAAAGAAGAACTAAAATAGGAGTGTTCTGATGATCATAATTACTTAGAAAAAATGACTCACTGTCTATGTCAATGATTTAGCATATTATATAAAAATCTCCTCCTGTTAGGGACACTTAAGGTACCTGGTTTTCTGATTCTATAAATATAAAGCATGATAGGTATCTATAAGTTGGGCTTGATCCTAGAAACAAACATGGTACGTAATCATCGTGTGTCTATGATTATTCTCTTAGGATGGATTGTTTTTAGTAGAATTAGTGGGACAAAGAATATTGACATTTCGGAAGGCCATGCTATCACTTACCAGATTGCCCCCCAGGAAAGGTTACAGTAATTGATGCCCCACCAGCCCCTCACACCTCTGGAACATGGTTAATGCAGGCCAGTGGTTGGAGCACACACAGGCAGCACGACTCCTGACTTCCTCCAGCTGCTGTCTGGCTGGGCTGGCTAGTGACAGGAAGGCTTGGGTTGGACTGAAGATTGACAATGTGCTGCCCATGTATCCCCTGCAGGTCATGTGTGTGGGCATGGAATTAACACTGCCAAGAGTTGAGCAACTGAAGTTTGTTTTAAATTTACATGTTTGGGAAGGCTTCAGGCAAGTCACTTAAGCTTTCTGGGACACAGCTTAATCATCTATCAAATGGGTGTATGGAACGAGATGACTTCTAAGGCTCTTACCAACTCTGAAATCTATTATTTTCCTGGTGGTGTAGTGGTAATGTGTTGGGCTGCAATCCATAAGGTCAGCAGTTTGAAACCCTCAGTATCTCTGAGGGGGAAATATGGGGCTTACTACTCCCTACTCCCATAAAGAGTCTCAGGCTGTCATCTTTAAGGAAGCAGACTGCCTCGCCTGTCTTCCATTGAGGGACTGGCAGGATCTCACTGCTGGCTCTGACCCATTCACAGTCCATGCTTACTGACAGCGTACACAATCAAAAGGGTCCATAAGCCATTGCTCTGGACAAGGGATCCAAAGAGGCTTCCCTGCTTACCAAATCTGGCCCAATGTCTGTTTTACTGAAACACAGCCACCTCCACTCATCTATACACAGTCTACAGCTGCTTTGGTTTTCCAATGTCAGTATCTGCCTGGTGTCGAGAGGAGTTCTTGGCCTACAGTGTGTTTGCAAAAATACTCACTGAAATAAGTACTGAGTCATGGTTATCTATGGCCAGTAAGGGAGCCCTGCTAGTGCAATGGTTATGAGTTGGGATTTGACCCACAAGGTCAGCAGTTTGAAACCACCAGCCACCCCTTAGGAGAAAGATGGGGCTTTCTACTCCTGTAAAGAGTTACATTCTTGGAAACTCACAGGGGCGGTTCTACTCTGTCCAACTTGGCCCTGGCTCTGTTCTGCAGGCTTGGGATACTCGGGCTGGAGATGAAAAAACCAAACCAAACCAAATCAGCCGATGAACACCCTAGGTATCACGGCAGCTCAATAATTGGGATGACACAGATTGGGGCAGTGTTTTCTTCCAAAGTGCCAGGGGCCAATAGAAACACAGAAGCAGTAACCAAGGTCTCCCTGGCTTCTCTCAAACGCATGGCCATTGCCTAGCCCACTCCCGCCACTCAGGAAGGGTCTTCTCCGCTGCGGTGCCCCCTGCTTTTCTCTTGGATAGTGGCCTTTGGAGCCAGGTCCCTGGGGAGCTGAGAGCTGAAGCCCTGAAAGGGCTGCCCAAGAACCTTTACAAGTTTTCTAATGGTCAAGCTCACGCTGGTGATGACTGGGACTGTGGTTCTGCCCCTCCTAGGAGACAGAGAGCGAGAGAGAGAAAGAGAAAGAGAGAGCAAGCACTAGGGCTGAATGGGAGTGAGAGTCTTGGGAAATTCTTGAAGTCGGTGGTCCACAATCCTGACTGCACGATGGAATCATCTGAGAAGCTTTAAAAAAAAAAAAATGAAGGCCCGGGCCCTGCCCTAGAGATACTGCTTTAATTCATCTGGAGTGGGCTCTGGCATGGGCAGAAATACTCTCCGTGAGACTCCGTGTGCAGCCCGGGTTGAAAACCACTCCCTTTGAAGGTGAAAATCTCTAAAGGCATTGAATGCAACTGACCTCCCCTCAGTGTCCCTACTCCTGGCACATGGGAAGTCCTTGGTCCGTGTTGGATTGGTGGACACCTTCGGGATTACTGGAAGATGACTGCAGTGTTTATGCAACGCATTCACATGCTGGGGGTTGACCATGAAGCCCAGCAGGGCTGGTTAGTGGGCATCTCACACCAGGACCAGGGTCTCATTGAAGGAGGGCTCACTCCCAGGGCCATGCAGGGTGCCACCCTCTCCTCACCCGATGGCGGAAACCCAGTAGATCAGGACAAACAAGCCTACTGGTTGAACTGAGTAAAGGTTTCTGGATTTCCAACACTGGAGGCTTCAAAGGGAAGGCGATTCCAGTGAGAAACCACCCCACTGGTGAGCAGCAGTTTACCATAGACAAACCTCCCAGAGGCCACTTGGCCGCAGGCCGGCACTTGGGTCTGCTCCTATATGCGTACAGACGGCAGTATGTATGCGCCACATCACACTTCCCTGTAGGACTTGGATTCGGTCCATCTGGGTGGGGCCAGACTACTAATATGAATGTTAGCAAACCCTGGAGGTGAGGCAGGTCTTTGAGAAACACCCACAGAGACCGTGGAAGGGGATAGAAATCACTTGAAGGAGGGGTTTTCAGTACTGGGTGGACTACAGAATCATCTCCAGAACACTGATGCTCAGGCTTCAACCACGGGGATTGCCGATTATAATTCCATTCCTTTGGGGGACGGCCTGTCAGCAATCTCTTCTAAAGCCAACAAATCTAGGGTACATCTCACACGGAGCGCCCCGAGCTTGTCGGAGACTCCCACTTGGCTAGTGGTAAAGCAGACTTTCTGGGAAGCTAAGTGCCTTGCTCAAGGCCATACAGTTTGCTCAAGGCCACATGTCACCGGCCAGGAATGAGAAGCCAGCCTGCGGAGTTTGGATGAGGCAGGCCAAGCTGGTTCTGGGGGCCCCTGAGTCACCAAGGTCAGAGCTTGTCTTTGAAGGGGGTCCTCAGGAGCTGCCTTGCAGCCTGGTTGTGAGCCCTGGGCCAGCCAGGTCCTGCTGGGGTCCACACTCACCCAGGGAGGCCAGCACGGCCACGGCCACCAGGAGCAGGGCCAGGAAGAGGTAAAGGATCCGCACCGACGTGTGTAAGGACAGATTCCTCTGGCAGCGGCCGCAGCGGGGCCCTGGTCGGCCTGTGGGAGGATGGAGGGAGGGAAGGGGGTTAGCCTACAGCTAAAGGCCATCCGTTCCATGTTCCTACGGTGGTCTGTCTGAGCACATTTCACAGCAGGTTCAGAAGGGGCGGTGTTCTCCACCTTCAGCCTTCATTCCCTTGCTCTAGGTTCTAGTGCATTCAAGCAGATTCAGGAGCTTCAAAATACTCCACCTGCCCCTGTTCCCACCACCCTCTCTCTATGGTATCATCTAGCCCGGGGTGTGTGTGTGGGGAACCCCCCCCTCCCATCCCTAGTAGGGGCCTGCCTATAATGTACTTGACTGATTAACCAAACGTCCACCCGGAGAAGCCACAGAAGACGTGCTGGTGCTCGACTTCCAACAAGTTGGCCACTGGAACCCCAGGGCGGACAGTGCTGTTCTGACTCACACGGAGGTGCCGGCAATTGGAATCAGAGCCGATTCCGACTCACAGCGAGCCTAGGGGACGAGGTGGAACTGCCCTGTGGCTTTCTGAGACTGCCACTCTTTATGGGGTAGAAAGTCTTGTCTTCCTCCCGAGGAGTGGCTGGTGGGTTCATACTGCTGATCTTGCAGTTAGCAGCCCAGTGGGTAGGTAACTAGCATTTCTCTTGGAAACCAATGGAGTGACAAGAGGTCACCAACTGGGTCCTTGATGTGGAGGAGGGGAAAGTCAGGCGTACGTGGCTCTGGTAGGTGGCCAGTGCCCAGCAGGCAGAATCCAGGAATGCAGGGATTCTCCCAACTGTGAAATCCCCAAGTCTAGCTCAACTCTAGCTGCATATCACAGGGAGCCTCTGGAAATCCTGGAACTCAATTCACACTCCAGACTGAATTCAATGAAAAATTCTAAAGCTTGGACCTGGGTCTCACTATGTTTCTTTAAGGCTCCCGGAGTAATTACAATGTGCAACCAAGGTTGGGAAGGATCATTGTTATTAGGTGCTTTCCAGTCGGATCTAACTTGCTGACTCATCGCAACCCGAAGAACATCAGAACGAAGCATCACCCGGTCCTGCACTATGCTCAAACTGTTGCTGTGCCTGAGCCTCTTGCTGCAGCCACTGGGTCAGTATAGCTCATTGAGGGTCTTCTTCTTTTTCACTGTCCTTCTACTTTACCAAACATGATGTCCTTCTCCAGAGACTGGTCTCTCCTGACAATATAGCCAAAGCATGCCAGACAAAGTCTCACCATCTTTGACTCTAAGGAGCCTTCTGGCTCGACTTCTTCCAAGACAGACCCATCTGTTCTTTGGCAGTCTATGGTACTTACCCCCCACCCCACCCTGCCACTCTTTTTTTGAAGTGGAAAGTGCATTTTATTCCTCTAGAAAGATGTTTCTACCAAAAGGTAGAAACGATATGGAGAAAACAGTTTAATGAGGACATGGCCATGAGGAAAAGGGAAGAACATTTTGGAAGTTGACAGCAAGAAATAGAACTCCAACCGAGAAGGTTAACAATCTCGGAGGGAAATGAAGTCTTATTTTCTAGCTCCTGCAGTGGCCAATCTACTAGCTTCTTCATTGCCTTTGATGCTCGATGGCCAGGAGTGTATTTCCACTGAATCTCCATGCCTTGGGAAGCTTGAGTAATCTTCTTGCAATCACTTCTGTTGATCACATCTCTTCCAGAGGCTGTTTTCCATCCATGTTGTTTTCCGTTACCAACCCATTCTGTCACACCTTTGACGACAAACTAGCCATCGGTTATAATGATGAGTGTATTCCATATTTTGCCTTTTTGCCTCTTTAACTGCTTTGTGAGCTTCCCTCAGTTCTGCTGTTTGATTTGTCTGCCATTCAGGAACCCTCTCACCTACACGCAGTGGGTTGCCAGGTCCCCAGTAAATCCAGCTTGTGCACCGCGTCTCCCATTATTGCTGCAGCTCCCAGCAACATCAATGATTGGAATGCGTTCTCCATACCGGCCAAAGTCCTGTCCTCATAGGTCCCTGAACTCATGTCAGATTTTCCAAGGTCAATGGTGCCTTGGTCCCTGTGGTCTTCAATCTGTACCTTCAATATTCTTCGCAAATGCTGTAGTTCAAATGCATCGATTCTTCTTTGGTCTTCCCTGTCCTGTGTCTAACTTCCCTGTCCTGTGTCATGCATATGAGGTGATGGAAAATACCAGGGCATGGGTCAGGCACACCTTAGTCCTCAAAATAACATCCTTACTTTTCAACACATTGAAGAGATCTTGTGCAGCAGATTTACCCAATGCAGTCTTTGGCCGTCTCCTCTCCTCAGTCACCTGATTCCTGCTTCTCCCCTCTTCTCTCTGCTTCGACCCAGGTGACAGTGGGAATGATAGTTCTAGTTTATACTGAATGACCCTGCTCCAAATCACAGCTCAAGTGGCATTTGTTTCTCAGATTAATGAAATGCCAAGATGGGCCCTGAGGGTCAGAGGAGAAAGTTGGGTGACCTGAGGTAGGATGATGGGGGCATTTTTAAGCCAGCTAAAAGATAGGTGAGGGGACTGGATGCCTGACCAGGGGAGAGGGTAAAGGTCACTGACAGGCTCCAGGAGGAGCCCTTTCATGTTGTCAAACTTTGACCTCATCTGTACTGCAAAGCCTAGCACCACCCACCTCATCCCCTTTCCCTGCATAGAGCACTGAGGAGAGGGCAGCCAGGTTTCTGAAGTTACATAGAGAGTCAACATATCTCTGATCACCTTCGGGTTGAGGATGGGGCGGAAAGGAGATCAGGAAGCAGAGGGAAGCCCCCACAGCACTTACCCTCTTGTGTGCATGGGAAGGATGGCATGTCTTCGTCTTCGCCAGCCAGTTCCTCTTCTGTAACACACAACACATCTCTGTCGCCGCCGCTGTCCGATCTCACTGTAGGGGACCAGTGCATTCAGACCCTACGCAGGGTCCCATGCCTCAGGCACACCCACCCCTCTCCACCTGCCCCATAAAGTGGCCATGGCCCCCACTCCATGCCCACCGTGACGTGGGTCCAAGTCAGCCCACTGGGCTTCTGGATCAGGGGATTTTGCTCACAGGTGATAAAGAAACATAGGTCAGGCCAGGGACTTCATCTGCACTTTACTCCGACCCCGTGGAGAGGGATAAGAAGAAGACAAAGGGTTGGGTTGTCTGATCTTGCTTAACTCCCTCCTATTTGCCAACAAAATAGCGACACATGCAGAACTTCTTTAGAACAAGGGTTAGTTCGATCCAGCACAGGGGCCACCAAGGCCTGGGGTCCCACCCCACTGTGGGCTGCAGAGAGAAGAAGGTCGTCGGGTGAGCAGATCTGGGAGGGACACACCCTGCCTCCGACTGCCCCCCAGGACCTGCTGAGGGAAGTATGGGGAAAACCAGCTCTCAATCTGAAGCCCAGTTCTGTGCTCCTTCTCTTGGATCTTAATAACACAGGAATTACAGAGTCCCTCATTCAGGACATGACCCAAGTCCCCTGTACACATCACGCTCCCTCCTTGGGAGATCTGGCTTTTTGAGAACGATGAGAAGGAAGAAGGGTCAAAGGGGCAGAATGAAGCAAATCCCCAGGAGGGTGTTTGAGGAATGAGAGGTTTTCCAAAGTTAACATGAGCTTTTATGCTAGGAGATGCTGGATGCATGCATGCTGCTGAGATTGATATCGTTTGACAGGGATTTTCAATCTGACACCCCAAATCCAGAGCCTCGGTAGAAAAGATTGAGGTATTTTACTGCACGAAAACACAAGGGCAAAACGTTTGCATAAGAACAAAACAAAACAAAAAATAGCAAAACACTATAAGCAAAGTCAAATGACAAATGACAAACTGGGAAAATATACTCACAACAGATTATCACAGATAAAGAGCGGATACATCAAATTTATAGAGAGGTTTAAAAATTGAGGATGCAAAAAATCCAGTAGAAAATGAACAAATTACCAAAAAAAGACATACAAAAGGCCTTTAAACAAATGAATAGACTGTAAAAACATTTTAATGTCCTAAATAACAAAAAATTATCAACTGCAACTGATGCTGACTCATAGTGACACACGTCCCTGTGTGTTCCCGAGACTGTCACTCTGCATGGGAGTGCACAGACAGCCCAGAGGAGCAGCTGGTGGGTTCAAACGGCTGACCTTGCAGTTAGCAGCCCAACACATGGCCACTACGCCACCGGGTTTCTCTGGAATGGCATGCAAGTTTATATTGTTACCTATAACATATGAATATATATACACTAACTGACTTGTCTTACCATAAAAATATATTTACAAGTTTAACTCAAACATAATTATATTTGAAAGTTTAATTCAAAGAATCTCCACATTTTATATTGCACATTTAACAATTAGTAGTAAGATTACAAGATGGCACAGTGGGTAAAGAACTGGGCTGGTCAGTCAGGGTGCAGTGTAGCAATGATGAAACATACAACTTTCCTCTAGTTTCCCCCTCTCCCCCACTATCATGATCCCAATTCTACCTTACAAATCTGGCTAGACCAGAGGATGTACACTGGTACAGATAGGAACTGGAAACACAGGGAATCCAGGGCAGATGAGCCCTTCAGGACCAG
The DNA here is from genome assembly GCF_000313985.2 of Echinops telfairi. NCBI lineage: Eukaryota > Metazoa > Chordata > Mammalia > Afrosoricida > Tenrecidae > Echinops > Echinops telfairi. The sequence continues at coordinate 17,139,380 of NW_022103906.1, forward strand.
TGGTGAGAGTGGTGATACCAGGAGGGTAGAGGGAGGGTGGAGTGGAAAGGGGGAACCAATGACAAGGATCTATATGTGACCTCCTCCCTGGGGGACGGACAACAGAAAAGCGGGTGAAGGGAGATGTCGGACAGGGCAAGATATGACAAAATAATAATTTATAAATTATCAAGGGCTCCTGAGGGAGGGGGGAGCGGGGAGGGAGGGGGGAAAATGAGGAGCTGATGCCAGGGGCTTACGTGGAGAGCAAATGTTTTGAGAATGATGAGGGCAATGAATGTACAAATGTGCTTTACACAGTTGGTGTATGTATGGATTGTGATAAGAGTTGTATGAGCCCCTAATAAAATGATTTTTTTAAAAAGAACTGGGCTGCTAATCACAAGGTTCAAATCCACCAGCTGCTCCCTGGCGGGAAGATGAGGCTTTCTGTCCCCTTAAAGATTTCTAGACTTGGAAACCCGATGGGCCGGGTCTACTCTGTGCCATAGGGTCTCGCGCTGCCATCCAGTCAACACAGACTCATACAGATCCCTGTGGGTAACTGTTTAGGGAGTAGAAAGCAAGCCCGTCTCTCTCCTGCGGAGCTGCGGGTGGTTTTGACCTGCCAACCATGTGGCTAGCAGCCCAGGGAGTAACCACGACAGCGGCAGGGCTTCTGTGCGTGAGAATCAACTCCATGGCAGTGGCTTTGGATACGAGCCATTCCTCTCCACGCACTGTCTAGATGAGCCTGTGCCGGTTTTTCGGTTGTTTCTGGCTTGAGTTCTTGATTGTTTATATTTTAAAATGACGTAACCTTTCAAGCCATATCTTGCGGATGTTTCCATCTATTTAGTTCTAAAAATCATTAACGCGTACATGTACGCTGCTCTGGCCCCCGGCTCCCCGACAGTGCACAAGGCTGAGGGGGGAGGTGAAGGCATTCGCATTGTATGCCCCAGTAAAGAGTGGGTTCCTGAGAGGGTCTGTTCAAGACTCCTACTTCCAGAGGGGAATTCCTTGAGCCTGGGAGCTGCCCATCGGGCACTCCTTCAGTTAGTTCCTCAGACTGGACAGAAGAAACGGAGGCCCAGCCACACATGCGGGCAGACCTGTGCCTGCCCAGGAAAGCCTTTCTCCCCAAGGTTTCCTAGGGGGCTCTTTTCAGAGGATGAACTCTTTCCTCAGGCTCCTTCTCACCTTTTTTTAAGCCCAAGAAGGAGTGGGGCCTCGATGACCAGAATGGCTGTCCTAGTGTGACCTGGGGGAGTGGCTGAAGCCTGGGAGAAGGTCCTTTTAGAGTCTGGGCTCATTCTGGGGGACTCTGGTCTGGCCACCTACAGCGTGTGACTCACAGACTTTTCGCCTACTGGCTCCCTCTTGCACCCAGCTTCTGTTCTTAACAGCCAGTGTCTGGATTTGAATTTCAATCTGCTTTCAGCACGTTCCTGTTTTGTTTTGTTTGGTCCTTGGGGAATTCCTTGTTTTCCTCTGACTTAAGCTGTGCGGTTTGCAGTAGTTTTGTAGTTTGCCTTGTAGTTTATCTAGCACCCCAATTAAATAATACGAGAATATTTTAAGCCTGTAGTGCTGGCTGGGTCTTGGAGGCACAATGATTAGACACTCGGCTTTGACCCAAAAGGTTGGCTGTTCAAACTCACCCAGCCGCTCCATTGGAGAAAGACTTGGCAACCTGATCCATTAAAGACTACAGCCTGGGTGGCAGTTACATAATCTGTCAATTTGTGAAGGGGTGGAGTCTGGTTTGGCAATCAGGTCACAGTCAATGAGGCCTCTGTGTGGGCATGGCCTTCTCCTGAGGATTTTGGGGACTCCTGCCTTCCTCCCTGGAGGCGGGACACACACTCTCCCTGTGATACGTTCCTGTGGATAAGTCACATGGAGATACACTGTTGCAGCCAGAGCCCTGGAACTGGAGGAGCCACGTGGAGACCCAAGCCAGCACTGAGATGCTTTTCCATTGCCACTGGATCCACAATACTTTCCACCCACTGGCCTGTGATCTTCCTGCATTCAGCATCATTGCATGTGTTGCACAAGTCTGAAGAGGAATTTATAGACTGGTATTGGGCATATGGGCCAATATTGGACTTATGGACTTGATCTGGACTGGGCTGGGATGTTTTCTTAATATACAATTACTCTTTATATAAAGCTCTTCCTTAAAGACATATGA
>NW_022103906.1:17144672-17154510 GCF_000313985.2 Echinops telfairi
CCCACAGGTTGAGAACCGCTGGTCTACATTCTCTGTGCTGGTGATGATTTCAGCAGCCCTCTTTCCTGAAGTTTAAGTTCTAGGTGCAGGGACTGCGCCTGCCTTGCTCTTGGCTTTGTCCTAAGCACACACCACAGCAGCAGGCAGGGGAAGTCTTCAGTCAACCTCTGGATGGGGCCACGAGGGCTCTGCACAGCACTGGGTGGTTGTGCTTGCATGCCTGCACGGAGAATGATTTGAGGAGAGCTTTCATGGTCCCAAGGACGGGAGCCCAGCTCCAGAGATTCTGATTTCAGTTTTGGGAGGTGGGTACTTAGGATTTATAGGATGTTGAAAGTACTTCCACATCCATTAGCCTACTTGACCCCTACAACCAGCCCGAGAGATATCATTCTCCGGAGAAAACTGAGTTGCGGGACAGAGGGCGATCTATAAATGTGTGACTCAAGTCACAGAGCCAGCGAGTGGGGAAGCCCTTTTGAATTCTGATTGACATTTGTTTTCCAAAACTACAGGATGCAGGTAACTGCTCTCTGACAGAGTGTGTGTGTGTGTGTGTGTGTGTGTGTGTGTGTATAAAGTGACAGAGGGAAGTGGGGGGGCATGAATAATATCTGAGGGATGCCTCCTGAGAAACCACCTTTCCAGGCCTCCTGAGAAACCACCTTTCCAGCCCTCCTTTACGTCTTACGCAGCTACTCTATCATCAACCTGCCCACCGTTCAGGAGGGTTGCTTTGCCGGGGATGCTCCCAGGATAATGACCCTTCTGCTTTCCCATGCCTTGATGCCTCAGCTCACCCACGCCATGACATGTTCAATCGCCTCAGATGCCTGGGACAGTTGGACACTGAACAAGGACGAACGAAGTGTGGTGCTGACACAGACGACTGAAAGTACCATGGAGCGCTAAACCACACGCCCTCTGTCTTAGGAGAAGGAGAGCCACAATGATCTGCAGAAGCGAAGGTGGTGGGACTTCGTCTTATGGCCTTTGGACCTGTCAGGAGAGACCAGTCCCCGAAGAAGGCATCATGCTGGTAGGGTGGGAGCGGGGGCAGTGAAGAAGGCGACCCTGAACCAGATGGACTGAGCGAGTAGCTGGAGCCTAAGAACAATTGTGAGGGGGGTGTGGGACTCCGCAGGGGCGCCTGCTGCCACATACAGGGTGGCTTTGCTCTGAGTGGAAACTGCCTGCACAGCACACAACAGCAGCTGCTGCAGCAACAACAACGTTGTAGCGAAGGCAGGCTGAAATCCTTGGTGCCTCAGAGCTATCTAACCCAGGCCTCATCCCTAATCGCCCAAGCCCTCTCACCCTGATCATCTCAGCCAGAACAGCTCTCACCTTCCCCGCGGCCGCCGCCCCCTCGGGAGGGATTCCTTCCTATCCTTCCTGTCCGTGTTTCAAATTTCTCTCCACTCCTCGGCGGTGTTTCTCTGTCCTCCCTCGTGACCAGGCCTCCTCCCTGTTCTGGCTCCAGAGCCAAATCTGTCACTTCATGGTTTACAGCCCTTTCAGGGAATCTGGGAAGACTTGAATCAAGCAAGCCTGACATTGACCTTCAGCAAACATTCCCTCAAAGAGCACACAAGCCTTGTCCTAACTTTGTCTCCATTGAGAACCCCCTAAATTGGCAACTGTTTGCATGGGGGAATTCATAAAGACCCCTTTCCGGGGCTGAAAGGAGTGGCCCGGGTGAACGCAAAGGACAGTTGCCAGCATGCATTTCAGCTCGCTAGGGAGCGCACAAAGGTTTGGACATCTTTCCTTAGCGGACATCTCAGTTCCATTCCTCATGGCACTTGCCAGCCCCCAAGAAGATATTCTCCTCCTAAGCCTTCGCATTTCCTGTTCACCAGTACTGAACCAGGGGCTCTAGGGACCCCGGTCTACCTATATCTGGGATGCTGCAGTAATTCTCCACTCCAGCCTGGCTTGCTTTAGTGAGAACATAATCCAAAGCATTTGCAAGGCTCTTATAAGCCAAGTTCTTAACAAGTGGGGCTCATTATATCCATGTTACATCAAGATCGTTGTAGCCAAAGTCAGAAAGAACTGAAAAGAGCTGGACTGAAGACACAGAGGCTGTGAGTGATTAGGGATGATTGGTTAGACGGGAATCTGTACTCCCCCCTGTCCCCTCCCCCCACCTCCCTGGTTGTTTTTTTTTTGCATTGGCCCAAGCTGGGTGGACAGAGAGAGGAAATGATTTTTCTTCCCTACAATGTCCAGTGCCGATTCCCATGTCTTCTGGCGCAATCTGATTCAGTGTTGGGTACACAGGGCTTTGAAAATGATTTTAAAGAGACAGTGGGAAGAAGACTCGGGAGTCACATAATTTTACTCTGTCATGATTCAAAGGCGGAGGGAGGCCGAGTGACCCCTGAGGTCACACAGCTAGAGGGTGGTTCCTTGGTGTGCAGGGATTGGACAGCGAGTGTGCAGAGCTGCACACCCCAGCTGAGGCAAGCGGCAGAGTTAGGAGATGGCTTTTCTACCCAGGCCTCACCTCTGCTTCCCCAGCAGGCTCTCATCCCCTTGAGGTCAGGAAACCTTTCCTATGCCTCTTTCAGCATGGAGATGGTCCTATGGTGGGTGTTCAATAAACGGGAGTTCACTGGCCAACTGAGACTGCCTGCGCCATTCGCCATTCGTTAGTTGTTAGGTTGGACTGGTCTGAAGCAAGAGTATATTGACGTTACATTTATATGTGTGCTGTTAGGTGATGCCGAGTTGGCTCTGACTACTAGCAATCTAAGGTACACCAGAGTGAACCACCGCCCGGTCCAGCACCAGCTGTTACGTGGGAGCCCCTGGTCACTGCTACCTGTCAAGCGATCTTGTCAAAGGTCGTTTCTTTTTCGCTGCCCTTCTACTCTACCAAGCATGGCGCTCTTTCCCAGGGACTCCTCTTTCCTGGTAACATGTCCAAAAATGTGATGAGAAGTCTTGATATCCTCTCTTCTAAGGAGCCTTCTAGCTATACTTCTCCCAAGACAGATTCGTTCGTTCTTCTGGCAGTCCATGATATCCTGATAGTCTTTGCCAGCCCCATAAGTCAAGTGTATCGGTTCTTATCCCGTCTTGTTGATTCATTGTCCAGCCTCTATACCCGTATGAAGTGATTGAAAACATGGTGTCTTGGGTCACGTGCACCTTAGTCCTCACAGAGACATCTACGTTCTTTAACACTTTAAATAAATACTTTGCCCAGTACAATACATGGTTTCTTTTTTGAATGCTGCTTCCATGCTTGTTGGTGGTAGTTTAATTGGACAATTCTTGCCTTTCATGAAGGAGACTTTTTTTCCTTTCCATATTTTCATTTTGCCTATTCCAGGAAAAAAAGGCTATTATGATAATAGGAGATGGAATTGAGAGAGGACACTGGAGAAGAAATTACCATGCCAGAGCCTTTGGGAAAGCCTCTCTCGGGATTAGCAGGCTGCTCTGGGAATTATGATGAAGCAAACGTCTAAGAGTCTATGAGCCAGTGTTTGTCTTCTCTGCTATCAGAGGCTCCCAAAATTATAGCTGTCATGAGGGAGGTAATGGGTCCTGGTCCCTGTAATGATGGGTTCATGGGTGGCTTAGTGGTAGACTTTCTTTCTTCCAGGTTTGAGTCCTCAGGTTGTGTATTAATGGGGGTTTGTATGTTGGTATGAAATGGAACATGTTTCAGCAGAGCTTCTGGACTAAGACAGACCCGGAAGAAAGGCCTTATGCTTTTCTGAACATCAGCCTTAGAAAGCCCCTTGGCTCCCAATGTCCCTATCTCGTTGTCCATGAGGTTGCCATGCATCAAGGGCCGGCTCAGTGGTGGCTAACAGCAACAGCCAGCCTGCAATAAAGACGTCAGTCCTACGAGTACCCACTGGCCACACAACCAGTGTCTATTACCAAACGGCAGGCCTGTGCTCAGCAAAACCCAATCGCCATTGAAGACCGGCATCGCAAGTCCAGGCCCAGAAAGTAGAGGTAACCACTGAGGTCTTAAAGGGCCTCTGTTCTAAGATCATGGTACCCAACAGAAACACCAGAAATACCAGCCCCAAGGGGGTAACTTCTGTTTTTCAGCCCTGCTCCCCAGAACCACGTGGACAGTTCTGATGGAAGGTGCATGTCTTGGTAACTGTTGCATGTGGCTGCTTGGCTGGGTGGGGGTGGAGCTTGAGTCACCTCTCCAGAGCCTGAAGCTGTTAACCAACTGCTAACTCAACTGTGGTCACCAGCTATTACTTGCTTTTGGTTGACCAAAAATGCATGGTCAGTTCACTCTTGAGCCATTTGGGGCACTGCCTTCTTCCACCAGAGTCAGCAGAGGGGAGAGATTCGAGGAATTGAATAAAAGGCTTTTCTTCGGGAACTTCAAGGAACATATTTTGGTGATTGTCTTCTGCGAAGTTAACAGAGTGGGTTTTCAAAACAGCCAATTGGGCCAGGACAAAAAAAAAGGTCAGAGTCTTCTCAGGGGGTGATGCTGTGTTTAAAGTTGCAGCCTAACTATAGCTTAAGGTCTGAGAATGTTATAATTAAGGTTGCAGAACTGTTTTCATTAGAACCCCCCCAGGCCCTCCCTCCCCCCAGGCTTCCTTTGCGGCCAGTCTATATTTGGATGGGAATCCGCCCCCCCACCGCCTGCCTCGGCTCTAATGAATCCTGCCCTGCCCTCTTCAGAGTCCCCTGCTTAACCAAGTTGCTATCAGCTGCTCCTCTGGATCTGCCACTTTCTCCCTGAACACCCACCTCCTTTCTGCTTCCCACTCCTGAAATCCGCATCTGCTAAGCTGGCACAGGCATCTCCTTCCCCCACTACCCGCATCTGAGTCCTTAGCACCAGCCCCCAGCCTCCGCTGCCTTCCCTGGGTAACCACAGAGGCTGTGGGTAACATTCCCCCTTTCCTAAACACACTTTGTTATAAAGTAACTTTCCTACCCTTCCTCGCCCTCAGATTTCCTAACTGGGGCAGTTGTGGCCGGCTGGGTGGCACAACTCTTCACTAGGCAGGATTTACCCATACTGCACAGAGATGTAGCATTCCGCACCCCATGCTGTGCGTGGCGGACCCCCAGTCATGTGGCCAACCCCAAGGACACCGCCCCTCTCCGTTTCTAAAGGTCTCTTCCAGGGGTGGCCTCTCTTCTAGCTGAGAAGAGAGTGATCAGGATATTTACGCAATACCATAGACCCCTCCTCACCTCCATCACACACGCACGTACGCACGCACGCACGCACGCACGCACGTGCGTGCCTCTTCGGCGAGAGAGAACCGTCTCCATTCCCCTGAGCCCCAAGAAATTCCATGGGATAGGCATGTCTTGATCTTCTTATCTTGATCTTTAGTGGTATCTCTGTACAAGCCCCACACTCCCTGTGCTTTTTGGCCCTGTTACCTCTCACAGAAACATTCCCCTTTGCCTTTCTGAGCTTCATGTTCCTGATGTGGGAAAGCAGCGAGAGTGTCTTCCACTCCATAGTGCTATTGTGAACAGAAGCTAACATGGAAACTACATAGCACATGGTAAGTACGTGACAAATGGTACTACTAGTCGTCATTGGTGTTCAAGTTTTTTCCTGTTCGCCTCAACCACTGCTGTTGTTCATGGGGCTTTTCCCAGACCCTCCCTCTCTCAGGATCAATCTGCAACTTCCAAGAATTCCATTTTTCAAAAGGTGGCTGTGGAACGCGCATTCTGGAGTAGTGTGTGTGTCTAAAAGGGTGTTGTGATCAAGCAGGTTCTGAAAATGCCACACAGTAGATCACCACTTTAGAAATTCAATTAGCAAAGTAGCATTTTGAAAATCCTGCAGAAAATACACCCTTTTAAATCTGTATTTGTTTCTCAAACTTATTTGACCATAGAACTTTCTGCTTAAAAAAAAAAAATCAAACCTAATTTTTTTGTTCCATTGGTTATATGCAAAAAATGTTAAATTGGCAAATATTGTGTTATTTATATCTTTACAACAAGGAGTCCTTGTTGCAATGTAGTGGTTACGCATTGGGTTGCTAACCACAAGGTCAGCAGTTCAAAACTACCAGCCACTTTATGGGGCAAAGACAGGCTTTCTATTCCCATGAAGAGTCACAATCTTGGAAACTCACAGGAGCAGTTCTACTCTGTCCTATAAAGTCATATGGGTTGAGATAAACTTTATTTACAACAATAAAAATAAAAATGAATTTCTGAAACGGGTATCAAAGTATACCTACTTTCCTCTCTGTTCTAGATCATCTAAGAATGCTGTTCTAGGTAATTTATCTCTTCTGGGTTATACTCTTCCTGTATCCTGCCTCCGACCATCAGTTTTAAGGAAAACAACACTGAGGTTGAGAGCTCGTTGGTCCTCCTTGACCTCACATCTAAAGGGCTCGTCTCCATGTTGGACACGGCACAGCCTATCCACACTCTGGAGTTTAAAGCTTACCACTGTTCCGTCTACATGTGATGGCGTATGCCTCTTAGAACACAAGCTTCTTTCTTTATATCTCTTCAACTTTTTGCTCTTAATCCCCTCTGCATTAAACTTCACATTCCCAAAGTCATTTGGACTCTCAGCTAAACTGAAATCCAAGACCAGCTTAAGCCTCAAGGCTTAGCTTTAACTCCCTGGACCCTTTAGCATTTGCCCCTGATCAGTGCGTCACTATCTTCACATCCTATTTTCTCTGCAAGTATGTCAGTAAGTCCTACCCGCTGGATCGTCATTTGCTATTCCTGAATGTCTCTTCCTCTCAGCCCACTTCATTCTCCAAAGATGAGCTTACTTCCCACTTTCTTGAGAAGATTGAAACCATCAGTTTTTAAATTCTCTGCCTTCCCCCAATGATGAATAGTCTCATCCAGTCTTATAGCTGTGACATTTCCTCAAGATGCCTTACCTCCAACCAGTGTGGGGGAGGGGTGCAGAAAAAAAGACCCTCTTGTGAATCAGGAGGGCATTTTGGAACTCATGGACGCAACACTCTGGAGATCAAATGACAAAATGCATTGGGCAAATCTGCTGCCCAAGACCTCTTTAGACTATGGAAAAGAAAGGGTGTCACTTTGAGGACTAAGATGCACCTGATCCAAACCATGGTATTTTCATTGGCCTTATATGCAAATGAAAGTTGGGCCTTGGGCAGAAGGAAGACAAGAATTGATGTGCTTGGATTGTGGTGCTGGTAAAGAATACTGAAAATACCATGAACTGCCAGAGGACAAAGACGTCTGTCTTAGAAGACGTAGAGCCAGAGTGCTCCTTAGAGGCAAGGCTGTCGAGACTGCATCTTCTGAACTTTGGGCAGGCTGTCAGGGGCACAGTCCTTGGAGAAAGCCAGAAAAACAGATGAAGACCCTCAAGGAGATGGACGTAGTGGCTGCAACAATGGGCTCGGTTATAGGAACAATTGTGAGGACGGCGCAGGGCCGGGCAGTGTTTCCTTCTGTTGTGCACAAGTTCGCTATGGGTTGGAACTGATTCGATAACACCGGAGAACGTTTTAAAAATTCACATGAGTAATCTCCTTCCTAGGGCATGTTCTAGGGAGATCATTATACAATTAGGCAAAGATGAATTTATCGTTATTATTAGTGCATGCCATGATGTAAACCTGAAGAAAAATATAAAAAGTTTAAAAGCTCATTCATAAGGGATCATTTTAAGAAATTCATATAATGCCATGCTATAGCATGTTCCACAAAACTTAAAATGATAATGGAAATCTATATGTAGTTCCTGGAAAAGATATATCGTTCTCTTGCTGAAATTTTAAAATATCTTAGACAGAATAATATGGGCAGTATAATATTACCTACTTGCAGAAACAGTAGATACAAACAGACCCAGAAAGATGTTTGAAAGAATGTTTAGTGCTAATGTGTTTGCTTCCTGATCCTTTACTTTTTCAAAAGAGATCTTGCAATGATTGTGGTGGTGGCGGTCAGGTGTCACCAAGGCTGCTCTCACTCCTGGTCACCTCGTGCAAACAGAACAAGAGACTGCCTCGCCCTGTGTCAGTCTCACAGGTGCGTCTATGTTTGAGCCTATTGTTGCAGCCACTGTCCATTCATCTCGTTAAGGGCCGCCCTCCTTTTTTCTGACCTTCTCTGATGTCTTTTCTAGCAACTGGCCTCTTCAGATCCAAAGGATGTGAAAAGAAGTCTTACTATACTCACTTCTAAAGAGCATTCTGGATATAATTCTTCCAAAACAAATTTGTTTGTTCTTCTAGGAGTGCATAGTTCTTTCAATAATTTCCCCTAATGCTGCAATTCAAATGCATCACTTCTTCTGCGGTCTTCCTCATTCATTGTTCATTTTCCACATGCATATGAAGTGACTGAAATCCACGGCATGAGTCAGGCATGCCTCAGTCCTCAAAGCCACATCCTGGGTCTTCAACACCTAAAGAGATTTGAGGAGATGGTGACACTGATTGGGATGGTCATTGTGTCTACTTGGCTGGGCCGTGATTCTCAGTGGCTTGACACTTATGTCAGGATATAATTGATAGGTATGTAATGATGCAGTCATCTTCCGTTTTGTGATCTAATGTCGTCATCTTCCATTACTTCATAATGTCAATTTTTGCATAATGACCCAGTCTTCAGAACCTACACAGAATAAGTGAGGAGTGGATAAAAGCAAATAATTAATTGTATGCGCTCTCTCTCTCTCCAAAATTCAATATTGTTGACCATTTCCTCCTTCTTGAAACATTTTATTTTCAATTTCCATGACATTACGATCATAATTATCTGCCGGTGGCTCTGACCAATCTTTTGGGAGCCTTCATAGGCTTATTTTCTTCCTCCCACTCCCTGAGAGTAGAGATCTCCCAATGTGGGCTAACATCATTAGGGAAAGTCTCAAGGAGCCGGCCTTCTGCTGAAATCCTGCTGAAGGCTCTCCAATCTCAAAAGGACTTAGTTAGAACCTCTTAGCCTGGCTTTCAAGCTCTCTCTTGCATTTCTAGGCAAACCCTCTCCTTGTATTTCAGGCAAACTTCTCCAACCACCCCTCCCGACATGCTGCACGATGTCCTCATGTCCAGGTGGCACTCACACTATGTCCTGCCTCTCCCGACTCTCTCCTCAACGACTCAACCCCCATCTCCCCCGCTCTGTAGCAACGTCTTCCTTAAGCTTCTCTGAACTGTTCCAACTTGAAATGTTCCTTCTCTCTTGCTCTTGTGTGTGCGCTCTCTCTCTCGTCCTTGAATTCCTATGGAATCTGTTGCATATACTACACATAATCCTTGCATTATCCGTCTGCATTATTTAATTCTATTCTCAGGGTGTGTCTGCTTGTTTCTGCCTGGAGAGCAGGAATCATCTTTGTTTATTTTGCAACTAGCATCCTTCCTCTCAAAAAGCAGGTGTACAATACATGTGTACCGACTGAAAACCATGTCCAATGTTTTAGCTTGGGATCAGAGAGAGGTCTAGGTGTCTGTCTGCAGGCCCCAAACTAGAGATGTTCAGAGAACCCTTGAACACACAGACCTGGGACTCAAAAAAAAGCTAGGACTATCAGCTTATTCAGCCTTGTCAAAACTACCAGACCACAGGAGACCATTCACGGAACGAGTGGCTAGTAGGTCAGAAGCCTGTGGCTGAAACTCATGAACCCAGAAGAGCCAGCACAAAGGAGAGAGGAAGGAACTAATATTCCACACAGACTTTCTCCTGGGGACCTCTCTTACGCACTATTTTCACTCTTTATTCAATGATCTGTGCCTTTATCTCTTTTTTCTCCAGATCATTTTATTGGGGGCTCTTACAACATTCCATACATCAATTGTACAAAGCATATTTGTACATATGTTGCCATCATCATTTTATAAAC
>NW_022103906.1:17155257-17157002 GCF_000313985.2 Echinops telfairi
TCTGTGAACTAATTAGCTATTTATTTCTTATGTTGTATCGCTCTATCTATCTAAAAATCATAAGTGTCCTGGTTTTGTTTCTCTAGAGAGCCCTGTCTAACACAGTACCCTAATAAAGAATATACACCGTGGCAGAGAGGCTGTGTCTGAGTTTTTCTTACACAGTAATTAGAATCTTTTGCAGCAATTGGTACAAACCCTGGAACTTGACAGTTGCTCGATGAATGTTTGTTAAATTGAAGCTTGAACCTTTATTGAACACCGATGTTAGGATTACCACCACTTGTGTGTCAGTTTGTCACACTGTGGTGGCTTGTGTGCTGCTGTGCTGCTGAAAACGACTATTATTCAAATACCAGCAGGGTCACCCAAAGTGAACAGGTTTCGGCAGAGCTTCCAAACTAAGAACAGGCTACGAAGAAGAAAGAGGCTGTCCAATTAAGAGGAATTGTCCACTGAAAGCCCAATGGTTAGTGTTGAAATACCGTCGGTTACTGAAAACCTAGTGAACAGAAAGAGACCATACCAAGAAAGGAGCCCCTCAGGTCAGAACTGCCTCGACAACACATAACAGCAACATGTTAGGATCAAAGATTGCAGCCTGAAGAGCCCCCAATAAAGTGATTCATTAAGATACAAAAAAAGTTAAAATTGCAGCCTTATGTATAGATTACAACTCGATGTAAAGGAAACGAAATCCTCACAGGTGGACCAGTAAGTAACATCATGATAAATGGAGTAAAGATCTATGATGGCAAGGATTTCTTCTTGCTTTGATCCACAATCAATGCTCTGGAAGCAGCTTTCAAGAGAAGCAACAAATTCCATTGGGTAAATCTGCTGCACAAGGCCTCTTTAAAGTACTGAAAAGTAAGCAGGTTATTTTGAGGACTAAGGCACACATTTGCACGTGAACGTTGGACATTGAATAAGGAAGACCAAAGAAGAATTGATGTATTTGAATTGTGGTGGCGGTGAAGAATACTGAAAGTACCATGGACTGCAAAAGAGCAAACAAATCTGTCTTGGAAGAAGTGCAGCCAGATGGTTCTTAGAAGCAAGGATGGTGAGACCTCATCTCAGGTACTTTGGACATGTTGGCAAGAAAGACCAATCTCTGGAGAAGGACATCACGCGTGGTAAACTAGAGGGGCAATGGAAATGAGGAAGACCCTCGACAAGATGGATTGACACAGTGGCTACAACAATGGGCTCAAACATAAGACTACTTGTTAGGATAGCGCAGGACTGGGCAGTGTTTCATTCTGTTGTGCATAGGGTCACTATGATTTGGAATCAACTCGCCTAACAACAAAAACAACTAGGAAATCTTGAAAAAGTACAGCCAGAATACTTCCTTGAAGTATTCCTTGACTCTCATACTTTGGACATATTATTAGATGGTACCAGTCCCTGGAAAAGGGCATCATGCTTGGTAGAGGGTTAGCAAAAAAGAGAAATATCTTGTACAGATAAATTGACACAGTTGGCTACAATATGCTTAAATAATAACAATTGTGAGGATGATGCAAGACGGGATAGTGTCTCTCTCTGCTGTACCTGAGGTTGCTATGAGTCAGACCAACAATTTTAGGCTCTGGTGATACAACAGTATGATTCTTGCCTCTACAGATTTCAGCCTAGTAGGGGACTCAGTAGTACGCTCACTTACAGAACAAATTTAGTAAATAACCTCTTAAATGCCAAACACTGGGCCAGGCATGAAGCAATGAACACACAAAGCA
>NW_022103906.1:17157642-17159278 GCF_000313985.2 Echinops telfairi
AAAAAAAGGCCTGATTTGTGACAGACAAGGGACTGGTTTTGCCACCATGACAATAAACCTGCACACGCAGCCATCTCAGTGTGCCAGTTTTTGGCAACAAACAAACAGCATTCCTGTCTTGCCCCACGCACCTTACTCACCTGACCTCCTCTGTGTGACTTCTTTTTGTTCTTTTGTTTCATTGACTACAGAGGGACAAGAAAGGACAGTGATTTGACAAAGTAGAAAAGGTGAAGGAAAAAGTGAGAGAGGTACTGTCAGCCATCCAAAGAGATGAGTTTGAGAAATGTTTCCAAGAACGGAATGAATCGCAGATTTGGCAGAAGTATTAAGTGTAATGCAGAGTACTTTGACGGTGATAAAGCTGTTTTGTAAAACAATTTAAACACATAACTTTGAAAAAAATCCAGTTTGTTTTGGGTACCCCCTTGTATTTGTTTCAAAAAATAATGATTTTTCAATGATTTTTTTAAGTCCGTTTGTGTTCCTTACACACACACACACACACATCCCTTCGTGCCTTCATCAAAGGGAAACCAAGTAGAGGTGGATTTTGGAACTGGCAAGAACCTCAAAGATCCTCCGGTCCACTTCCAGATTCAAAGACTAAGAGAGGAAAGTCAACTCATCAAGATTATAAAGCTGGTCTGCGATAGGCTTAGGCTTGAATTCAGGCTACAGTCACACCGCCACCCACCCCCTCGCCCACTCCCCCACACGCACACACACAAGTGCTAAATTAAACATCGGCAAACATGGGTGGAGTATACATGAGTGACACAGTTGGTCACACGGCCCTTGTGCCAGTTCTAACACTCAGAGCAGCTGCCTATGTACTTCATGAAAACTGCCAAGATAGCCGCTAACATCCAGCGAGAAGTCAGGACTCCATTACTGAGAAACAGAATGCTTTCACTCACTCCAATAGGTCTTCTCTTGTTAAAAGCTCACAGCTGCATGGCAGGGTTTGCTGGGTGTGAGGTTTCAGATCTCATCTCACAAATCAGCAGCTCCCGGGATCCTGCAACTCGCCCCCACCCCCTTTCCAGTCCCAGGCTTCTTCCAGCGCCCTGAGGTCTGGGCATGGACGTCAGGTTTTTAAGAGGCCCAGGCTGCCAAGGTTGATCATGGGGTCCACTCATGAGAGGCTGTAGTCTGCTCCCAGCCAAGCCGTGTGAGGTAGATTTTTCCTGCGATCACATTGCCTTATTTGTTTGGCAGCCCCCTCCCCTCCCACCTGCCCCTGCTCACATGATGTGGGCATCACACTCCGATGTTAGAAGGCGGGTTTTGGTGAACAACAGGGCGTAGCCCTGCCCTGTCTTTAGCAGCTGAGGACAAATCTCTCTGGGGCAAAGGAGTGGCCCTGGGAGCAGAACTGCTTCCAACCATCTTCTCCAAATCACTTCCTGTCTCCAAGAGGCACTCAGGCCCAGAGCTCCTGAGTGGATCTCAGCCGTCAGAGCAGGAATGGGGCCCCAGGGACCACCCAGAAGGAGGATGAGCCCCAAAGAGGTGAAAACTGAGCCTCCCACAGGTCTAGGATAAGAGCACGCGCGCAGGTCCTCGTCTCTCAAGTCCGTGATCTTCAGAGGGCCAGACTGCTTCTCAGGGGGCAGCAGCCTCACATGAGCTG
>NW_022103906.1:17159449-17176123 GCF_000313985.2 Echinops telfairi
TGTGTGTGTGAGTGGGTTGTTGAGAGAGAGAGAGAAGCAGCTGCGGCCAGGTGCAGGTTTGCTTCAGAAGAGATGGCTGCCTGGGAGGCCTGCTGGCAGCAGGAGGGGCTTTGGGCTGGAAACAAGCGTGGTTGGCAGGGTGGCCCCCAGGCACTGGGCCACCGGTGGGCAGTGCTCTTCACCAAATGTGCTGTTTTGTTTTAAATACCATCTCCACCAACGCCCCTTCCCCCACAAAACACAACATCGCAGTGTTTGCTTTGAGAGGGGAACCGTGCCTCTTGGCCAACAGACCCAATCGGCAGCTTGGCGGGGCCTTTCCCTGAGCGTGCGAGGCAGCTTCCTCTCAGCGGGGCGAGGCTGCTCAGCGAGAGGCTGCCCAGCTCTGCCGGGTACTTGACTTTTTTCATGGGGGCAAAAAATATCATCTTGATTCTTCACACGCCACAGATCCCAAATGCCAAATATTTGCTGTCTGCCCTGATCTTTCCATCTCAGGTAGGGGTGGCAGAGTTCTGGCTGATGGGTGGGCCTAAAGGAAAGCTCTCTAAGTGGGGGTCACCTTGGGAGTCAGCTTGTGCCTTCGCCCAGGCAGGTCTGCAGGATGTGTTGGGAGATCACGGAGGGTCGCCTAGGGACTAGGGGAGAAAAATGAAGGAAAGCATCCCAAAAGCTTCTCTTACAACCCTCGATGCTATCAGGTCAATGTCAACTTACAGTGACCTCGTGTTTATGGGAGAAAAAATGCCCTGTCTTTCTCCCTCGGAGTGGCTGGTGGATCCAAGCTGCCGACTTTGGGGATCACAGCCCAACACATAGCCACCACACATCAGCTTCAGAGCACCCCACATCCCCTCTCTCAGGATGGGGAGGCTATGGGTTTAGAGCAGGAAGAGAGGGGCTGAGAAAGGGCCAAGCGTGGGCTTTCTTCGAGAGGCCTACAAGCCTCCCAGGCAGCAGACACGGAGGATCCGGGACCCAGACAAAACGCTTCAAGGGGCACCTTCTCCTAAATACTCATCGACACCAGCTCTTTTCTCCTACATGTTGTTGTTGCTAGTTGCCACTGTGTCCATTCCAATTCATAGCCTCCTCCCGTGGGCAGAGTGGAACTATGCCATGTGGTTCTCTAAAGGGGCCCTGGTGATGCAGTGGGTTATAAAGTCTGCAGTTCGAACCACCAGCAGCTTCTTGGGAGAAAGATGAAGCTTTCTGTTCTGTAAAGATTTAGAGCCTCAGAAACGCACAGGGGTAATTCTACTGTGCCCTATAGGGTTGCTATGAGTCAGAATTGCCTTAACGGCAAGTGTTTGTCTCTCGCTCTCTCTTTTTTTCCCCTTCAGTTCTTGGAAGTAGATCCCCAGGCCTTATTTCTGAGCGGTGACTGGGTGAATTTGAAACACCAACTAGTAGTCCAGCACCACTCCGGGACTCCATCATACACTGTATGTGCTACTGAGTTCATTCTGCATCTTAGGGACCACACGTAACAGAGTAGAATTGCCCCACAGAGTTTCCTAGGCTGTAACCTTTATGGGAAGGAAACTCAGTGATGCTGTGGCTCAGGTGTTGTTAGGTTGGCGGTTCAAACCCACCAGTGGTTCAATAGGAGAGAGATGAAGCTGCCATCTCCCATGAAGATTTAGTCTTGGAAACACTGTAGGGCCATTGTGCTAGCTTAATGATTTTATGTCAACTAGACACTCCTGGCTAGGGGTGGAATCCAACCTGCCAATCAGGTCACAGTCTGATGTTGTCCCTTGGGGGTGTGACGTTCTTAGAAGGAGGACCCTGGGAGAGAGAAGGGACCCCTTATACCTCTCCCCTTTCACTCATTGCCACTGACCCTGAAACTGCTGTAGCCCCCCCCCCCCATCTGTCCACCGACCTTGGATCCCCGAGACTGCACCCACTGGCTTGTGATCTTCCTGTGGTCTGTCATTGCATGAGTCTGAAGAGGGACTTATGGACTCACACTGGACTTATGGACTCACATTGACTGGGCTGCTTTCTTGATATATAGTACTTTTTACCACAGACAGGAGCATCCCTGACTTTGTTTCTCTAGTCAACCCGGCCTACCACAGTCACTGTGAGTCAGAATCGGCTTGGTGGCAGCGAGTTTGGTTTGAGTCTTATATGCGGCGTCAATGGCAGTGGGTTTGAGAGTTGAATCATTATAGGAGCAGATTGACAGTTCTTGTCTCCTGTGGCTCTATTGGTGGGTTTGAACTTACCTTCTGGTTAGCAGTAGAGCACTTAACCAATGCACCGCCAGGGTTCCTTCTCCCACGTATAGAAGGCTAGGCTTGCTTTACTGTGCTCCAGAGAGGTAGGACTCTATAGCACTGACACCCTCCTCCTATGTCCTCTTTTCAGCCCTGCCTGTCTATCACTCACTATATTAATAAAAGAGTGTATAGCATCTTAACATCCTCATTTCATCTTTAATGTCTGGAGCATTGTGACACCCACAGCCTATGACAAGATGTGGTCTCAGGCCTCTCCTGGGGCTTCTGGAAACCCGCAGCCGGGGGCCAGCTGACTGGGGAGTGTCCAGCTTCATAGATGTGGTAGCTAAGATCAGGAGTTTGGTGGGTGAGGCTCCTCTCTGTCTGCCAAGGGAACTCCCTAGGGCTGATGATCATGGGTTTGCCTCATCCCAGGCAGTGCAAGAGATGGGGAGGCCATCAGAAAGCACAAACAGAGGTGTCCGAGGTCACAGAGGAAGGAGGAAGCCACAGTGAGACAGCAGTGTATTGGGAAGCAAGCTGGACTAGAAGTAGGAGCCCTGGGTTCTAGCCCCCCTGATGAGTTGTTAATCTTGGGCAAGTTGCTATGTTTACACTATGTTCTATTAAGGAGCCCTGGTGGCATAGTGGGTTGGTTACACATTGGACTACCGACTATAAGGTTCAAAGTTCCAAATCACCAGCCACTCCATGGAAGAAAGATGAGACTTTCTACTCTCATAAAGAGTTAGTCTTGGAAACCGTTGCTATGATTCAGAAATGACTTATTGGCAGTGTGTTTTATTTACTTATTTATTTAGACAGTCTATTAAGGGAAGTCCTAGTGGTGCTTTCAAGTTAAACATTGTACTGCTAACCGCGAGGTCAGTGGTTCAAACCACAGACCCTCCTCAGGAGAAAGATGTGGTTTTTCTGCTCCATTTTGGACTTTTCTGGGTGGTGTGTGTGTGTGTGTGTGTGTGTGGCTGGGGGGGGGCCTTAGTGAGTTCAAGGGCATTATTAAAATGCCCTTTGAAAAACTGTGAAAATTACTAAAATGTGACTCAGAGATACAAAACGAGCTCACACTGTTGGGGAAAGGGTGCCAATACACTTGCCTGACACAAGGTGACCACAACCCTTCCATTTGCATAAAATGAAATAAAATGCAGTGTGCCTGCTCTGGTTCAGACAAGGTTGGGAGATCCCAGTTCCACTTCTTCTGCCCGTCGCACCTTAGTCAACAACATCTGAGAGTATATGCACTTTAACCCTGGAGATGTGCTCAAAAGTCCCTTTCGATACGTGAATGAGGTGGTCACTTTTCCATTGCTAGGAGCATAAGCATCTATCTGTTGGGGATGCTATGGAAGGTCTCTAAAAGTCACGGGAGAGAGCATTCCAAAACCTCAGGTCTTCCCCTCCATCCACCCCATATAATGATCTAAAGCCTCTCTCCCGAACTCAGAATGAGTCTGAAGACCAAGCCGGCTTTCCTGGGCCCCAAGAAAAGCAAGCCCAGGAATGCCACATGCAACCAAGTTTGGTTTTTGCTTCCATCTAAGAACTGACTAAAGGTTCACTTTGGCGATGAGCACAGGACACTAGGGAGACCTCAGGTCTTGGCCCAGGCTTTCCCTTGCCATTTTGTCCTGAGGGGGTTTGAGGAACCCTAGGCTGTGGCTCAAAGGTTGGGGGGCTGGCAAGGCGCATGAGTATTCTCCCAGGAAGGGGCTAAAGTTTCTTGCGAAGAATCCAGGAGGTGAGGCCGGGGCTGCAGGCGACTTTGAGATTAGTCCTGTGAGCAGGGAGTCACAGGCTCACAGGTGGGGCTGGTGACCTCTTTGCGTCCTCAGAGGTTAAAAGCATCAGAAATCTCTCTGGGATTTAAATTGGTTTCTGAGGGATAGAGAAA
Organism: Echinops telfairi; assembly: GCF_000313985.2. NCBI lineage: Eukaryota > Metazoa > Chordata > Mammalia > Afrosoricida > Tenrecidae > Echinops > Echinops telfairi. The sequence continues at coordinate 17,163,596 of NW_022103906.1, forward strand.
TGAGCAGCGAAAACAAGACGTTGTCAGCTTGCTCCATCCTCCCTTCCCTCGCCCCGTTGCTCTTAATTCCAGGGCCCTCTTCTCCCAAAAACTCTCTCAGGATGATCTGCAAGGTTGTCAGGCGACTCCTGAATTCCTTCCCTGAAACCTCCCCTTCTCTCAGCTTTGCCTGCAGGGTAAGGTGCCCATAAATCCTGGGCAGCCGCTGGGGGGCAGTCCCCAGGGTCTCACCCTCCCCACTCCCACCGCGGCCAGCCTGGGGCTTACCTTTCATGGTCCCTTCTGCTAGGGCCTCGGGAGGGACCCGCGGAGGGCGGCTTGGGCTGCGACTCTCTAGAAACTGGGACGCAGAGTGAAGTCCGAGGATCCTCTCCGGGCAACCGATCGCTGCCGGTTAAGCGTGGCCGGCGGGGGAGGGGCGCGACGCTGGGGTCATCCCCGGGTCCGGAGGCGGCGGGCTGTAGCCAGGGTCCCGCGGGCGTGGCCTCCTGGGGGCGCCCCCTCCGGGCCCCTAGCGCGGGGTGCCACCGTCCTGGGCGCGCATCCTGCCGCTCCAGCCCCTGCGCAGGCGCTCGCCTCCCGCTAGCTGCCCGCGATCCCCGGACTGATCCCCGGCCCCCTCGCCTCGCCTCCCTCCCTCGTCACTTCTTGGGCCCCGGCCCAGATCCACTTCCTTGGTATTTTCAAAACTGCCGCGGCGAGGCCTCTTTGTGCCGCCGCGGGTCCCTGCGGCCCGCCAGGGCCCGCCCCGTCCAGCCCCGCCGGCTCCGAGCGCCGCCCCTGGGCGCCCCGGGTTGGGGCTGGGGGCTTCGAGCCCGAGTCGCGCGGGTCGCGGAGCGCTCTTCCCTGCAGACGCCGGGTCTCGGGCTCCGAGCGCTGGCTGCCCTGCCCTGCTGCCACGCACCGCCTCCTGCCCGCGCCGCCCGACACTGGACCCCGGCAGCCAGTGTGCCAGGGCGGCGCTGGCTGCCTGCCTGGGGGACTGGCCCGGAAGGGTCTTAGAGCAATGATTTTCACCTGTGGAACCTCCGATTTTACCCCTGCATGTTGGTCTCCCCTAGAGATTGTCCTTGTTTTAGCACAGAAAAGCTCCTACGTCCTCCTGAGCAAATGGGGCGGCTCGGTCACTCTCTGGCTTCAAGAGCTTGGTTGGCCAGCGCTTCCTATCCCACACCTCAATTTTCCACCTGAGAGAATGAGGCAGGAAGCACTGCCCACTTCTATGATTAGGTTCATGAAGGGGCCTTTGGTCTAAAAACAAAAACAAACAAACAAGGCAGAGCTCTCAGGAGACATACATTTGAGAGAAACTATCTTCCTGGAAGGAGCTTTGAATGCTGTTATAAGCGCCCCCCAAGGACTCCCACAAGGTCGTTCTTCATTGATCGAACAAACACGCCGTGCGTGAGCATCTCCCATGTGCCACACTGTGCCCTGAGCTCTGGAAGTGTGAAGAACAAGTCAGACATGGCTCCTGTCCCCCCGTGGGACTTCAGTCTGGTGAGGAACGCCAACAATTAAACAAGAAATGGTACCTGCTCCCTCCAAACGTGGAATGAATGCTCTCCTGGAACGGCTGGGGCCCCATGAACAACCACTCCAAATGGAGCTGAAAGACAGAGAACTGAACTTATTAGGTGTTCGATCCCGGATAAATACACTCACCATAACCAGGACTGCCTCTGAATGTTTCCTTGATGCCAGCATGACAAGGCTTTAATATTTGGTTGTTCTCTTACCAATATGGACATACAAGTGGGAAATCACACAGACAGAAGGCACAGCAGCAGGGAGAATTATCTTCCTCTGGTTTCCCTGGCTCCTTTCTACACCCTGAAGCTTACCTCCTGTTGTCTGCACCTCACAGGGAGTGGGGGCCAGACATTTATTAGTTTATGAAAATTCCACTTAGCAGTTCAGGTTTCTAGTCTCAGGCTTGGCCATTTAGTGGTTACACACTGGTTACACACTGGGCAGCTAACTGCAAGGTCAGCGGGTTTGAAATCACCAGGTGCTCAGCAGGAGAAAGATGAGGTTGTCTACGCCCATAGTTACAGTCTCAGAAACCCACGGGGGTGGTCCCACCATGTCCCGTCGGACCTCTGGAGTCTGAATTGACACGATAGCAGTGAGTTTTTGTTGTTTGGATTTGGCTTTGAGTCTCTGGCATTAGCCAAAGTTGGCGGATCTGTGAAGACTGGACAGAGCTGACCTATATTATATGGGTTATGATTTGTGGTGTTGGACCCTCAGTACTGAGGTGGGATAAATAATATGGGAAAGTGCAGGGAGAAGCCACAAAAGGAGGGTAGTCCAGCCCAGGCTCTATTGATCTCTGTGATCAGCCCCTTCTCCACATCCCCACCCTACCCCCATTTGATTAAATATATGTCTTAGTCCAGTCCTCAAGGAACACAACAGAAACACAGTCACACAGTTGATTAAATAAATAGTGATTTACTTCCAGAGATTGGTTCCCACAATTGGGAGGTAGGGTGGGCAAGTCCGAAATCTGTAGGTAGTAGGTGGCAGGAGGCAGACTGGAAACTTCTTGTAGGCTCTCATCCCCAAATCCATAGGCCAGGTGACATGAAGAGCACAGATTAGAGAGAAAGAGGGAGTTCTGGTGAAACATCTACTTCTAACTGGAGGCAGACAGCATCTAAGGAAACTACCCTGGCAATTGATTTAGTGAGTACATTACATTTGATCATATTATGACGTCTGATTGCATTACATTATGGAATGGGAACTAGTCAAGTATTTGACCAACACCTGGGGACCGACCATAGACTAGCCAGCTGATTTAACGCACAAACTATCACAGTCAATGAGGCCCAAAGTAAAGAGACATTTATCCTAAGCCAAGGAGCAGAGAAAGGGCCAAGGATGATCTATCCCATTCATATTCTCAGCAGACTGGCATGGGTGATGTTCCATTATCTCTAATCTCATCTCCCCTGGCAATTCTCAGTTTACTGTTTGCAAGTTCATGTTCTCCATGGTCTGGCTGGACCATCACAACAGTCCATTGAGGAAGGGAGCTCAAGAGCCCTAAGGTCTATCGTATGGATATAAAGTCTTAGCTTCTTTCAGAAATGATGTTCCTAACCTGTTAGTGATCATATTCATACTTCTGTAACCTTGTGTCTGAACTCAGAGCTGGTCACATGGTACATGGCCCTGAGTCTCTAGGGCTTGAGACCTGGACCAAGATAACTGTTTTATAAATGCCTGGAGATATTCATATCAATGGAACCTTTACATAGAAGGTTCCCTTGGGTTCATTTACTAAAACACAAACAAACAAACAAGAAAACCCAGCACTGCTATTGAGACAATTCCAACTCATATCAATCTATTAGTTTAGACAAGTTGAAAATGGTAGACATCTCCAGGTACAGAAACTTTTAAATATAATCAAGAAATCTTTTCTTTCTAACCAAGTATTCACTTTGTTGGATTATTTATTTATCTTTTTGTTGTGAAATTGGGTGAAGGTTTTCAGAGCAAATCATCAGTTTCATGTTCAACAATTTGTCACATTTTGTTTGATCTCATTCAGTCCAATTCCCCCAATGAACCCTCGTTATCCTGCTTCTTCCCTGTGTTTTCTGTTTCCATTTTTTCTTATTTCCTATCCCTTTGAACTTTGTTCTAGGATAAATGCTACTGTTTTGATCTCAAATGCTTGCGTATTCTAAGGTGTCAGAACCTCGCTAGAGCTGGTGCTCCCCTTAGCAATCTGTGTATTGCCTTGGCTAAGGAGCTCCGTCAGGAAAGCGTTCTACTAACTGCAGAGTTGAGAGTTCAAACCGACCAGCTGCTCCGAGGGAGAAAGGTGCGGCTTTCTACCCCTGTAAAGATATACAACCTCAAAAAGCCAAAATCGGGTTGCTATGAGTCAGAATCAACTTAATGGCAGTGGATTTTTTGATTATTGTTTGGTTGAAAAATGAGTGAGTTCAGTTCTAGACCTGAAGAGAAAAGAAGGGCCACAGCTATGGGGTCTCCACCAGTCTCCATTTGATAGGAAAACTTAGTATCTTTTATGATTTGAGGACCCCCATTCCCACCCCATATTCTTTCTTATTTGATCCCTTTCAGAGCAATTGGTGATGGTATCTGGGTACCATCTAAGTTTTCTGGTCTCAGGGCTTTGGAGACTGATGTTCACATGATCCATCAGTCCCTTGGATGAATTGCTTCCATGTTTCCATACTTTTTCTTTCTTCCAAACAGGAAGCAACCAATAGCTGCACCTTAGATAACAACGTAAAAGCTTTCAAGACCCCAGTTGTTCCTCACCAAAGTAGGAAGGAGAACATTGTCTCTGTGGGCTGTGTGTGTCCATTAACCTGGATGTCCCGAGACTATGGGTTCAGCCCCCACCTCCAGGGACTCATTCCCATCAATGCGTATAATTATGTCTAAGCAGTTTTCATAACTTGGCCCCTGTGTGCACCACCACATTCATGGCTACATTTGCAGGAAGGGGACATGTATAAAGATCCTCTGTCAAACCTATATAGCTGTGAGTATACTCCCACCCCAACTTCCCACACCCATTTTGTCTGCGTGTCTAACCCGGCATCTAATTGTCGATCACAATGATTGCAGGTGCCATCGAGCAGGTTCTCATTCATAGTGACCCTGTGCACAACAGAATGAAGCACGGCTCAGTCCGCCACCATCTCCACAAGTTGTTCCATGCTTGAGCCCATTGGTGCAGCCACTGTGTGAATCCATATCCTTGGGGGCCTTCCTCTTTTTCGCTGTCCCTCCACTTTACCAAACACAATGTCCTTCTCCAGGGCCTGGTCACTCCTGGCACAATGTCCAAAGAATGTGAGATTAAGCCTCACCATCGTTGCCTCTAAGGAGCATTTTGGCTTTACTTTTTTCAAGACAGACTTGTTTGTCCTTTGGCAGTCCATGTACTTTTAATAGTCTTCTCCAGCACCACAATTTAAATGCATTGATTCTTCTTTGATCTTCCTTATTCAATGTCCAACTTTCTTTTTTTTAAATCATTTTATTGGGGGCTCATACCACTCTTATCACAATCCATACACACATCAATTGTGTAAAGCACATTTGTACATTCGTTGTCCTTATCATTCTCTCAATGTGCGACTTTCACATGCGCATGAGGCTATTGAAAATACCATAGCTTGGGCCAGGTGCACCTTAGTCCTCAAAATTACATCTTTGCTTCTCAGTACTCTAAAGAGCTCTTGTGCAGCAGATTGACCTAGTGCAACTTGTCTTTTGATCTCTTGACTGCTGCTTCCATGGCATTGATTATGGGCCCAAGGAAGACACGAACCGTGGCAATTTCAAGCTTTTCTACATTTATCACGATGTTCCCTGTTGGTCCAGTTGTACGGATTTTGGTCTTTTTTATGTTGAGTTGTAATCCATACTGAAGGCTGCAATGCTTGCTCTCCAGCAGCAAATGCTTCAGGCCTTCACTTTCAACAAGTAATTTGTGTCATCTGGATATTGAAGGTTGTTAACAACCCTCCTTCCAGTCCTGATGTTACAATCTTCTTCAGATAGTCAAGCTTCCTTTATATTTGCTCAGCACACAGTTTGAGTCAGTATGATTACTCTGACACATACCTTTGCCAATTTTAAACTAGGCAGTATTCCCTTGTTCGGTTCAAATGACTGCCCCTTGATCCATGTCCAGGTACTGCATGAGTTGTTCTGGAGGGTTTTGAAGTTCCTATTTTTGTCAAGTTTATCAGTACTTTGTTATGATCCACACAGTTGAATGCCTTTGCATAGTCCATAAAAAACCTGAAAACATGGCTCACGTATTCTGTGCTTTCAGCCAAGATCCATCTGACTTCAGCAATGATAGCCATTGTTCCACATCCTCCTCTGAATCCCGCTTGAACTTCTGGCAGCTCCCTGTCAATGTATTCCTGCAACAGACTAGGAAGAAGGAAGAGGAAAGCCACTTCTGAGGGGATAACCATGAAAACCTTAGGAATTGCAGTGGAATGTTGTCTGATACAGCTCCTGAAGGTGAGTCCCTGAGGTTGGAAGACGCACACAATACAACTGCTCCGAAGTATCAGGAGCTGGCATACTCAGGGGGAAGAGGGGCTTTCTCAAAGCTGGGTCAGTGTTAATTACAGGAATGGAACAAAGCTTTCAATTAAAAATAAGAAGAAGCTGTAAAAGAAGAAGAAGAAACAGCTGTGGACATACTTTAATCATCGGAATCTGGAAAACACAAAGTATGAATCTAGGAATATTGGAAGTGGTCAAAAGTGAAATGGAATGCATAAAGATGAACATGTAAGCATTAACTGTCTACAATGGACAACCATTTGATTAAATATGTGAGGACCGACAAGTTCAAGAGGGATGGCATCACATTACTAATTTCTCTCTGAAATGAATTTAATCTGGGCCTCATTGTTTCCCTGTCAAATGCAGTCAATAGGAAAGAACACACACTTTGATTCTTTCCAAGTGCTAAGTGGGCTAAGTGCTAAGTCTTCTATCCTAGAAATTACAAGCAACAATTTATCAAATGTTTTGCCTCAGAGGCATACAGTTGGTCTTTTTTTCTTCTTCTCATACTCTAATATAAGAATTTGGAAGAGAACTACTTGGCCAACTGACTGAAAAAGATCTAAATTTGTACTCATTCCAAAGAAAGACAACCCAACAGAATGTTCAAGTGATAGAACAATTTCATTAATAGCACATGCAAGTAACATTTTGCTGAACATGATCCGACAATAGTTGCAGCCATACATTGACAGAGCTGCCAGAGATACAGACCAGAATCAGGAGAGGATTTGGAACAAGGAGTATCATTGCTGATGTCTGATGGATCTTGGCCGAAAGCAGAGCATACCAGAAAGATGTTTACTTATGTTTTATTGACTATGGCCAAGGCATTCAACTTGGGAGCCCCATAGCACTAGATTGTGCTCATGTGGAACTTGTACTTGGATCAAGAGGCAGTTGTGCAAATAGGAAAAGGGAAGACTGCCTGGTTTAAATTCAGGAAAGGTGTGTCTTAGGGTTGTACCCTAGCACCATACTAATTCAATCTCTAAGCTAAGCCAATTATCAGAAAAGCTGAACTATATGAAGACATGGCATGTTGGAGGAAGGTTTATTAACAAGCTGCAATAGGTAGATGTCACAACTCCGATTACTGAAAGTGAGGACTTGCAGTACTTGATGGTGAAATCAAGGACTGCTGCCTTCAGCATGGATCAACAACTCCGTGTAAAGAAAACCAGAATCCTCACAACTCGACTAATAGGTAACATCATGATAAACAGAGAAAAGACTGAAGTTGTCAAGAATTTCTTCTTGCTTGGATCTGCAATTGATGCACATGGAGGCAGCAATCAAGATACCAAAGGATATATTACAGTGGGTAAATCTTCTCCATAAGATCTATTTCAAGTGTGGAAAAGCCAGGATGTTACTCTGAGGACTAAGGCGTGCCCCTCTCAAGCTATGGTAGTTTCAATCGCCTTGTATGCATGTGAAAGTTGGACATTGAATAAGGAAGGCCAAAGAAAAATTCAATGGAGCCTTTGAATTATGCCACTTGAGAAGAATATTGACAGTACTATGGACTGGAAAAGGAACCAAAAAATCTGTCTTGGAAGAAGTACAGCCAGAATCCCCTTAGAGCAGCGGTTCTCAACCTGTGGGTCGCAACCCCTTTGGGTGTCGAACAACCCTTTCAGAGTGGTCATTGGAAAACATCTATTTCTGATGGTCTTAGGAACCGAGACACTGCTCCTCTATCTGTCTTCCAGGCGGGTCCCCTGACATGCAGATATGCCCACATACGAGTACCCGTGCTTCAAGACAAAATTTCATTTCTTTGTCATTAGAAATAAATATTTCACAATATATAATTACATATTATTTTTGTGATTAATCACTGCTTTAATTATGTTCAATTTGTAACAATGAAAATACATCCTGGACATTGGATATTTACATGACGATTCATAACAGTAGCAAAATTACAGTTATGAAGTAGCAACGAAAATAATTTTCTGGCTGGGGTCACCTCAACATGAGGAACTGTTATGGGGTCCTGGCGTGAGGAAGGTTGAGAACCACTGCCTTAGAGGCAAGAATAGGGAGATGTCATCTCATGCACTTTGGACATGTTGTCAGGAGGACATTGTGCTTCATAAAGTGAAGGGGCAGCAAAAAAAGAGGAAGACCTTCGACAAGATCCATTCACACAAGCACAGGAAGGGTGAGGGTTTATTTTGTTGGGGGTGGGGTGGGGCTGGTATTGAAAATTATGGAGGACCAGGGGAAAAAACGAGGCAGGCTCTCACTGAGATGGATTGACAGAGTGGCTGTAAAAATGGGCCTCACATTGTTATAAGGATGGTGCAGGACCAGACAGGGATTTGTTCAGTTATGTTCTCAACATCACCTAAGAAAGTTGAAAAGTAGGAGTCAATCTTAGAGGAATTTCCATAATGTTTTATGAACAAAAAAGGACTTTTTAGTTTCGGAGCAATATATATGATTTTATATTTACTTTAAAATGAAAGGAATGGAGGGGGTTAAAAAAAATTCCATCATATCTGAGGGGGCTTCTAAAAGTTCTGGGAAAAAGTTTCATTATCTTTTAATTTCATTTTCCCATGAACTTTTAAAGGTTCCTTCATATATATGTATAAGCAAATGCATTCTAAATATAATTGTGTGTCTGTATGTATAGAGATACTTGTTACTTTAGAAGCATGAGATTTACAAGGAATTGTGGTGGGGGACAAAAAATAGATAGAAGACTGGTTACTCAATAAATGTTAACTTTTCTTGTAAATCTTTAATTAGCAAGAGCCATTTTCGTCTGTGTCTCAGGGTACTCCTAGCTGCGCACCGCTTGTCCCTGCCTCGAGGGTGAGTTGAAGTGATCTGAGCTCCGTGTGCTAGAATAAAGACATCCACAGAGGGACTCAAGGGTACCAGGAGGGATGTATATTAGTGGATAGGCAGTGAGTCTCTCAGTTCCCTCAGAGCAAGCCTGTCTACGCTGGTCTCTTGCATTCCATTTTAGATAGAGTTACCCCAGAGAAACACCGGCAAAATGGCAGAAGATCCGGAGAATAAGGCATGTGATGAGTAAGAAGAGGTGATGAGGGACAGCTGTATAAGGAAGTACATGTAAGTTGAGATTTAATATTTATTTTCAAATATTTGAAGAACTAGTTTAAAGAGGAGACAACTTGCCATTCGCTTGAGAAAAAGAAAGACAGGAAAGAATTTGAGTCATATTTCAACTTAATGTAAACAAGAACCTACGGCTAACCTGTTAACTACGATTCCTTTGAACCCTAGTTTTCTCGTCTATGAAATGAAAATAATACCACACACTGTCACAGTGATGTGGAGCTACCGAGCCAGCTATCGTAGTGTAACTTCCAACTCACGGTAACCCCACGTGCTTCAGAGGAGAACTGCACTCCATAGGTGTTTCATTGTTGATGGCTCAGAAGTAGATCACCACACTTTTCTTTTTAGGTGTCCTTCGGTAGACTTGAACCTCCAACCTTTGGGTTAGCTGCCAAGCATGTTAACTGCACCATGCAGGCGCTCAGCATAGATTTGCAGTAGCGATCACCTACGGTAGGCATAAGACTACAATTTGTAAAATGGAAAGCAATGGTTCTCAACATTGGTTGTCATTACAATTACTTCTCGCTCATGCCATCGGGCCAATTCGGACTCATAGAGACACTATAGAGCGGAATAGAACTGCCCCTGTGAGGTTCCAAGACTGTAACTCTTTAGGGGAGTAGAAAGCCTCATCTTTCTCCTATGGAGTACCAATGCTGTCTTCACACTTTGCTATAGCACCGTATGGTCAGTGATCCCTTCATGAGGTTAAGTGTCGAGCAGGGGCACATCATAAGCCATGATTGCTCTTAGGTTAGTGTTAAAGCCCTTCTTTGTCTCACATAATGGATTTTGCCTGGTCTATTGATCAGAGATTAATATTGCCACCTTTGCTTTCTTTGGTTGTCGTTAGCTTGATTTCACCCCCTACCCTTTGATTTTTAGTGTATTGCTGTCTATGTGTCTAAGGTGTCTTTCTTATAAGCAGCATATTGATGAGTCTTGTTATTTTTCCCAATTAATCATTTTATTGAGAGCTCTTACAAATATTATAACAATCCATAATTCAGTTGGATCAAGCATAATTTTACAATTGCTATCACCACCAGTTTCAAAACATTTTCTTTCTTCGTGAACTCTTTGATAACAGCTCCTCTTTATCCCCTCCCTCCCCCACCTTACCCACCAGGAACTCTTATTATTAATTGTGTTTTATTATTATGAGTCTTGTTTTGTAATCCAATCTGCTACCCTCTGTCTCTTGACTGGTGCCTTAAACCATTTACATTCAGTGGCATCATGGATATGTGTGGGTTTGTTGCTGTTATTTTATTATGTGTTTTCTTGCTGTTATTAGTTTCTTTGTTTTATAGTTCTGTGTCTGCTTCCTTTTGTTTTGGATTTCCTTTCATTTTTCCTTTTGCTTATAGTTTATTTTTTACTAATTTTTTTGTGATTTCATTTTGCTTTTATGATTCCTGTCCCCATTTTCTTTGAGATTAGCCTGTTATTTGTTGTTTTCTCCCCATATTTCAAACAGTCCGCACTCTCTTGCAAACTACTGTGTTTGTCTTCATTTAACGGTTTTACATCCACAGTTTTCCCTCTGTTTTCTTTGTATTTGTCTTCATTGTAGATTGATGCCTCTGGTTTCCAATTTTTGATCTTGTTATTTTGCTTTATTCTGCACACTATATTGAATGCATTGTTTTCTGGGTGTTGTTGTCATGTATGTTGAGCTCAAGTTTGTCTGTTGTTATTTTTGATTCTCCCTGCAAAGTGCTCCACTTCATATGTTTTGAATACTGGTATTCTTACAAATACTGTTAATTTCTTCTTGTCTCAAAATGCCCTTATTTCTCCCACAGATTTGAGGGATAATTTTGCTGGATATAAGATTCTTGGGTGTCAGGTTTTTTTCTTTGAAGATTTTATATATATCATTCCATTGTCTTCTTGCTTACATGGTTTCTGCTGAGAAATCTGAGATAGTTCTTATTGGTTTTCCTCTGTAGGTAGCTGTTATTCCACCCCCCCCCCAAGAAGTTCTCAGGATTCTATCTTTTTCCTTGATATTGGAAAGTTTGGCTATGATATGCCACAATGAAAACTTTGCTCTCCTTTCAGTTATCATGGAATCACTTATTGGTCCAGTTGTGTGGATTTTGGTTGTCTTTTCTTACTTTTAGAATATTTCCTTCTTTCTTGTACTCCAGATTTTGGCTTTCTTTACATTAAATTGTAATTCATATTGAAGATTGCAGTCATTGATCTTCATCGGCAAGTGCTTTAAGTCCTCCTCATTTTCAGGAAGTAAGGTTATGCCACCTACAAATTGTAGGTTGTTAATAGCCTTCCTCCAATCCTGATGCGACGGTTTTCTCCACGTAGTCTAGTTTATTGGATTATTTGCTCAGCATAAAGATTAAATCAGTATGGTAAAAGGATACACCTTTGATGTATCCTTTCCTAGTTTTAAACAATGTATTAGTCCCTTCATTCAGCTGGCTCTTACTCATATACTGACTGGTTCTATCTGAGCACAAAGTATTTTGGACATCCTATTCTTCGCAATGTGTACCATCATTTAATATGATCCCTGCAGTCAAATTCTTTTGCATACTCCATAAAACATAGATAAACATCTTTCTGGTATTTCTCTGCTTTCACTCAGGATTCTTCTGACATCAGCCATGAATCCCTTGCTTTACATCCTTTTCTGAAACTGGTTTGAATTTCTGACCATCCCTGTTGATAGTCTGCTGTTTTAAATTATTATATTCAGCAAAATTTTACTTGCAAGTTGTATTAGGCTGGGTTGAGCAGCAAAACAAATCCAGTGACACTCATATATGTGTAAGGAAGAACTTTATATCAAGATGTAATTATATATCAAGAAAACATACCTGCCTAGTCCAATCCAAGTCTGATACTGGTCCATAAGTCCCTCTCCAGACTCATGTAGCTACATGCACTGATGCAGAAGGCAGTAAGATCACAGGCTGGTGGGTGCAGTCTTGTGGATCCAAACTCGGTGAATAACATCACAGGGCTCTAGCAGCTATCAGAGTGGCCAGCAAGCAGGGAGGTGAAGGCAAAAAGAGAGGAAGGGGGAGGTTCTCTGGGTCCTCTTTATGAGAATGGCGGCACAAGGAGGCACCATCAGGCAGTGATCTGACTGATGGGTTAAATGCTACTTCTACATTTTTATGTATCTCCAAGTTGACATGAGATTCTGTTATCACCACACATGTGATATTAATGATAGTATGTGATAATTTCCATATTATCCTAGATACGCATATTATCTTTTTTGGGGGAATATGTACCATTATGGTTCTCTTTCATTCAGCTGACCAAGTAGCTATACAGTGAACCCTCGTTTATCACGGT
>NW_022103906.1:17178083-17187944 GCF_000313985.2 Echinops telfairi
TGGGCGGCTTCTTGATGAGCCTGGTTAACCAAGTACCCAAAATCGTTCCCGATGACTTCGAGACCATGCTCAACAGCAACATCAACGACCTGCTGATGGTGACCTACCTGACCAACCTTACGCAGTCACAGATAGCCCTCCCTCAACAAGAAACTTGTCAACCTGTGAATGAGTCCCAGGAAGCACTCCTGCACTGGGCCCCAGCGCTGGCGGAGAAGTGGTATTTTTGTGTGTGTGTGTGGTCTTGAGTCACACTGAATAAACAGAGTACTGCCTTTTATATACAAAAAAAAAAAATCATATGCTACCTCTTGAAATGATTCAATGTAGACCAATTCTTTAGTAGAGTGACTTTGTGAATCCCTCCATTTCCCCTGATGCTGCTTGTGTTGTTCAATATTTTACCCATAGAATCCCTTAGTATTTCAACTCACAGCTTGATTTTCCCTCCTATACTTCTTTCAGCTTGAGAAATGTTGAAATGTTGAACATTTTATTGCTTTGTGGGGGCTAACTTAAAGTCTTTGCACATTACATTCTATTTTACTTTGTTTTCTTGAGCTGGTCTTTTGACATCTACTCTTTAGTTCTTTTATGTCAACATTTCTTCCATTCACCGTATGGTCAAGAGCAAGTTTCAGAGTCTCTTCAGGGATCCATTATGGGCTTTTCTCCCCCCCCCCCCACCTGTGTTTTTAATGAAAAGTATAAAAATATAAATGGTGAACAAACGTAAGAAGGTAAATATTAAAGTTATTCACTAGTTCCCCTCTTGATACACCACACCTCCCCAACTCTGCAAAAAGAAATCAAGCTGGAGTACCAAACTCAACCCCGCAATGCCAGAGTAGGAGGAAAATAATTAAATAGCCATACCTGTCAAAGAGATGATGTGTTAGGGCTGATTGACTAGAGGAAACAAATCCAGAGACACTCATATGTATGTACAAGAGAGCTTTATATCAAAGAGCAATTGTATGTTGAGAAAAAATTCCAGCCCAGTTCAGATCAAATTCATAAGTTCATTATTAGCCCATATGCCCGATACTAGTCTAAAAGTTCCTCTTCAGACTCTTGCAACACATGCAACGATGCTGGATGCAAGAAAGTCACAGGCCAGTGGGTGAAAAGTCTTGTGGATCCAGTGGCAGTGGAAGCACGTCAGCGCTGGTGCAGGTCTCCATGTGGCTCCTCAGCCGGAGGGTGAAGCAGAGAGAGAAAGGCTCTCACATGGCATGTCAACAGGAAAACCCAGAGAGAGAGAGGAACCTCCCAGAATCCTCATGAGAAGGCCTTGCCACAATGAGACATCATCAGGCTGTGACCTGATTGATAGGCTGGACACCACTTTTTAGTCAAGGTAACATGAAATTATGTAACTACCACAGACGATGAGTTCTATCTGACTATTCTGTGGCTCAGCATTGAGTTAATCTTTTCATGGTCAAATTATTTTCTGCTCAGAATTTTTTTAAATTTTCATGTTGACTGTGTGTTTTCAGTAATGGAAGAAATACTGAAACCATGGAAGTGTTTTGAGAATGGTGAGGGCAACAAATGTGCAAATGTGCTCGACATGATGTATGGATGTATGGACTGTGATAAGCATGTACGAGCCCCCAGTAAAATGATCAAAAAACAATAAAAAGATAAATAAAGGGGGAGGGCGGGGGAGGGAAGAAAATGAGCTGATACCAAGGGCTCAAGCAGAAAGAAAATGTTTTGGAAATGATGATGACAACGTTATGTACAAAGGTGCTTGACACAATGGCTGGCAGGATGGACTGTGATAAGAGCTGTAAGACCCTCCAATAAAATGATTTTAAAAAGCCCCCAAAACAGTCATCCTCCTCTGATTTTGTTGTCGTTGCTGTTAGTCAGAAGTGTGAAGAATCTGCAAATAAATCGATGGCAAAGAGCTACAAACCTGGACAGGGGCAGATTAGCCAACAAGCAAGGTCAGCGTGGGCTTATGTCTACATACTTACTAATTCAGAGGGAACCATTTCACCTTTTTTCACTCCATCAGACATTCTGCTTGTAGTAATGGTTGACCTCTGTCTCTCTCCCAACCACACAGCACCTTCCCACAAAAATCAAACCTTCTTTCCAATTTACAATCCCCGACAGCAAGGTAGGCATGGGCTTCTTTGTGCTTGTTTACTAATCTGTAGTGAACAATTTCACATGGGCTTGTGGTGAAATTCATAGGAAATGGCTCGCTATGGATTAGTGCGTACAGGTAAGCCTGTGTTTAACCTTCCTGGTTGCGTAATCCACCCCTTAGCCGGAGATCTTTTGAGAGAGGTGGACTGCCATCCCTCAATTCAGACTCCCAGCCCCCCATTGGACAGAGCAGAACTGCTCCATAGGGTTTCTGAAGCTGGTAATCTTTTCAGAAGCACATTGACTCAGTGTTCTCCCTTGGGGTGGCTGAATCTGAACTTCCACCAACTTTGGTTAATACAACAGATGCTTAACTCTCTCCACCACCAGGTCTCCTTGAGAAACAGATTAGGCAGAATCACATTTTAAGAGACTGGATTTTGATCCAGGATATCTGAGGAGGAAATGTAAATTCTCTCCGGGGGTTTGAACCACAATGAACCCACCCAAAACCCAGCTCCAAATACTGTAGGATTATCTGCAGAGAATCTGCTGCCAAACATCTATTTAAAGCATTAAAGAGCAAAGAGGTCACTTTGAGAACTAAGGTGCTTCGGACCCGAGCCATGGTGTTTTTAATCGGCTCACATGCACACAAACGCTGGACAATAACTAAGGAATATCCAGGAAGAACGGATGTATGTGAACTGCGATGTTGGTGAAGAATATTGAATATAGCATCAACTGCTAGGAGCACACGGATCTGTCTTGGAAGAAGAACATTTTCCTTAGAAGATCTCTTCTGAAATACTTTGAACATGTTCACCAGGAAGGACCAGTCCCTGAAAGAAAAAAAAAGGACATCATGCTTGGGAGAGGGTCAGTGAAAAAGAGGAAGCTGTCAAGGAGGTGGGCTGACACAGTGGCTACAACAATGGGATCAAATATAACGATTGTGAGGCTGGTGCAGGGCTGAGCAGCGTTGTTGTGTTTTTCGTTGTATGGAGGGTTACTTTGAGTTGCAACCAACTAGGTGGCACCTAACAACAACAAGGACATCAGGAGAGACAGACCGGCTTTTCTGAGTGGCTCTAGAGTACAGGACTGGCCTTGGAGGTTAACCTTTATAGGAGTCGGCTTTCACAAACCAGAGAAGGTCCTCCCTCTCTACACCATTCTACTAGGCTACTGTTGTTCAGGAGGTAGCGACTGACCTCCCAGTTATTGGTGATCTTCAAACAGAGGTGGGGGTAGTATAGTGAAATCAACATTACTGTACTGTTAATTATGCTAGTAACTGGCTGTGAGGTCATGAGGGTTGCATCAGTTGACTTCTATGCTCTGTTTTACAATATTAAAAACAACCCAGTGATGTGCTTAGGACACTTTTAAAATCCATACTTTTTTCTTGACATTTCATCTTCTAAAACATGTTCGCTGGAGCAATCAAGTAATCCTTCCCTGGGAACCACAGTCCAGGCTGAGAATCATATTATTTTCTCCCTAATCATTTCTTCCTTTCCTCCCTTCTCCTCCTTTAAAGCAGCTGACCAATGCCTGTCCTTCAAAACAAAACTTTAAAAAATATGATTATCTCAGATCTGCGCCTCCCATGGAGGACTCTGGGGCAGTGATAGGACATCAGTTACAAAGAGCGAGCTCAAAAAGATTCCTTCTGTCCTCAAACATTGATAGGAGAAGGAGGAGGCAGTTTCTACACACAAATGTAGCTATTACTGATAGGCTTTTTACAAAGGAAAATTAAATGAATCTTTTTCTTGGGGAAGAATATTGCTCCAAGATGTTGCAGAAGTTTTTTCTCCCCTTCTTGTTTTGAGCTTTTTCTCACACTTGTCATTAAATCAGGATGATTGAAGGGGCCCTTCCACATCCCTTATTACACAAATTAAAGGACCAGGCTGAGAGGGGCCAAGTGATTGGCCCAGGCACTAGCTCCTCTGAGTCAGAGGTAGGGTTATAACCAAGCTCGCATTTGCTCAGCCCGCGGTTCCCCATTTTTTCATACGCTTAGAAGCTACTCTACCACAAAGCTCCTAAAACTGTGGGACTCTACTTGATTTGCAGTCACGTACCTGAATGTGGGGGTTGAGAAAATTTTGGCAACATTAAAAGGCTTCTGAACACATAGCAACCAAAAATTGATTTAAAATCGAATGCTAAATGACTATGGGGTGTTTCTGGCAGTACTAGCCAGTGTTAAAAATTTTATTGGGCAAAAAGGGGTTGCGGATGGAAAAAGTTGAAGAAGCCAGGTGGGGGCTGCCTCTTGTATTCACCCAAGGACGTGAACAGAAGAGCGTCCTAATTGTACTCTTATTTGAACCAGGGCTGGGTCACAAGGATGCTCCTCAATAGCCATCTGCAGGAAAAATCCGGCCTGGAGCGGCTAGCTCTCCTCTAAGCCCTTTCGTTTCACCAGGTTTACAAAGCGTAGAGCCCCAAACCAGGCCGTTTATGCTCGCCCCATCCATCTGCCCCAACCATGAGGGAGGGTCGGAGCCTCCTATGCTGTTGCTCAAATACCCCATGAGTCCAGAATCAGTGGCTTCACTTCCTCCTGGAGAAGCAGGTGCTTCTGAGGGGCTCCGGGGTCCTGCTCTCTGTCGGGAGGGGGGGTGTTTGTGAAAAGAGTCAGCTCCTCGCCCCCCCCCCCCCCCACACACACATTAGTCAAAGCCAAAGTGAGTCCAGAAACAAGTTTTCTGCTCTCAGAAGGAGCCTTTGGCAGATGGAGAGGAATGAGCCCTCTTGGGCCCAGGACTGGCTGCATAATTTATGGGGACTCAGAGCAAAGTGAAAACATGGGGTCTGTCATGCAAAATTGAAGAATACCAAGACTAAGAGAGAAGCATGTGGCTCCTGCAGCTGGCGGGGCTTGAGTGGGTCCCTGGTGGATGGGGACAATAATTCCGTGTGCTTCTGGATTCCAGTAGCCCTGGGATGTTGTGTGGTTCCCCACATTTCTGCTCTGTTGATTCCTAGGCATGTTTCTGTTTCCTCATGGCCTGACAGGCCTGAGAAGGGACCATTGGGTGAACATGTTGGCTCAGGCTGTCAGGATTTGAAGAGTTCACTCTTAGCTTTCTGCTTCTGTAGCACAATCACCTTCTCCAGGTCACCGGCATCACTCCTGGCAGGTTGCTGCTGAAACAGGACAAGAGAAATGGTGTCAACCCCTTGTGAATAATACTGGGGCAGGAGAGCTGTGCGTTGTTTATTTGAACCTAGAACCGGGTAGGAGCACAGTGGACTACATACTGCCCTGTAGGAAGGGGCGCTGACGGGAAGGGGGTGGTGGCCAGAGCTCTGCACCCGTAAACTAAACCTCTGGCGGGAGTGGGGGTCCTGGAAGGGTGGGCGCTACTTTCCAACTCCAGGCTCGAGGAGCATACAGGCACCTGTGCGTCTCTGGAGGCCGCGCGCCATTCCTGGTGCCCGTGCGCCTCCCAGAGTCGCCTTCTGGCGCTGCACCGCTTCTCCATCCAGGGCCAGGGCCAGCTTCCAGAAAGCTCCCTGCGCGGCCCGCGGCGTTCTTTGGGCTTGAGTCAGGCAGGTTTGCAGCCAGCCCCAGAGGGGGTGTGCACTAAGCGGAGCGCTATAAATACCAGCGCGCTTCCCGTGCTCAGCCACGCAGCCTCTCCACCAGGAAGAGCGCACAGAAGCCCGGTGGGTGCCTGGGACCGGACCGGTGAGATGTACTTCCCGATCTTTCCTATCCCTGTGCAGAGCCTAACACCAGACAGATGGGCGGGCCAGAGGTAGCAGCCATTAAGGGAGAGGATGACAGGGCTGGCAGAGTGACTGTAAGACAGCCCAAGGGGTGGCCAGGAACGGAGGTGGCCAGATCCCCGTCACAATGCAGCTGATCCAGGTGCTGAATTGCTGGTGCCCTGCGGTGCCTGCACAGCCCACAGGCTGGGCTTCGGGAATGCTTAGGGCTCATTCGCTCCCACCACAATCCTGTCAGGCCAGTAGTACAGATGTAAGGATTCTCCTTGGGCAAAGATGGGAAGCTGGTGGAGCCGGGCAGACAGACCCTTCACCGGCCTCATCTTCCCGAGAAGGTGCTGACCCTCCCCTGTAGTGGTGGGTTTGCAGGTACGGGCCATCTTGTTTTCTGTAAATCATGCAGTTTTCTGGATAATGTGTCCGTGTGACGTATTGTTTGGTTTCAGTGTCCGATGCGACCACCTGCTTTTCCATGCACCCAAGGTGCATCAGGGAAAAAGCACAGCTTCTCCCTTAGGCCTCAGATGACTAACACAACCGTCTCGTTTTACAGGTGATTTTCTGAGCCCTAGGGGTTTGGGACTTTCTCCAAAATTAAGCTGCAAATAAGTGTTAGAATTGGTTCCGAGAACCCAAACCTTCACCTTCCAGAATTTTGGGGCCTAATTTTTTAAAGCTGATTTTTCTTTTCTTTTAAAAAAATAAATTGTAAAGTTCCTTTAAGTTTAATTTTAAAAGATCTTAAGACTGTAAGTCCAGATACTAGATGGATACTGAAGAGAGTGTTGCTTATAAGAGAGGAGGCATATAGAAAGTGCCCAAGTCTATAGGAATGAAAAAAAATGAGGGACAATAGAAAAATGGAATATTAATCATCAACATAGGCTTTTAAAAATATTTGTAGTCTGTGCTTGTAAAGGCCCTAATGGTAGAAAAATGCTTAGAAAATAAAAGAAAAAGACATTTTTTAATATTAATTTTTGCCCCTGGATGGTGTGACTTACAAATAACTTGTTTTCCTTCTTGGGTTTGATTGTCTGCATCGAGGGAGGCAGTAAGACAGGCGCTTGGGCTCTGGCACCAGGCCTACTTCTGCAGCACGCTACTGTGCCAGCTCCTCACTTTGGAGCCTCTATCTCCCCCTCACTGTTCCCTTTGCACTTGGATCATTTCCTGGGTGGCTTCTGGCTCTGGAGTTGGTGCTTGGGAGCACTCGGGGGTATTTCACGCTCGGAGGAAGGTGTGCCTAGAGGGAACCTGCTCTGGAAGGCAGCCTTATGCTCCTCCATCTCCTTGTCTCGCTCCTCCTGCACAGCTCCATCACCCACAGGGCCAGCTTTTGCTAACAGAGTCAGGCCTAGAGGTTTAAGCCTCCCTGGGTGGAGGCATGTTGAGTAGAGGTGGGGAAAGGAGGGCCCCCGTGTGTTCATCCAGCCAGCCCAGTGCCATCTGGGAGAGGCAGGGCAGTTGCCTGGGCACCCATTGCTCTGGTGTTGCCATTACACCAGCCTTCCTGATCGATGTCATCTTCCAGTTCATTAGAAATGCAGGGGCAGGAGCTATGCCCCAGACCTACTGAGTTGGAGCAAGGGAAATAACAAGGTCCCCAGGTGATTCGGAGACACTTTAAACTTTGAGAAGCCCCATCCTCTTCCGCCCCTCCCTCCCTCCTTCCTCTACAGACCCTCTAAAAGCCCTCTGTAGATTGCCACTGGACAGAAGGGGTCCTAGATCAACTTTTCAAGTAGTGACAATTTACTATGATTATACAAGACCCTCGTGTTTATAAAACATGCGTGCATCTCTGAAGGATATATGATCAAGAAACTGAAGTCCAGGAGTTTAAGGGACCCATTGTTAAGGAAAGAGCAGGTGTCTGCGGCCTTGCAGTGGGCTCTGGGGAGCCTTATTCTGTGTGGGCCTCAAGCACCCACCCAGCCAAGGCACAAGGGTTGGGCAGGGGTGGTTTCTTTCCCAAACAAGGATACCCTGTAGAAGCTGAGGAGTCCCTGGACTCCTTGTCTAGTACTCTTGCTGATGAATGCTGTGCCTCCCCATTCTTCAAGGTCCCCAACTCTCTCTGGTCAGAACCTGGAAATCTCCCCTGGAGCAGTGTTCCCTGCTCGCTTTGTCTGTCTGGCGTGACAAAGGCTCTGTCCCTGCTGGAGGCACGTCAAGCCTCAGTGGGTGGCCTGGGCCAGCCTCCCAGTAAGCCTGAAATCATGCTCTGTGTCTAGCCTGCTGCCTGTCCATCCGTCATCTTGGGGGAAGGTGATGGCCCTGCTCGCCCTGCTTCCTTCTGCCCTCTTTCTCCTTTACGCTGTACGTTTGCTTTGAGAACCACAACTTGGGAAACCTTGTTCACTACTGTTCATGACAGGCTTTTTATTTTTTATTAAAAGATCATTTTATTGGGAGCTCTTATAGCCCTTATAACAATCCATACATCCATTATATCAAGCATATTTGTGCATATGTTGCCATCATC
This sequence comes from Echinops telfairi, assembly GCF_000313985.2. Taxonomy (NCBI): domain Eukaryota; kingdom Metazoa; phylum Chordata; class Mammalia; order Afrosoricida; family Tenrecidae; genus Echinops; species Echinops telfairi. The sequence continues at coordinate 17,186,428 of NW_022103906.1, forward strand.
ATTTTCTAAACAGTTACTTTCTATTGAGCCCTTGGTATCAGCTCCTCGTTTCCCTCCCTCCCCATCTCCCACCCTCATGACCCCTTGATAAATTATAAATTATTATTGTTTTCATATCTTCTACCAACTGCTGTCTCCCTTCCCACATGGTTTTTGTTGTTTGTCCCCCTGGGGGTGGTGGGAGTGGTGGTTATGTGTCCACCATTGTGATCAGTTCCACCTTCCTCCCCTCTTATTCCCACCTTTTCCCTGCCCTCCTGGTATGCTGTGCTACTACTGTCCTGCCAAGTGGACCCAGGGGCCTGGTGGCTGGGGAGTGGTTTTAGGATAAGAGCAATTTTAGGAAAAGGCTGGGGCCGGGGAACTCCCCCCACCCCCCTTCCCTTGTGTTTGGGAAATGTGTGTATTTGGATAAGCGGTGGAGCCGGGTAGGGGGAAGGGCTTCTGCTTTGTGCAACATTGTGTAAGACTTAAGCTGTGCCCTGATGTCCTGGCTGTGGGAGCTGGCACGGTGGTGGCAAGAGCACCGTACATGGTCTGGGGGCCAGGGCACTGCCAAGGAGTCTGGAGAAGCCAAAGGACGTGTCCTCCCAAAGAGACTTCTTGGAGTTGTTGAGGCCCACGTCTGCTCCTCTGTTTCCACATGTCCCTCTGTCCACCCTGCAGAGCATTTTCCTCCCAAGGTTCACACGCAACCTGGCTCGAGTCCCAAATGGGTTTGATTTCTTCTGTCAGCACAAAGGGTTGGCTGTTCTTGCCCCTTGGAAATAGATTGTCAGTGGCATGGAGGGTCTGCGGCGCCGGTGCCTATGGTGCACAATTGATTACTCGTGTCTGCTGTGAGGGAGGACGGGGCATGCCAACACCCATATGGGTTTTCGTTTTTGATCTCTGGCCTGCAGTCCCCACTGGAGGGGATTGCAGGGAGGGGGGAGGATGAGTCCATTGAAGAGGAGTAAATCTGAGATGAGTATGTATCAGTGGAGGCACTGTCAATGCCAGGAGCCCTGGTGGCGTCATGGTTACCTGGTGGCTGTGATTCGTAAGGTCAGCAGTTCGAAACCACCAGTGGCTCTGAGGGAGAAAGAGAAGGCGTCCTACTCCCATACACAGTTACCATCTCAGAAACCCACAGGGGCAGTTCTACTGACCTATAGGGTTGCCATGCGTTGGCATTCTATCTACACAAACAGGCCAAGATACAGCAAGCTCGTAGATCTTGCTCAGGCATATTGGGTTTCAAAACGTTAGTGGGAAAATTCCAGTATCTTCTCTTCTGTTGTTTCCACAAGCTTTTTGAAGTCCCCTCATCTATGCCTATGATGGGCGGGTGGGAGACTTGACTCCTGGGTCTTGCTTTTTCTGCAATATGCCGCTGACCTTATCGTTCCTGCCTTGAACCGTCTGCCTTCCCTGAAAAGTCTGCCCTTTCCTGCTGGTTTTCCCAGGGATCAAAAACTACAGGCACCAGAGCAACCTCAGGGCTCTGCATTCTGTGGAAGCTGCTCAGGCAGCAG
>NW_022103906.1:17188644-17208930 GCF_000313985.2 Echinops telfairi
AAACTAAAGCATAAAAAGAAACACATTAGGGACATGTTTGTCAATCACCCTTAAATCTTATTGCCTTTATACAGCCAGTGGATCACATTTCCAAAATTCAGCTTTTTATTAAGCAAACATTTTTGCGTAAGTTGCCTTCTCCTTATCTTTCTGCGCCTTTGTCTTTTGCTTGACTTCCAGCAATTCTGCCTGGAGAGCTTGTCTTCTGGTGCTGTCTCTGGAGCTTTCTTGAGACCAGCAGGTGCTGGATCATAGTCTTTTAATCCTTGCCACCCTTGAGCACTGTGGTACAGTGCCTTGGTCTCTGCTGGGTCTAGTTCAAGAGCCTCCGAACAGCCTCCAAATGGCTCCCTGCCAATTGGGCATCTCCAGTTTACAAGCTCCAATATCCAGCACACAGCTTAAAGCTATAGGTTGTAGCCTGGATCTACCTGCTTTCTCATTAGCAGCCTTTACACCTTCCACACACCTTAAAACTTTGGCATACATCTTTATGGTCATCTCCCAGTTCTGGGACTTAAAAAAAGTATTTCCAGTTTTTTTTAATGTCTTCTGTTATCAATAAAATTTTATCTACATCTTTTAAGTCTATGTCAGCATCCTCTGGGAAATCTGGATGGCTGTCACCAGAACCATCTTTGGGGAGTCTTCTCCTTCTTTCAATTCTCCACATTGGGCAACAACGCACAAGTGGGCAGGTTTTTCATCTTCCACTTCTATGGTTGCCAGCATCCTTGCCACACCCACTCCTTTAATAACTTGGCCCCGTTCCACATGTTTACCTCCAAATGAGGAGTTGGACCTGTTGTGATAAAGAACGGAGAACCATTTGAATTGGGTCCTGCATTTGCCATGCTCAACACACCTTCCCGATCATGCTGATAATAGAAGTTTTCATCTTCAAATTCTTCGCCATAAATACTTTCTCCACCTGTCCCATTCTGATTTGGCAGAATCATGAATGTCTCAATAATCTGATGTTTCCAAAGAGCACCTTTTGAAATGGAGGGGTTTTCCAGTTGTGAGTCCAATGCCTTTTCTCCCATACAAAATGCATTGGAATTTTCTGAAGTTTTAGGGACAATATCTGCAAACGACTCTAAGACAATTTTACCAACTTGCTCCCCTTTGACGTCCACATCAAAGAAGACTCGGGGTTGCTGGGGGGTCGGAGGGTTTAGTTTGCGGGGAAGGGTGCAACATCTTGACTTCCACATGTGTTTGGAAGAGGGCTGAAAGACACCTCGTATCATGTAGACAATTCAGCCTCCCCCCCCCCATTTTGTGTTACCCATGGTTCAGTCCTCCGCCTTTCCATTCACATAGTCATGCTTCATATCTTCAGCTCCCGAGGGCAAGAAGGGGGGGTACATGCCGTTTAGTTTGAAGAGTAGTCATCCTTCAAAGCTCCTTTTGGTGGCCTGCTTTTCCTGAGCCCGTCCTCCCTCCCTCCAGTCCATCTGCTTTCTAACCGCCGAGCAGTCCTTCTGGGCTAACTGTTAGACTATAGAGGGCCACTGGGAGCCACAACGGACTCTGTGGTTGTTGGTTGGGTTTAGTTTCAGTGGTGAAAAGCCCAACTTTGAGATCAGATATGGGTATGAGTCCTGGCTCCACGTGACTCTGGTCCCATATCTCAACCCCACTACACTTCCTTCTCCTCATCTGTGACACGGGGATGGGATGGTGCAGGGGCTATTAGAAGAAGCCCATGTGAAGTGTCAGCCCCAGGCTTGGCACAGCACTAGTCGGAGACGAATGTGGGTGCACCGCTCACCTTGGGTTGCATGGTCACAAGGTGAGCCTCAGGTTCTGATGACCGTCTCCTTGAGGAAAGACTCAACTCAAGCTGATGGCCATTACATTAATGCCCACTCATAGCAGCCCTATAGGACAGAGTAGACCTGCCCTTTTGGGTTTCCAAGACCACAAATCTTTATAGGAGTGGAAAGCCTTATGTTTCTCCTGCTGAGCCTCTGGTGGTTTCAAACTGCTGATGTTGTGGTGAGCAGCCCAGCGTGTGACTCACTACGCCACCAGGGCAGAGTGGGGGTGGGGTGGGGTGGGATGCTGCTCATTCATCTTTACATCCTCATTACCTCGCATAGTGCCTTAGGACAAAGTAGCACAAGTGCTGTTTAAAGTGAATTCCCTAGGACATTTTACATCCAAAATAACACTAGTTATGTTGTGATGCTGACAAAGTTGCTCTTCATTTATTTTTCTTCCATATTTTCTTCTGTGGCCCCAATCCTTTTCCAGACCACTTCCTAGTATGTGCTTTTTGAGCTGTTGGATGGCTTTGGCTCTCGGGCTCCGCCCCTCTATGCGGAACACAGCGAAGGCTGTGATGGAAATCCATAGCCAAAGCTGCCTGCCAGGGGTCCCAGCCTTGGCAGCCCCTTCCTGCTCATTACAGCTGCAGCCATGGACATCTGCTCAGCACCCTCTCACCCTCTGGTTCAACCTCCCTGCCCTTCTGTTGCAGATTTGTCCGCCCAGGGGAGTAAGTACATCGATGAGGAAATTCAAAACGCTGTCAAGGGAATGAAAGAGATAAAAGCCCTCATGAGCGAAACAGACGAGGAGCGTCAGACACTGCTCAACACCCTAGAGAAAGCCAAGAAGCAGAAAGAGGTACGGGTGAGCCACGTGACCTTGATCCAGTCCTGCTGGAGGGCAGAGGCAGATGATCCTTAATCTGCAAGGTGCTTTACTGGGTTGCCATAGTGACCTTCAATCCATCCAGGGCTGAGTCAGCTGTCGTGAAATAATAGAGGTGTACAGTGGTGTGAGTGGCGATACTGGGAGGGTAGAGGGAGAGTGGGTTGGAAAGAGGGAACCGATTACAAGGAACTATATGTGACCTCCTCCCTGGGGGACGGACAACAGAAAAGTGGGTGAAGGGAGACGTCGGACAGGGCAAGATATGACAAAATAATAATTTATAAACTATCAAGGGCTCATGAGGGAGGGTGGAGCAGGGAGGGAGGGGAAAAATGAGGACCTAATGCTGGGGGCTTAAGTGGAGAGGAAATGTTTTGAGAATGATGAGGGCAATGAATGTACAAATGCGCTTTACACAATTGATGTATGTATGGATTGTGATAAAAGTTGTATGAGCCCCTAATAAAATGATAAAAAAAAAGAAAGAATAGAGGTTTACTAGCTTTTGAAAACTTCAGGGGGTGAGATCTCAGATCTGTTTTTTTTTTGGTTACAGATCTAGCCCAGGGCTTGACGCTCAGATTCAATAGCTTTTTTTCCCAAACCCTTAACAGTCTCATGTGCTTTGCACATGTCATTAGGAGGCACCAGTCCCTGGAGAAGGATCTCAAGTGTGGGAGAGGGTCAGCACCGAAGAGGAAGGTGGATTGCCACAGTGGTTACCTCCACAAGCGCAGGCATAGGAAGAATTGGGAGAAGGATGCAGGAGCCGGCAGCGTTCCATTCTGTTGTTGCTGCAACAGCTGTGCACAAGCTCCAAGCTCCGCTTTGGATCATTTGGTGGCTGGAGCGAGGGGAGGGATGGAGCCTACTTTGAGGAGCTTACATTGAGTAGTGGAAATGTGATTGGGGTCAAGCCAGACACACACCTCTTTCCTCCTGTCTTTCCAGAGCCGCTTTCTCTCTCTCTCTCTTTCTTTCATAAAGAGACTCCTTGAGTCTGATAGTGAGCATAGCAGGTTTCAAACCACCGTCGCCACCACCACAAACAGTTGCCATTGAGTCTGAACCAACTCATGGCCATGCCCCTGTGCATCAGAGCAGAGCTGTGCTCAGTAGAGTTTTCATTGGTTAATTTTTCAGACTTGGGTCAGCAGGCCTTGCTTGTGGGGCACTTCTGGACTTGAACCTCTGATCTTTTGGTTGGTTATCAGTTAAGCAAGTTAGTTGTTTGCACCGCCCAGATCAACAAAACCAACACACCACAATTCAATAAATAATCTGTCATTTTTTAAACTAGTCTTTTTTAAAAAACTAGTCTTATTGAGACATAATTCACATATCATCGACTTCAATGGCTCGGTCATATTAAAAATGAGTTGTACAATAATCACTAATAAACGAATTATTTTTAAAACCAGTAATCTCCACTGGCGTGTCCTAGACACCCTTGCCACCTGACCCTACTGGAGGAGATGCCAGGATGAAGAGATGCTCAAATGGGGCCACCTGCCATCGTGACCCATAATGCATATTAAAATGGTTTCAAAGACTCTGGACATCTTGCAGTAAAGAAACATGAGCAACTTTGTAAGTTAGCTCAGTTTTTTCTTAAATCTAAGTGGCCTGGGAATGCATTTCTGTCCTGATGGCTCAAACATGATTCCAGCAAAGTTACTTAAGGAAATGTTGGCCTGGATGCAACTCCATAACTTTTCCTGAAAATGTGAAGCCCTTTCTTAGTGTCCATATTAGTTCTCACAATGGTATGAGAAGCCTCAATAACTCCTGAAAAAGGGGCAAGTCCTGGTCTCAGATGTTCGCGGTGTTATTGTGGGTGTTTGATATTCGACAACCGTATTTTATCATTAACTGCACCCTTTGGAAGTATTCACTGTGGCATCTTAGGTGAGGAATATGTGGACCAGAAGGACAGGAAGTGGACAGTATGGCTGACAGGTGTTTCCGATCCATGCAGGTGTGGGGTCCTTCCTCAGCATGGAGTCGGGATAGAAAGTGGGATGAAGATGCTGCCAGCTACAGCCCCTCTGGAGTTGGGTCCTTAGAGTGTAGCTTTGCTCTGGGCTATGGACAGTTTAGTTAATATTTTCTGGATATACACTCGCTTATACCGGTTTTAATATAGAAAAGTAGAAGAGATAGGGAAGGAGAGGAAGGAAGTCCATCATCCTTTCACCTGAGACCAATTCACTATTAATGTGGGATATACTTCCTACTACCATATACACCTGCCCATATATACTCTTTTTGCAGTAACTGTTGACAAAATCATGAATTTTAACATGAAAAACTGCTTTGCATATCATTTTAACTTGTAATGGCATAATTACCGACGCTTTGTATGTAATGAATCTTGCTTAACTTGTTCTTTATTTTTGAGAATCTGGGTGGATTCCAGTGGTTTTTTTTTTATTGTTATGTTTTGCCATACAAATATCCTTAGGCATAAGGGTTTTCTTTTTCTTTATTTCAGGAATTCTCTGGGATAGATTCTTAACGACTTATTGGGTCCAATGGTATGCGCAGGTTGGAAAGTTTTGATAGTGGTAGGGACTTGGGTTTTAAAAGCTTGTCTGTTCCCATTGCGTGCCAGGAACCAAGGAGGTACAACAGGAAAGTAAGAGTCAGCCAGGGTGCAGCTGCTTTGACCAGTGACACTTACATGGCAGGAGTTGAGGATAGAAAATTCGATATAAGTGAGAGGTAGAGTCCAAGGTTAAGACTGTTACTGTGATGAGCCAGTAAAAGATGTCCACATAGGTAACAGGAGTTACTTAGAAAAGACTTTAAGGAACAACCGGCATCCTGGAGGCTGTGAGCGTGTTTAGAGGTCAGCGGGGAGGGAATTCCAGGTAGGCAAAGGAAGGCAACTGCGAGCCAAAGCAGGGCTGGGAATCTACCCTGTATTGCCCAAAGGCAGACTGCCTGGGAAGTGGAGGGCCTCTCAGGCACTGCATGAAGAGCTGCTTAGGAGGAGAGAGAGGTGGCCTCTGTAACCCAGCCTCTGTCCTGCAGGATGCCATCAAGGTGACCAGGGATACCGAAATGAAGCTGAAGGCATCCCCAGAGGTGTGCAATGATACCATGACGGCCCTCTGGGAGGAATGCAAGCCTTGCCTGAAACAAACCTGCATGAGGTTCTACACTCGCATCTGCAGAAGTGGCTCTCCGGCCGTTGGCCATCAGGTGAAAAGGGAAACGCTTCCAGGGTGCAGCCTAGGTTCTGCGTGGGGACGAGGACTTGAACAGACAGGGTCACGATCTTTATCCCAGTGTAGAATAAAGTAGGCCTGTGTAGGGACTCCCTAGCTGAGTGGAAGGATGATCGTCTCCTCAGCTCTGACCACAGGCTCAGGCCATTGTTGGAGGAAGCATCAGTCAGGAAGGAGGCAGACTCTACCTTTTATCTCCATGTTTCATTTCATGTGCCGCATACAATTGGTTAAGAGTGACTGTGTCTGGGCTCAACGCGCCATAATCAATTGGTGATATCTGCCACGAGTACAGAAATGCGGTGTAAAAGCACCCACACCATCTATTTGTCGTCCTAGTAGCCAGATGCTCATGCTGGAGGACTGTAACAAACATAACAGGACCACAACCGACAAACATGTTTCCATACAGGTAGAGGGGAGGAAGTTGAGTATTTTGAATACATTAATATCGATCCTGTTCTTAACTGTGACCCTCACTTGGTTGGGTCTCGTGTGAATTTTGCTATTCCCAGTTTAGACTGGGTAGGTTTCCATGATAGCTAAAGATGACAGTGCACCAGTCCCTGAAGTCATGGGCCTTGAGTGTCCCTAAGCCTATCTCTAAGCTCTCTCCTCTTTGGAGGAGGTTGAATGGAAAGGCATTGACATTGACCTCAAGGGGGCCAGTCTCACTTGCTGGCCTTTGGTCACTCACTGTGACTCTGAAGAGGCTGAGGGTCAAAAGAGAGGCTCCAGGGCCTGGGGCCTCAGTGAGCGACTCCTAACGGTGGCCCATTTGGGCTCTTTCAGCTGGAGGAGTTCCTGAACCAGTCGTCTCCTTTTTACATCTGGATGGACGGTGACCGTGTTGACGCCCTGATGGAGAGCAACCAGGAGCAGACCTACATGATGGATGACATGGAGGGCCGCTTCAGCCAGCTGTCCAGAGTGCTGGACGAGCTGTTCCAGAGCCGGGTTTTCAGGCCCGAGCCCCTGAAGCCTCTCTTCCGCCTGCCCTTCGGCTCCATCCATGACCATTCTTTCCCTAAGACCCACTTCTTGTACCCCAAGTCCCGTGTGGTCCGGGATACGGACCCTTTCTTTTTCCATAAGCCTTTGAGCTTCCTGGACACCTTCCAGCCCTTCTCGCACCTGATCCAGCAGGCTCAACAGGCCATGGATATCTCCCACCAGCCCCTGCTGGGGGGGTTTGCTACAGGTTTGAAAGAGGGCTTGTTCTTCATCGGCAGGGGTGGGAACTATCTGTCTGTTGATCACTGAGCAGCCTCCTTAGATGCTGTGAACCGCGCCAGGTGTGGCTCATTTCTCCCTCCTCGCCAGGCAGCAAGCCCCCTTGAAGGCAGAAATGGGGTCCTCCTTGTAGCTTCTGAATAGCACTGTTTCATGCGCTATGAATATGCAACAGAAAATGTAGATATGTTTTAATTCAAAGCTCTCCTGTGTTTCCTAATCCCTTCCCACCCAACACCAGTCTCTCTGGTTTGACTGGTCTCCGTTTGGTTGGGAACGGATTGCAAATGAGTCAGATAACATGCAGGGCAAACAATGCCACGCTGTCCAAGAGAAGTACAAGCAGTTCAGGGTGTATGCAGGGAGGGAGGCCTCATCAGATGGAGAGGCGGGCAGAGCTGGTGGAACCACAGGAGCGTAGCCTGGAGGTGGGCAGACAAACACCATATCCAGGGCCCCGTGTGTCCTCTGCTCTGTGCGGTCCCTGACACGGACCACCTTCCAGAGGCACAGGTCTGCCAACTCCTCAACTCCAGAACCCTCGGAAAGGGCCATGCTGTTAGGTGGAAGGGTTCACCGGAGTGTGTGCGGCCCCGCTCTGGTCGGCTGAATCGCCCATGAGAGCCCCTTCCCTCTGTGTCTCCAGAACACAACAATGATAGCCGCCTGGTGTGCCGAGAAATACGCCGCAACTCCACGGGCTGCCTGAAGATGAAGAGCCAGTGCGAGAAGTGCCAGGAGATCCTGTCCGTGGGTGAGTCAGGTGGCCGCTGCAAACTGTGGCCCTATCTTTGGGCCATTTGTTCCTCCCTAGCGCCGCCTGTACCGGAGCCGCACAGGAGTCCAGCTCCCAGCTCTCCGGTCCCCCCCAGCCTTAGCCTCACGCAGCCCTCAACCGAACACTGCGGCTGGCCGCCCAGCTGGGGCAGACAGTTAGCAAGCTCACCTTCAAACTGAAAGGTTGGCTGTTCGAGCCCACCCAGAGGTGCCTGGAAAGAAAAGACTGGAAATTTACTTAGAAAGAAAAACTGCCCTGGCGAACCCCCGCTTCTGCGCTGACCCACAGGCAGTCATCGTGAGACAGCAGCCGGGGGTCGTTTTTCCTCCCCAGGTGAAAAATCCTGTTGTGGATGAGGCAGTAGGTGCGGTGTCTGCCACACCACCTGGCACGGGGTAGGCAGATGTTCTGTAGTAGTGAGGCTGGGATTTTTTTTTTTTTCCTTTTAAAATAGTCATCCTCCTTTGATTTTGTTGTCATTGTTGTTATACGGATCCCAAGACCCAAGTGTTGTTATGAGGGCATTAGTTTGTGATTCATGGTGCCCACTCCTAGGACAGGACGAAACATTGTCCCGTTTTGTGCGAGCCTCGTGATTGGTGGTGGTATGGTCCAGTCTGCTATTGCAGCCACCGTGGAAGTTGAATGCCAGCAGCCTCGTTTTCCAGCATGTGCCCGCAACGTTCTGCTCTGCTCCCTAGGGCTTTTTAGTTTGCATTCACTCATTTCTGATCGCCAGGCCTTTCTTCCTGGTCTGTTTCCGTCTGAAAGCGCTACTGAAACATGCACACGATGCTGGAAATATTGGTGGCATATTTTCCAGCGTCCAGCCACTGCCGTGTGACAAACTGGTAGTCGGGGGGTGGGTCTGGCATAGTACCCGTGCTCAGGATTCTATGCAGACGATGGCATTTTAGAGCTAACTCGCCAGGGTGCCAGGTAATGTTTAAACATTTTACAAACACATATTCCTTTCCTTGCGACAACCCGATGAGCCGGGTCCAGTTGAGCCGGGTCCAGTTATCGTCTCTTTTCACAGAGGAGGCAACTGAGCCGTGGAAAGGTTATGGGACTGACTGCCCATGGCGCTTTCACTCCCCAGTGGGGCACAGGGATCCCACCTGCCCTAACTGCGATATTGTCTTGACCTGCGACAGCGCTGGCCTGTGGGTGCCCCGGCACTGTTTTCTTTAATTGTCTGCTTCTCTATGCAGAGGGAATACTTCATTTCACGGGTGCCCCCACCCCCCAAGATTTCATTAGGTCTAGACACGGACTAAATTCTTCTTACATTGAAATAACAGATTTAAAAGTATTTAGAGTCATTCCTGGTATACAGTAGCACATGCTTGCAAAGAGTTAATTGTTTCCCTTGCGAATAGCTTATCAGTCATGCAGCTTTGCGCTTACTTAATGTGTTTGGATTTAGGGGGGGGGGCAGACCTTGGGAGTCTAGTTAAATATTCCTAGCTTCATCCCTGTACTTTTAGAAACCACTGCAAAATAAATACTAAGGCCACAAGAGGCTCCGGGAAGAAATATAAATAGCTGTTGTTGGGTGCTGCTGAGTGTGCTTTGATTTATAGCCGCACTGTGTACCAGAGAGGGAACACTGCCTTGTCCAGCGCCATCCTCACAATCATTCAGCCTGAGCTCACCATGGCAGCCGCCCTGTCAATCCATCTCATCGGCGGTCTTCCTCCTGCCCGCCGACTGTCTACTTTACCAGGCGTGAGGTGTTCTTGGCACACAGTAGCACACACACAGGGACGTGCCCCTCTTGGTCAGATGTCTGAAGTACTGGGATGACGTTTCATCATCCATGCTGATAAGAAGTATTCTGGCTATACTTCTTCAGAGACGGTGTGCTGGGGATTCTGGCAGCCCCCGGTTCACTCAATAGTTTTCACCCACGTGGTACTTCCACAGCACCAATCCTCCTCCCGCCTTCCTTCGTCATTGTCCAGCTTTTGGATGTGTAAGGTGATTGAAAAGACTGTGGCTTAGGTCAGGGTTAGCCTTCTAAGAGACATCTTTGCTGCTCAACACTTTACAAAAGTTTTCTCTTTCTCAGATTTGCTGCCTTTCTTGGCTGCTGCTCCCTTAAGTATTGATTGTGGATCAATTCCTCTCAACCTAAAACCAAACTCACTGCCATCAGTGTTGAATCATATGACCCTAGGGGACAGGGTGAAACTGCCCCTGTGAGTTTCCCAGATGGTAACTCTTGACAGGAGTAGAAAGCCCGTCTTTGTTCCATGGAGCTGCTGATGGTTTCAAACTGCTGATCTTGCAGATCACAGGCCAACACAAAACCTCAGCACCACCAGGGCTCCTCCTCGAGCCTTCTCACTTTCTAAGACCTTCAGTGCAGTTTGTAGGTCTCCTTTCAATAATGTTGCTTCTTAATCCTATGCTACCCCTTGAGATGGTTGAATATTGACCAATTCTTTTTGGTACAGTGACTCTGTGTATTCCTTCCAGCTTCTCTTGATGGTTCCTGTGTTGTTCAGTATCTAGGCCATAGAATCCTTCGGTGTTGCCACTGGAGGCTTGACTTTTCTCTTCAGATAGTTCCATTTGAGAGATGCTAACTGTGCTTTCCCTTTTGGTTTCCTAAATCCAGTACTTTGCACATTTCATTATACTTCCGTGTCTTCTTAATCTGCACGTTGACATTTTATCTTCAGCTTGTTTATACCATCATTTATTCCACTCCCTTTAGCGACTCTACATTCAAGTTTCAGAATTTCTTCTGACATCCATTTTGACTTTTTCTGGTTTTTTTGTTTGTTTGTTTGTTATCCTTAACCAGTATTTTAAATGACCTTTTGCTTCCTTAACATGTGATGTCATCCCTGGCATTTGGTCGTTAGTGTTTTGTATGTCAAATGTATTCTTGAGATGGTCCCTAAACTTAGATGGATATATATATCCAAAATGTGCTTTGGCTCTTTGTGGGTTTACATTAATTTTCTTATCCTTCACTTTAACTTGCATAGAAGCAGCTGATGGTCTGTTCTGAAGTTGTTTCCTTGTTCTGACTGATGATATTGAGCTTATCCATCATTTATTTCCATAGCTTAGTCAGTTTGGTGCCCATGCATCCCACTGTAAGGTTCATGTGTATAGTCACCAATTATGTTGTTGAAAAAAGGTACTTGCAATGAATGAGTTGTTGGTCCGACATAATTCTATTACCTGATCTCTGAGTCATTTCTGTCACTAATGCCATGTTTTCCATCTACTAACTCTTCTTTGCCTCCAAATTTCACGTTCTAATCACCAGTAAGTACCAATTCATATTGATTGCATGTTTGATCAATTTCAGACTAAAGAAGTTGGTGAAAGCATACACTATCTTCAACTTTAACATTACTGGTTGTTGAGTGGTGGAGATATAAATCAAAACAGATTAGTAGACAATTAAGTAGGCCTCTTGGGCTTTCCCCAGATAGTACAGTAGTCATTATAGCATTAATTATATATATAGTGCTTCATTACAGTAAGAAGCTCTGGTGGCATAGTGGGTTACATATTAAATTGCTAACTGCAAGTTGGTGGTTCAAACTCACCAGCTGCTCCGTGGGAGAAAGATGAGGTCTTCTACTCCTATAAAGGTTTAAAGTCTCAGAAACTGAAAGGGGCAGTTGTACTCTGTTTAACTGAGTCACCGTGAGTCGGAATCTACTCGATGTCAGTGAGTTTGATTTTTGGATAATAAGAAAGTTAATCAAGTTAGAGCAAGAAGAGACATTGCATGCCTGGGCTCAGATTGCTCCCTCTGCCACTGATCTTCATGTCTGCTCACCACAGCTTACTTAAACACTGCCCTTTATGGAGGAAGATTTGCTGCTTGTTTATGGTGCTTGCTACTTACTGCATGAGCTCTGAGGGTGGTGTAAACAGTTTATTCTTGGCTGCTGGCCTACAAGTTGGTAGTTTGAACCCAAAGGCCGGATGGAGCTCAGAAAGCATTATGGAGCCCTGTTCTGCTGCCCTGAGTTGGAATCGGTCTGGTGGTGATGGATTTGTTGCTTGTGCCTATACGAACGTGTTCTGAAGGGAAGTTCTAGCCTAGGATTTCTCAGCTTCAGCACTCATGATATTTGGGACTGATCATGCTCAATCATGGGGGCTGTCCTGTGCAGTTTCGGATGTTTATCAGCAATCCTGGTCTCTACCCAGTAGATTCCAGCAGCAAAGCCTCCTGAGCAGCTGTGACATTCAAAAATGTCTTCGGACATTAGGAAGCATCTCCTGGAGGGGTGGAATGGGGATGGTGCCCAGTTGAGAATCATCACTTCTTTAGACAGAGTCTTGGTTGTCAGTGACTTTATGTATCGCTCAATTATGTCTCAGTAAACATCAAGGTTACTCATTACATTTTTTTTTTCTCATTACATTTTTATCACCCTGGTTCCTTGAGAATAATCCCTTTTCTTATCCTACATCCTGTTTTATTTTATTTTTATATAAATGTTTCTAGGTCTCTTTACCCATGACTAGAAGTTGGATGTTCCCTTTGGATAGCCCCACCCTCATTCCCCTGATATTAAAAAATAATAACTTAATGAGAGGAAGACAATCATTTTTTAAAGAGATGGAGCGTAACTGCCAAGTCTCAGAAACATTGCAACCTGCAGCAGGCACTGGGCAGTGGGAGGAATGCTCTCTCTTGTCTTTGCTCTCCTGGTGAGCTCGGCGACCAGCTGTGGCTGGTCAGGTGAGCAGCTGAGGACTCCCCCTCCACCTGGCTGTGATGCTGAGGAGAACTGGGTAGCCTGGGTGGCCTGCTCCTGCATGGGCATTTGGGGTGAGATTCTTTGCCAAGGTGCTCAAAAGCCAAGATAGAAGAATGATCCAACATCACAGACCCGGAATAGGAAGAGTCCAACTTTAGGGGTTAAAGATTTTGGGTTCAATGCTGGCCTCACAGATGAAGAATTCTATGACTTTGAGCAAGGCCTTTACTTCTGTGGGACCCGGTTTTATTACTGGTAATTAAACCCGTTGCTATGTAGTTGATTCTCCTCCATAGTGGCCCCATGTGTGTCACAGTGGAACTGTGCTCCACAGAATTTTCTATGGCTAATTCCGGGGGCATTCGATCACCAGGTCTTTCTTCTGAGGCACCTCTGGGTAGATTAAAATTTCCAGCCTTTCAGGTAGCAGTCACGCAGTTTCACAATATATATCCCCTGTGGACTCCTGTAAGTAAATAAGGCAATTCTGAAATCCCAGTCGCTGTATTCATCCGAAGCACCTTACCTGGTCTGTGATCCATAGTGCACAAATAGTAGGTATAATAGATCCATGCTGCACAAATAGGTGGTATAAGTAATAGGACTCTTTCCCTGAAATGAATCCCGAGAGGGATGAGGCAACAAGGCTAGCTCCTGGCCTGAGGAACAGAAGATTCCGGATCAATGCTATTCAGAGTACATTCCTTCCCTCACCACTGTTACCCGTCTCCAAGGAGATAAAGACCTTCGCCTAAATAAGTCAGTTAAGCCACTAAGCAAGTGCACTGTTTGGTCCAGCTGATTTTGTTGTTGTTGTTCAGAGCAAGGTCTTGTTGAAGGCAAGAGTGGGCTGACTCACCTTCTGGGGCAAGCTCTTCCTTTTGCTGTGGGCTGAGAGTACAGTGGGTGGATGGCTACTTGAAATAGCACCGCTTTAGAGTCTGCTGCTGGGGGCCCATCTCCATGCATGCATCATTCTGATTTGCCTTCCCTTCACATTGCTAATCTTTGTGCAGACTGTTCTGCCACCAACCCTGCCCAGGCCCAGCTGCGACAGGAGCTTAAGACTGCCCTCCAGATTGCGGAGAAATTCACCAAGCACTACGACGAGCTGCTCAAGTCCTACCAGCAGAAGATGTTCAACACCTCCTCCCTGCTGGACCAGCTCAACCAGCAGTTTAGCTGGGTGTCCCAGCTGGCTAACAACACCCAAAACAGCGACCACGCCTATCTCCAGGTCTACTCGGTGAGTCCTGTCCCCCAACACACACGGTGCAAATAGCTTTGCTCATTCTCTATCTACACTGTAGCTATTTTCAAGGGTCAGCTTCCTTGGTAAAACTTTCCTGGATATCCCACAAGAGAGCAACTATCTTATCTTTCCTATCATTCCTCAGGAGGTCCCGTGGCACAGTGGGTAAGTGCCCGGATGCCAACTGCAAGAGGTCAGCAGTTGGAAGCCACCAGCCGCTCTGTGGAAAAGAAATGAAGCAGTTGGCTTCCATGAAGATTGGCAGTCTTGGAGGCCCTATAGGGCTTCACACTATCCCCTAGAGCTACTCTGCCCTATAGAGTCATTAACAGCCCTAGTGGGGTGCAGTGGTTACATGTTGTGCTGCTAATTGCAAGGTCAGCAGTTTGAAACTACCAGCTGCTCAGAAGGAGAAAGACAGGGCTCTCTACTCCCATAAAGAGTTACAGTCTTAGAAACTCTCAGAGATAATTCTACCCTGCCCTATAGGGTCGCTATGAGTCAGTGAATGTCACTGGCTGGCAGTGAATGAGTTGAGTGATAGAGATATTATGAGTCAGAGCTGATTTGATAGCAATGGCTGAGATAGTGCCCTACCCAAATATTAGATTGTTTCTTTCGTTGTCTTTGTACCTAAGATTTGTCCAGGGGTACCAAGGTGGGGTCTTGAGGCGATGTGAGCCTCCCTAGAGGATAAAAATGGGGTTAAGATATCCAAGGGGGGCACTTTGGCTTTTGATTGTCAGGAAGTAAAAATACCGTCTATGTCGTTGGGATGAATGCTCATAGTTCAGGGCAGTACGCTCGGAGGATCCCGTTGTATAGACTAGGAAAGTGAGAGGTTCAACAGCGTGCCCAAGGGTCAATCACTGAGTGCTGGCCCGCGGGAGCATCCGCACCTGTCGGCCTGGCAACCTCGCCTGTTCTCTTTTCCCAAAGCTGCTGCCCCCGCCCAGGAGCATGACTCTGGCCTGGTGCATTGCTCCCTGCCGCAAAGCTCCTCTCCAGCGCTGGGAGCCTTTGTGCTGTTGCTGATTGGGACAGGCCAGGCCGGGAATTAATTGCCTTGCAAGCCATGCTCCCCTCTGTGCTTTCCCTTGGGCCTAGTCCTTTGTGGGTGGCATTTGGACCCTCAAACAAGTGTTTAGGAGCCAGGGCACCTTTGCTCACCGAGTTGCACAGACGTCTAGATTTCTCACCCAAAGACGCGGCCTTTCCAGTTCTCACGACGGAGTGACGAGCGCTCCCACGCATGCGTCGAGCTCCCTCTCTCTTCTCGCCCGCTTCCCCGCAGGTCACTGCCAGAGCACCTGGCTCCAAGTCCGAGGACAGTGAGGTGATGGTGCAGCTCTTTGATTCTGACCCCATGACTCTGACGGTCCCCAAAGAAGTCGCCTGGGACCAGCCTAAATTTATGGAGATCGTGGCAAAGAAAGCGCTGGACCAGTTCCGCAAGAAGCACCAGTAAGCGAGCGGGCGACGCCAAACAAACCCGCATGAAGCTCCAGGTCCCTGCTGGCGAGCAGGGCTCCTCTTGCAGCCCGGGCCCAGGAACCCAGGGGGAATTTGATCTTTGCTTTGGAAGATGCTCCTTCTGAGTTGATAAGAATTTAAGTGTTGGAAGTTTGAATCCTTCTTTTCTTACTCCCACCCCCACCCTTTAAATTTTTTGTTGTTGTTGTTTCCCCTCCAGAGAGGAGTAAGATGTGAATGCTGCTTTCCACGTGTGGAGCTTCTGAGTCCAGTCCTTCTGGGATAAAGCCAGGCCAAGAGTTCCGCACAGCACCAAGTAGCTCCACCCCTGTTTCCAAGCCCCTCCCTCCCACCCGTCCCGCCCCACCACACCTCCCTCCTGGAGTCTGCACTCGCCTGCTGGCAGTTGCCGCAGTGGGAACCACTTCTTCCATTTGCAAGTAATTCAATAAAACTGCCTTGCGATCAATCGGACTGCTTTGGCATGTCCTGTTTGTGTGTCCGCTGTTTGTCCACCTCCCCCGTTCTATTTTAGGTATAAAAAAAAAGGAAGGGAGGGAGGAAAGAAAGAAAGAAGGGCGGTGGCTAAGACGGTCTCGGATTGAGAATTAAAAAAGTATGAAGGTTCAGATTTTGCTTTCAGAGAGAGAGATGAATCTCAGCAAGCCAACTGACATATTTATGTAAAGCAAATCTTTTCTAATTGCTTTAGAAAACCGTAGATCCATTCTAATAAGAGAGAAACTTCCGGAAGGAGCACGTTGAAAATAAGAGTAAAAATAACCTCACAAGCATACTGGGTGTTTCAAGAGCACAAAGTGGTAACTTCCTTATGGAAACCCTGGTCCCCGAATGGCAAAACGAAGCCGTTTTCTTCTGAGTTGTATGATCACGAGTCTTTGTGGCCCCTCCGTGGCCCTGGTGCTGTGTGTCCACTGCCAATCCATACAGCCTGCCCGTCTCTCCCTAGTCCACAGGGAATTCTCTGCCTACGACCTTCCTGGTGACTTGTCTAGTTGGCATCGAGTGAGTGCCAAAGCACGGTGCCCCTGTGTGAGAGGCAGACTGATCTACAGGGCTTCCAGTGGTTGGTTTTTCAGGCGCAGATTACCAGGCCTTTCTTCTGAGGCTCCTCTGGGTTGATTTGAATCTCAGACCTTTTGGTCAGCAGTTGAGCACATTGACCCCATTTCCACCATCCAGATGACTTGCTACTTCTGAAAACATAGTTCTGTAACATACCATAGCCTATGTTACCAGTAGCCTGCCCTGCCTAACCTGATACACATCTCAACATTAAGTAATCAAGCCTTTCTACTTAGCAATGCTTTCTAATTATAGAATCCTCTTCATCACATACACATGAGGTGGTAAAAAATATCTATGTGTGTCTCATAGGTTGGTAGCAAAGCCCACATGTAAATGAATACTTAGACTATGCTTAAGTCACTGTGCCTGGTGTCTCTGAAGTTGCCAACACATCAGTTACAGGAGCATCTAATTTATTCTTAAGCATGAGTTTCTGTCAAAATAAGTTAATATTTTAGGATTGCTGGCACAAAAACTCACAGAGCCCTGGTGGTATAGTGATTATGCATTGGGCTGCTAACTGCAAGGTCAGTGTTTCACAACCACTAGCCACTCAATGGGAGAAAGGTGGGTTTTTCTACTCCTGTGAAAAGTTACAGTCTCAGACATTTACAAGGGCAGCTCTATAAGGGTCACTATGAGTTGTGGCATTAGAAGGCATTTTTTAAGTCATTTTATTGGGGGCTCTTACAGCTCTTATCACAATCCATCCATCCATCCATTATGTCAAGCACATTTGTACATATGTTCCCATCATCATTAAAAAAATTGTCTTTCTACTTGAGACTTTGGTATCAGGTCCTCATTGTTTCCCCTCCTTTCCCACCCTCCCTTCCTCACAAACCCTTGATAATTTATAAATTATTACTTTTTCATGTCTTTCACTGACCAATGTCTTCCTTCACCCACTTTTTCTGTTGTCTGTCCCCCCGATGGATTATATGTAGATCATTGTGATTGGTTCCCCCTTTCTTCCTCCACCTTCCCTTCCCCTCCTGGTATCGCTACTCTCATTATTGGTCCTGAGGGGTTTATCTGTCCTGGATTCCCAGTGTTTCCATCTCTTATCTGTACCAGTGTACATGCTCTGTAGAATTGGGATCATGATAGTAGGGGGAGAAAGCATTAAAGAACTAGAGGGAAGTTGTATGTTTCATCAGTGCTATACTGCACCCTGACTGGCTCATCTCTTCCTTGTGACCCTTCTGTAAGGGGATGTCCAATTGTCTACAGATGGGCTTTGAGTCTCCACTCTGCACTCCCCCTCATTCACATCGACTTGATATTTTGTTCTGGGTGTTTGATGCCTGATACCTGATCCCATCTACACCTCATGATCACACAGGCTGGTGTACTTATTCCATGTGGGCTTTGTTGCTTCTCAGCTAGATGGCTGCTTGTTTATCTTCAAGCCTTTAAGACCCCAGATGCTATGTCTTTTGATAGTCGAGCACCATCAGCTTTTTTCAGCACATTTGCTTATGTAATCATTTTTTCTTCAGCGATCTTGTTAGGAAGGTGAGTATCACAGAATGACAGGTTATTAGAACAAAGTGTTCTTGCGTTGAGGGATTACTTGAGTAGAGGCCAAATGTCCATCTGCTACCTTAACATTTAACATATAAATATATGTACATAGATATATTTCCCTACTGTTATATATAAATATATTTACATATGTACAGGCCTATGTTTAGACCTCTATAAATTTCCTTTGCCTCCTAGTTCCTTCTTCTATTTCAGTGGTTCTCAACCTTCCTAAGGCCACGACCCTTTCATACAGTTCCTCATGTTGTGGTGACCCCCCAACCATAAAATTATTTTCGCTGCTACTTCTAACTGTAATTTTGCTACTGCTATGAATCTGGCAACCCCTGTGAAAGGGTCATCGACTCCCCAAAGGGGTCGCAACCCACAGGCTGAGAACTGCTGCTCTATTTCCTTTTACTTTTCTTTTGTCCCATTATCATATTTGGTCAAGAAGACATTTTTAAATAATGGCTCTAACTGTAAATCCTATGTTCCAGTAGTGTCCAGAGCACATTCAAAACATTATTTCCATTTTTCCACTGTTGTGAGATTCCAGACAGCACTCAAAAGCAAAATTCACTGCCATCGAGTCAGTTCTGACCCATAGTGCCCCCATGCACAATAGAAGGAAATGCTGCCTGGCCCTTTGCCACCCTCACCATTGTTACCATGCTTGAGCCCATTGTTGCAGCGATTGTGCCAATCCATCTCATTGAGGACCTTCCTCCTTTTAGCTAATCTACCAAGCAGGATGTCCATCTCCAGGAACTGGCCTCTCTTGACAACATGTCCAAAGGATGTAAGTCTCGCCATCCTTGCCTCAAAGGAGCACACTGGCCGTACTTCTCCCAAGACAGACTTTCCATATTCTTCTCCAGCACCACAATTCAAATGCACTGATGCCAGAAGAAGCCAGCTCCTAGCACATCAGTACGGGTTCGGTAGGCGCAATTGTGCAGTGATCATAAGTAAAGATTACATTAAAGTTATAGAGAGCATGAGAGATAGAAGAGAAATATAGAAATAAATGGAGTCAGACACAATTCATGGTAGCATGCTCACCTCAGCCCCGCTTGGTGGTCCACGTGGAGGGAGAGAGAGAATCTTTAATGCAAGCCCCCTAATTACAGGTGAAGACATACGTCACAGGAAGGGGCTGTGCTATAGGTATCACAGTAATGAGAGGGGGCGATCTAGGGATATCCACGCAATAGGAAGAGGAGGGATTGGGGGTATACATATGGCAAGATGGGCAGATCCTAGATTTCAGATGGCAGCTTAACTTGACCTGTTCTCTGGGTCTCCATAGGAACCATTATAAGTAAGATGTGAACTCCTCCTACTGGAGCCTGTCCATTGTCCCTAGCAGCAGGGAGTAGGCCCACCCCTATGATGTGGGGAGACAGCGGTCTGGCAGCAGGGAAGATGTTTGTGAGCTGACCTCTGCCCACACACTGATTCTTCTAGGGTCTTCCTTATTTAATGTCCAACTTTCACATGCATCTGAGGCCATTGAAAATACCATGGCTTGCGGCTGAATTGCCTGTCCCTTGACACAAAGTAGGAGGGAGTTGCGGGGTGCGGGTGGGGGCCTGGGAAGTCGCCCAGGTGTCTGCAGCGCAGAGTTTATCTTGAGGCCATGGGAATAGGGGGAATCAGAGGGGCTCGGGCATTGCTCTCTCAAAAGGCCTTAAGATAGGCTTTTCACATCATCTTCATGCACGTTACACATTCTGGGCCAGAATTGGATGGGCAGAACTAAAGGTAAATACTCCCCGAATAGCAGTGGCTGTATTCCATTACCAAGGAAAGGAAGCCCAGCCCAGAGAAGAGCCAGGGCGTGGACTGCTGACGAGGATCCTGAGGAGGACCGAGTTGACCCTCTCTAAGGGCACCCTTGGCGTGGAGGATACTCAGGTTCAAGGTCAGCCCAAGAAGACTATTCCTACTACCGAAGAAGAGATCACCAAGGGCAGACCAAGCAAGCTGTCTCCCTACCGCCATCGGCGATGCTCAGAACCGCTTGACCAGTGGGGACAGGAGAGTGGCGAGCCCTTCCTCCCCAGCTCTGAGGGAGTCTGAAGGGGAGGGGCAGGGATGGTAGATTAGGCACCCTCCCCCATCCACTACCCTTCTCCTGTCTCCCTTCTGGCCTTTGTTGGGGAAGGGGAAACCTTTTTATTTGGATAGGAGATTAAAGTTCTAAAGTAAATTGGATTGCTTTATTAAAGAAGCTATCAGGGAGTAATCGAATCTGCTTGAGATGTTGTCGCGTGATTGGAATGG
>NW_022103906.1:17209282-17210048 GCF_000313985.2 Echinops telfairi
TCCTTTTAGTCACCAGGATTTCCTCCCCAGCACTCTACCTGTGACCAGAGGCTTGGATTTGCCATGGATTTTTCTCATGGATAGCTTGGCAGTCCCGGGAAGCATCAAATCATTTCAGAGAGAATGCCAACAGAACTCAGGTTTTTGAGAGTTTGTTAATAGAAATGATGATTGCTCAATCTGCCAGTATGATAGCAGTCAATGCCGGACCACGTGCTACCAATTTTCCAGGTTAATCATGAACTCTCTGTTTGCTTCTGAGATAGGCCCCCACACGAATCTGCTACATCTCTGACCTCACCCCTCTGTGGTAATCTGCCTGGATTCCGGCATCACTTAGTGCAGGTTGGGTAACATCGGTGCATCTGTGCAACTCCCTGTCCCGTCACTCACGAACTGTTTAACAGTTAGCCACTTCCACTCTTCATCGGACTAGGCAGGAATGGGCAGAGGTCAGAATCATTCATTTCTACCCGCAAGCAGGGGCCCAAAGGCTGAACTCACCCAGATACTGGACATCCCCTAGGTCCTTTTATGCATCACCAGTTGATCTGGCAATCCCAGTTCATGACAGCTGGATTAAAGGAGGTGCATCACAGGGAGGGGGGTGATGGGCAGAGCCAACTACTTACTCCTGTCGGGTATTCATAAAGAGATTTGAATAGAGGCAATTGATGTCTTTGTAAATGACTCAATAGGAATACAACCAAAGGTGGGTCAGGGTAGCATTCTCCCCCTCCACGTGGGAGACTTGGGTTTGAGTCTC
>NW_022103906.1:17210731-17211862 GCF_000313985.2 Echinops telfairi
TGTTTTGAGAATGATGAGGGCAATGAATGTACAAATGTGCTTTACACAATTGATATATGTATGGATTGTGATGAGTTGTATGAGCCCCCAATAAAATGATTTTTTTAAAAGAAAATATTCTCTCTTTCTCTTTATGAATCTCTCTCTATATATTATATATTCATGAAATTATCATGAGGCTAAACTCACTGCTCCTGAGTCGATGCTGACTCATAGTGTCCCTCTAGGTCTAGGTCAAGGCAGAACCGCCCCTGTGAGTTTCCGAGACTGAAAATGTTTCCAGGAATAGAAAGGCCTATCATGCTCCCAAGGAGCAACTGGTGGTTACTGAACTGCTGACCTTGTGGATTGCAGCCCAGTGTGTAATACGTACGACACCTGGTTGCCCCATCACACGCACAGCATGATACTCTGTGTGTGTTCAAAGGCATCCATTGGTGGCTGTGAAGACATTAGAAACAAGCCAAAATGTGGTTCATTCTGTTTCTCTTAACCATTCACAGGTCCTGCCATCAAGAAGACCAGGGAAAACAGAGAGAAGACAGGCTCAGGTTTTTCACGCAGTGGGTTTTATTAGGTAGCTAGATTAGGGACAAAAGGGAGTTGCCTCTGCGATGCCTGCAGAGGGCCACAGCAATGGGGGTGGAAAGAATTCAGGCATCCATTAGGCACCTATGGGAAGATCCAAACTCAACATGCTCAGACACAAGCCCCCTAGGCCCAGGTAGGAAGTCCACCTGGGCACCCACGCTCAGCCACATGACACCACACAGGTAGGCCTAAACTCAGCCAATAAGATCAGCTAGTATCTTCAACCATCCCTCCCCAGCCGTAGGGGTTAAAAACACAGGCTGCAGGCAGCTAGCTGCGTCTCCCTTTTACTCTGCTCTTGCTCAGGTGCATGCTGTAAACGGAGGGTGGGAATCCCAGGTGTATGCTGTAAACGGAGGGTGGGACCAGACTCCCACCCAAGGGCAGATTCGCATAGTGCCTGCATGCCCGCCCAGGACCTGCTGGAGGACGTGTGTGTAGATTCGCATAGCGCCTGCATGCCCGCCCAGGACCTGCTGGAGGACGTGTGTGTGTGTGTGTGTGTTCTTGGCCCCCTGGGATTTCAGGGTTCTGTAAGCA
>NW_022103906.1:17211962-17214647 GCF_000313985.2 Echinops telfairi
GGGCAGATTCGCATAGTGCCTGCATGCCCGCCCAGAGCGCCTGTGTGGGTGTGTGCGCAGATTCGCATAGCGCCTGCATGCCCGCCCGGGACCTGCTGGAGGACGTGTGTGTGTGTGTACCCTCTCTTGGCCCCCTGGGATTTCAGGGTTCTGTAAGCATGGGTTTGGGGCTCCCATTCTCTTTCCACGTCGTTTTTTCGTGTTCAGCTGCGCGGCTCCCACGCAGCCTTGCACGCTCTCCGGAAACAGCGTGTGTTTTTGAGACTGCGATACCTGAAACCCCTTCTCCTCATAACAGTCACTGAGGTTCCAAACGAGCTTCAGCTGCGTGAATTCTTTCAGCGCCGCCAAGCAGAGACCCGAGGTACCCCATCCCGGCTCCTCAGTTTCCGCTTCTGCCGGTGTTTTCCCCTTCGCTCCAGGGTCCCTCTTCAAAGACGCGGGATGGGGGTCACTAGCCTGTTCTCTCACTGCAGAATAGAGGGGGTTCCCACCAATTCACCCAGAGTCTCTCCCACCCCCGCTTCTCATCTTCATGGTCCTGAGAGCAAGGGCAGAGCTGGTACACCCAGAGAACTCACCTTCTTACCACCTGCTTACTCCCAATCCACTTCCCGGGGTTGGCTCGTTGTAGTTTGGCTGGTGGGATCTCACCCCAAGTACAACTTTGAGAGCCGCCCCTGGCCCCACAGCCCTGTTGCAGCGCTGTGATTCAGTTCCACACAGGGAGGCATCATTCCTTATCTCTCCACCGGCTTTCTTCCCGGGTGCCGCTAGCACTAACCGTCAGCCATCACAATTCCGTGCTCAGCACCAACCAGCCTAAACGCTGCATTTCCCAAACCACATTTCCATAGCTCGCCACAAGAGGGCAGGGTCGGCTTGTGAGATCTCTTGCCATACCATACAGATTCTCTTTGCCGTAGGGTGTTTGGTTTTTAAAAGTTTTATTGGTACTTAATCCACCTATCATACAATTCGATAGTTCAATCATATCAGGAAGAGGGGTGAAGTCATCACCACAATCCATTTTAGACCATTTTCCTCTTTCTTGTACGTGTTTCCCCACCAACCTGTCCTGCCATATACTCTCAAGAAGCCATCCATCCCCTATAGATTTACCTACCCTGGATTTCATATACAGAAACATGTACCACTACCTCCCCCAACACCAAGAGTAACAATTACAAAAAGTAATAGAGAGAAAAGGCTCAATCTAAAAGAATGCAGAACATATTAAAAACCAGAGCAAACTTTTTCGCAGAAGTATATTACCAGGTCCCTTCTTCCAAAGTGCCTCTGGGTAGATTTGAACACCTGGCTGAGTGTGTTATCCTTTGGTCTCTCCCAGGGACTCCCGAGGCACCTCAGGCTTAGCCGATGATAACATGGTGAGGAGAGGTGGGAACCAGCCTGTGGAGCCTGAAAGAGAAGCCGCAGGGAGGGGAAGCAAACGGGAGAGAAAAAGCAGATTTGAATGGGTGATGCCTTCAGGGCCCACCTGGGGGGCTCAGTAAGGACCCCCAAAGAGATGCAATGAGAATTTTCAGGATTGGTGACCATTCAAAAGATGGCCGATCAAAGAGAATGCTTTCATCAAAAAGCTGAACCCAAAAAGGCAGTTAGATCCTCTGGTCATAGGAAGTCTATTTCCAGTACATTCTCCTGCCTCAGCATTCTAGGAATGAAGGTTTTACTGAACCTCAAAGTTTCAGAGGCAAGCCATCGCACTACATCTGCCCCTAAAGGTCTGTGTTCCTCCCACCAAGTGGGGAGGTGTCAGAGTGACAGAAGGCCACAGAGCCAGCACGGCACTCCTGCCTAGAGAACAAATATCACTTAACTATCTGCAAGACGAAACACCCACTCACTGGCATCAAGTCGATGCGGACGCGTGGCCACCCTACAGGATAGGGTACCACTCCCTGTGGATTTCCATGACCGTGGCACTTTATGGGGGGCCGGGGGGAGGGTAGAAAGCCTACCCTTCTTCCTGCAGTAAAACATCAGTTAATCTTTTCACACATCACAGAATGGACTACACACCTCACAGAGTTCACAAAATAAAACATGAGCTAGCAAAGATACAGGGTGGAGAGACATTCTGTAGTTGGAAAGATTGAAGAGGGTGCATGCAAAACTCTCTCTGGACTTCCTGTGTGATGTGACACGTGTCCTCACCTCTCTGAGACTCGGGGGCCCCACCTCCAGGAGTCAGGGTGATGGGGAGTCAATGATTTCCAGAGCCTCAGGCCTGAGCCGGCAATGCTTTGCTTCTCACTCACGTCATCAATCCTGTGCAGAGATGGGATTCTTTTTCTTATGTGTCAATCAGATTTTCCTAGGGATATAGAACCGAAGGAATTGTAATACAGATGCACATAGCAAGAGATTTATTTAAAGGAATAGGCTCATACAATTATCGCAAGTCTGAAATCTATAAAGGAGACCAGGTAAGGGTTGAAATTGCAAACTTGAGGCAGAATTTCTTTAAAAAAAATCATTTTATTGGGGGGGCTCTTACAGCTTTTATCACAATCCATCCATTGTGTCAAGTACATTTGTACATGTTTCCATCATCATTTTCAGAACATTTTCTTTCTACTTGAGCCCTTGGTATCAGCTCATTTCCCCCCTCCCCCACCCTCTATCCTCATGAACCCTTGATAATTTATAAATTATTAT
>NW_022103906.1:17215927-17252248 GCF_000313985.2 Echinops telfairi
GGGAAGGTGAGCATCAGAATGCCGGGTTATTAGAACAAAGTGTTCTTGTGTTGAGGAGTACTTGAGTATAGGCCCAATGTCCATCTGCTGCCTTAATATTTAACATATGTAATATATAAATTTACATATGCACATGCCTGTATACTTAACAAATAAATCTCTGTACATAGATTTATTTTCCCATCATCATATATAAATTTACATATGCACATGCCTGTACTTAGACCTCTATAAATGTCCGTTGCCTTCTAGTTCTTTCCTCCATTTCCTTTTACTTTCCTCTTTTCCCACTATCATGTTCAGCCTTCATTTGGGTTTCAGTAATTTCTCTTGGCTACATTGCCCTTGATCAAGCCCCACCAGGCCTCCTATGCCCTCCTCACCATTGATTTTAGATCACTTGTTGTTCCCTTGTCCCTGGGTTTGTTGGCCCCCCCCTTCCTCCCCCCCCCCCTTTCTCTCCCGTGTCCTCCCCGGAACTGTCTGCCCTGTTACTTTCTCCTCTGGATTTCTTATCCCACCTATCTTACCTAGATAGACATGCAGAGACAATAATAAGCACAAGAACAAGACAAAGCAAAACAAAACAACAAAAGAAAACAAACAACAAAAACCCAACCACCACCACCACCAAAAAGGCCTATAAATAGTTCCAGGTTTGTTTGTTGACCTTTAGGAGTATTTTCCAGTTGAGTCTGATAGGGTGCCATGCCTGGACCCACAATCTCCTTTTGGTATTCCTTGGGGACTTCCTTGCTCTGCTCCCCTTGCTGCTCTGTTGCATGCCCTTAGTGTTTCACCCCAGTGTGGTGGTGTCAGATTGGGCACAATTCCCACATTGTATCTCCAGTGTTGTCCCCCATAACACTATGGGTCAGTCTAGAGGTGGGGGCGGCCCTTCTATTCTCTCCGTGCATTGGCTGCTTTGAGCAGGACTATTGTCCTTGGGGCTTGGTAGGCCAGCATGTGTTCCACTCTCTCTTTCTCTCTCCTTCCCTCTTTGTTTGATCCTGTATGCTCTGATCAGACATGTCCTTCTCCCTGAGCTGTAGCTTCAATGCTGTCCTCTGAAGTGCATTCTTATTGGGCAGGGGTAGGGGGGTTGGGTGGTGGTGGTGGGAAGGGCAGGGGAGGGTGTCCAAGTAGTTGGGACTGGGGCCAGCTCCTCAGACCTCTCTGTTGGTTCACTGTTTCATGCCAGTATGTTGCATGCATGTCTTGGTCCACTGGGTTGAAGTCTGGTCCCACTCTCCAGGAGATATAAACAACACCCTCCCCTTGGGTGGGTTAGTGCCCTGTTCCCCCGCTGCCCATGTCTTTTTTTTCCCCCTCTTCTTTTTAGTTGGCTACCATATGTATCCCTGGATTGGGTCTGGCCCCTGCCATAGTACCCTGGACCTCACCCCAGGAATGTATGTATATAGTAGCTTTTCCCCTATGCCCCTTTTGCATTTTTAAGCTTACCTCAGCAGATTCATGTTGTACTTGTCTTTTTGCACGTGGCTTACTTTGCTTAGTATATCCAATTCTTCCCATACAGCGATGCACTTCGTGCATTCATCGCTGCCTTTAGGGATGCATAGTCTTCCATTGTATGTATGAACCATAGTTTTTTTTTTTAATCCATCCATCCATCCATCCATTGGTAGAAATTTGGGTTGTTTCTAACTCCTTGTAATTGTGAACTGTGCTGCGATGAACATTGGAGCACAGCTGTCTGGCCGTGGATTGTTTCTTACCTCTTCTGGTTATATGCCCAGTAGGGGGATTGCTGGGTCATATGGTAGCTCAATTTCCATTTGTTTTAGATATCACCAAGTTGATTTCCATAATGGCTGTATATACCTACAGGTCCACCAGCAGTGGATGAGACTTCCTATCTCACCACAGCCCCTCTGACATTTGTTTCTTTCTGATATTTTGAATTGGGCTATCTTTGAGGGTGTTAGGTAGTATCTCATAGTTGTTTTAATTTGCATTTCTCTTTTGCCTAATGATTGGGAACATTTTCCCATATGTTTATTGGCAATTTGGATTTCTGCCCTTGTGAAACTTCAGTTCAGGTTATTTGCCCACCTCCTTAGTGGACAATTATTTTTTTTCTTAATATAAGCTAGCAGACTATTGTTGATTTTAATAATAAGGCCTTTGTCTGATGTGTCATTGCTAAAGGTATTTTCCCAGTCTGTGGGCTTTCTTATTACTCTCTTGGTAAATTCTTTTGATATACAGTGCTTCCCACTTATCAATTTGTCCCTCCCCTCTGTTTGTGTCCTTCAGTATATCCCACTTCTCAATTTGTGCCTCCTCTGTGTTTGTGTCCTTCCCTATTTCCAATACCCTATGTATTCCCTGCACCGAGGTTCTCAGGTTTGTTCCAATTCCCTCATTAATGGCCTTAACAGTTTGGGGTTTTACCTCAAGGTCTGTGACCCACCTTGAGTTTATACTTGTGCATACAGTGAGGTAAGGGTCTTGCATCATTTTTCTGCAGGTAGATATCCATTTTTTTCCAGCACCACTTGTTGAAGAGGTCATCTGTTCCCCATTTGAAATGTCAGGGCCCTTATCAAAGATCAGTTGTCTGTATGCTGTTGATTTTATTTCTGGGTTTTTAGTTCTTTTCCACTGTTGCGAGTATCTGTCATTATACCAATACCATGCTGTTTGGACCACTGTGCTAAAGTCAGGTAGAGCAAGCCCTCCCACTTTGTCCTCTTCTTGAGGAGTTCTCTGCTACTTCAGGGCTTCTTCCCTCTCCATATGAAGTTAGCAATCAGTTTTTTCAATTCTTTGAAGAAGGATGATGGCATTTGTATCAGGATAGCATTAAACTTATATACTGCCTTGGGCAGAACTGACATCTTTACTATATTGAGTCTTCTGATCCACAAGCATGGGATATTCTTCTATTTGTGGAGGTCACTCTTGGTTTCTTGTAATAGTGTTCAGTGGTTTTCCTTATAGAATCTTTTGGTTTTTTTTTTTTAGTCAGGTATATGCCTAGATATTTCAATTTGTGCTTGGCTATTGTGAAGGGTACCACCTTTTTGATCCCCTCCTCTGTGGCCTTGTCCGATGTGTATAGCAGTCCGATAGACTTCTGTTTGTTGATCTTGTGCCCTGCCACTTGAGGCAGAATTTCTTCCCTAGGGAAACCTCAGTTTAGCTCTTAAGGTCTTTCAATAGATTGGAAAAGGCCCATCCATCCACAGTAGCAGAGTTTCCCCCCTCCCCCATTCATTAAAGACAATTTATTGCAGACATTAACCACATATACAAAATCCCTTCACAGCAACATCTGGATTTATGCTTGATTAAATAACTACATACAATAGCCTAACCATATGGACAGATAGAAAAACCACCACACCTGGTAATACCCACTTAAGAGCAGGGCCAACTTCATCGGGTGTGCCTGTGCTGGGCCATGTGCTTGGCTTAATACCTTGGCATCACCTTCTTAAAATTCCTAATCATTTTTTAACACGAGGTCTCAAATTTTCATTTTGCACTGGGTCCTGCATATTATGCAACTCGTCCTGCTGAAGCGTTGGATCTTGCTTCCAAGACTATGGACCTGTGTCTCCTGGCTGAGCCACTCTGATGATATTCAGTCCAGGCAAGGTTGATAGGTCCTCGTGGCTACTCCACTTATCCGACACTTTATCATATTCTCCCTTGTATTTGTAGTTACCATTTTATGCACCTTAATCTAGCAGTCCTGCTGTAGTGGGTTACACAACAGGCTGCTAACCACGAGATCAGCAGTTCAAATCCACCAGTTGCTCCACAGGAGAAAGATGATTTTTTGTTCCTGTAAAGACCTACAGCTTCAGAAATGCACAGGAGGGTTCTCCTCCATCCTATGGTGTTGCTATGAGTTGGAATCAACTCAACACAATGAGTTGAGTTGAGCACATTCATCTTATTTTCCCAAACTAGAAGACAAAATTATTGAGGGCGAGAACCTATACTTTTAATTTGCCAAAATTAAATAGGTACAACTCAGAGCACCCCTCTGGAGACCAGGGTGAAGCACCCCTGCCCTGTGCCATCCTCACAGTTGTTCTCCTATTGGAGACCATTGCTGCAGCCCGGGCCAATCCTTCTTGTCCAGGGCCTTCCTCGTTTTTGCTCCCTCGACTTTAGCAAAAATGTTACTTTACCAAAAGTTAAAAAATAATCATAAGAGAAACCAGTGGGAACAGAGTGTGGATCATTCTTGGTCTTTATTAAAAAGAGGGCTTGGGGGAGGATGAAACCTTTCTCCACGATGCTGCCATGGAGAACACGTGACATCATCTATCGATCGGAGCTGCTCGCGGGCCCTGCTCTGTCCCCTTCCCTTCACTGGCGACCTGCTGCGACCTCTCTGTCTGCGTCTCCTGGCTTCTGTGCCTAATCTGTTCTTTGTTTTTTAGATCTCAACAGTAATCTCATTTAAGACACATCCTACACTGACATAGGCTCCTTAACCAGATACAACCCTATTCCCAAATGAGATCACATCTGTAAGTATAGAGGTTAGGATTCCAGCACTTAACACACACACACACACACACACACACACACACACACACACACAATTTTTGTTGTTGTTAGGTGCCACGGAGTCAGTTCTGACTCATAGCGGCCCTCTGTGTCGTGGAACAAAACCTTGCCCAGTCCCGTGCCGCCTTCACCATTGTTACGTATGAGCCCATTGTGACATCCCTGTGCCAGCCCGTGTCCTTGAGGGCTAGCTTTTTAAAAAAGAAATGAAATCAAGGAGCGCCCCACTCCCCAAACATTCCATGCTGGTGATCAGGTGGACAGATGGACCCGTGAAGGTGGGTTTAGGTGAAGCAGGCAGTCCCAGGGCAGATGGAAACCCACCTGAGCATTTGAAAAACAAAACAAAACAAAACAAAACAAAAAAACCACCCCAAGGATGAAAGAAAGCCGAGCACAGCACACAGGACTTCTGTGCCCCTGTTGAGGGCACCAGCCAGTGGGATCCAGTGCCCAAGGAGTCTGGAAGGGAGTCCTGACCTGACAGACCAGGGGAATTTCACTTCCTCACCAGGCAACAAAAGGAGTCCTGGTGGCCCAGCAGTTAGCGCTTGGCTGCTAGCCTAAAGGCCAGAGGTCCAAACCTACCAACTGCACCACAGGTGAGAGGTATGCTAGAGTCTGCTTCCAGTAGGATTTACAGCCTCAGAAAACCAACGGGACCATTCTACTCATAAGGCTGCTATGAGGCAGAATTGACTGCTTGGCCCTGGGTGCTAATGGGTGCGCCCAGCCAGCAGTGTGCATCTATGGATGCGCAATCACTGACCTCCTAGACAAAGCATTTTAGGGTTTCTCTTCCTCCCGAGAAAAGAGGATTCCATATTGTCGGCTTGGGGAAAGGGATGCCTGTCAGGGAGCTGCAAATGGGAATGTGGGTGCTGTGTAACTCCTGTTCAGGTCCCTCCATCCGGGAGGAGCAGTGAGGAGAGGCCTGCGCGGTAGGAGGAGCTGAGGGTGCTGCAGCAGAGGGGCAGCCATTGCCATCTTTGCTCCTTCAGGCCCGTGAGCCTCGGGACCTTCGAGCACATCTGAGGCACGGGGAGGGCAGGGTGAGGATGGAGAAGTGGTGTGGGAAAGCTGGGCTCCCATTTCCACTTCAATAGAACACTTTCTCCAGATACGCATTCAGGAACATCCCCGTGGGGTCCAGCTTCTCTCGGATGGCGCAGAATTTTGGGAAGGCAGGATACATGTGCTCAAAGTCTTTCCGGGTGCAGCTGTGGGCCTGTGGGGGTAAGCAATGTCACCGCAGGTCTCCCGGTTGGAGCTGGCCTTCCAGCAGGGCTACAGACCAGGCACCTGTGTGTCACTTCGCCTACAGGCAGGGCATCCTCAGTAGACATGCACAGAAAGGAGGGGCCTCTGGGAAGTATAGGAGCAAGATGGTAGGACCTGCCATCACATCTCCCATCCCCATCCGCGCCGCCCCCCCCCCCGCCCTTGGGATGCAGCAGAGAAGGCAGGCTCTGGCCCCAATTCTGTAGCTACGGAGTGAGTGAGTGCCCTCACTTCTTAGAGACCCTCAGCTTCCTGTCTGGGAAATGGGCTTACCGATCCTGGCCTTAGCCTGCCCGTAGGGTTTTGGGAGAATCAAATACACCCAACAGAGGGAATTCTCTGGAAATGTACAAGTATCAGTTGCAGGTGAAAGATCACAATTTCTGAGCCGGCTTGGAGACCAGAGCACAGAAAGGGAATTGGGTCTGGTTAGGGTTGGGAGCCTGCTTCTCTCTGCGTTTTGCTCAGCCCGGTCTTTCCCAACACCCTAGCTGGGGTCACCAGAGGGAATCGAGGTGTTTCCTGGTTAACCGATGGCTCATAAGCAGCTAGCTGCCTGGCAGTGAGACTCGGAGGAGGAGCATGTCTTACCTTGGCCCAGTGGGGCCGCCCCCCAAATTTCTTCATGATGGCCTCATAGGCCAGCCAGTAGTCCAACCGTGGCACGTCCTTGCCGTAGGGCCTGGGGAGGGCAGAGGGACAAAGTGAGGCCTTTGTCCTGCCTGGTGTCACTGCCCACAGCCAGCACTTGACACTGCAGATGGGGGGGTTTAGGCCTGGCTCTGATCCCAGGAGCTCCCAGTCTAACAGGGCAGTAAGACAGGTGGCAGCCACCCAGTGATTTGGGCTTTTACTCATGTGTCCCCAGAAGAATTGAGACAACTGGTGCCTTGTCTCACATGTTTTTCAAGTTGCACCTATGATTTAGCATACATTTGAATAATTTCTGAGAATTTTGCACTAATTAAAATGTACTTTGACCAAGCATGGGAATTTCAGAATGACCTCATTGGATGTATGCAAGATGCGGCAGCCATATCATGGCTCATCAGTTCTGGTTGCCCAGCCAATCAGCCAGGCCAGACACTGCCCCAAAGAGGCTGACTTCATTTGAGAAAATATTCAAATAAGCAGGTGACTATACATCCCCATAGCAGCGTCCTCACTCCTTGAATCTGAGCTCCCAGGTGTGTGGGGTGGGGGGAGGCGGAGCCTTCCCTGACTATCACCTAGGAAACCAAGTCACACTCTGCCCTTTTCTGGCTTTTGTGGGACTCCCTTCTTTCATTGCCCCATGGAGTCCTGGACGCGGAGGCGTTAGGCTCTGGAGAAACACTCCCTAGTAATGCGCAGGATGGGTACAAACAAATGAAAACCAAATGCATTGCCATCGAGTTGATGCCGACTCACAGTGACCCTGTGGGACAGGGTAGAACGCCCCAGAGGTTTCCAAGACTGTAACTCTACAGGAGTAGAAAGCCCCATCTTTGTTCCCCACTGCACCTGGTGGGAACCACTACACAACCAGGGCTCCCCAGGACCAGGATGGACATGGGGAAGGAGGGTGCCTTGCAAAGTCAGAGAGGGGTGTTATGAATGAGAGGTTGGGAAAGAGGAGGTGGAAGAAAGACCTATTTATTTCTAGCAGGGAGTTTGTTTTTAAAAGAATGCATCTGGAAATGCAAGATCTGGAAATGGGCTTCACCTGTCCATGTCCCTGTGCCTGGCTGGCAGGCTGTTGCTGGCCTAACCAGGAAGAGGGCAGCTGTGGTCTGGCATCCAGTATCTGCCGGCACCAGTGCCTAGGAGGGTTGCATCCTAACATAGTTTAGCATCCTCTTTTTGGCTGAACTTGAACTTGGCCTGTGGTAGTTGGATAATTTTATGTCAACTAGACACTCATGGCTAGAGGTAGAGCCCAAACCTGTCAATCAAGTAGTAGCTTGATGTGGCCTCCTTGGGGGTGTGGCTTCAGTGTGAGAGGGAGGGACTCTGGGAACCGTCTCTCTTGGCCACTTCACCTTCCTCCTCGCTGGGACCTCCTTGGGAGTGTCTGCTGCCAGGGGGGGCCCACATGGGGCTGACCCTGAGAGCTGCCGACACCCTGTCCTGTTTCCAATGCCCTTGGCTCCGTGTGACTCTGCACCCATGGGCCTGTGGTCTTCCCGCTGCCTGGTGCACCATTCTGTCACTGACATGCGGCTGCCTGAGTCTGAAGAGGGCCTTATGGACTAGCATCAGGCTTTGGACTTGAGTTGAACTGGGCTGGGCTGCCCTCTTGATATATAATTACTTCTTGATAGAAAGCTCTTTCTTATACGTAGATGAGTGTCTCTGGATTTGTTTCTCTAGACAACCTGGACCTAACACATGGCTTCAGCATCCTCCTCGACAGAGCAGCCTAGGCTGTCGGGATCACTGGCTAGAGAAAGCGCATTTGTCATCTCATCATATTATCAGCATCATAAATGGTACTTATTCATATTACGATAAACATGTGATGGCAATCGTGGTTCTATAACAAAGCCTAGAAAACGGCTAAGTGCCGTGGGACTATCGAGAAGGGGTTAGGGCACTCAAAGAAGAAAGCGGCTCGTCCCTGCTTCCAGCACCAGAGAGGAAAGTCTTCCTGGAGGAAGCGGCGTCCGGTGGGCAGAAAGATTGGTCATCTCTGGACTGAGGGCAGGCAGGGGGCAGTGTCGCCCTCAGCCCTTAGCAGGCTCTGGGGCCGGTCACCTGTACATGATGATGTTGATGTAGCAACTGTCCCTCTGGAAGCAGGGGCTCAGCAGGATGTCATCCCCCTTGGTGAAGCGGACCTCCACCGGGTAATGTGCCACCATCTTGGGGTGGGCCTCCAGCATGGTCTTCAGCTCCAGCAGCACCTCCTTGGTCTTCTCTCTGCACTCAGTGGGGAAAGAAGCGAGGTAAGAGGGCCCCTCACACAGGCCTCTGCACAGCCTCCCAGGCAGCCCCCGCAGCAGGGGCTCCTTGCTCTTGGTGGGTCCATGTACGCCTACCCTAAGTCTTCCTGATGGAGGGTGGAGCCTACGTGTGCACCTCCCTGGAAAGCCCACCTGGTGCTGTTGGCTGGGCCCCCAGGGTTTGTGGACTTGAGGGTCCCCGGAGGTACGACACAGTTGTCTGCGGTCCCCAGGCTGAGTATAATGACATGCTGGAAATGGCACTCCAGTTCTTATATTTCTGCCTGCAGAGGCTGTGGGCCCAAGCCACTGAGCACAATGGCTGAGGCGTGCCCTGAGCGCCTGTCGCAGGAGAGAGAGGGGGGTTTGGATTTGAGATGGTTTGGAGTTCAGATGAGGGGCCTAGTCTTCCCACCCCTGGCACTGGCACTGCCAGATGGTCTCCCCCCAACCAGGACTGACAGCGGAAAGAGGAGCTGGGCCAGGGCCCAGGAGGCACGCCCATTACATGCTGACAGGCATTTGCTGACGTGTCCTCTGAGCACCAGGTCAGTGCCCAGGCCAAAGCTTAGTAGAGGTTACCGGGGTGGATGGGTGGGGGAGGGAGCCGTTGCTTTGGAAGCACTGAGCTGCTTCCGATTTTGAGGGTGGCAACATCTCGGTGGACCTCGGTACATTGGTGATGGTTGAATGTGCTTTAATGCAATGGGCCCCGGGAGTTGTACCAAAGGTAATCATTGAATTGCCTGAATGGGTTATTTCATTATTATAACAGATAAAAAGAAGAAAGAAGCTCCACGCTCCAACTGGAAGCCTGTAGCACCCTCTCCTCGGCCTTCCCCCATCTCCTGGCTGGAGGGGACAGACCTGGCAGGATGGGGGAACCCCGTGACTGGCTGCCCTGGGTGGTAGAATGACTGGGTACAGCGAGTGTTGGCTGGACTCAGAGTCCGATGTCTCTGGTTCTGCCTCTAGTACTGCTGGCTAAGTAAGATCTTAGCATCCCAGAGCCCTGGGGAGATGCACAGAGGCCCCCACGGCCCTGTGGCCGGGCGGGATGGGTTCCCCAGCCCCCATGGGAAGGAAGGTGAGGAGGGCTGTGGTCTCCTCCAGCTGTACCGGCCTGCAGTCAGACCCAGGGCAGAGCCCCTACCTGGGGATGGCCCAGTCCTGCACGTGCTGCTGGAAGAGGCACTCATAGGAGAAGATCTTGTGGCTGAGGTTGCTGCTCTCCCTCTTCACGCTGAACAGGAGCCGGAAGAAGCAGCGGTTGATCCAGCCCACCAGGCACGGCAGGAAGGTGCTGTAGCAAACAGAGCCGAGAGGCTGCACAGGGCTGCCTGGGGGCTTAGGGGTCCCCCCACAGCAACCATGACACTGCTGTGGATGTTGTTAGCTGCCATTGACTTGGTCACCATGTATGATATCCCCAGGGCCCACAGTATGACACCCTGCCTGATCCTGTGCCAACCCCAGGATTGATCGCAATTCAAGTCACTGTGAGCCATGGGAGATACCGAATCAGTTGGAATCACCGATGGATGGTTAGCAGAAAACACCTGCTGCTGACAGCGCCCAGGGACTTTAGAAACCAGGGCCTTCCTCTGACAGAGTTTACCACGTAGGTTGCTTCAGTGGAGTCTCTGTGGCTTAGAGCTTATCCAGCCGATGTGAACATCACACTAAGTCATACTTGTTCTAGCTGCCCAGAGCTCCCGCCCAAACGAACCCCACTGCCACAGGCTTGTTCCGACTCCTGTCACAGGAATCCAGGCTCTGAATAACCCATTTCACCCTTCCCCTCATGATTGGCCTGGGTCAACTTTTACCACGACTGCCACCCTATCAGAGGAGTGCGTGCGCGTGCACACACATGCACACAATCGGGCGTGGAGAGTGGAGTCTGGAGAGTAAGCCTTGGTGAGTTTCCCAGAGCAGAGAGCCCAGTGACAACGCCTTTCTTGTGGCCCAGCAAGCGACAAGCCCGTGGGCAGGGCCAGTGTCTTCCCAGGGACCAGAGTCTGGAAACTGAGAACACAGCCCCACTAGCTGCTTATAAAACAATCATGTCTTCAAAAGGCTCCCAACGATGGTCAGGTGGGAGGGGATGGGAATGACTAGACTTTTTAGGAATCAATTTGGCCGTGACTGCTGAAATGAAAAGCCACTGTACCCGTAGCTTCAACAAGCTGGCAAAGATCGGGGCGCAAAGACACTTGCTAACTCAAAACCTGTGGCTGCTGAGCCAATTCTGACACACAGTGAGCCTGCAGGATGAGAGCAGACCCTCTGGGGGTTTCCAGGCTGTCGTCTCCATGGAAACAGACCGCCACATCTTTCTCCTGCAGTGGCTTGTGGGCTCAAACTGCTGACCTTTCAGCCAGAGTGGCCCCTGCCCAATGCTCAGCAGGCCAGGCGGTGCAGCGAATGCTTCCTACATCACATTGTCTGTGCTCAATCCATCCCACAGTCGCACAGAGCCTTCGGACCCTGTGGGATTACAGACAACACCAGGGGATCCAGGACCTCTGTTCTGCCACCGAGGTCAGGCATGAGGAGCATGGCTGAGGCTTGCTCTTCTGGGAGGGAAAGGAAGTTAACATTTAACTTTGCCCACAGCCTTTGGTCGTTCTGTCTGACCTGTGCTAAGAGCTCTAACTGATGTGTGAGTAAGCATAGCACAGAAAAGGGAGGGATTTTCCCAGAGTCACCCAGCAGGTAAATGATGGTGTAGGTCAGAGTGCAGGTCCACTTGAATGCATAGGCCATGCTGTTCCCATCCCCCCATGGGGCCTGAGTTTTCCTAGGACCTGTATAAATCGGAATTGACTTGATGGCTCTGGTTTGTTTATCTATCTATCATCTAGCTAGCTAGCTATCCTAAGCGATGGGAATGTGCTGCAGGGTAGAGTCAGGTGGGGAAAGGCTCTCTGCCTCCTTCAAGGTAGATGCCTTCTGGTGTCGCAGAGGCCAACCTGGGCGTAAGGGGGCTTCCACTGTTGGTATCCTACTCAGGGCACGGCGTTGTTCTTATCATAGAAGCTGCGGGCTAGGACAGCTCTGGCTTTGCTCACCTCCTGGGGCCTGTGTTTCACCTCCTTTTCCCCCCAGAGCTTTCCTCACCATCTCCATCACCACCACCACCACCACCACCACCACCACCGCCACTGCCGCCACCACCACCACCAATACTACCACCATTACCACCACCACCACCACCATCAATAGCACCACCACTACACACTGCCTTCGACTGGGGACAAGAACCAAGCCCCTTCCTTTCAGGGTTTCTTCCACAGATACCGGTGGGCCTCCTCAGTGCAGGTACTGGTGCAGGCACAGGGAACTGAGTGATGGCAAGCCAGGCATAGCCCCCCCTCTCACAGTTACAGCTAGTCTTACTGGGGTGCACACGTTCAACCACCAGCTCCTCAACTTATCATTCATGTGTTCATCCCTACATCCGCCCAGCTGAGGGGACGAGGCAGGGTCAATGCAGTTACCGGAAGCCGCCACAAGGGAGCCCCAGGGACTGAGCGCTGAGGCTTGGAGCTGCGATGGGCTGTCAGGGTTCTGGCCGAGAAACGGCCACTGTGATTTAGAGTCCAATTTATGTGGTTCCTCGCTGGCCACAGACACAGGCAGATAAAGCTGTCGAGTTGTCGGTGATGGAAGCCGAGCCCGGGTGAGAAGACCTGACGGGGCATTTTCTGCTCCCTCTCACGATCCGTCATCTGGACAGTGGGGGGGCTTTTCCCAAGCTCTCGGACGTCTTCTTGCCCCTTCCTGCTCGGATCCACCTAAGTCACTTCTTGTGCCTCCTTATACTTTGATGTCTGCCCCTCACCATGGAAGCCACCTGATATCACCTTTGCTCCCCTACTCTGAGGAGGGGCCTGCCCCTTGAAGGAAAGGGGCAGCCTCTTCCCTTGATGCTTGAATTCAAACGGGTGCTCAGCTCTGACATGAACGGCGGCTAAGAACACAGGGCTCTGGCCTCACTGCCTTCTCTGCCCAGCTGTCTGGCTTCCGAGGGAGGAGTGCGCTCCAGCCCAAGCCTGACTCATGATCCATCCACGGTGTGCCCTCTGAAAAGGCCTCTTTGTGCCTCAGTTTTCTCATTTGCAAAGTCTGAATGATGCATCCTACCTCCTGGGGATGTCTCAAACATGAAAGGGAATAGCCCACGTCCCATGCACAGGGAGGGACCTGGGCTACAAGAACCAAAAAGCCCACTGCTAGTGAGTCTGTGCCAACACAGAGTGACCCAGCCCAACAGGGTAGAACTGCCCCTGTGGGTATCCGAGACGGTAACTGTGTACAGAAGTAGATCGCCCCATCTCTCTCGCATGGAGCAGCTGCTGGTTTCGAACTGTAGACCTTGTGGTTAGCAGCCCAGTGGGTAACCACTATGCCACCAGGGTTTCTTGTGCTCCAAGAGGCCAACAAAGCAAACCCCCTTTATCTACTACTAACTGCTAACAGCTGCAGATTCCTCAGGGAGAAATTGGAAAGGATTAATTAATGTTGGAAACCTGACTTAGTTGAGGTCAGCAGGAAAATAGGGTCAACACGGCATCTTTCAGCCTCAGACCCTTCGGGTTGAGGGGTAGCCCAGGCTAACCCAGGCTGACTGCCATGGTGAGAACAGGAAGGGGGCCTCTAGCTTGGCTGGAGGGTCCCAGAGAATCAGACTCTTGCTTGGCCTGGGGAATGCCCAAGAACAAGCCCCTCAATATCCGAGTATGCTTGCTATTTATATATACTCAGCTCTGGACGCTCGGTCCCCTCAGTCTATCTGGAATCCACCATTCATTCACCTCTCTCCATCTTCACTGCCACCACCTGCCACGGCCATCACTCGTGGGCGGGTACAGCGACTTCCCTCCTCCTCTACCCCTGCTTCTGCCTGTCCAGTCTCCATAGGGCTCCCGCTACAGAACCCCCCTCCTTCAAAGCCGACTGTGTGGATGGTCTTGAGAAGAATGGGAAGTCCACAACACTTCATTGTGCTTGTGCGGAATGTGTACATGGACCAAGAGGCAGTTGTGGGATCAGAACAAGGGCATACTGCGTG
This sequence comes from Echinops telfairi, assembly GCF_000313985.2. Lineage (NCBI taxonomy): Eukaryota > Metazoa > Chordata > Mammalia > Afrosoricida > Tenrecidae > Echinops > Echinops telfairi. The sequence continues at coordinate 17,229,764 of NW_022103906.1, forward strand.
GTTTAAAAGTCAGGAAAGGTGTGTCTCAGGGTTGGATGTGCTCACCATGCTGATTCCATCTGTATGTTGAACACAGCCTCAGAGAAGCTGGATTACGGGAAGAAGAATGGGGCAGCATCAGGAATGGAGGCAGGCTTATGAACAACCTGCGATGTGCAGATGACGCAGCTGTGCTTGCTGAAAGTGAGGAGGACTCGAAGCACTTGCTGTTGAAGAGCAAGGATTTGCAGCCTTCAGCGTGGATGTCAATTCAATGTGAAGAAGACTAAGACTCTCACAAATGGACTAATAGCCAACATCGTGATCAATGGAGGAAAAGTTGGAGGTGTCAAGGGTTTTGTCTGGCTCGGATCCACAACCAATGCTCCCGGAAGCCACAGTCAAGAGATCAAAGGACACATTGCAGTGTGTACATCTGGTGCACATGACCTGTTTTAAAATATTGGAAAGCAAGCAAGTGACTTTGAGGACATTGGCATGCCTGACACAACCATGATATTTTCAGTGACTTCATATGCGTGTGAAAGGTGGGCCTGGATTGAGGAAGAGTGAGGGGGAGTGGATGCATTTGAACGAAGGTGTTGGCAAAGCATATTGAAAGTACCACGGATTGCCAAAAGAACAGATCTGTCTTTGTAGAAGTACAGCCAGAATGCTCTTTAGAGGAAAGGATGGCGAGATGAACGTCTCACGTACTCGGGGCCTGTGGTCAGGAGAGACCAGTTCTTGGAGAAGGCCATCATGTGTGGTAAAGTGGAGGGGCAGCCAAAGAGAAGAAGCCCTTGACAAGATGGACCGACGCATCAAGGGCTCAAGCGTAGGAACAATCGTGAAGATGGCGCAGGAGCAGGCAGGGCTTCGTTGTGTGGTACACCGGTAGGGTCACTATGAGTTGGATCCAACTTGACAGCACCTACCAGCAACAACCTTAAAACCTTTCTAATGACGTCCCATTGTCCTTAGCCTGGCCTGTAAGCCCTGCCTCCCTGCCACCCTCATGTTACACAAGTCAGCAAAGACCCGACGAGGCACCTCCTTGTCCCCTTCACAACGTCTGTGAGTTCCCATGCCCGGCTCCAGCTGCACCCCCGACCGAAGCCCGTGTTCATGCCGTGCTGCTGATTGTGGCCAGGGCCTGCCACACGGAGGTCCTTACATGGAAAATGACCCCAACCACTGGCATCCTGGGGAGTGGGTCTGGAAGTGTAGAAGTCAGAGTGGCATAGACCGGGACTTGAGTCCTCAGGAGGGAGGTTCTGAGACACCAGGGATCAGAGAGAATGAAGTCGGCTATGGAAAGTTGTAGAATCACCAAGACTTTCAGTTCCCAGAGCTTCAGAAAATGCCTCTGTCTAAGAGACAGACTGTGGAAACGCAGGGAAACTGAGGGCTGAGGGGCTGTCAGGAACAAGGGTCAAGGACAAATAGAGCCTTTTAGAAATAGAGGATTATGGGAGAACCTACTCCTCCAGGCATCAAGTTTTATTATGATCAAGAGAGTATCCTTCCCAAAAAAGTGCCCGGAAAACTGGTTACCATTGAGGAAAAATGAAATTGTTTGACTATTTCACCCCAAGGTCTAAACTTATTCCAGTTGGATTAAATGGAAAAGCAAAATTAAAACAGCATCTTTTTTATGGCCTCGGGGTAGGAAATGAATTCTTAATTAGCCACAAAAGTCTCCAAATGAAAGAGCAGATGAAGAAATTTGATAAACTTAAAACTAAAATATCTGTATATTAAGACACAGTAAAAATTAAAGACAAGGTAAGAACTGGGAGAAGATGTTCGCAATCCTTACAGTCAACAAAGGATAAGGGCTCAACATAAAGAAAAATGAGATCTTACAAAATAAGAAAAAGAAAATCCACCCAGTAGGGGAAAAGGACAGAGGGCATATCATGGGCACTTCAGCAGAGGAACCCTGAATAATCAATAAACTGAAAACTGTACTAGCCATCGGGTAAATGAGAAACCAGGCAATAAATCCTTTAATCCCCACCAACATTTAAGGGTCTTCAAATCGTGATGGTGACAAGCCAATGGAGCACTGAGACTCTTACAACAAGCACTGAAAATCTTACCACGCTGGGGGTGTTAAGGTAACCTGCCCATTTGGGAAAGCAATTTAGAACTATCCAATAAAGCTGAAGATACTCCTTACTTGGCCCAACAGTTCTATTCATCAGTATATATTCAAGATTTTAGAAAAGCATCAGTAAAATGTTTCAACTTGCAGAACGCTCACAGCAATATTATTATTTGTAATGACAAAAAGTGGGGAGGTAAAGTCGATTCTGAATACACAGGTGCATTTTATACTAATCTTCAGACCTTAAACATTTGCTGCTCATAGTATTTAATACATATACTATGTCATCATCATTTATAAGACTTCATCCCCCATCTTGGTTGAATAGAGAGTCACCACTCGAAGGCCCCCAAGCCTTCATCACTGACCATTACAGGTCCAGTGGCCAACACGGGGCCTGAGCAAGGAGATGGACCCAGGAAGGAGGGGAAGAGTAGGGAAAGGTATAGATTATCTCTTTTTTTTAATTAAAAAAATGATGTTTAATTTTCTCTGATATTTCATAAATAATTTTTAATCCTTAAAAGAAAACTATTTTTGAAGACAATGTAAACGTTCTTGACCAGGTGTTCTCAATATTGGCGGTGCATTTGCATCACCTCTGGGCCAGCATGGCACCTAGCCATTGTTTTGTTTTATTTGTAAATTCATCATGAGATTTGACTAAAGAGGCAAGATTGAGACCACATCCTAGACCCACAGGACCCAGTATGCAGACATAAAGGTGGGGGTGTTACGCTTCTACTGGACTACATCATCTCCAGTGCATGGTAGGTGTCAGACATAAAGGTGGGGGTGTTACTCTTCCACTGGACTACATCATCTCCAGCGCATGGTAGGTGTTGGACAAAGGTACCATTGTGCTCCTACCTGATCCAGAGCAGGAACTCCAGTAGATAGAATCCAATGGCATAGTCCCAAAACCAGCTGGCTGAGGAGGAGGCGGGCTGAGAAACAGAATTTGTGATCAACTCAGGGTCAGGTAGAGCCCTCTTCTGACCTATATATCCACTGGCCCCTTTGAGGAAGATGTGTCCTGGGTGGCTGTGTGTGAGGGGGTGTATGAGGGGTGAACAATAAACACTGCCTGCCAGGACAAGTGAACCAGACCTCAGATGGCATATTAGATGCCATCTGAGGTCTGGTTCAGCTTTCTAGCACTCTAATGTACCCCGTTTTTGTCTTCTGATGCCTCCTCCCACATCTAGGCTGTCTCTTGACCATCACTACTTACACATCCCCATTCATTCGCATAGTGGACCCTCGTGAACAATCCTGGTACCATAGTGGTTATGAGTTGGGCTGCTATTGGCAAGGTTGGTAGTTCAAAACCATCAGCTGCTCCTCAGGAGAAAGACAAGGCTTCCTACACCTCTAAAGAGGTGCCTGGTCTCCCAGAATGCATGTGAGTGCACACTGTGTGTGCTTGTCACTGGCAGTCAGTCTTCTGCTCACTCTCAGATCTGTCCTGGACAACCTGTCCACCCCCCTACCCCCAGTAGCAAGCGGATAGACAAGGCATCAAGACAGGAATGAGGCCCACAGCTACCTTGTTGGTGTGGTCCTGGTATATGACCCGGACGTTCTCACTGTGTGGAAACCAGTGGAAGCGGAAGTATTCAGACTTCTTCAGATGGCTGTCCAGGTTGTCAAGGACCTGACCGCAGCAGAAGGAAAGAGGGGATTGCTCTGGTTAATGGGGAAATGCTTGCCAGGCTTGCGGGGAGATTTGCAAGGCTCCGTGCTCCAAACCCATGTCGGCGCAGAACAGCCACCTGAGAGAGCGATAAACACCTGGCTTCTGCTGACACTTCCTGTGACCCACACTAACCCTGTTTTTCAGTCAGGCTGGGGAAGAGCGGTGGGTTTAAGCAGGCAAGGGTCTCATTGTGGCTCCTTATGGTTTGGGTGGCATAAGGGCCGAAGGGTTGATACTGATTTCTAAAGTTTCTTCATCTTCTAAGTGGCTGTCGTGGCATCCTGACCAGAGGGCACAGAGCCAGAAACGATGGGAATTTGTCATTGAACTCCCTGAAGGCAGCCCCAGCTTCAGCACCACTTCCATCAAACTGAACTTGGACCTCACGCCCTCTCCCTCCTTCCCTGCATCTTGGTAACATGGGCTGAAACTCTCTCTGGGACTTAGAAATGAGTCCTTCCCCTGATCTAGTTTTGAGCAGTTTTGAACTGAATTTCAAAAGAATCATTATTGGGGAGCATGGAGTTGGATGGATCCAATCCTGCGTGGGGAAAAACTAGAAAAGAATGAGTTTTAAATAAAGTTTTAAATAAAGTTTTGATCAACTGACCATTGGAGCGATGTTGTATCAAGCACTAATAAGGATGCTGGCGAGGACAAGGACTACTAGTCACAAGGTTGGCAGTTCAAACCCACCAGCTGCTCAGAAGGAGAAAGGCAAAGCTGTCTTTTCCTGTAAAGGTCTGCAGCCTTGAAAACCCTGCATTTCCAAGGTAGTTGTGAGTTGAAATGAACTCAAGGGCAGTGCCTTTGGAATGTTTTGTAAGATCTCTACCCTCTTGGAGCTAATCATCCACAAGAAGAGGGTGGGGACAAATGTGAAGAAGCAGTTAGCCAGGGTCTCTGCACACAGGCATGACCAGCATGGCTAGTCTAACGAGGGCGGTGTGGACACAGCTTCTTGATTGACACATTCCTCCCCTGAAGAGAAAGGAAGGGAGAAGAATCGAAGGGAAGCAGAAATGGTTGAGAACCTGAGTCTTCAAGCCTGACTTGACATTCAGGAAGCAATTGTCATGCTTCCTGGTCCTGGCTTCCTGTGCTCCTCGTATCGTCCCCCTCTGGCTCCAGACCACCCCACTGTCCTACTTTCCAGAGGGACTGCTGCAGGTCTGCAGAGGACCATGATGCTGGCGGGCTGTGGGCATCCTGGTACTTGGGGCAGCATGGTTCATGGACTCAGTGAAGGTGGGGCAGCTCCTCAGAACCTTCAATGTCAGGGACAGCGAGCGGATGCCAAGTGGAGGCTTCTCTGTTTGTGCTCAAGGAACGTCAGGCCTCTTGAATGATAGACCCAGTCATTCTCCCTTTTGGATTAGAAGGGGGATTTAAAAAATCACCTGCACAGCCAGAGTGGAGCAAAGATGCGGCCATGGCACTTTGCAGAGACCCAATTCTCCCCTTTCCCCCGCCTTCCATTTATTTCCTTTGAGGTGGATGGAGCAAGGTCACTGGGGTAGCTTTCCATCTTCACTTTAGTTTTTCCTCCCAGGCCTTTTCAGCCCTCTACAGGATGCTCTGAGCGGAGAGCGCAAAGGCAAGTGAAATATGGGCCTATTGATTGCGCACATCTCCTGCAGTAAATCCCAAGGCTGAAAAGGCCACCCACCCTCTCTGGCAGTCCTTATTTATGGCCTATGGCTGCTGGCGGGGAAGGCTGCCCACTGGGGGATGGAAGCTGACGAGGAGCTTCTGAGAAGCCACTGCCGGGCTGCAGGGCTGCACAGAATCGTAGCAGCAGCCCGTTCTGAGAGAAGGGCAGAGAGTCGGTGGATTTGCTGCCTCACCGATGAGGGGGGAGGAGTAGCGCTTCCTCTGTCAGGCTCCTGCAAGAGGAGCCAGGTCCCCATGGGAATGCCACGTGTGGACAACGAGTAAGGAAGACCACAGAAGCGATGGCTCGGAATCATGGTGCTGGTGAAGACGATGGAATTGGATCGCCAGAACTGTGTTCGAAGAAGGATGGCCAGAATATTCCTTCCAAGTGGCGGCATGTCATCAGGAGGGCCACCAGGCTTGTTAAAGCAGAGAGTCAGGGGAGACAAGGAGGACCCCCACGAGATGGATTGACACAGTGGCTGCGACAGTGGGCTCACACCTAAGAACACTCAGAAGGGTGGTGGAAGGCTGGGCAGTGTTTCGTTCGGTTGCGTGTAGGATCATTGTACGTCGGAACTGACTTCCTGCCACCTCACAGCAACAGCAGCATGGACTGGAGGCTCCTTCCACCCAACTCAGCTACCCTGTGAAGAAGAGTGCAGGAGCCAAAGGCAGTTCTTTGGCCACAAGAAGAAACTCTTTGCTCTCTTGGTCAAAGTATCCAACTTACAAATGAAGGGGCTCTGACCCAGAGAGGGGCAGGAAAACAGACTCAGCAACCGGACTTGACTGCACCCCCTTTCTGGCTGAAAGAGGTCTCTGCTGCTCCTCTCATTTCCTGGCCTGTGGTTTTCCTTAGCCTCCCCAAACACTCCACTAAAACTATGCTCACAGGGGTCAGCCATGGTCCCTTCATCACCAGACCCAGGGGCCAACTCCAGAGTCCCTGCAGCATGTGTCTCTGCTGACCTCTCACTCCTGGAAACCCAGCACCCAGGGTCTCCATGACGCCACCCTCTCCTGGTGGTGTAGTTCGTGTACATTGGGCTGCAATCCACACGGCCAGCAGTTTGGAATCACTAGCAGCTCCTTGGGAGAAAGACTGGGCTTCCCCCTCCCATAAACAGTTAGAATCTCCGAAAACCACAAGGGTTACTATGACACAGCATTGACTCATCATTCGTGGTCCATTTGAAACCCTTAAACTGATAAGGGTTGGCACGCTTGGTTCAGAGGCAGCAGGGGTGGGGGAAGTTGGAGGATCTGAATTTCCTCTGCAGCTACTCCAGGGGCAAAACAGCACTAAAGGCTGGAGAAGATGCCGGCAGCTACTGACGAGGAGAGAAGCAGGCTGTCCCAGGTGTATGGAAGAGAGGAAAGAGCCCCTGGGCTGCCCACAGAGGCCTGAGAAGACTCCCTGGGTGGCACTTCACTACTATCCCTGCTGCATGTCAGAGATGGAGTGGTCACCACATGAGAAGAGTCAGAGAAAGGCCAAGAACCCCAGAGGCAAGAGGACTGTAGACAAACCTCTTCCAAAGATGCTCACAGCATCACTCCATAGTGCTAATGGTTAGTCCTCGGGTCATATGAGCCCAACTTCTAGGTGTACCTTGGTCTGCCCTGGATCAGCTTGCCCAGCACTGGAAAGAAGTAGCGTGTCTTGTCAACTTAGATCAGTGGACCTAGAGATGGCCACTATTTTGGTTCAGTGGATTGTGGTTGAAGGGGGAGCCCTGGTGGGGTAGTGGGCGCGTGCTGGGCTGTGATCATCCCAGCCAGCCAACCACGCATCAATCTGGTCAACCACTCACCTATCTATCCATTTAGCTACCCATTCAATCAATATTCCTTTTTCATTTATTAAAAATGCTTACCTATTGGAAGCCACCCTTTCTGTTCCCTGTGGTCCGGAGGCAAAACCCCCTGTGTGTGACTATTGGTATATAAGGGTGGCGTTTACTCCTTCTAGGCCTGGCTGGCTCTGTGCCCAGTTCTCCCTGAGTCACAGCATGCCAACATATGGTTCCAAGTTCCTTTGAGTTTGTGTTCTTCTCGTTAGGGCCACTTGGGGCCTTCTTCCATCCTTCCCACGCATACACTCAGCTGTGAGAAACCATCTAGCCAACTGGAGCACTGGGCATGTTGCATGGCTTTGTGCAGCTGAGGGTAACCACCCTCGATGGAGCAGTCAGTCACAAGGGCAACATGCCTCTGTGGCAGCCTCTACCCAACTCCCTTTCTTGGCCTTATCTCTACCACCCGTGCAGTTCTGAGTCTCACTGCCCTGCTCAGAAAGGGTTCTGGCTTTGGGATCCCTGGGGCCCAGTACTCACTGCCATTGAGTCAAGCCTGACTCATGGCCACCCCCTGTGGGTTTTCCTGGAACTGTTTATGGGAGTAGAAAGGCCAGTCTTTCTCCCGAGGAGGTGCTGGTGGTTTTAAACTGCTGACCATGCAGATCGCAGCCCAGCACCCACCCACTACCCCACCAGGACTCCATCTTGGGCCCAGAGAGGGGGTGAAAAGAGTCCAGGGCTCCCCCTTCATTCAGAGGGCCTCAAGAGCCCCAGGCAGCTTTCACTGAAGCACAGCCCCTTGGCAAGGACCCCCATCTGTTTTCTGCGATGGAGTGGTGGTAAGCAAGGGCTCTGTACCTCTTTCAGGGTGGAGGGGAAGGTGGTTTCTTGCAAGTGGAACTGGGGCACACACTGCAGGGTGAGGCTGAGGACCACGCCGAGGCAGCCCAGGTGCACCTGGGCGGCCTGGAACAGCTCCTCGTTGTTAGACTTCGAGCACGCCACGACAGCCCCGTCCGCCGTCATCAGTGTCAGTGATACGACCTGGCCGGGAGAGAAGAGCCACGCTTCAGAACCCCTGGCAGCAAGCCTGCAGCACCTGAAAGGCCCTTGTTTCCCTGTGTGTTCCCAGAAGACCCCAGGGGGACTTTCCTCAGAAGGGTTTTCAGTCACAACCTGAAGGGTCTCAGTTTGGGGGGAGATAGTAGAAGTGGATATGGGGAACCTATGTGTGGTGGGCATCGAAATTCAGCAGAGGGCTGGACCCATCCATCCCAGGAGGCTCCTGTTGGCCCGTCTTCAGGCCACGCTGATCTGCAGACCTCTGTCAGGGTGTGGGGGGTCAACCTAATCTGGTGTCAGTTTAAGGATTAGGAGTGTAGGGGTGGAGTCTAGGCTGGCAATCTGGAGATAGCCAATGAGACTTCTGTGTGGGCATGGCCTTCTCCTGAGAATTCTGGGAAATCTGGTACTTCCTCCTTGGAGGCGGAAGACATCTCTCTCTCTCTGCTACTCCCTGGGAGACATTGCAGAAGACAAGACACATGGATGCAACCATATCTTGGAAGCTGGAGCAGCCGCAGAGAGATCCCTGCCAGCACTGAGATGCTCACAACGTCACTGGACCCAAAGACTTTCTACCCACTGGCTTGTGATCGCCCTGCATTTGGCTTCATTGCATGTGTTTCGTGAGTCTGAAGAGGGCTTTATAGCTTGGAATGGGACATATGGACTAATATCAGACTTATGGCCTTGGACTGGACTGGGCTGGGATTTTTCTCAATGTTCAATTCCTCTTGTATATCAACCTCTCCCTTATATACATATGTGTGTTTACGAATTTGTTTCTCTAGTCTACCCAGGCTAACACAGAGGACGTGGCGAGCCTTTCCAAGGTGAGACCGGAGCAGCAAAGAGCTGAGAGTTCCTGGGTAACGTTGCGTTACAAAGGCAAAGTGAAGATGTGTGTGCCTCCGGGCCCAGCCCAGCAGCCCGGGACACCACTTGGAGCCAGGCATGCCCTGCCTCCCTCTCTCTGCCTGCCCTGCTCCTCCCTGCGACATCTCACCTCCCTGAGCCCTTCCCCTGTCTGTGTGGCCCCCACTCCCTTCAGCAACTAGAGTCTTCTACACGACACCCATCTCGCCCCTTTGCGGTCCTGCAAAGTTCAGGGAAAGATAGCGATTAACTTTCAATCTCCCTCCTGGATCCTACTTCAGAGGCAACCTCTCTCATTGCCCGTTTCACTGCCCGTGCACACTCCATTACCAGCTAATTTGGATGGAAATTGCTTCTGACACATGTCCTTGGCAGCAAGGTGCTCGGGGTGAGAGAACAGATAAAGCTGAACTAATTTTGATTAAGAGTGGCCAAGACCAGAGGAGCGAAACTGGCAGAAATGGGGCACCATGGCTGTCATCTGTGAGAGTGAGGGCACCAGGACAATTTTTAGAAAATGTAGATTCACCTCAGGTCCAGTGCAGAGAACAAGAGTTACCCAAGGAAGCTCTTCAATAGGGTCCAGGAACAAATAGAGGGCGGCACTGCATGTGCCAGTTGTTGGGTGTCTTATTTAACCTCTGTGCTTGTCTACAATGGGATAAAACCACCTCTCTCAGAGCGCTACGGCAAAGATCAAATGTGAGGATATCTACAGCACTGATTGACAGAATCTACAAAGCTCTATGACTATGTGGACCAGGAGCCCAGGAGCATAGTAGATAGGAGTTGAGCTGCTAACTGCAAGGTCAACAGTTCGAAACCACCAGTCGATCTTGGGAGAAAGACAATAGGGCTTTCTACTCCCTTAAAGCATTACAGTCTGGGAAACTCACAGGGTGTCCTATAGGGTGGCTATGTGTCGGCACTGACGCAAGGACAGTGAGTTTGGTCATAATTGACACCCACACTGTCAAGTTGATTCTGACTCAAAGGGACCTTATAGGACAGATAGATCTGTTTCACAGGGTTCCCAAGACTGCAAATCTTTACAGAAATGGACAGCTTCATCTTTCTCTGATGCAGTGGCTGAGAGGTTTGAACCGCCAACCTGTGGGGCATGTGAGTCCCTGAGTGATGCAAATGGTTAACGTCCGACTGCTGACATGAAGGATGGGGATCTGAGCCCACCTGGAGGTACTTCAGAAGAAAGATCTCATGATCTACTTCTGGGAAGAAAAAAAATCCAAAACAAAAGTCCCCTTCTCCCCGGCTCCCTGCTAGTGACACAAGATGTAAACCCCAATCATGCGTTCTCCTCCTGGTTCCAGGGGACAGTCCTACACCGGGGTCTTTGCATCCTCTGCTGGTCATTGTGCACAAAGAGAGGTAGGCTGCCTCCCATCAGACTGGGGCTGTGGCCAAATCCTGGGGTGCAGGTGTTGTGCTGTCCACCCCCCCACCCCCCCAGTGCCACTGGGCTCTCTGAGGCAGTGAGCACTGAGGCAGTCACAGAACTGGCCGGGGATGGCTCCCACCCCATGCTTGGGAACGGGGTCTGCAAAGTGTGACTCTGCTTAGCTGTCACAACTCTTATCTAGGACACCAAAATCAGTTATCCGACTAGCCTCACACGTTCTCCTTTCCCAGTTCACTTCTCCCCCTCAGGCTGGCCCTCCCTTGCCTCCTGATTCTTGGAGGCCCTGCAGTGAGACAAGAGAAGAAGGAGGAGGAGGAGGAGGAGGCGGCGGCGGCAGCTGAAGCATGTGTATTCGCTGAGAGAGCAGAGTGCGGGTCTGAAGGAGCATTACTTATGAAAACCCCATGGATCCTGACAGCTCAATCTGCACCTGACCCTGGGGACGGAACAGCAGCGGGCAGCACCTCATTCCCTTGGGCCTGGCTCACAATCTGCTCAGCATCAGCTAGCAACACTGAGTTAGGTTTCTCGTCATGATGCTCAGGAAATATGGACAAAAGTTCAAATGAATCCCTTAGAGACAGCTTTGGGCACTGCTTTGTTTTGACCAGTGCCTCCCTGGGACGGAACCACCTGGGCACAGCTCAGAGCAGTCCCACGGAACCAGTGTTGGTCAGAGTATCTGCCTGCACCAGATCCACTGCTGAAGGGAGAGCCTGCCCTACACTTGTCCAGTCAGTTAGAAGGACGCTTAGGGGCTCCTCGGCCGTGATCCAATCCCAGGAATGCTGAAACGCACAGAACACGGACTCCAGAGATCATCTCCTTGATTTGTGAGCAAAGCCCATGACAAACACTCACTGAGCACCAACTGTGCCCATCACACTTGCCTCATCAGAAGTTTAGAGGTTCGAGCCTACCCACAGTTACCTTGTCTACTTCTAGAAAATTAGCCACGGAAAACCTGATGGAGCTGGGCAGGCCTGCAAGGTTGCTGAATGCAAAAATGCTGGTCTGAGATGGAAACTCGCACCGAATCCACCGTAACAAGTGAAAACAACAATACAACTCCCAGTGGAGCAGAGTTCTACTCTTCCACACGAGGGTGCAGGCATCCGAGTCAATTCGTCAGCAACTGTTCTTTTCCTTAGAACTGTGGGTGATATTCTGAGTGGCTTGCCCTCAATGCCATTTCCCAGGTGACAAAACAGGGTGCCAGAGCCAAGCCACAGAGACAATATTGGTGGAGCTTGGAATCAAAATCCCAGTGGCGAGGATTGGAGGGTTCGCTATAATGGTCCAGTCACCAGAGACCAGGTGTGGATGAACTCCCGCGGGTACCCACACACTGTGAGCTGTAGGGGCCAGCCCGCACAGGGATGCTCACCTCTTGAAAAAGGCCCAGCTGCCTGTGAACAAGCCAGCCCTTCCTTCCTTCCTTCCTCCCTCTCTTCCTTCCTTCCTTCCTCCCTTCCTCCCTTCCCCCCTAGTGGTGAAAGTTCAAGGAAGACATCCATGCTCCTCTCAGCACTATTCACAGGCACGAGAAGGTGGAAACGTGAATGTCCACCAGCAGATGAATGGCTAAACAAATTGTGGGACGTCCGTACAAGGGAGTCCTCCTCATACCCATGAGAGACAAGGCCCGCCACGGGCGACGGCAGGGACGAACCGTGAGGACATCACGTTGAGGGAAGCCCACCACAAAGAAGACCAAGGTGGCATGACCTCACTTTTGGGAAGTAGGCAAATGTTTAGAGACCAAAGGCCAGCCGCGGCTCTGGAGGGATGGGGGACGGGAGAGGGGAGCTCACTGCTTCGGGGGGGCCTCGAGTTTCTGCTCTTGGTGGTGGGATAATCTGGAAAAAGATAATGGTGCTAATTGCACACCACAATGAACCTATTCAATGCAACTGACTGTCATTCAATGTCATCTTCCGGTGAAGATGGTTGAATCCTCATATATATCTACTACAATAAAAAGAAAAAGAAAGGTGAGAGTTTGCCTCCCAAAGACTGGTTTCCTGGTAGCAGCACCCTCTGAACAGGTGTTTCATATGGGATCACATTTGACTTTACTGAGGTGAGGATTAGAAGAGAAAACTGAGCACTCAGAGCCCTTCCTTGAGCTCAAGCACTCTGTGAACGGGCAGAGCCATGTTCTATACCTAGGTTGGGAGTCTGTGAACCAGTTCATGAAACTGACCCCTCACTTGCTCACCTGGGCCTTGGAAAGGCCCTTCACCTGCCTGTCTCCCAGCTGCTACTCTTCAGAGGGGTGCTGTCCTCGCTCGGCCTGCCCTGTCTCCTGTGGTGGCTGGGAGTGTCTCGGGAGGCAGGAGATTGAGACTCTTACAACATAAGTGCTCATGAGGGCCTTTGGCACTTGTGTCCGTGGGAGGCCTTGGAGGGCTAGAGAAGGGAGTTTTCCTCCTGGAGGGCTGCTGGTGAGCCTCCATCAGAGGAAGGACACCGGAAGTGGTTGAGGCCACACGGAGGAAGCTGTGGATTCCATATGAGAGGTAGCTCCTCTCACCCAGCAGCTCACCCCAGCACAACTGCAGTCTGATTGAGAAGCAGCTGAACTCACCTGAGTGGACAGGATGCCGTGGTTGATCCCTGTGTTGTGTGTTCCTGACCCAATGACTCCAGCGATGGTCACCTCTGACACTGCTCCCATGCTGGGCCCACCGGAAGTAGAGGGGAGGGGGACAGAAGAGAGGGTTAGGGCTCCCTGGGGCAGTGGGCACCCTTGGATTGAGTTGCAAAGTCCTTTGGAGCAAGGAGATTCCTCATTGCCTGCTTGGGTTCGCCTCCATCTATCCCAGGACTAGGGTGTGTGGAAGTGCGGCAGGTTCTTCCCTCGGAGCCTGTTTGCTCATCTTCTAAAGTCTCTTCAGAAGTGAGGATGGGGAGATTTTGACTCACATACTTTGGACAAGTTATTAGAAGAGACGAGTCCTTGGAGAAAGGTATTGTGCTCGGTAAATAAGAGCGTCACTGAAAAAGAGGAAGCCACTCAACTAGGCGGATTGGCACTGTAGCTACCACAATGGGATTAGGCAGTATTTTGTGCTGAAACCTAGTGTTGTTGTATTAGAAACAACAACAAACAAACAAAGGGTTGGAAACAACAAAATATGGAAGGCTCTTCTCTCTCACTGGCTTGTCATATGAGCAGTGGGGGCCAACATTCAGCCCCGGGTGGGTTTCTGAGGACTCAGCACCCTAGGATGGCCTCTTTCACTCACTCCCCAACAGAATCTTCTCCCCCAAGCAAAGCAAAAATGCTCTGGCTAGGACTCCTTGACACAGCTCATAAGACCGAAAGTTCTCTGGATGTGACCATCCTTCCATCACACTTCCCAGGAGGATTTGAGGAGGTGAGAACCTGTTTTGGCAGCAACGGAGGGAGGTGGCACACTTCCTGCTACCTCTTCTGCTCAGTCACCATTTGTGAGCTATGTGACCATGGGTAAGCCCACTTCCTTCACACTCCGACATCTGTGGAGGGTGCAGTGTCTTCCTCACAGGGCTACGTGACAATCAAACATGGGAGCACATAAAGGACCCAGCACAGGGTCTGACCAACCCATTTTGTTCCCTTTCTCTATGAGATTGGCTAAGGGTTGACTTTGGTCAAGCACTAGACTAGTTGTGAATGTCGTTAATGCGATGTAATCACTTTCCACATTGTAACCCATGTTATCTAACCACCTTATTTGAAAAAGGAGTATCCTTAATGTGTGGTCAGTCTCCAGACTGTGTACAGGTATGTTGGGAGATCGCTCTTTCTCTCCACTCTACATTTTCTCTTTTGTCTGACCTAGGGTTCGGACATACAAGCCTGCAGAAGTCTCCTGCCTGTCACCTGACATGTGGAGTTTGGAGTTACCAAGCCTTCCACAATCATGTGAGCTAGTCCCTAGAAGCATTTTTTTTTCAAGTTTGTTGTGAATTGGGTGCAAGTTTATACAATGCAGATGATCAGCTTACACTCACCAATTCATACACATTTTGTTTCAATTCAGCCTCTGCTCTCCCCTCAGTGCACCACCATGCATCCCACTTCCTCCTTCTTCCCAACCTTGAACTTTGGCCTTGGGTAAGTGCTGCTGCTCAGGGCTGAGGTCAATTCCAGACCCTGGTCTCTTTCATCTCTTTTGTGATCTGGGGTTCTGTTCCACATTTTCCTCCCACTCTATCCAGGACTTTTTAATGGGATCTTTTCAGAGCCAGGCACCCTCTAGTTCTTCTGGTCTCAAGACTGTGGAGACCCACGTCTGCGGATTCCACTAGTCAAGCAGACAACTCGTTTCCAAGTATCTTCAGTTTTCATCACTCACCCTGGAAGTAAATCTTTCCCTCCGCTCCTGGTATCTATACAGTGAACCCTTGCCACTTCGCGCTTCGACTTCCGCAGCTTCACTCTATTGCGGTTTTTGCGTAACAGCGCATGCTCTGTCATTACTGCCACTGATTGGCTCATACTGTACATGCTTGATGCCATAAATAATATAATAAATAATAAATGATAATTGTAATGTCCAAAATGTTTTACTGTATTTTCCCTTTTTCGTTTAATAAATTGGGTAATACGAGTGTAATGGTGACTAAAGGGTGTTTTTTCATGTCCTCTATGCTCTAACTACGAAAATATTTGATTTACAAATAAGGAATCCTACTTCGCGGAATTTCATTTATCACGGTAGGGTCTAGAACCGATTAACCGCGATAAACGAGGGTTCACTGTATTTCTCTACTCCTTTCTAAATCGGTCCTTTATCTGTGCGACTATCTCCCTGGTTCTGTTCTTTAGAGAAACCTGACTGAGATACCCTTTGACTTACCAGCAACAGGAACTCGGTAAGTCTCCAAGGCATTCTTGAAGCGAGGCCCTCATCCTGACCCCTGGCACGCCGCTGTCCCCCCCCTAAACCCCCTGCCTCCACTTTCAGCCCAGAGCCGCAGGACGGAATAGTCTAACTTCTTTTAGAAAAGCAGGTGGATGTTGTGCACTCAGTCACTGGAGGAGGACGGAGTCCCCAGGGAAGGAGAGAAAACTCATGACCAGGTCACAGCGATGCTTCTGGGTCTGGCAAGCCATGCTTGCAATGAAGGAGACCACCGTTCCTCCTGTCCTCCTTGGTCATGGGCCCTGCCCCACGGTCTGCTCACAGGCCCCGGCGCCCCACGCTGCTTCACTCTGCTTTTGCTCATGAGAGTCCCTTCGCTAGAAAAGGCCTTCCACCCACTCTTTACTCTAGGGAACCCCACTCATTGAGGATGCAATCTGGGGTCCCGCCTACAGGAATCCTCCCTCAGTCACCCCCCTTCCGAGGCTGAACATGGTCTCCTTTGGCACTGCCTGAGGCGCATCCTTGGTGCTTTGATGCTTGTGTCCTGCACTGCATGTGTTCATTTCTTTCTAGGTCTGTCTGCACTCCTTGCACTTGGCGTCTGGGGTTTATTCACCTGTCTCTTCAGGGCTGGAACAAGCTGTACACATGGTAGATGCTCTGAATGTGCGTGAGCTGCCGTGGGCAGCTGGGGAGCAGGAAGAGTGTTCCCAGTGGAAAGACCAGTGATCCCCCAGGACCTGTGACAAGGAAGCTGGGGGGACAGCAGAGAGCGGGACTCTCCCGCTGGAAGGTAAGCCACAGGGTTCCATGGGCAAAAGATACTCGTGTTCCAATATCCTGCACACCTGGGTCTCCTATTTCTTTCTTTCTTTTTTTAAAGCTTTTTAATATAATTTTTTTTAGCATTTTTTTGGGGGCTCATACAACTCATTACAATCCTCTCAATTTCTAATAGTTGAAATTTCCCAGTTACAGATTCACTCCTTTGGTTCTATTTGACTCCTATTTTGGTGGAGATCCTCAAGCTTAAACCTTCTCAATCACTGACTTCACACTTGGATGGAGGGCTCATTGCGGCTACAGTGTGCATGCTGGGAAGCTCCGTGGCACATTCGTGGTCCTCATTTGTTTTCCTGAAGAATTATGTGCAGTCTTCTGTCTGGATCCCTACCAGAGCCCTGGTGGCTTAGTGGTCATGATGGGTTGGGCGGCTAACCACAAGGTGAGCAGTTCGAAACTACCAGATGCTCCTCTGGAGAAAGAAGGTGCTTTCTAGTCCCATAAAGTTAGTGTCATAAAATAAATGAAATACACACACCCACCCACACACACACACACACACAATTGCCGTTAAAAAGAAAGAAAGCAAGCAAGCGTCACAGACTCAGAAACCCACAGAGGGAGTCTGCCCTGTCCGATAGGGCTGCCATGAGTCAGAATACACTGCATGGCAGTGAGATTGATCCCCACCCCCACCCCCACCCCCGTTTGGATCTTTAGAGTTGTTTGTTGCAACCTTTAAGCAAGACTCCCTCCAGCAGTCTGTGCCCCCATGTGAGTCTATTATTTAAGGCTCCACACATTTTTGGCTCATACACTTTCCTTTTCTTATTCACACCTCAGCCGCTGGCCTGCGGGGGATGCAGGAGGTGGAGGAGGCCTGTGGGGGAAGAATGGAACCCAGAGGAAGGAGGCATGCCCTAGAGCAAGGAGGCATGCCCTAGAGCAGCGGTTCTCAACCTGGGGGTCAAACGACCCTTTCACAGGGGTTGCCTGATTCATCACAGTAGCAAAATGACAGTGCTGAAGTAGTAACAAAAAATAATTTTATGGGTGGGGGGTCACCACAACATGAGGAACTGTATGAAAGGGTGGCGGCATTAGGAAGGTTGAGAACCACTGCCCTAGAAGGTCAGCCTTGCTCCTGCCACCTCCTGGGGCACCTGGCTAGAGCTGGGGGTGGATGTGCAGGCAGGCGGGTGGGGGCTCTTACTTGGACATGGCCAGGCCGTGCTTGTCCAGCTGTGGGTACAGGTCAGCCAGGAGGATGCCAGCCTCCACAGTCACCTGGTTCTTCTCTTTGTCCACCTGCAAGAGACCATCCAAAGCTGGGAGGAGCTGGGCTGCCCCTCTGGACCCACCACAGAGGTTGGGCATGTCTGTCCCCAGCCTGTGGTCAGCTGGGGCCATCTCCCACTGCAGATAGCCGCTGAGGAGTGGGGCCCTGGATGGATTCTGCTCTACCTCTTCTTTTCCCAAGGACAAGGAATAAGGCCCAGGGGAAAGGGACTTGGCAGAGGTCATCCAGCAGAGGTAAGCTTGGGTCTCCTAACTGTTGGACCTGGAGCCACGGAGGTGCAGTGGTTACAAGTGGGGCTGCTAACCATAAGAATAGCAGTTTGAGACCCCCAGCCGCTCCCCAGGAGAAAAACAGGGCTTTCTCTTTCCTTATAAAGTGACAGTCGCAGAACCCCACAGGGCAGTTCTACTCTGTCCTGGAGGGTCACTAGGAGTTGGCTTCTACTTGACAGCAGTGAGCTTTTGTTTGCTTTAACTGCTAGACCTGGGGAGCCCTGGCGACAGAGTGGTTGTGCGCTTGGCTGCTAACTGCAAGACCAGCCGTTCGAAACCCCCAGCCGGCAGGTAGGACTGTCTACACCGGTAAAGAATTGTTGTTAGGTGCCATTAAGTCTGCTCTGACCCTGCACACAACACAATGAAACACTGCCTGGTCCTGTGCTGCCCTCGTAATTGTTCCTATGTTTGAGGCCACCGTTTTCAGCCCTCTGCCAATCCATCTCGCTGAGGGCTCTTATCCTTTCCACTGTCACTCTACCAAGCCTGATGCACGCCATGGAAACGCTGTCAAGAGTTACGACCTTGAACACCGACAGGGCCGTTCTACTCTGTCCTATAGGGTCGCCATGGGTCGGGCTTGATGGTAGAGTTTGGTTTGGGTTCCGCTGCTGCTAGACCTGTTTTCCCGCCTTCCCTTCTACCCAGCCTACCCGACCCTGACCTCCAACTCTGGAGAGATGGGCTCCTTTGCATAGTTGTGGGGACCTCTTCCAGCAGGGACTTGCCTTCCCTCAAACCCCAAACTAAACTCACTGCCAATGAGTTGATTCCGATTCGTGGCAATCTTCAGAACAGGGTGATACGGCTCCTGTGAATTTCTGAGACTAACTTTTTCCCCTCCCTTTATTTATTTATTTAGACTGTAACATTTTATCATAGAAGTCTTTCTCCTGTGGAGCAGCTGGGGGTTCAAACTGCTGACCTTGCAGTTAGCAGCCCAACATATACCCAGTATGACAGCAGGGCTCCCTCGGAAGTGTTCAAATCTCTCTGCTGTGCTGTCAGATGGGGTAGGGGGGGGGGGACTGAGAATGAGAGGGGGAGAGGAAGAGCCACATCTATAGGGTGGCTGCCACCTGTAAGAAGTGCCCATGAGATCCTCTGAAGCCTTTACCCAGACGGGTAACACTCCAGGGCATGAATCACTTGCCTAGGTCGCACACATGCTGGTGGCAAAGCTGAGGTGAGAATCCACATCTGTGTCCACAGCACAAGCTCACTGCCTTGACCCCGAGGTGGGAGGGAGCTCAAATCTGTGGCTGGAGACCAATCTCCACTAATTAGCAATCAGAGTTAATTTCAGCCATGATGGACTCCTTGACCAGAATATTTTCTGACAGGTGGAGACAGTTCATCTCAGCAAATAAGTAAATCTTAGAGAAAATCCAGACCTCCGCAGCCGAGGTGGGGGTGGGGGTGGGTATCAGGCAAACTTTATAGCCTTGAGCAGAATAGGAGTCCTGACCTGCCGGTTATCTGCTTAGCACCAGGCGGGCACCCATCACATGGGACTATTCAGATGGGCAGCATCCTAAGTAGCGGAGCCCTGGTGGCATAGTGGGTTACCGATTGCACTGCTAACCACAAGGCCAGCAATTTGAAACCACCAACCGCTCTTCAGGATAAAGATGGGGCTTTCTACTCCCGGAGGAACTAGTTTTGGAAACCCACAGGAGTACTTCTGTGCTTGTCCTATAGGGTCTCTCCATGGCCTTGAGTGATCCCAGCATGGGACTTGGTGGCAGAGCCCTGAGTCTGGGCCCAGCTCTACTCCTGATTGGCTACTGCGGCCCTCCCTAATCACCAGTGTCTCCTTCCCTAACCCTGGCTAAGTGTCGAGTAAGGCCCTTCCAGATCTGTCTTGGTGAACTGTTTCAGGGGGCTGGCCAGACACCACTCCCAGAGAAGTATCACAGAGGGGTGGGGAGTCGGGGGAGTGCTTGTAGGAGTGGGTGGTGGCCGCTCTCTAGGCTGCAAAGGGGAGCCCAAGCCTGACAAGAGGCCTGAGCCAGCTCAGGAAAAGATTCAGGTGAGGGACGCTGAGAGTGGGTCAGGACACAGGACACAGAGGTGAGAAGGGGGCCAGGGCTGTGGGGTCTGGGATGAAGACTTTGGATGGAGGCAGAGGCTGCCCAGCTGGGGACAAGCAGAGGTGGGAGCCAAGGCATCCACCTACCTGGAGGATGCGGTTCATCTTGCCCATGTGGATCATGAAGCCGTCGGTACAGGCGATGTCTGAGGGTGAGTGGCCACCGCCTACCACCTTCACCCGCTTGTTCTGCTGCCTGGCTAGAGCCAGCACCTGCCAAAGCAATACGGGGCTCACGCCTGGACTCAGAGCTAGTCTAGGCCCTCTCTGTGAGGCAGGCAGAGAGAGGCAGGGGCACCCCAGGCCTCCAACCTTGGCCTGATTGCAGCTTGCCTGAAGGCTACCCCAGGAAAGAAGAAGCAGGGCATGAAGCAGGATGGAGAACCACGGTGCCTTCCTGTTGTGGGGCCCGGGCTGTTCTCTATCCTGCAGCTCCATGCTTGTCTCAGACCGCTGATCACATTCTTCCTCCATGCCTCAGAATAAGTCCTCCTCCCCAGCCTGCGTCCCACGCTGGCAACGAAGCCTCCCCTAGGGTAGGCGCCACGGATCCGTTGGACTCTAAAGCTGATGTTTAACCCAAGCCTGGCATTAGCAGGTCATCTCTAATGATTGCTGATCCAACTTCCATGAATCCATTCACTTCTCCTGTCCCGTGCCTGATCAAACACCCCCTGAGCATTTCTAGACATCTCTTCCACAGGAGACTAGCCTGGCACTTTACACCATAGAGCGTTCCACGGCCAAGTAAGATTGAGAAAGGTTCGTCGACAGTCTCTGTCCTCATCCTTTCTCCTCCACCCACGAACAGTTTAGTATTAAGACTACGAGGTTCTGTCACCATCTTCCTCACATTGCCTTGACCACATCTTCTTCTGTTTACATAATCCCACTAGTTTTCTATGGAAGCATGGACCGGCAATACCTTTCTCCTAGTGGTAATTCATGATCGTGGATAGCTCAGCCCAGCATAGGAGATGCCTGCTCACACAGGTAGTTCTTACAGAGCACCTCCTGATGTCTTCCTCAGAGACAGGGAGAAGACAGATGCTTGGGGCCCCAGGCTCCCTGTGGTCCACGCCTCTCTTCCTCCCCAGCCTTCCTCTTCTATTCTCTGCTCCCCTCACCCTCCTGGCACCTACAGAGGATGATTTTCTGGGCATTCCCCCGCCTCCCCCTATGAGGGACATTTCTCTCCCTCTTCTCCTCACTCACAATGCCCTTCCCCAGCCCCTTGTTGACCACTTATTCATCCTGCAGAGCCCCCTCACTTCCCCCATCCCTTTGTGCTGCCTTTTCTGTGTGAGAACATGCCAAAGAAAATGGCAGAAACCAGAAACAATCTTCAGTTTGGATCCTGACTCTGACCCTAATTCATATGGGAGAATTGCAAGCCTCAGTGGACCTTGTTCTCCTCAGCTCTAGAAAGGGAATATTACTCACTACTCACAATAACAATCGCTGAGACCGAATATGAAGCACATGGTACAGAGTACTATACAGAGTACTATTATCTGACTGCCCTTACACAGCCATACATGTGCACATGTATACACACTCCCCCATACATACACATGCACACAGAAATACAGATGCTCACCTATACAAACATGTACATACCCACTTATGCACAAACACTCTCAGGTTTATACCCACACATGCATGCGTAAGCACTCTCTTATAGACTCACCATGCACACCCATGCACTTACACATGTGCACACATGCTCTGTTGCCTCCTGTCTAACTCTTATTGTTTTCCAAGTGTTCTCTCACTTACTTTTAATCGGTATAAAGTTCCATGTATTTTTTGTCTAAAAGACTTTCTCATATATATGTTTTCATTTTTTTAAACCAGTATCTTCAATTCTATACCATTGGCTACATCCATGATATTTATCTTACAATTACCAAATGACTCATGGAGATTATTTATGTTTTTTCTCAGGAGGCTGATCATGCTGCCTCTACAGTAGATCATAGAAATGATATAAACCTTAAATATGAATGGAGTTTGAGCTTTCACTTACTCATAGCCCCAAATTAAGAGCAATCTCTTCTTGTGATGTGGTCCTCCTCAACACTAACCTTCACTTCAGAGGTCACTGAAGACATGCTGCATAGCAAAGGGTAGTGAAGAAATCAGATGGTACCCGACTATCAGAAAGGACAGTGTCAATTTCCTTTGTTGTTTTATTTGGCTTTGCCTGGTTTTTGCACTTATTAATGTATCTGCATGTCTATCTAGATAAGATAGGCAGGATAAATAATTTGGAGATGAAAAGAATGGGGCCAATGTCTGGTCCCATACAGGAGAAGGGGAGGTAGGAGAAAGGAAGGGGTGGTGGTGAACCAACCCCAGGCCAAGGGAACAACAAGTAAACTAAAATCAATGGAAGGAAGGTCATAGGATGACTAGTGAGGCTCAATCAAGGGAAATGTAGCAGCAGGGATTATTAAACCCAAATGAAGGCTGAACATGGGGTGGGACAGGAGGGAAGTAAGAATGAAATAGAGGACCCTCCCTCTCCTCTCCTCTCCTTTCTCTCTTCTCCTCTCCCCTCTCTCTC
>NW_022103906.1:17252846-17256763 GCF_000313985.2 Echinops telfairi
CCCAATGCCCATGGGTAGGCAATTGGACATCCCCTCACGGGGAGTCACAGGGAAGAAATGAGCCAGTCAGGGTGCAGTGTAGCACCGATGAAACACACAACTTTCCTCTAGTTCTTTGGTGCTTCTTTCTCCCCACTATCATGACCTCAATTCTACCTTACAAATCGGATTAGACCAGAGCATGCACACTGCTACAGCTACGAGCCCACAACACAGGGAATCCAGAATGGATAAACCCCTCAGGGCCAACAAGGAGAGTAGAGATACCAAGAGGATTTGGGGACGGTGGGGGGAAAGAGGGGGAATCAATCACAAGTATCAATGTAGAACCGTCTCCCAGGGGGGGCGAATAATGGAAAAGCGGGTAATGGAGGAAGATGTAAGATATGGAAAAAATAATCTATAACTTATTATGTGTTTGTGAGGGAGGGGGAAGAAATGGGGAGCTGATATCAGGGACTCAAGTGGGAAGAGAATGTTTTGAAAATGATGATGGCAGCATATGTGCAAATGTGCTTGACACACTGGAAGAATGTATGGATTGTGATAAGTGATGTAAGAGCCCCGAATAAAAGTATTTTAAAAAAGATTTTAAAACTAAAAAAAAAAGAAAGGACGAGGTCTGAGTGTCTTGGGTCTTAAAGGCTTGTCTTTAAGCAAAGTGCCATCTAAATCCATAGGGAAGAAGCACTCCAGTCTGTGTGATCAAGCAATTATTAACAATATAATAATTTGTGATCAGAGGGGGATTTTATTAGAGCTTAACTTCTGAGCACCTTGGTTTGCACAAGGGGACGGATGGCAATGGCACTGGCGGCCAAAAATCCATCTGCAGAGGCCTCACCTCGTTAAGCCTCCATTGAATGCTTTCTGACCTTTAACCAAGGATGTAGCTCATCCTGCCCTTAGGCAAAATGCCTTGTAGAGCAATTACTTCCACCCTTCTATGGCCCAGGGCGGGGCAGCCTCTGGGGACTACTGAGAGGGGGGTATCAGTCATGAGTCCCATTCTATCATTGCCCCAAGGACTGCCTTGGTCAGAAGGTCCTGGACCAGTAGCCTCATCTGTTATTGTGATGTATCGATCTGCCACCAATCATGATTTTGTGACAACTTCCTTTGCAGCTGTCCCCCCACACCCCACACCCCCTCCAATACCCTCTTTATCTCAAGTCTTCAGTGTGAACACTTGGGTGCCATTTCAGCCTTGTGTTGGTAGCCGCCTTCATCTGGATGATGTATCTGTGTTTTGTGTTGCCTTTGTCTCTTTTAAGACTTAATAAATGTTCTCTTTAAAATACATTCCAGATTGGGTCTCTTTTGTACCCTAAACATAACTCACACTCATCCATGCACACACTCACCCACATAAGCACACACACATCCTCACCAGGCACACACTCTCTCATACTTGCCTCTCTGTCCTGTCAGCACTGGAGGGCCAACTTGGGCATCCTTGGGTGCTGGTTGCATGTATGCCTGTGTACACTATAAAAGTGCAAGCCGTTTAAGGGAGACTCTGGGTCTGGTTCACACTCATTATTCAACAAATGTGTATAGAGTGCTTTCTGTGGGCCAAGCACAGTGTGGGTGCTGACGAAAACCACAGAGAACAAGATAAGCATGGTCTTACACCCTTATGAAAGAATGAAAAAAGAAACCAGACAGTTGTAAGTTCTGAATATGCAATGAAAGAAATAAACAAGAAGGACATTCAGGGGGAAATGATTTCAGATTAAAAAAAAATCCACTGCCATCTGATCAACTCTGACTAGAGGACTTCTGGGGCTGTGCCTCTTTTCAGGAGCAGGTAACTTCCTCTTTCTCCCATGCAGTGGCTGGTGGGTTTGAACTGCTGACCTAGTGGTTAGCGACCCAATGTTTACTCAACAGTTCTGCCAGAGCTCCTTAGTGGGTAGGCAACTCCTCTGAAGAGATGAAGTTCACTATGATACTTAAACCATGGAGAGCTGGTCATGTGAAAAGTCAAGGGACCAGAGCTCCGGGCCCTTTAAAAGTTCAGCCAGGACACAGGTGCTGAAGTAGGAAAGAGCTTAGTTTGTTCAGTGGTCTGAGAGGACAGAAGTAAACAAGGCAGAGAGGGATGTGAGGGAGGTTTGGGAGATAGGCCCAGGTGATGCTCGGCTGTGTGAGTGAGGAGGAGATGGGGTCTGGTTCCAAGAACAATGGGAAGCCTGAGAGAAGTTTTAGGGAAGTTTCCCAACCCACCTTAACATTTTAACAAAACGCCTTTGTGCTGATGGTGGGCTGGAGGTGGAGCTGGAAGCCCCGGGGCTGGGTCATCCCACTGTGTGCTGCAGTGGACACTCACCTCTCGGATCTCCTCCACAGAGGTGGGCTGATAGTACATCTCCGGTGAACAGCCATAGGTCTTGGCCCAGTTTTGGAACTTGACCCCTTTGTACCCATGAACCTAGGCCAGGAAAAAAAGCCATATCTTAGCAGTGACCTCCATCCTCCCCACCGCCACTATTGAGCTAGTGACTGAGTAAGCAGCCACTCAGAGCCCTTCTGTCTTTGATGAGGGCCTTAAGGAAGGTTAATGCTTTGAGAGGGGCTTTCTGTTATTCTCCCCTTGACAGCTGCAGTCAGATGTAGGAGCCTAGGTGATTACAGCCTCAGGGAGACGAGATCAGTGAAGGAACCGGGAGAAAGCAGGATCCTCGGGATGGGCCCTCAGCCTTTCCTGAAGGCTTCTCTAGCAGGGAAAGGACGTGCCTGGAAGAGAGCATGCGCCCGAAGGAGTCCACAGCACCTTTCCTGACTCTGACCCCAGCTGTGGAGTCCTAGGGACGGGAGGAGATGCCCATTGTGTGCTGGGCTCCTCTGTGTGTCTTACTGGATCCTTACAACAACGTGATGGGGCGGGTCATATTACTCCCATTCTCAGGAGCATATACTGGAGCTCACCCCGTTGCCCCACTTAGGCATGGGGTCCAAGCTAGGCCTTCTTCTCCCATCCTTTTCTCAACACCCTCAGAGCCTCAAGTCCAACTCACGGTGGTCCCCTTGGCCTCACCTACCCCAGGTGAGTCCACCTGTGACCTCCCCACCCCATGGGCCTTCCATTTGACTTAATTCTGCAGTCTCCAGCTCACAGGTCCAGCCTGGACACAGACCCACTACCATGTATGTGTTCCTACCATGGCTCCGGCAGTCAGTGGCCTTGGATGAATCCGGCTCTTTTCAGGAACAGTGCGCTGGGCAGCCAATTGGAAGCGTAAGCGTGTGACCGAAGGGTCTGAGCTGGCAGCACACCACCTCAGCACTGGCTCCCTTGCTCGGCTGCTGCTGCACACAGGAACGTGGGGGCCTGACAAAGTTGGGTAAACAGTGTTGCAACAGTTCCACGCCAACAGGATGAAGTCAATCCCAGCAAATAGCAGTTGAGACCTGCCTCCTGTCCTGGGCAGAAGGTTAAAGGGCAGTGTTTAGGAGTGGCTCCTCCGTTTATGGACATTTCCTGAGTTCTGGCCTCTACTTTATGGGTTCTAGAGCCAAAGCATCTACCATCCTCTAAGCCAAATACCAAATGCACAGCAGCTTCCAGTTCAAGATGGTGAATCAGGCAGACATACTACCCAGAGCCACTACAATTGTATTAGAGCTGAAATTCATAGCAGTAGGTTTGCAAAAGGCTTGGATTAACAGCAAAAGCCCAAAATCCATATGCAGAGTCCCCAGGTACATTAAGCTTCTGAGATAGTTAAAGTTTATTGTGCCAACCTGGTGGATAAGCACATGTGGGGTTAATTGGAGGGCAGAAAGATAAATGGCTTGGTGAGTCTCTCCTTTTGAGTTCTCGGGTTTCTTGCTTTCTGATGGTCAGACCAGGGTGCAGCTGACTTAGCCAGTTCCCTGCTTCAGCTGGCAAGGCTCACTTCCTGCAAGACATC
>NW_022103906.1:17258789-17261506 GCF_000313985.2 Echinops telfairi
GACCCAAAGAGCAGGAGGAGACAGACAGGTGACTTGTTGGCTAACAGTAGAACTGCCACGAACCTTTGGAAGCAGCATTCCATCATGACGGGGCCTGCCTGACATGCCAGTGGCTTTTGGCTAGAAAGGTGGGACCCCCCCTTGTTTCCCACACTGTCCTGATGACCAGCAGTACGGCCAGTCCCAACCTCACGCACCTAGAAGCTGGGGACACGTCCACTGGATAGCCTCTGTTCAGCCTGAGGCTCCCTCTCCCAGCTCCTCTCCTAAGTTTGGAGGAAATCACCCCTCATCCAGAAACCACCACAACTGTGGGCCAATGTTACTCTATCGTTGTGCTATTTCATTTTAGTAGATACTTTCCCTTTTAACTGTCTTACAGACACCAAGCAGCCACACTCAGAAGGTAACCAGTCTAAACCAGACCCTCCCGGTTTGGGTCCCCACACATGCACAGAGCCTTATAACCCACACAACAATTCACTGACACCTGCGTTAGTGCCTAAAAGCAAAGGCACCCCTGACACAGCCCTGGTTTCATCCTAAGCCTTAAAATTAGCCCAACTGCTATCCACAGCCACTTTTTGACCACCAAGCCCAAGGAGACAGGAAAGGACAGTCGCCCTGAGCAATCTCCTTTCGAATCCAGGAAGGCAGGGAGGAACAGACTACTTATGGGAAAGAGAGATGAAGGAGGAATGTACACAAAGATAAGGTTAGACATCAGGAAGTCCCCCTGAAAGATCTAAATGTGCAAAAGAAGAAAACCTTCTTCTTCGTCCTCCCTGACTCCGGCCTGATGGATCAACAAGAGACCCCTCCTGACTGTCTTTATCATAAAGACTTTGAAAAAAGGTTTTATAGAAATTCTTGTTAATGTTTATCTCATCTGTTGTAAGAACCAAACCATTCCCAACTCTATAAAAACAGCACACTGTGTATGGCTTTTGGATTCAGTCAGGCATCCTTTAATCAGATGTCAGTCCATTTCCCATCTCTCGGTCTCTATGATGCTCCCCCCTATTATAATCTTGTGATGATTTTCCCATAGAAAACACACACACACACACACACACACACACACACACACACACACACACTTCTTAGTTTCCCTGGAGTGCAAAACACTGAATACCAGTGCACATGCACAGGGAATTAAAATTGCATGGCCTATAAGTCGGAGAACAAAATATTCGGGGTTTCTGAGCTGAGGAGTGGGCCTCCTAGTTCCTGGCCCAGTGCTTTGCAATAAAACCACTTTCCATTTCTTAAAGACCAGTGTCCAGAAACCTGATTTCTATACACAATGGGCAGGGACCATTTGGTTCCTTAACAATCAGATCAGCAAAAATGCAGTGCCAGATCCCCAGACAACCCTGGACGGGAAGAATTCCTTTCATCATCTGCCACCCTGTCCTCAGCTGCCCTCTAGGATGGAAAGAGGTCTTTCTGGGAAGCGGCGCTTGGACCTCAGGCACCATCTGAGCCCAGACAAGTTACTTCTGCATCAGCAGTCCTGATCCTTGACAGCATATTGGCCTGCAGGAACTACACCGAGGTACAGGGGTCCACCCGTTACCCCTTCCTCACAACTCACCCCTCCCATCTCCCTACCATGTGAGATCCTGGGCTGGCAGAGGGCATTGACCCATACTGAGTGCCCTGCTCCCCACAGTTTTCTCTTTTTCCACTCCTGTTTTTCACTTCTTTCTCTGTTTTTTGTTTGCTTTTTTTTTTTTGTTTCCTTTTCCCATACGAGGCACCTTACTCTCCATCACAGTTTTCTCTTTTCTTTTATCCCCCATCCTGTTCTTTCTCTGCTTTCCTGTGTGCCTTTCCTTATTTTTTTAAAAAAATATCCCTTTTCTATTATTTTCTCTACAATCTCACCCTCTCTAGTTAGGCTTATTGTATTTATCTTTGATTCTGTTACTTGGCTTTTCATTCGCTCTGGTGGCAACGTAGGGTGAGCACTGGACTGCTGGCTACAAGTGCTCTGGAGTAAGGTGAGATCTATGTCAGGAAGAAAGAGAGACCAAGAAATGGGCTCACACAGTGGAGGAAGCAGGTGAGTGCAAGTTCAGTCAGGTTTTAAGCCCATGGGCTAGATGTTATGTGGGAGGCTTTTCCTGACATTTCCTCAAATAGCTCAAAAGACTGATGAACCAAACATTAACAGAGAGACCATCGGCTGATGGTTGGCGAGGCAGATGAATGTGAGATCAGCAGATCACCACTGACATTTTCTGGGATTTGGCAAGCAGTATGGCAGGCCTTTGGCACAAGTCCAAAGAACCAGAGGTCTATGGGCCAGGTGTAGGATTCTGACACAGCAAAAATCTAGCAAAATTTTGCATAGCACCCACTTATATAGGAAATAAGTCATACCCCACTTCCCCCAGGAAACTTCCTTTCAAGTGCATCAGGGCTGTCAGCTAATTAAGGAGGTTGCATGTCACCTTAGTCTTCTTAAAGTTGATTGGCTGCCCATATAGATACCATTGTGGAGTTAATTACATTGTGCTAGGTAACATCATTAAGAATTACTAGGCCCAGTCAATTTTACACAAAACCTAATTATCTCCTGCTCATGGAGAGTTACAGTTTCAGAAATTCTCTATAGGGTTTGTGTTAGTCTGGATACTTTAGAGAAACAAATCCACAGAAACTCATATGTATAAGAGAGAGTTTTATATAAAGGGTAAGTGCACATCAAG
>NW_022103906.1:17262362-17267911 GCF_000313985.2 Echinops telfairi
TATAATATATATATGTATGTATATAGTTTATATCAAGAAAATGGCTCACACAGGTATAGAAATGGGGTAAGTCCAGTCTTGTTTCAAGTCTGTGGGTCAGATACTAAGCTGGAGGCTTCTCTTGGCTTGTATAACTTTAGGGCTTGATGAAACCAGGAACGACAGGAACCCCACAAGCTGATGAATCTGCAGAGGCAGGTGAAGGCATTGTCAGTAGATCAGACTTGTGACTGGAGAGGCAAATGGATCCAAGGTTGGCAGGTCAGATGTCAGGCCACTGACAGATCCTGGAACCAAGAGGTAACATGGAAGCCTTTGGCTTGAGGCCAACAAGCAAGATGCAAGATTCAGACCCAGAAAAAACAAGCAAGCTTTCCAAAAGACTGTGTACATTGAGGAAACTGCCTTTCAATTGAATTAGGGGTATGTCCTGAGTTAGGGGGTTGCACTCCACTTTAATCTTTTTACAACTGTTTGACTGCTCACAGTTGATCCCACCATGTAGTTGATTACAGTCTGTTAGGTTACATCATGAGGGATTATTAGGCTGAAACTGCTAAACAAATGAGAATCCTAACTCAGCCAAGTTGACACAAAACCCAAGGATCCCACTCATGTTGTTATTGTTTTCTTATTCCAACAACCCCAGCCACACTCAAACTTCCTGCAGACCCACCACTGAGTAAGGGCTACTACCTGCTCCTGTACTACCTGATGAATTGACAGCAGCCAACACATGCCCAAACCACTCTCTACTTTGCTACACAGTTAACAGTGTGTTCAATTCACGTTCTTTATAAAGCCATCAAGAGACAGTAATGAATACTCAAGATCAAACCCACACATAATCATCAATAAAATATAATACCACAATGTCTTGGAGACAAAAAAAAATTTCAATTCATACTGAGAAACAAAACAGAGGGCTCAAATATGTGACCAAAACATTGAGCTAGAAGACATTTCTGAGGAAGAAATGGCATTGGAGCTACTAAACAAGGAGTTTTTAAAAAATTGAGGAAAAATCAAGAAAGCTGCAGATAAAATCAAGGAAAACAGGCAGGGCTTTAGATGAATTCAGGAAAATACTACAAGACAAATTGACAAAATAAATGAAAAAACTAGAAATTATACAAAAACATCCAATAGAAACCCTGAAGATTGATAGTAAGATTTCAGAAATAGTTAATGCTTGTGAAGGGTAAAGAAGTAGAATTCAATAAATGGAAAGCTTAATTAATAAGCTTGAAGATAAATATCTCAATAGTAATCTGCTAGAAGAACAATCAGAACAAAGAACCCCCCCCAAAAAAAAATTGGAATAAAGACTAAGAATATTTGTTTTGTTTTTAATCATTTTATTGGGGGTTCTTACAACTCTTGCTATAATCCATGCCTCAATCGTACATATATTCCATCGTTCTTTTCTAGACATTTACTTTCCATTGAGCCTTTGGGATCAGCTCCTTTTATTTTCCCTCCCTCCCCGACCCAACTCTCGTGATAGATTGTAGATTATTTATTTATTATTTAATTTTTCCTCCCTCCCCTTCCCCTTGATAGATTGTAGATTGTTAATTATTTTCAAATCTCACACTAACTGCTGTCTCCCTTCCTCCCTGGTTTCTGTTGTTCTTCCCCCTGGCTGGAGTGTGTGGTTATGTACCATTCGTTGTGATCAGTGCCCCCTCCCTCCCCATCTCTCACCCCTTCTCCCTACCCTTTCCGTATCTCTATTCCCACTCCTGTTCCTGGGTTCCGTGTGTTGTGAGTTTTATCGCTTGCCTATACCTATGTACATGCTCCCATCTAGTCCAGAGTGGGAAGGGGCACTGGGGTCATGATAGTGGGGGGTGAGGAGGCCTCAAGGGATCAGAGGTATATTGGAGTGACTCATTAATGCTCTACTGCACCCTGATTGACTCATCCCCTCCCTGCGACCCCTCTGTGGGAGGATGTTCCATTGTCCATAGATTGGATTTGGGTCTCTGTTCCAACCCCCCTTCATTCTCACCCATGCATTTTTTTTCTTTACTGTTTGTTGTGAATCTTCTGATGCCCATTGCCCGGTCTTGGTCACACCTCACAATCGCACTAGCTGGTGTGCTTCTTCCATGTGGGCTTGGTGTTTCACTGTTGGATGGCTGCTTGTTTAACTTCAAGCCTTTAAGACCCCAGACACTTTACCTTGTGATAGCCGGGCACCATCCTCTGTCTTCACCACATCTGCTTATGCACCGTTTTGTCTTCAGTGATCATGTAAGGTGGTTGGGCGTGTGTCACAGAATGTCAATTTGTTGGACCAAAGTGTTCTTGCATTGAGGGAAGGTATGAGCCGAGGCCCAAGACCCATCTGCAGCCTCAGTGTATTGCTTTATAAATATATGTACAGAGGCCAATACCACTATTGTTATGGATTAATGTATTTACCTAAGTGCACACCCCTGTTAATCTCCCTATCTATGCCATTGCTTCCTAGAGTTTGCCTCTGTTTCCTTTTGCCTCCTCCTGCCCTACCATCACTTTCCCCTTCTTCCTCCTCTTAGTGCTTCCTCTCCACTGGCTTGGTGTTGCTCTAGCACTCACAGGATCTCCACCCTCTTCTAGATGCTGGTTTCTGATTCCCTAGCTGTTGCCCTGTTCATGACATCATCCGCTCACCACCCCTTTTCCCCCACCTCCTTCTTCCCCTTCTATGTTGTCCTCCTAGTTTGGTGCACCATGGTGGGGTTTGTATGCACGTTCCAATTCTGTGGAAACACAACCAACTCTCCCCCTGGGTGGGTTAGTACCCTGTTCCCCAATGTCACCATTTCGGTTTCTCTCCACCCCCATTCCTCCTCCTCCTCCCCCCTTTCCCCTTCTTTATGTTGGATTCACATGTACCTCCCTTGATTAGGTCTGACCCCCCCCTGACTGCCTTTGCCTCCACCCATATATTGTGAGATAAGTGTCTTTTCTTCTATTCCTGCTGTGCTGATTGTACTTACCTCTGGGACTCATGTTATACTTGTCCTTTTGAGATTGGCTTACCTCGCTTGACATACTTCTTTCCAACTCTTCCCCATGAAACAGCGTGTTTCATGTGATCATGCGTGCTTTTCAGTGCTGCATAGTACTCCATTATGTGTATATGCCAGAGTTTAGTAATCGACTCATCTCTCAATGGAAATTTAGGTTGTTTTCAACTCTTTGTGATTGTGAATTGCACCACAATAAACATTGGAGCACAGATGGCTGGTTGTGTTTTATTTTGTACCTCCTCTGGGTATATGCCCAGTACAGGGATGGCTGGGTCATGAGGTAGATCAATTTCCATTGTCTTTAAGTATCACCAGATCACTTTCCACAGGGGCTGTGGAGGAGAGTTCCTATTTCACTACATCCCCTCCGACATTTGTTGCTCTCTGATTATCTGATTTGGGCTAACCTCAGGGGTGTTAGATGGTATCTCATGGTTGTCTTAATTTGCATTTCTTTTATGGCTGATGAACAGGAACACTTTCTCATGTGTTTATTGGCCATACGGGTCTCCTTCCTAGTGAAATTTCTTTTTAGTTCTTTTGTCCACCTCCTTAGGGGTTAACTGTTTTCCTCTTTTTTCAGACCATAAGAGTGTTGTCAATTTTAGTAATAAACCCTTTGTCTGATGTGTCATTACTAAAATTCCTCTCCCAGTTTGTGGGTTGCCTTGTTACCCACTTGGTGAAGCTTTTTGAGGCACACAAGTGTTTTACTCTTATTAAATCCCATTTGTCAATTTCCAGTTCACCTGTGTGTGTACCCTGCCCATTGCGGTGAGCCTATGAATTCCCTGGGCCAATGATCTTTAGGCTAGTCCTGATTCCTTCCTTGATGGTCCTGATAGTTTGGGGTTTTACTTCCAGGTCTGTGATCCACCTTAAGTTTGTTCTTGTGTATGGGGTGAGGTAAACATTTTGTTTCATTTTTCTACATGTGGATATCCATTGTTTCCAGCACCACTTGTTAAAAAGGGCATCTGCTTCCCACATGATGTTTTTGAGACCCTTATTGAAGATCAGTTGTCTATATGCTGATGGTTTTACTTCTGGGTTTTCTATTCTTTTCCACTGGTCTGAGTATCTGTCATTATGCCAGTACCATGCTATTTGACCACTGTGGCTGTGTAGTAGGTGTTGAAATCAGGTTAAGTGAGTCCTCCGACTTTGTCCTTCTTCTTGAGGATTTCTTTGCTAATTCTGGGCTTCTCTCCATATGAAATTGGCAGTTTTTCCAATTCTTTGAAGAAGGTTGTTGGTATTTGAATCGGAATAGCGATAAACTTATAAAGTGCTTTGGGTAAGATTGACATCTTTACTATGTTGAGCCTTCCAATCCATGAGCATGGGATGTTCTTCCATTTGTGGAGATCGCTTCTGATTTCCTGTAGTAGGGTTTGTAGTTTTCCTTGTATAGATCTTTAATTTTTTTTACTAGATATATTCCTAGGTATTTCAGTTTGTTCTTGGCTACTGTGGAGGGTACTGCCTTCTTGATCTCTTATCCCATGATCCTGTCCAATGTATATAGCAAACCTATCAACTTCTGTTTATTGATCTTGTATCCTGCCACTCTTCCATATTCCTCTATCAATGTAAGTACTCTCGTTGTGGAGTTTGGGGTTTTTTCAATGTACAGGATCATGTCGTCTGCAAATAGCAATAGTTTCACCTCCTCCTCTTCCACTTGGATACCTTTAATGTCCTTCTGCTGTCTTATGTTGTTACCTAGGACTTCCAGCATGATACTGAATAGAAGTAGGGACAAGGGGTATCCTTGTCTGGTACCCTTTTTCAGTGGGATGGGTTTTGTCTTTTCTCCACTGGCTATGATATTGGCTGTTGGTTTTTTGTAGATAGCTTGTATTAGCTTGAGGAATTTACCTTCCAGTTCTATCTTCACGAGGGTCTTAATTAGCACTGGGTGTTGGATGTTGTCAAATGCTTTTTCTGCTTCTATGGATATTATCATGTGGTTCTTATACTTTTTCTTATCGATGTGTTGTATAATATTGATGGACTTTCAGATCTTAAACCATCCCTCCATCCCTGGGATGAATCCCACCTGGTCGTGGTGGAGGATATGTTTTATATACTTTTGTATTCTATTAGCAAATATTTTGATAAAGATTTTTGCATCTATGTTCATTAGAGATATCGGTCTGCAGTTCTCTATACCTGTTGGGTCTTTGCCCTGTTTCAGTATCAAAGTTATACTGGCTTCGTAGAATGAGTTTGGGGGTTTGCCATCCTTTTTTATGCTCTGGAATTCTTTGTGGAGGATTGGTGTCACCTCTTCCCTGGATGCGTGGTACAATTCTGCTGTGAAGCCATCTAGTCCAGGGGCTTTTTTTTTGGTCGGTTGCTTCTTGATAACTCTCTCTATTTCTTCTTTCACTCTTGGTTTGTTGAGGTTATTGACCTCTGTCTGAGATAATCTAGGGAGGTTTTTGCAAGTATTTATCCATATCTTCCACATTTCTGAATTCACTAGAATACAGTATTTCATTGTACTTTTCCTTTTAATCT
>NW_022103906.1:17268011-17271428 GCF_000313985.2 Echinops telfairi
TGTGTAGTAGGTGTTAAAATCGAGTAAAGTAAGTCCTCCGACTTTGTCCTTCTTCTTGAGGATTTCTTTGCTAATTCTGGGCTTCTCTCCATATGAAATTGGCAGTTTTTCCAATTCTTTGAAGAAGGTTGTTGGTATTTGAATCAGAATAGCGATAAACTTATAAAGTGCTTTGGGTAAGATTGACATCTTTACTATGTTGAGCCTTCCAATCCATGAGCACGGGATGTTCTTCCATTTGTGGAGATCGCTTCTGATTTCCTGTAGTAGGGTCTGTAGTTTTCCTTGTATAGGTCTTTAATTTTTTTTGCTAGATATATTCCTAGGTATTTCAGTTTGTTCTTGGCTACTGTGAAGAGTACCGCCTTCTTGATCTCTTATCCCATGATCCTATCCAATGTATATAGCAAACCTATCCACTTCTGTTTATTGATCTTGTATCCTGCCACTCTTCCATATTCCTCTATCAATGTAAGTACTCTCATTGTGGAGTTTTGGGGGTTTTCAATGTACAGGATCATGTCGTCTTCAAATAGCAATAGTTTCATCTCCTCCTCTTCCATTTGGATACCTTTAATGTCCTTCTGCTGTCTTATGTTGTTACCTAGGACTTCCAGCATGATACTGAATAGAAGTGGGGACAAGGGGTATCCTTGTCTGGTACCCTTTTTCAGTGGGATTGGTTTTGTCTTTTCTCCACTGACTATGATATTGGCTGTTATTTTTTTGTATATAGCTTTTAGCTTGAGGAATTTACCTTCCAGTTCTATCTGCACGAGGGTCTTAATTAGCAATGGGTGTTGGATGTTGTCAAAGGCTTTTTCTGCTTCTATGGATATTATCATGTGGTTCTTATACTTTTTCTTATCGATGCGTTGTATAATATTGATGGACTTTCAGATGTTAAACCATCCCTCCATCCCTGGGATGAATCCTACCTGGTTATGGTGGATGATATGTTTTATATACTTTTGTATTCTATTAGCAAATATTTTGATAAGGATTTTTGCATCTATGTTCATTAGAGATATTGGTCTACAGTTCTCTATACCTGTTGGGTCTTTGCCCTTTTTCAGTATCAAAGTTATACTGGCTTCGTAGAATGAGTTTGGGAGTTTGCCATCCTTTTTTATGCTCTGGAATCCTTTGTGGAGGATTGGTGTCACCTGTTCCCTGAATGCGTGGTACAATTCTGCTGTGAAGCCATCTAGTCCAGGGGCTTTTTTTGTCGGTTGCTTCTTGATAACTCTCTCTATTTCTTCTTTCACTATTGGTTTGTTGAGGTTCTTGACCTCTGTCTGAGATAATCTAGGGAGGGACTGTTTTTCAAAGTATTTATCCATATCTTCCACATTTCTGAATTCACTAGAATACAGTATTTCATTGTACTTTTCCTTTTAATCTCATTGGGGTCTGTTGTGATTTCCCCTATTTCATCTGTCATCCTGGCTATTGATGTTTACTCCTTCCTTTCCTTAGCTAGGTTTACCAGCAGTCTGCCAATTCTGTTGATCCTTTCATAGAACCAACTTTTTGCTGCATTTGTCTTTTGCATCATTCTCTTGTCTTTCCACTGGTTTAACTCTGCCCTGACTTTTATTATTTCTTTTATTTTGATATTTGAGGGCTGTTCTGTTGACTCTGTTCTAGTTGTTGGAGGTTTTGTGATAAGATATCACTCATAAACCACTCTTCTTTTTTCATATATGCATTTATTGATATCAAGCTACCTCTGATAACTGCCTTTGCAGTATCCCATAAGTTTGATACATTGTATTCTCGTTCTCATTCATTTCTAGAAACTTCCTAACCTCCTCTCTAATCAGAGCCTGTACCTATTCATGTTGCAGAAAATCATTGCTTATCCTCCAATTGTTTGTCCTTGCTTTTCTGGTTGTCCTTTTATTAATCTTCAGCTTTATGGCATGGTGATCTGAGAAAGACTTCTGAATACTCTCTATGTGTTTGAATTTACTCAGGCTTGACTTGTGTCCTAGAATGTGGTCTATTCTTGAAAATGAGCCATGTGGGCTTGAAAAGAATGTAAATTTTTTTATATTTGGATGGAAAACTCTATAAATGTCTATCAGGCCTAGTTGCCTAATTGCATTGTTTAGCTCTAGGCCTCTTTGCTGAGCTTCTTTCCCTGTGATCTGTCTTTTTCTGATAGCAGAGCATTAAAGTCACCTACTATGATTATTGAATCTGATTTCTTTTTCCATCTTTTTAATAGTTTGACATATTTTGCTGTTCCAGTGTTGGGTGAGTAAATATTCAATATGCTAACTGGCTCTTGGTTCACTGATCCTTTGAGCATTATATAGTGCCCCTCCTTGTCTCTTTTTATGGTTTGAACCTTGAGGTCCATTTTGTCAGAGATTAGGTTTGCCACCCCTGCTTTTCAAAAGTTGCCATTTTCCTGGTATACTTTCTGCCAGCTTTTTATTCTTAGTTTATTTTTGTCTGTGTGCTTAAGATGTGTCTCTTGCATGCAACAGATTGTTGGGCTATGTTTTCTGAGCCAGTCCTCACTCCTTTTTATTTTAATGTATGAATTGAGGCCATTGGAATTCAGAATTATTATCACCATCTATGGATTCATTGCTGTCATATCATGTCTTGTGTTTGGGGTGTTTTCCTATCTCCCTTCATATCAGTGTGCTATACTTGTATGGGGGGCTTCTTTCTTGTCTTCTTTTCCCTCTGAGGCCTTGTTATCTTGGTAATTGTTGTTGGCACGTTGGGTTCTGGATGGAGTTGGACTATATGGTGGTCTCCTGCTTGTGCTTGGTGGAGGTTGATCCTCTGTCCATAGTGAGTCAGCCAGTATCTTCCACATGGTCAGGTGTCTTGCAGCATATTCTTTGGTCTTTTCTTGTCCTGTAAGACCCTTATCTCCCCATCTAGAAAGGCTAAGAATTTTGTGGGACACTATCAAGTGGGATAATTTACATGTGGTTGGAATTCCAGAACAGGAAAAGACCAAAAAAAAAAAAAAAAAAGCATATAGGAAAATGTCAAAGAGTTGCTGGAAGAAAACTATCAGCATCATGAAAGATGAAAAAATAGTCATTTAAGAAGCTGAAAGAACTCCACACATGAGAGACTCCAAGAGAAAATCATTATAAACAATCCCCAAAACAAAACAAGGAAATAATATGACAACAGTCCAGGAAAAGGAAGTTATCTACAAAGGAGAGCCAA
The DNA here is from genome assembly GCF_000313985.2 of Echinops telfairi. Lineage (NCBI taxonomy): Eukaryota > Metazoa > Chordata > Mammalia > Afrosoricida > Tenrecidae > Echinops > Echinops telfairi. The sequence continues at coordinate 17,271,216 of NW_022103906.1, forward strand.
TAAGACTTAGTTCTGATTTCTCACCAGAAACTATGCAGCCAAGAGGCAATGGTATGCCATACATAAAACACTGAAAGAAAAAATGGCCAGCCCCAAATCATATACCCAACAAAATTGTCCCTCAAATGTGACAGTGAAGTTAGAACATTTCCAGGTCAACAGATATTAAAGGAGTTTGTAAAAACCAGACTAACCTTACAAGAAATACTAAAG
>NW_022103906.1:17271718-17272729 GCF_000313985.2 Echinops telfairi
GATAGACATACAGGCTTAGCATGCTGGAAGGGTGAGTGAGAATATATATGTGTATGTATATATATACATGTATATGTATATCACAGAGGACATTTGAACATTGGTATTTACTTTGCAGAAAATATATACGTGAATGTGGTGGAAAGTTATGAAAAATTCTTAGACACCAACAAACACCTTGAGGCAATGAGTCCCTGGGTTTGGAGTTCAAGGCATACCATGATCTATAAAGACAATATTCTACATTCTCCTTTAGTGAATAGCAACTGGAGTCTTGGAAGTTTGTAAGTGGTCATTGAAGGTGGTTTATCCCTGTCTTGAAGAAAGGAGAGTGATGGAAATCAAATACACACGGATATAATTAGTCCAATGAACTAATGAATCTCACAAATATCAGTCTCTATGGCCTTGAAAACAATAGAACTAGATTATAAATTCCCAAACTTTTTTGATATACTACCGCTATTTCAGAAAAAAAAAATTACTCAGAGCCCCCTGGCAATTAAAGACTTGTGTACTATAGTCCATAATCCAGGATAAAATATGGGTATCAGTTTGTGCAGCCCCCTTTGATCATTCTAGCACCCCCATCAGGGGCAGAGTCCTTCCTTTGGGAAACATTGAACTAGATGGTTCTTGGCTACCACCACCAAATGTTTGGAAGTGATAGCATCACAGAATAGGAGAAAAATCATGGAACAAAATTCAAAATCATGAAGAGAAGACTTGATGGTTGGATAAAATCTGGTAGAACCCACAAGAATATGGCCCTTGGTAAACCTTACACAGGCAAACCTGTGACTCAGATTTCAATCAAACACTAGCAGGTCTATAAAGGGAATAATAACACTATTGAGGTATACACTTTAGAATAACTTTTGTGATCAAGGGGTAGCATTTACTCAAGGACAATGTTTGGAAAGATTAGGAAAGGAGGAAGTGAAATGGAGACAGGAAACAGGGAGGAGATGTTATATAGAAGAGATTGCAACGAAGAAACAGAATGAATAC
>NW_022103906.1:17274807-17276439 GCF_000313985.2 Echinops telfairi
TCAGGTGACAAGCCTGGACCCAATGCACATTTGCCCAACACCTAAACACTGTGAGGTAGAGTACGTGGGATTGTCGGTCATGCACTCCTCAAGGGAAAATCCAACTGGTGGAGGTGCTGCTGTTTATGAATGTTTGACAGCATCGTTAAACATTGGGTCATTGAGAGGTGGTCTCACAGTCAGGTGAGGACTCTTGAGCAGCTGGGATCCAAGACAGCGATGACTTTAAGCAAAGAGCCAGAGCCCATGTATACGAACCCACAAAGCTTCAGTCTTTACCCTAAGAGCTTTGTGAGCAAGAAAAACAAGCTAAGTGTGACCTCTTCCCTTCTTGTCTGTTTCTAGTGAGGTTGTCTCTGAAGGAGGCAGGGAGATCCTGCCCCCGACAGAGCCTGTGCCCTCCAGGGCTGCCTGCTCCATTCCCCGAGGGAAGCTTGGAGAACCTCCCCAAAGAACCTCAGGCTCCCTGCCTGCGGAAGATAGGGCTGGGGCTGGTGGTAGGCTGGGGCTGGGCCCTGAATAGAAAAACATACTAGGTTGGCTTATGCCTGCTTTACCTGCACATTCACTGTCCACAGCCCTGGAAGGAGGCCTGGGAATTGTGACACAAAGGGCTGAATCAAGCCCCTGGTGAAAGGTCATAGCAGGGAGCGGAGGGAAGTTCAAGGTCCAGCCTGCACCACTTGATTACCCATTGATTACCCATTCCCACATGATGCCTCGTTCCAACATCAGGCAAAGGTTGCCTTGCTTCTCACCCACAAGTTCTCCTGTCAACGAAGGATCTAAGCTGGATCTAAGCTTGATCTTTTCTGTGAACTCACTTCTGAGGACGAATATTTCAGAAGCCCAGGGCTAGGTGTACGGGGTCTGGGTTCCACCCTATATTCCTGCCAGTGAAAGGAATGCTTCTCCCCTGACCCCCAAGCCAGTCATATACATTTTATAAAGTGCTTTTTATTGAAAAGAAATTAAAGTGCATGAAGAGAAATGTAAAAATCAGCAAAAATGATGTGCGCCAGTTACTTCGTCCTGCCAGCATCCCATGAATACGCTGGATGGTTTATGGTTCAGTGCCTCTCTTCTGGAGGACTCGGCTTGGTCAATAGCTGCTGAGCCTGAACTTTCACAGACATTTGTTGGCAAGCAAAATTAATCTCAAGAGTCACTCAAGCTTGAGTTGAGATGTTCTCCACTCTCAGACTTGTTAATCAGTGAAAATGACTCCTGCCTTGTGTGTGTGTGTGTGTGTGTGTGTGTGTGAACATCTTATTATGGTTTGAGCAAGGGTCGACAGAGCCATTCATCTTCCATTCCAGCTGTGCACACAGATTTTGTTTTGTGACATTAGATGCAATCCCTTCAAAGTAACAATACTTTTCCTGTTTCCTTCCTGGCTTCCTGTTTTCACTTGCCCTCCTTCCGGCCCCTTCCTGCCTTCTGAACTTGGCTTTTGGGCACATGCTGCCCTTTCAGTCTGATGCAGTGGATGGCTCAGAGGAGCGCGTTCCTCAGGGGTGTTACGGTTCCGTTTATAGGCCTGTCTATTGTTTGGCTGAAAGGTGATCTCGCAGGGTGGTCTCATTCCAGACTTGAAGAGGGTCTAAGGGCCATGTCCCAGAGATTCCATCT
>NW_022103906.1:17277957-17279701 GCF_000313985.2 Echinops telfairi
TAGAAAGCCTCCTTTTTCTCTTGTGGAGCAGCTGATGGTTTCAAATTGTTGATCTTGAGGTCAGCCCCCCAATGCAAAATCTACTACACCCCACTCTCCTGCATGTGCTACTATACACTTGGATATATTTGCAACATATACAAATAGGTACATATGTGGAAATGTCCTGCACCAAACTTAGAGATGCTCGTGGGTGTATTTCCATACACCATCCCACACCTGTTCAGTCTATATATGTACCTATGTATCCACTCTTAGTTTGTCGTTAATGATATCCTAAGATTGTGTTTGATATAATTTTCCCTTTACTTGTATGTACCCGTGACTTCCTTTGCCCTGGTCATGTTGTGCTTACCTCCCCCATACTGTATTGCCTTTTCCTTCATTTCCAAATACGCCTGCTATCTAGTTAGTAATTCTTCCCCTCCCAGCTGTTGTTGATGTTGTTGGGCGCATTTGAGTTGGTTCTGACTCATTCTGTTCTGCACAACAGAACAGAATCTTGCCTGGTCCTGTGCCATCCTGAGTTCTACTGGGCAGTGCTGGCCAAACTCAGGCCTCTGAGGTCCCAGCCCAATTGAAGAGCAGTGGGACACAGGCTCATCCCACGACCAGCAGCTGCCCTGGCCTCTTCCTTTGGGACAACTGTCAGCAAGGCTATTTTGTCTCGACTTTCTTGAATGAAGATAACGACAGTTTCTGCTCAGATATGAACTGGTCATTCACAGAGAAACCACCACCAGGTGGCCCTGCTCTGTACCTGCACAGGACCCACACCATCCGGAGATGAAGGGATGGATCCTTTTGTGCCCAGAGAAGTAATCCCACTTGATTTATCTTTTTCTTTTTTTCACACTTGATTTTACTTGTAGCTAAACCACCTCAACACTGATTCATTTCATCTAATTAAAAAGCAAAATAAAGACCATTAAGGTTTGCACCCCCTTCAGAACACTGCAGCTATTATTGGATATGTGGGCATGAGAAGCAGGTCCTGGGAGATAGGAACATTGGGGTGCCTGCTGAGTATGGGCCTATGCTGCACCCGAAAGCTTTGAGATCACTGGTGGGTCCCTGGCATTGGTGTCCAGCCACTCAATGAGGATTTGGTTCAACTCAGCGGGTCTGGAAAGGAAACAAAGGCAATGGATACTTGTCTGCCTCGCCCCCAACTCACCCCACGGGAAGGCCGAGTGGGGAGCTTGACGCCCATGGCTCACCTAGGCCACGGCCAGTGCAGGATGAACACAGGAGAAGACCACTTCTCCTGCCCCCTTCCCACCCCACCCACCACCTGGGGCCACACGATCTCCTTACCTGTCCATCTGTGTCCAGTGTCCACAGTCCTTACTGTGTCCCCCTTTCAGATGGGGGGACCTGAAAGAAAACCCCAGCAGATTATAAGGGGACCCATGACCCATGACTCTGGGGTCTGCAGTCAGGCTCTGGTTTCAGACTCATGCCAGCAGCAACAGAGGCCACCCCCTGAAGAGTGTGCCCTACATTATTTAGGAAAGGAATGATCCTTTATTGAGCCCTGGCTGTGTTACAAGGACTCCTGGTGGCACAGCGGATTAAGCATTGGACCACTAGCCACAAGGTTGGTTGTTCAAACCCATCAGCTGCTCCAAGTGATGGAGATGGGGCTATCTGCTCCGATACAGATGTAGTCTGAGAAACTCTAAGGACCAGTCCTACTCTGCCCTATGCCATAGCAGTAGGTGGGCTCACTGTGCATTGTGTG
>NW_022103906.1:17281002-17282495 GCF_000313985.2 Echinops telfairi
ATCACCCGCGGCACTAATACTGATGGCACAGGAAAGAGGAAGGTGCCCTTGAGCGGAGATCAAGACTCCTTGCTTCCAAACGAAGTTCCCATTGGAGAAGGCAGCCAAGAGTCCAGAGAGAGAAAGGACTGGCCGCAGCTGTTGTCACAGGACACCAAAAGCAGTGTTGGTCTACTGACAAATGACGTGTGTCCCCTGGGGCACTGGGAGGCCGAGAAAGCGCTTTATTTTCTTTGGTTCTATTCAATTCTCACAGTTTTTCAAACAGTATTAGCTGGAGGCTGGTCAAGGCATCTGCACTATCGGTACTCACATGCAGGGCCAAGTGGTTCTGACAGCACCCCTCCTCCCAATGGCCAAGGAAGCCCTGCTCACATGTGATTCTGGTGCTGAAGCTAATCCCAAGGCTGCTGTGAGATGCTGTTAATTCTAGGATACTTTGAGTGAAAATATACAGTGTTGGCAGGCACACAGGAGGAGGCAGGTAAGAAGGGCTAAACTTCTGGAAGGAGACTGCCAGAGAGCCCCCAAGTTTCACATCACCAAAGACCATGCCCCCAACTCTGTGAGAGGTTTCCTCTAGCAGACGGCACTTTGTCACGTCTGTCAATCTCAATGATCATGATGAGGAGCAATGATATTCATTGAGCAAGGACTGTGGAATGTCGTGTCTCAGCATTGTATACACATTAACACACTTCATCGATACAGGCCTTGTCTGGGTACACCCCCAAGCATTCTCCCAGTGGGCTCATCACCTACACTGTGACTTCCGACTGCATTGCCTGAAGACATCACTACATGAGGCCATGTCTTTTATCCCTGCTGTATCCCCAAGGTCTAACAGGGCCATGCTTGAAGGTGGTAACTAGATAGCTGTGGGAGCAGGTGTCTTGACACAAGCCTGGTTACCTGCACAATGTCTTGTGGGGAGATGCAGTTTCCCTTTGGCTTTGAACATTTTGGAATGTGAACAGGGAACCCTATTCCTACTTCTGCAGACCCAGGACCCAACTTCTCAGACCCCATCTTTTCTGCTGGACAAATGATAAAAACTGACTTGGTTAAAGTCATGCAAAAAGTCATGCTTGTATGCATCCTGGCTGCAGCATTGACATCAGCTCTAGGGGTCCCCCTTAGTCCCCAGAGTGGGGAGGGGAGTGGGGGAAGGGTTGCATTACTGGGGACAATCTGCTGCTGCCCTGACCTGGGCAATGCAAACTGATGTGGCAGCTACCTGGACATGCTCCTGTTCTGCCCCCAACTTCGCCCTTCACTATTTTAAGAGAAGCTCCAGCAAAAAGGGTCCTAAGAGAACCCCCCCGAGAGACTTCAGAGATCCCCCACAGTTCAGTCTGCCCACTCCCAGCTCCTCCCAGGTCGGCCAATGGGAAAGGCCAGCAGTTGTGACCAGAGAAAAAGATGACCAAAGTCCACACTCACCTTCCGCCCAGCACCTTTGCAGCCCCACCGCCAGTTCCTGTCTATGTTTC
>NW_022103906.1:17283563-17285663 GCF_000313985.2 Echinops telfairi
CCAGATAGAATACATGGAAACCAAATTGACTATATCTGTGGTAAGAGATGACGGAGAAGCTCAATATCAGCAGCTAAAACCAGACCTGAACTTGAATGTGGAACAGAACACCAATTGCTCATATGTAAGTTCACATTGAAGCTAATGAAAATTAAAACAAGTCCACAAGAGCTAAAATACAATCTTAAGTCTATTCCACTTGAAATTCAAGAACATTTTAAGAACATATTTGCTGCATTGACCACTAATAACAGAGACTGAATGAACTGTGAGATGACTACAAGAACATCATACATGAAGAAAGCAAAAGATGATCTTTTTAAAAGAAAAAAAAAGATCAAAGTGGATGTCAGAAGAGACTCTGACACTTGCTCTTTTTTTTTTTTTTTTTGCTGCAAAAGGAAGCTTTATTGTTTTCATTTGGTCCCCGGCTTGGGGGATGGGCTCCAGGGCGGTGGCGCTGTGGCTGGCATGGGGGCAGTTTCAGGCAGAGGGGCTAAGGCCGGCAGGGGGAGGCAGAGGGCCCCTAGCAGGTGGCTCTGCTCCGCAGGTTCCTCGTCGGGTTTGAGGGTGAGCCTCTCGAAGAGATCCTCGCCCAGCCCGGCCTGGGGGCTGGCCGGCCTGCGGATGTTGGTCAGGTGGTCGGCCATCTTGAGGAGTTTCACCTCCTTATCCAGGAAGTGGTTCTCCAGAAAGTCACAGAGATGGGGGTCAGCGTGAGTGGACCCCACGGCGTGCAGGTCCAGAAGGGCCTGGTTGAGTTTTTTCTCCAGGGCATGGGCAGCCTCCATGGCGTCGGGTTCTACCCCGCTCACCTTGGGGCGGCCTCTGCACATCCTGGGAGAGAGTGCGGCTGCCGCGCTGGTTCTGCAGCTTCCAGAGATGCTCGGCCCCTCGTGCTGCTCCTTCGCCAGCTCGTGGAAGAAGTGACCCACGCCTTCCAAGGCCACGTCGTCGCGGTCGAAAAAGCAGCCCAGAGAGAGGTAGGTGTAAGAGGCCCGCAGGTGCAGGTTGACCAGACAGTGGACGCCGGCCTCAGCGTTGGCGGAATCATTCTGACGGATCTGCGAGCTCATGATGGGTCGGTTCGGAGGTCGCCACACACCAAATAAAAGTGTTCGCTGGTCCCAAGGAGAGGGGCTGGCCAAGAAGATGGTGCCGAAGTTACTTCCAGAAAGGAAACTGGAGCGTGGCAGAAGGTTGGAGGCCGGGAGTCACCTGGTCTGTTCCGTTCAAACACTGTTGAAGCAAGACCCAGATCCACGGGACCACCGGGAGAGCTCTGCCAAGACTGTAACTTTTCATGGGAGCAGAAAACCTCATCTTTCTCCAGAGGAATGACTGGTGGTTTTGAACCACTGACTTTGTGGTCGTCAGCCCAACACATAATCACTGCACAACCAAAGCTCCCAATTCTAGAGCAGGGGCCCTTAACTTCAGCAAAGAGATTTCAGAAAAAGAAATGAAACACAGACACTTGTGATTGAAATTTGTAAACATGTTAAATACGTGAAGTCTGTCACAGAGTCAACTGTTGTGTGAAATTGACAAATTTATATGAAATTGATGAATCCATAAAGACAAAGTATGTGCTTTGGGTTGTTGGGGTGGCTGATGGGGGAGGTAGTAGAGGGTAACTGCTTAAGGGTATAGGGTTTCTTTTGGGGCTGAGAGAAATGTCTGAAACGGATTGCAGTACTGGCTCTACTAAGTATACTGTACTATACTCTGGAACTATAATAATTTTTAATGAATCAGAAATCCATACATTGAGTCAGAGTATGCTATGGGTTGGGAATTACAGTTTAATAAATTTAGCAGAGAGAGGGAGAGAAATGGGAAAAGGGTGGGAAGGGTGGGGAGAGAGAAAAGGAGGAAGAAGAAGAAAGAAGAAGACAGAAGAAAAAAATATTTGGAGGATGACAACTGCTCCCTGAAAATGTCCCCTACTTTTTAGTTTCATGTTTTTTTGTTTTTTTTGAGAAAGCAATGAGAGCTCACATCTGATTCTCAGAGGGGTCTGTGATTAACATAAGGTTAGAACCTCTGCTACAGGGCGGGGTCACTAAGCATGAGGTGCAGCTGGCTGGCTGATCCCCA
>NW_022103906.1:17286683-17287787 GCF_000313985.2 Echinops telfairi
ATATGTATATATATTTGTACAGATATACATATATGTATATATAACACAAGAAATAAACAGTTAAATTATAAAGCAGTACAAATGGCTCAGTACAACTCAGTCCTGTGAGACATTTGTGAGACTGGCAGTCCTTCAAGTCTTGAGGGCCTCCAGGTGGTCTTCTGTAGAGCAATTCAGGCTATCTGGGCACAGGCAGCAAACAGCAAGGCAAGTCACCAACAGTCAGCCAGATGACAGGGTCCAATAGTCCCCAGCTCAAGAGATGTAAATTTCAATTGTGTGGAGAAGCAGGTCTTGAAGGAAACCTCAAATTACAGCGACATAGTCCATGGGTTAGGTGTCCCACAGGTAGTGTAGCTTGCAAATTGAGGCACAGAACAAGCAAGGCAGCTGCACACTGGTCTGATGATCAAAGAGCAAGAAACCCAAGAACTCTAAAGGTGAGGCTCACCGAGCCATTTATCTCTCTGCCCTTCAATTAACCCCACATGTGTTTATCAGCCAGGTTGCCACAATAAACTAACTCAATCCAACCCTTGCCAACCTGGCACCTGTACATAGTTCTTTAGCTTCACGATTGCAATTAAGTTACACCTACACCTTAACCCTATAATTCTGTGACTATGTTCCCCCACCTATGAAAGTTTGTAAGCCAACCACTTCATGCCTTTATTGCCCCAATTTTGAGTATCCAATTTATATACTGCCCACTTACATCAACCCAGTGCTCTGAGAAGACAATCATATTTTTCTACATGAAGAGTCTTCATTCCAGTTGGAACCTTGTGAATTCTGCATCCATAAGCAAAATCAAATCTGGACAGGCTATCCATAAAGTCAGCAACAATATGCACCAGTTCACAGGCTCAAAAGTCTCCATCTGGTCGGGTTCTGGTCAACTCAATATGGGCTGCCTCACTCAGCTTCCACAGGGTGCCCATTGGTCACCTGCCTTCAGACCATGGGCTTTCACCAATACTCAACAAGCCTGGCACCCTCGTGCTAGGTCATGAACTTTAGACCAGTCAACCTGCTCTCGTCTTCTTTTTTTTCCTGTAAACCAAGTTCACAGGTGCAGTGGCCAAACTCAGCCCATCTCTTTAT
>NW_022103906.1:17289413-17290652 GCF_000313985.2 Echinops telfairi
TTCCACTCTGGGGGAACCTGAGTTGGACAAGCCCAGGGAAGTTCTGTCAGGAGCTCCTTTTTTGCCTGTAGCAGTCAAGGGAGAAAAACTCAATGGTCAGCCTGCTATATCCTCTCACTTTTTCCTCCAAGAAAGCCACTTATCCTCTTTGTAGCCTTTGCTCATACTATCAACACTCTGTAGGTAGAACCGTTAGAAATAATGCCATAGGTAACATGAAGGAAGTACGCTGAAACATCAGTAGACCCACAAGTGCTATAGATTTCATCAACAAGCTAAACCTCTAAGAGAGTTTGAGAAATCCTCAGGGTCAGAGCAGAGGAAACAGACAGGCCAGGCTCTGAGTGAGAGCTGGCCTGAGGCTGTGTCAAGGCAGCAGCAGTTCCTAGTACTATAAAACCCATTGCAAAACAAACAAACAAACAAACAAACAAACAAACAAACGTGTTTTAAAAATCCATTGTCTTTGAATTGATCCTGACTCATAGGAGCTCTATAGGTCACTGTCAAACCACCTGAAAGCGTTTGAAGGCAGTAAATCTTTACAGAAGGAGATTGCCTCATCTTTCTCCCTCAGAGTGGCTGGTGGGTTCGAACTGCTAACCTTTCCGGTAGCAAGCCCTGCAGGTAGCAGGTAGTAGCTGCTTTGGCAGTTCAGGAGAAGGTCTTGTGGTTGTCACTCACTGTGCCACTGGGTCTCCTTTCAACTGCAAAGTTGACCTGGGTAAAGGACACATAATCCAGAAGGTAGATTTCTCTTAGGTAACAACGAACACTTCTATAAAAAACTGTCAGCTGAGAATTCTATACTCAAATAAACTAGTCTTTAAGATTAAAAGTACAATAATGGTATTTTTGAGGAACAAAAATATATGTATTTATCAAGAATAGATGCTTTTATGTCCCTGCTTGATACTTACCTTTAGGAAGAGAACATAGAAGATATAGGTGTTATTGCACAGTGTGGTGAAAAAATTAGATGGTGCCCAGCTATCAGATTAAATAGCATTTGGGGTCTTAAAGGCTTGTTTCCAAAGAAATATCCATCTAAATGAGGTGTCAACTACGTCCACATGAAAGATGCACACCAACGTCAGTGATTGAAGGATTGCAAATCATAAAATCCGTGGTTGAAGGAGGGAAGAGCCTCAGAGCCTAAATTGTGGGAATCTGGTTTGCAGAAGGCTAAGGATGACTTTGGGAGCCCAAGACACATTTGTGAGAACTACCTAGGAAATA
>NW_022103906.1:17291396-17293444 GCF_000313985.2 Echinops telfairi
ACATAGTCAATGGTTCGAACTCCCCAGTGGCTCTGTGGGAGAAAGAAGAGGCTGTTCACTCCTGTAAATATTTGAAATCTTGGAAACCCAAAGGAGCAATTCTACTCTGTCCTATAGGGTCGCCATGAGTTGGTTGGAACACACTCAATGGCAGGGAGTTGGGTGTTTGTGTTTGTTGTCTTTAAAGACCATTACAAGGAGCCCTGGTGACGCAGTGGTGAATTGCTAGCGGGTACTTGAAAGGTCAGCAGTTCAAAGGCACCAGCCATTGTAGGGAAGAAAGACGAGCTCCTGTAAAGAGCACAGTCTTGGAAAGCCCATGGGACAGCGCTACTCTGCTGTTTGGGTCTCTGAGTCACAGCTGACTTGAGACAACAAGTTCACCAGGTTGCGTTGTTACAGGCTGGCTGCTGATTTGCGAGATGGGAGGTGTGGGGGGTAGGTGGGAGGGCTACTGGGCAGACAGCATCTGGAGCTGCTTTGGCAGCTCAAGCATAGGATTGGGTGCTGTCAGCTGCTGCTGTGGATGGAGGTGCCTGGAGACCCAAGTGGGTAGTGAACCCGCTCCACAGGGTCCATCAGGTGTGTCGGCTCCCAGCAGACTACCAGGGTGACTCTGTGGGGCTGCAAAAGGCCAGCTTTCTGGCTCGCAGTGGACACAACACTTGGCTGGTTGTGCCATATTTGACCATTCCATTATGTGGATTACAATATCAGTGCAGTAACAGTATAATGTCAGAACATCACTAGGGTCACACGATCGTTCTTTGCTGTTCCCGTCACAGCCCTGTGTGAGACATGGAAGACGTGGGTCTTCCCCACTCGGGAAGAGATTTGATTCAGAAGCCAAAGGAAAGAAGGCCCAGTTGTTCATTCTCAGGCCTTGTCAAGCCCCAACCCCAGAGAGATCCCACCCAATGACCTTCAGGGCCGCAGCTTCATGCAAACACTGCCCCTTCCTGCCCGCTGGCATCCCTGCCCCTCACCTTCACCCCATCTCGTCATGTCTTCAGAAAAAGCTTTTGAAAGTCCGAGGCAGGTTCTTCTCCAGCTCAGCCTCAGCCACTCCCTGCAACCAGTAAGGGACCATAATGAAGAGCCCTGAGGTAGGTAGTTTATTGTGCCAACCTGGCCGATAAACACATGTGGGATTAACTGAAGGGTGGAGAGATAAATGGCTCGGCGAGCTTCGCCTTTCTTGTCTCTCGCTCCTTCATCAAGAAGAGCAGAGCGAGTCTGAAGAAGTGGCAGAGAGCAGGGGTAAAAGAATCAAATATCTTCTAATATCTTTTAATTGTTTAGTTAAAGACAAAAGGGTTGTGAGATTTTACTGGGTCAAGGGAAGCACATTAAGAATCCTGAAGACTTGAAGGTGGTTCTATGGTCATTTCTATTTGTCTTAATGGTCTCTGCTTTGAGAAGAAAAGAACAACAAAATATCTCTGCCTTCCATCCCCCTTGGGAGCTTTGTGGGACAAGACAGTAAAAAATGTTGCCAAAGGATGCAGAGGGACAGTAGAGAAACCTAATGCCCCAGCCTGGAGCACTCGGCAGATGTGAGTGGAGTCAGCCCATGGTGGGATCCATGCCTGCAGCCTTCCTCTGGTTGAATGAGTCTATAATGGTCCTGAGCCCTCAAAAGAGATCACAAAAGAGCTGATTCAAGTTTTTACAAGCCTATAGGACAGAATGAGAAGCCCTGATGGCTCAGTAGCTGTGCACTGAGTTGAAATTCACAAGGTCAGCAGTTTGAAAGCACCATGGGAAAAGAAGAGGTTTTTTAACTCCTGTAATAATTTTTTCTAATGATAAAGTTCTAATAACGTTTTTTTCTAATAATCCGGCATTCTGTGATGCTCACCTTCCGTGACATGATCACTGAAGACAAAATGAGTGCATGAGCAAATGTGGTGAAGAAAGCTGGTGCCCAGGTATCAAAAGATATAGCGTCTGGGATCTTAAAAGCTTGAAGATAAACAAGCAGCCAACTAGGTGAGAAGCAACAAAGCCCACATGGAAGAAAGCATACCAGCCTGTGTGATCACGAG
>NW_022103906.1:17293705-17294996 GCF_000313985.2 Echinops telfairi
TACAGATAAAAGCTGGAAACACAGGGAATCCAGAACAGAAAAAACCCTCTGGACCAATAATGAGAGTAGCCATACCAGGAGGGTAAGGGGAAGGTGGGGGGAAAAACAGGGAACCGATCACAATGACTACATATAACCCCCTCCCAGGGGGATGGACAACAGAAAAGTGAGTGAAGGGAGATAGCAGTTGGTGTAAGACATGGGAAAAAAATGTATAAATGATCAAGGGTTTATGAGGGAGGGAGGGTGGGGGAGAGGGGAAAATGAGCTGATACCAAGGGCTCAAGTAGAAAGAAAATATTTTTTAAATGATGATGGGAACATATGTACGAATTTGTTGGACTCATAGATGCATGGATGGATTGTGATAAGAGCTATAACAGGCCCCAATAAAATGATATAAAAATGTAACTATGAATTAAAGCATGAACAAAGCTAAAAAAAAAAGAAGAAGAAAGAAAGTTAGGTCAAAAAAGGATCAATGCCTTGAATTATGATGTTGGTGAAGCGTACTGAATATATCATGGACTGCAAGAAGGAATAGATCTGTTTTGGAAGTAGAGTCAGAGTCCTCTTGCACTTTGGACATGTTATCAGGAGGGGTTGGTCCGTGGAGAAGGACATCACGCTTATTAAAGGGGAGGGCCAGTGATCCAGAGGAAGACTCCGTGAGGTGGAGTGACACAGTGGCTGCAAAACAAACATACAGCCCTCAGACGTGGGCTCAAACAGAACAACTACTGGGAGGAGGGGGCAGGCGCAATGGACTGTCAACCTGTCTGTTAGCATTCAAGTGCCTAACCACTGCAGGGCTCCTTCAGAAGGGACAAAACCATCAAAACGATACTCACTGCCACTGAGGCAAGGCAAACTCTGAATGACTCTTGAGGACTGGACAGAGCTGCCCCGTGCGTTTCTGAGACTGTGTTTATGGGAGTCGGAGCTCTGTCTTTCCCCCGAGGGGCAGCTGGTGATTTCCTACTGCTGACCTCAAGGATCCCAGGCCAACACATAGCCACTGCTCCACCCGGGCTCCTTGCTTGAGAGAGAAGAAGGGGCGAAAACCAATAGGACTCATCTTGACAAAGAGCTCTTGGGGCAAGTTTGAGGGGAGGGAGACAAGAAAAATGGGTTCTCAGTTCCCACCCCTGAACCAAAGAGGTGACAAGATATTCTTGCTTTATTTCTTGGCACTTTTCAGTCCCCAAATCTGCTTCTGCTTAAAGATTTAACAAGATGAGAAACGGGGATGTTGGAGACCGCTACCTGCTTGAAAGTTACCCAACTACCC
>NW_022103906.1:17296117-17306277 GCF_000313985.2 Echinops telfairi
TATCATTGTTGTTGTCACTGTCACTGGGTCAATGTGGTCATTCTCAAAGAACAGTCCATATAGATCATTGGGGACCCCCAAGGCCTTTTAAGGAAATCTGACAAAACCACTTTGTAATACCGTGATGCTAGTATGTGGTTTTGCTTCTTTTCATTCTCATCCCTCCTAACTGCAGGTGGAGTTTCCTACAAACCAGAGGCTATTTAACTTGTGATAGCACAATTGTCTGAGGGCAGAAATGCCAGCCAACTTCTACTGACTCAGACCTGAAAGGGATTTGACATGTGTAAAACAATGGCAGGCTTCTCACTATTATTTTTTGGCAAATCTATATATTTTAATAGAAATATATTGTGTTCATATGCAATGGGTACAGAATTCTGTTTTACAATGATTTCAGAAATATCTTAGACTTTTAATTTCTAGTATGGCAATTCTGATGTGACACTGGTTAAGCACTTGGGTGATGACAGAAAGGCTATCAGTGTGGACCCAGCAGCCACGCTGTGGGGGAAAGATGTGGCATTCTCTTCCCATAAATATTACAGACTTGGAAATCCTACGCGGGAGTTCTACCCTGCTCTATAGAGTGGCTCTGAGGTGGAATAAATTAGACAATGGGCTATGGTTTAGTATGCCAAATGTCACTATTTATAATCTATAATAACTAGATAATCTAATCTATATTTTTAGTTTATTTGAGTCCTTAGTAACTGTTAAGAGTATAAAAAAGAACTTGAAACCAGAAAGTATGAGACCCACTGCAGTAAAGAGAAGCTACTTTTCTGGCAGCACTTAGCACCCTCCACCATCTCTGCCTGCAATCTTCCACTAGACCCAGTTGCCTGGCAATCTCTCTTCCCATCAACATGTGATTCACTGATGACTTGTTGGCCCAGTAAATCCTGGAACTAGGTATATATGCCCCTTTCTGGAGGCAAAACTGGTGGTTCTCACCGGGTGGCACAAAGACCAGCATCAGCTTCACCACGGAGTGTGCTAGAAATACAATTGCTCTGGCCCACCAAGACCCTACTCTGGATGGAGTCCTGTGCGCTGTGCTTTCGTGAGCTCCGTGGCTGATGGTGATGCACGCTGGAGCTTGAGACACTGAGTGACAGAGGGGCACAGGCCATGCGCTGTCATCTCGGGGAGGCCTCCAGGGCAGCAAGCACACACTTCACAGGGCGGCTTTGTTAAGTGGACGGTCAGGTCTTCCTTGGTAGTTCTGGAAGGGGGCTTCAGGCTGCACTCCTGAGAATCTCCTAGCTGATGCCGAGGCTGTTCAACCCTGAACCACAAGTGAAACAGCAAAGCCATGGAGTCCAGCAGGGCTCAGGCTTTATGGAATTATTAAAGCTCTTCCCGGAAAAAATGCATCCACATACTAAATCTGATGGTTGATTCATAGCTGTTCGAAGCCCACATTAAAAAACTCTAAATCTTTAGGAACCTTCTCTCTCACTGTTGATATTTATCTCTGTTCCGCACAGCAGACATCTCCTAAGCCAGTCTGTATGCATTTTCTGTCTTTTAGTGCCAGGGCGGAATGCCCTTCATTCTCATAGCCACTCCTCCAAATCTTATTCATCATTTAGGACCAGTTTAAATGTCCTCTCCTTTAGTAAATATTAACTATGATCTCCTCTGTGCTCCTACACTGTACCTCCATTACTAGACCCTTAGGCTTTCTAATTCTCTAGTTATGTATTACCTTCCAGTTTCCCCCAAATTTTTAAGCCCTTCCAAAAAACTGAATTCACTGTCATTGAGTCAAGGCAGACTTTTAGGGACAGGGTAGAACTGCTTCATGAGTTTCTGATAGCCCTGTCTTCCATGAAACATCTGGTGGTTTCGAACTGCTGACCTTCCAGACTGAGCCCAAGAAGTGACCATTACACCACTGTGGATCTTTGAAACTCCTAGAGGTCTATTAATCTGTCTTAGCCCAAGAGAAGAGATCACATAATGGAGGGTATGTACACACTTGCCAAATGAACTTGTGGGTGTTATTTCTCCACAAGACACAGTATTCAAAACATTCCTAATGTTTAGACACATTTGTCATGGTCATTTCCTCACCCCATTATGGGGTATCAGTGCTATTGTCCCCATCTTGGCCACTCCCTGTTTGCGCCCTGTTCCTGAATCCTTCCATCCTTGCCTATGGACACTAGTCCTTTCCCTTCACCTATCAAAGCTCAGTTATCCTTCAAGCTCAAGATGACTTCCAACTAATTGGAGACACTTTGATTCAATTAATCTATGGGAAGTACATGGCTTTCCACAATCCAGGCTGTGGCAAGACAGAACTCCAGACTCAAACTTTTATGTGAGGTGGAGCTTCTTTTTCTATGTTGCTGGAGGCACGTGTCCTGTTTCAAAAAGTCAATTGTGCACAGGTGCCATCGTAGACAAGAACATGCTTGTTAGAGGAGAGGCACTCCTCCAAGCTGTGATGGTTGCGGTCCTCGCTGGTCATGATGTCTCCATGGAGTCGAAGGGCGGGATTAGGCAAAGGATGGGCTGCTCTGTATTAATTAAGCTGATACAGTATATTCTTCTCTTGGTTGGAGTGTTGAGGAAACATCTTTGATTCTTTAAGAATCAAAGACTACTAGGAAGATGGAGTCAGTGTTGAATCACCTTCCTAGAACTCTAATCATGAGAGCAGGAAATCAACAGTTGAGGAGTGCAACCCTAGGAAATCAGGTGCTAGACTTAGACTCTCAGCATCCGAGGGTTCTTGGTTCAGACCTCCCTCTCTGATTTTCACCTACAGAGAGCTCCACTGAGTTTGCTGTGGTGTTCCCTTTTCCCCTGCCCACCTGAGGGCTTCCCCATCCTCTACCTTGCAGGATCAGTGGGATGGCAACTAGAAGCCTCATCCTCTCCCCACTTGTTCCTCAATCCACCAGCAGGGTGTAATATCCCAGAACAGACTGTTACCCAAGGGCAAGCCATGGCCAAATGCCCATGTGGACCTCTGGAAGCCCTGGATGCTAGAGCCCATGGCAGCCTGATTAAAGCTCCATAACAGCTAGCTAGCCCTTCCACAGACCCACTCCCTCCATGCCTTCCAAGAGTGGAACTCTCCAGATAGATATTCCCAGCTCTCTTAAAAGGGATTCATCCCTATCAGGATGGGAAAATAACTTGAACCCAGAGATGGCAAAAAAGAGGCTATTGGATTTGTTGGTATTTTCTTTTGAGAAAGAAACCCACAAGATTCTCTTTCCCACCAGTCCTGGGTTTCTTGGTGTCTTCCCCCCTCTCCCATCTAGGCAACTGGGGGACACTGATACTCACTGCCTTACCAGGACTGCCTCTTGAATGGAAAACCCTCCTCCTACCCCCCCACTCTGCCTCGTCTTGGACCACCACTATATTAGCCTATTTCTACCCTGGGTCCATACTCAAGGAGCGGATAGTATTGTGTCTTGCAGAAATCCACAATAAAAGGGCTTTCTGTTATAAACACAATAACAGGAGGGCTGAACTCCCCCTAAATAATATATAGTGCCAATAATTGAGTCTAGTAGACATAATAACCTACCACCTACCCTAACTGCCAGTGTCTCAAGATACTGCTTCCTCCAACTTAGTGACACACACTCTCTCATTACCTACCAACTAGCATAACATTTTTTACAACCCTCTTCTCTAACTCATCAAAAATTACTATATTAACAGGAAGGCTTCCTATGGCTAATACCACCAATTAAAACCTACTCCTGAGCACCTATAGCCTATTCCTCCCACCCACCATACTAACACTCCCTCCTGACACACAATGTGATTTCCAGCATCTATCTGACCATCCTCTATTCTAAAGAATCAACACCTCCCCCTCTACACAACCCAGAAACTTAAGCAGCACCCTAAGTTCAGTCACCGTAGGGGCACAAACAATAGCCACCAGGAGCTACTGAAAAATATCAAGAGAAACAAATGCAAGCAACTAAAGATTAACTAAACCCAATGGATTACACAAGAAGAAGCTCTTGAATTGCCTGATATATATATATATTTGATCCTTGGGGCCTTACAATAGATTAGGAGATCAATCCTGAAAACAGATGAAAAAAAATGGAGATACTAGAACCCTCACACCTAAGGGACATTCAGCAGTTAAGGGATGATGTAGCAGAAATAAAAAACAAGGTAAACGATCTGACCAATAGAATAGAAGCAAAGGAAAATTGAATCAGCATTCAGCAAGCAAGAGAAACAGTCAAACAAAAAAGGAAAGTAATCTGAAGAAAGCCTGAGGATGATGTGGGATACTATAAGGTGAAATAATATTCAAGTTATTGGGGTGCCTGAGCAGTAAGTAACAAATAAACCTACAGTTAAAATACTAAAGAAATTATTGGAAGAACATTTCTCCAATATCATAAAGGAGGAGACGATAACCACTTAGGAAGCAGAGAACGCCAAGTAGACTAAATCATGTGCCCCCAAAGCACATTAAGACATAAAGTAGTCAAATTGTCCAACTTCAAGGATTAGGAGAGAATCATGAAAGCAGCTAGAGAAAAAGAAGGCAGTCATATAGAAAGATAAACAGATAAGAATAAGCGCAGACCTCTCCTCAGAGACCATGCAGGAAAGAAGGCATTGGAGAGATATATCCCAAATGTTGAAAGACCACAACTGCAATCCCAGAATCCATTATCCAGCAAAGCTTTCCAGCAAATGTAAAGGAGATGTAAAAGTGTTCTCTAACAGGGAAACATTAAGAGAATTCATAAAAATGAAAGCAGCAATAAAAAAAAAATACTTTCCAGTTCTTTATGGGCAGGAAACCAACAACTGCAGCACACAGACATGGAACCACCACAGGGTGAAAAGCCACCCAGAAACCAGCACACGAAACAGTAAACTCCTCTCACAAACACACGCACCAACCCATAAAGGGGAAAATGGAAAATATCAAACACATATGGTATGAGATGACATTTAGATTTAATTACTCTAAATGTTAATGGTTGCAACACACCTATTAAAAGACAAAGGGTTGCAGACTGGATTAGAAAGCAAAGTCCATCAATCTTTTGCCTTCAAGGGACACATCTCAAACTCACAGACAAAATTTGACTGAGTCAAAAGATGGCGAAAATTTTACCAAGTTAATAGCAATAGAATAAAGCATGAGTGGCAATACTAATTTCTGACCAAATTGACCTCAAGGTACATGACATAAGGAGAGATAAGAATGGACATTATATAATCCTCAAAGGATTAGAAGACCAAGAACCTATATACATAAATATATATGGGCCAATGAAAGACCCTTGAAATTCTTCAAGTAAATCCTCAAAAAAGATGAAATGAGAAATCACTGGATGTACAATTACAGTAAGTGACTTCAACACACCACTTTCAAAGAAAGATATATTAACAGGTAAGAAACTCAATAAAGAAACTGAAGAGCTGAACGCCACAATCAAACAACTCCACCTAATAGACATTTTCAGAGTTCTCTAACCGACAGCAAAAAGTACACATTCTTTTCCAATGCACAAGGCTCATACTCAAAAATAAACCACTGCTGGGACACAAGGCAAGCTTGAGCAAAGTGAAACACCTAGAGGTCATTCAAACCACCTTCTATGATCACAATGCCATAAAGTTGGACATCAACAATAGAAACAACAACAAAAACAAAGACAAACACTTGGAGACCTACTAACACTCTTCTTATAAAAGAATGGGAATGAGCCCAAATTAGAGAAAAAATTAAGAAGTTCCTAGAAACCAGTGAGAATAACAATACAACATACCAAAACCTATGGGACACAGCAAAAACCATGATCAGAGGTCACTTTATTGCAATAAATGCACACATGAAAAAAGAAGAAATCATTAGGGTCAGCACCTTAACGCAGCACATCCAGCAGGTAGAACAGGGTCAACAGCATAATACTTTGAACAGCAAAAGAAAAGGTCATAAAAATTAGAGCAGAGATCAATGAACTGGAGAACAGAAGAACAGTGCGGGGGAAATCAACAGAGCAAAATGTTTGTTCTTTGAAAAGATCAACAAAATCGACAAACCGCTATCAAACTTAACAAAGGAGATGAAGTAGACGTCAATATCTAGAATGAGAGATGAAAATAGGGTAAGTCACAACAGACCCTAAAAAAATGAAAAGCTTCTTGGTAGCCATGAGTGGTAGCCATGTGGATCTGGGGTGAAGTCCCCCAGAGAGAGAGGCGGGCCTGTCAAAGGGATGAGGCTTACTGATGGGTGGAATGGTGGTCTAGAAGGAGAGAAAACAGTCAAGTGTGGAGGAACATAGGCATGTCTGTAGAAGGGAAGGGAGGGAGGGCTGACCTCCAGGTTTGGGAGGGACTGAGGATGCTCTTGGGAGCATTAGGTGGGGAGGGTCTTTAGTGGCATGCAGTGGGTGGGCAGAATTGACCAAGGGAGTCTGGAGGTATCCTGGGAACCCAGGCTGGGTGCCATAGAGCACTGGGGCACTGTGTCCTGGATCTTTGGAGCACACGTTATGCTCCAGAGGTGGCAATGGTGAGACCCCTGTGGGAACTCCACTGGAAGAACTGGACTCTACCCCAGACACCCTTGTAACCTGAGGGCATAAGCCAGGAAACACATGGTGTCTGAGGAAGGAGAAGACAGATGTACCAAGAGTACTGTTGATTGGTGGACAAATTAGGTCTTGCTACATAAAGGCCTGTGTGCCTTTCATGATGCCTTTAAGATACATACTATTCTGGCTATCCTGTGATGGCCATTCTATTGCATTTTGCTTGTGCTTGTGTATAATAGGGTGTATCTCAGCGGTGCGTCGCCATTGGGGTGTATGTCAGAGGGGCTCACCTCTTGAAGCTGTGTTGTTTATTGTTTGATTTGTTTCTTCATCCTTTGAAGCTGGTCTGAAGCTCTGGAAGCTTCCAGTCAATGTACTGTTGTAACCATTGGATGATCCTCAGTACAATTTGGCTGACGTGATATCAATAATATTATTCTATATTAGGAACTTTTTGTTTGGTTATCTTCTTTCTTTGGACTGGGTAAAAAGAGTGAGCTCCAGTCCATTGGCCAAGTAGCTTTTTTCCCCTTATACAGTTTTTTTTCTGGGGTAGACTAATGAGTGCTTCCAGTGCTTCAGCCACTTGTTGAAACAGTTCAATTGGTATTCCACCAATTCCCAGACATTTGTTTTTAGCTAATACTTCCATTGTACTTTGAACTTCTTCCTTCAGCACCATTGGTTCTATCTCATATGCTAACTCCTGAAATAGTGGGTTGTAGAGTAGTGTTTTCTGGTACAGTGACTCTGTGTATTGTTTGCATCTCATGATAGTCTGGGTTGACTAGAGAAACAAATCCAGAGACTCTCATATATCTATAAGAAAGAGCTTGGCTTATCAAATAGGCAGACAAAAAGAGAGAAAGTAAGTTCCCAGAATCTTCATGAGAACAGCATGCCCACAGAAGGCATCAACATGCTGGACCTGATTGACAGGCTAGACTCCGCCCCTGCACTTATTTATCAAGTTGACATGTAATTATGTAACTACCACACATCTTGTTTGGATGCATCCTGCATCATTTAATATTTTGCTCATACAAATTTTCAGGATTTCAACTTGAGTCTTGACATTTTTCTTGTGTTCTTTCAGTTTCAGATATGCTGAGGGTGCTCTTTACTTTGGGTGTTATAATTCTAGGTCTTAGCACATTTTATTATGTTATTTGGCTTTGTCTTCCCAAACTGCCCTTTGAAATTTTCTATCCAGCTCTTTGACTATCATCTCCCTTTCCCCCTCCTCCCTCTCTTCCTGTACCCTCCAGGAATCATTACTCACGTAGATCTTTCTGAAGAGTTATCTATCTTGGCTTTCATGCATCGGATGATCTTAATTATACAAATGAATGAATGCAGGTCTAACAAGACTAATGAGGACAAACCATAACAGTAAGGGGAGGAATTATTAATGAACTAGAGGATACTTATGTGTTTCATCATTGTATACCACATCCTGGGTTATCATCCCTTCTTTGTGCCCTCCTGTGAGAAACTATCCAATTATCTTACAGGTGTGTCCAATTATCTTACAGTTAGGTCTTTTAATTTTTTTAATTTAATATTTATAAATAGTTAAATCATATCATTCCATAGTTCAATTATGTTCAGGAAAATTGTACAATTGCTAACACAATCAGTTTCCAAACATTCTTATTCTACATGGACTCCTTGACATCATCTCCTCTTCACCCCCTCCACGACTGTACCGCCTTCCCCTTGAAACCCTTATTCTACTTGCTGCCACTATAGGTTCACCAATCCTGGGTTTCCTATGTGGAAAATGGAAAATATATAATGCAAATTCAAGAGGATGACATCTAATGACATGACACCTCTGAGATGCACCCTGATATGAACCATCAAAACCAAACCAAACAATACTAACCAAAAATACTGAAAATTTTGGAACAAGATCAAGTCCAGCATGCATCATAAGATGGATTTACTATAACGTTTTAACTGATCAAGTCAGACTTATGCCTTTGATCTTCTGAACTCATTTCTCTAAAGCTCTCTGATTAGTTACCACTCTTCTCCCATCCCATAACAGTAGAGAGAGGGAGTTCTTTGGAGACTTAAGAGGGGGTACCCAAGAAAAATGGGATATGCACTGGGTGGAGCAGAGGTTTCATGGTATGCATTTTTCCTGCCAAGTGAGCATGGAGCAACTCACTCTGAGTTAGTGCACCAGTGGTGTCGTCTGGGAAGGTTCTTTCTGGTCAGAGTGAACTTTTTCATAAAAGCAGTTTTGCTTAAACCTTGTTTTTTGTGATGGACAATTTAAGAGTACAGCATGCAGCTGTGAAAGTTTGTTTCCTGCTCAGGAAAAATGCCGCAGAAACTGTGTGTTGTTGAGCACAGCTTACAAGGACAGTACTCTGGGAAAAGCTCAAGTGTAAGAGTGATTTCCTCTTTTCAAAAAAGGTGAAATATCGATTGATGACAAACCTCATTCTGGACATCCATCTACTAACCAAGGGATGAAAATGTCAATTTGTAGTGCATTTGGAGTTCGTTCCACCAGGTCAGACTGTTAACCAAGCTTTATGCTTAGAGGTTCTGAAGAGATTGCGTAATAGTGTGCAACACAAAGGCCTGGCTTGTGGCAGACGACGGCCTGGTTTCGCCACCACAACATACCTGCTCACATAGCTATCTCTGTGTGCCACTTTTTCACAAAAAACATCATATCTCTCTTGTCCCACACACCTTACTCACCTGACCTCACTCCTTGAGACTTCTTGTTATTTCTGTGAATGAAGAGGGACATGAAAGGCCAGCAATTTGATGATGTGGAAGAGGTGAAGAAAAAAATGAGGGAGGTGCTGTCAGCCACCCAAACAGGTGAGCATGAAAAATGTTTCCAAGAATTGAATTGTAGGTTTGAAAAATGTATTAAGTGTAATTGAGAGTACTTTGATGGTTATAAGGCTTTTTGTAAAAAAAAATTTTTAAAAAGTTTAAATACATAACTTTTGAGGGGGAAATTCGGTTTTTTTGGGGGGTACCCCTTCATATTTCCTATGTAGTTCCACAAATTAATATTGTGCTCCCACTGTCAACCATAACCTTCTGTACTACTCCAAATTCTCACTATTTAGGCTCTGAAACTAGTCCCTCCTTCCACTTCGGAATATATGGCTGACCATCCTTTGGTGACTGATGATGGTGTGCTTCCTCTTTGTGAACTTAGTTGACATCTCATTTAGATGGCTGCTTGTTTAGAAACAACGTGTTAAGATCCCAGATGCAATTGAACTGCTAGCTGGAAACCATCTACATTCTTCGTCACATTTTGCTATAGCACCCATGTTTTTTGTGTTTTCTACATGAGGGTGATTATCAAGCAGGGCCATGATGTAAGACTGTATTGTTCTTAAGTTGGAGCTAGGGTTTAGTATGAGCCCCAAACCCATTCCTGGATCTATGATTTTTTAAAAATTT
Organism: Echinops telfairi; assembly: GCF_000313985.2. Classification (NCBI taxonomy): domain Eukaryota; kingdom Metazoa; phylum Chordata; class Mammalia; order Afrosoricida; family Tenrecidae; genus Echinops; species Echinops telfairi. The sequence goes on from NW_022103906.1 coordinate 17,306,122, forward strand.
GCTGTAACGTGGGAGGTAATATGTATGCCATAACATTCCATAGTTCAATCATGTCAAACATAGTGGTACAATTGCTTTCATAATCAGTGTATTAGTCTGAGTACTTTAGAGAAACAAATCCACAGAAACTCATGTATGAGAAAGTTTTTTTTTTTT
>NW_022103906.1:17307483-17319155 GCF_000313985.2 Echinops telfairi
TCCCAACCCAGTGCTGCCCAAACCCACAAGTCCAACATTAACCCATATGTCCGACACCAATCCACAAAGTCCTCCTCCATCTCACAAAATACGCACTATTATGCTAACCGCAGGAGGAACGTTTAATCAGTGAACCTGTAAGCATCTCAGCACTGGCAGGGGTCTCCACACCGCTGATCCAGCACCCAGGGCTACATCAGTGTAGGACAGGTCCATGTGGCTTCTCCTCAGGGATGGCTTACAGGAAGTAAACCATGCCAGCTGAAAGAGGGAACTGGCTCAGGCAGCTGCACCCTGGTCCAACCATCACAAAGCAAGAGACCTGAGAACTCAAAAGGCGAGGCTCACGGAGCCATTTATCCCTCCGCCATTCAATTAAGCCCACATGTGTTTATCGACCAGGTTGGCACAATCAACTAACTACCTCAATCAGTCTCCAAACAAACTTTACCTTCCTGGACTTCTTGACATCATCTCCCTCTTGTGTCCTCCACCTGTCATATCACCCTTCCCCTCAAGCCCTTGTTACATTTTATTTCCCTATAGGCTCAATGTCCTTGGGTTTTAATTACCAGAAACCAAAGAAACAAATAACACAGTTCAAGACAAATATACCCTACTATGAACAAGTATAAACCAAATGAAACAGAATGTCCATCACCCATTTTCCAGAATAATACAAATCTTAACACAGCATATGACAGAGTTTCTCAACCTGTGGGTCATGACCCCTTAGAGGGGTGGTGGTCAAATGACCTTTCACAGGGGTCGCCGGTTCAGTAGTAATATTACAGTTATGAAGTAGCAACGAAAATAATTTTATGGTTGGGGGGGCACCACAACTTGAACTGTATTAAAGGGTCGAGGCATTAGGAGGTTTGAGAAGCACTGATATAGGGTGTTATGAAGCAGGACTTTGATTGTCCCCCTACCAACAATTCACCGCTTGGTACAGCTGCTTCCTCAGACACCATGTACTTTCTGGCTTAAGTCCTCAGGTTTCAAGTGTGTCTGAAGTAGAGTCCAGTTCGTCCAGCGGAGTTCCTGCTTGGGATCTCACTGATCTATCTCTGGAGCATGCTGTGTATCTTGAAGATCCAGTATTTAGTGTGCCAACATTCCTCAGCGCCTGGCCTCGGTCCCCAGGATGCACTCAGAAGCCTGGGTCAATGTGGCCCATCCGGGGCACACTACCACAGACATCCCGGGCCTTAGTGTCCCTTAAAATATCTTCAGTTATTCTTCCCCTGACCTGGAGGTCAATCCTTCCTCTTTTCCTACCAACAGTCATGCATTTGTGTTTCCTCCAGGCGTGATTGCCCTCTTTTCTCTCTGCTGCGTTATTTGTCCCATCAGCATCCCTCCTCCCTCTACCTGTCCAGGGGACCTCATCAAAGATTTACATGTCAGCCACTCAGTAGACAAGCTCCCCTACCCCTCCCTTGACCATTTGATCCAAGCTGACGTGAGGTGCCCTCCCACAAGTGACCTTAAGAATACTTACTTAGAGTGGATGGTGTATTGAGGCAGACTAGCAAAAGGAACTCTATTTTTGTTAGCTGCTAAGTGACTTGCCCATTCCTCCCTTCCATCCCAGAAAGTTGACTGCTAGTTGACCTGCCTGTCCTCCCTCCCCTTATGGGAAAGCCTCTGCTGATGATTAATTTTAGAATGAACTCCCATGTTCCCAGGTTCAAGACACTACAATTAGTTTAGACTATTCTCCAATATATTGTTTGATTAATTTTCAATATTGTTCCCTTTGAAGCTGTAATCTGAATGGTGTAGTTCATCTTGTTATAGTAACCAGGATGTTATAATCAATTTTAGTATAGTTTCTTCTATGATAAGGTACGAACCTTGTAGTGCATGCCTACTCTTCTTGAAGTTACAATTAATCCATTAATTTTGCTTTCTGCTTCTGTTCACACTTGCTTAAACCCTAGGCAGGTGATAAATGAGCTCTTGGCTAGGAGGTGGACTGAGAAGTCCATCAGAGGCAGCTATGGTGGGAAAAGTCTTTAGTTTCTCGGTAGTTCAGCTAGCTGAATAAAGACTCTTCTAAAGATCCAGACATCTTAACGGCTGTCATTTATTTGAACGCATGACAGTGTAGTTCATTGGCACTAGTCAGGCTCAGTTGGTAGACTGGATGCCCCACAAGCAGCTTGTGCCCGTCCTGTTGCTTGTTCCTGCAGTGGTGGACTCCTGAGGCTTCATCTTTCTGTGCTTGACTAACTTCGCTCAGCATCATGTCTTCCAGATCTCTCCACGTCTTGCTGCTTTTAATGGATGCATCGTATTCCATTGAGTGTACATACCAGATTATTGGTTTTTTTAAATCCAACCTTCTCCTGATGTAGGCTGTTTCCAGCTTTTTGCTATTGTGAACTGTGCTGCCACGAACATGGAGGAGCAAATATTTGTTCCTGATCTGTTTCTTATTTCTTTGGGGTATATGCCCAGTAATTACTGGATCATATGGTATCTCAATTGCCTTCTGTGTTAGGTATCATCGAATCACTTTCCACAGCGGCAGTGCATATTTACCCATCCACCAGCAGTGGATAAGAGTTCCACTCTCACCACACCCTCTCCAACATTTGTTGTTCTCCGTGTTTTTGAATGGGGCTACAGTTTCTAGGGGGGCTAGATGGTATCTCATGGTTGTTTTGACTTGCATTTCCTGTATGGTTAGTGACCAGGAGCAGTTCCGCATCTATTTTATTAGCCATTCGAGTGTCATACTTTATGAATCATCTGTTCAGGTCCTTTGCCCACTTTCTCAGAGGGCTATTGGTTTTTTCTTGTTCTAGTTTTGTAAAATACTACAGATTTTATTAATTAGGCCTTTGTTATGTGGTTATGATGTGGTTTCTAAATATCTTCTCCCAATTTGTGGGCTTTCTTTTTACTCTTTTAATGAAGTTTTTGATATTCACAAGTGTTTTATTTTTAATAGGTCCCACTCCTCGCTTTTGTCTTCCATGGATGTTGTTTCCTTGGTTATTTCTGAAAGCCCATGTATTCCCTGCACTAGGGTTCCTAGCTTTAATTCGATTTTTTCATGGATGAGTCTGATAGCTTTGGGTTTTACATCTAGGTCTTTAATTCACCTTGAGTTTGTTGTTGTGCCTGGAGCGAGATATGGGTCTTGTTTCATTTTACTGCATGTGGATATCCAGAGTTTTCAACACTGTTTATTGAAGAGGGCATCTGCTTTCCATGTACTGTTTTTTTTTGTCATAAATCAGTTTTCTGTATATGGATGTTTTTATTTCTGGGTTTCCTCTCCTGATCCATTGGTCTGAGTACCTATCATTATACCAGGAGCAGGCTGTTTGGACAACTCTGGCTGTATAATAGGGTATTAAGGTCAGGTCGGCAAGACCATCTACTTGTTCTTCTTTTTGAGGAGCTTTTTGCCTATCCTGGGTAGTTTAGGCTTGGTTGACTAGAGAAACAAATCCAGGGAGACTTGTGTATGTATGTGTAAGAGAAAGCTTTATATCAAAGAGCAATTGTATATTGAGAAAACATCCCAGCCGAGACCAGATAAAGTCCATGAATCTGATATTAGCCCATAAGTCCAATACTAGCCCATAGCTTCTTCTTCAGACTTATGCGGCACTTGCAATGATGCAAAATGCAGGAAGATCACAGGCTGGTGGGTGCAAAGTCGTGTGGATCCAATGCTGGTGGAAGCATCTCAGCCCAGGTGCAGGTCTCCATGTGGCTCCTTCAGCTCTCCCGAGTGTCTCAACAGCAAGGAGTGAAGCACAGGGAGGGGCTCCTCGTGGGTCTCAGCAATTTTCTGAGTGGCTTGATAACAGAAAAACAAAGGCAGAGAGAGCGAGAGGAAGTTCACAGAATCCTCATGAGAAGGCCATGCCCACAAGGAGGCATCATCAGGTTGTGACCTGATTGACAGGCTAGCCTCCACTCCCTCACTCTTAATACTCTCAAGTTCACATGAGATTATGTAACCACCACAGTGGGCTTCTTTCCTCTCTATGAAGTTAGTAATCAGTTTTTCCATTTCTTTGAAGAATGATGGTGGGATTTTGACCAGGATTGCAGTGAATTTGTAACTTGCTTTAGGTAGAATTGACATTTCCACAATATTGAGTCTTCTGATCCAGGAACATGAGATATTTTTCCACTTGTGTAGATGCCTTTTGGTTTCTTGTTGTAAGGTTCTATAGCAGTAGTTCGCAACCTGTGGGTCGTGGCCCTATTGGGGGGTTGAACGACCCTTTCACAGGGGTGGCCTGATTCATCACAGTAGCAAAATGACAGTTATGAAGTAGCAACGAAAATAATTTTTTGGTTGGGGGTCAACACAACATGAGGAACTGCATTAAAGGGTCACAGCATTAGGAAGGTTGAGAACTACTGTCATATAGTTTTCTTCATACAGGCTGTTTGTTTATTTGGTTAGGTTTATTCCTAAGGATTTCCGTTTTTGGTGGCTTTTGTGAATGGTATTGTCTCCTTGATACCTTTTTCATTATTCCTATTATTGTTATATGGGAATCCAATTGATTTCTGCTTGTTAATCTTGTATCCTGCTATTCTACTCAACTCCTCTACTGTTTCCAGTAATCCTATTGTGGAGACTTTAGGGTTCTCCATGTATAAAATCATGCCGTCTGCCAATAGTGAAAGTTTCACTTCTTCCTTATCCACTTGTACTCCCTGGACATCTTGTGTTGTCTTATGGTACTACCTAGGACTTCTAACACAATGCTGAATAAGGGTGGGGATAGGAAACACCCTTGTCAGCTTCCCTTGTTTAATGGAAACATTTTCAGCTTTTCTCCATTGAGTGTTATATTGGCTATTGGTTTTGTTGTATATGGCTTTTATTGTATTGAGTTTTTTCACTTCTACTCCTATTGTCTTGAGAGCTTTCATTAAGTTTGTGTCTTGGGTGTTATCAAATGATTTTTCTGCATCAATTGATATGATCATATGGTTCTTACCTTTTTTCTTGTTAATGTGGTGGATTATGTTAGTTGTTTTTCGAATGTTGAACCATCCCTGCATCCCTGGTATGATTTCACTTGGTCATGATGTGTTATTTTTTTGACATGTTGTTGGAATTTATTGACCAAGATTTGGTTGAGAATCTTTGCATCTATTTTCATGAGAGATATCAGTCTGTAATTCTCTGTCCTTGTTGGGTCTTTACCTGTTTTTTGTTTTTAATCAGGGTTAAGCTGGCTCAGTAGAATGAGTTTGGGTGTTTGCTGTCCCTTTCTATATTCTGGAAGAGTGTGTGCAGGATCGGTGTCAGCTCTTATCTGAATGCTTGGTAGAATTCTCCTGTGAAGCCATCTGGACTGGGATTTTGGGCGGTTTGGTGTTTCTTGATGACCTTATCTATTTCTTCTTTTGCTATGAGTCTGTTCAAGTTCTTAATGTCCCTATATGTTAATTTGGCAAAAGAGTGCTTTTGTATGTATTTGTCCATGTCCTCTAAATTATTGAATTTGTTGGAATAAAGTGTTTCTTAATACTGAGTTATTACTCTTTTTTTTCATTTGGTTCTGTTGTGACTTCCCGTTTTATCCTTAATTCTAGATATTGACGTTTGCTCCTTTTCCTTTGTTAAGTTTGCTAGCAGTTTGTCTATGCTGTTGATCCTTTCAAAGAACTGACATCTTGCTCTTTCAATTGTTTCATTGTTCTGTTGTTTTCCAGTTCATGTGTTGCCACCCTGATTTTAATGATTTTTTTTTTCTTTTGCTGTTGGATGGATTATGCTGTTGACTTGGTTCTGTTAGAGGTGCTGTGTTAAGGTGGTGACAATAATTCTCTTCTCTTTTTTCACATGTGCATTTATTGCAATTAAATGACCTCTAATAACTGCCTTTGCTGCATCCTATAGGTTTTGGTATGTTGTGTTGTCATTCTCATTGGTTTCTAGGAACTTCCTAATTTCCTCAATAATTTGGGCTATTGCCTAGTCTTTTTTGAGAAGTGTGCTATTGAGTCTCCAAATGTTTGTCAATTTTTTGGTTGTTGTTTCTATTGTTGATTTTCAGCTTTATGGCACTGAATGTCAGTGTTCTGTGTGGCACAGAAAATGGCTTCAATAATCTCTGTTTTTACATTTTCTCCAGCTTGCTTTATGGACCAGCATGTGATCTGTTTTAGAATATAAGCTGTGTGCACTGGAGAATAATATGTATATATTTTTATGTTTGTGTTTGGTTGGAGAGCTCTGTTACTATCTAGGAGGTCGAGTTGTTTGTGATGTTCAGCCTTTTCATTTCTGTATTGAGTTTCTTACCCTTTGATTTATCTTTTTTGAGAGCAGTGTATTGAAATCCTGTACTATGATTGTTTTATGGTAATTTCACTTTTCAGCTCATTTAAGATTTGGTTGATGGATTTCAAGGGTCTTTCATTGGGTGCATATAAGTTTATTATGTTTTTGATTTCATGACCTATTTATCCCTTGAGTGTTATGTAATGCCCAATTTATCTCTCCAATATCCTGTACATTGAAGTCTATTTCATCAGAGATTAATATTGCCACCCCCACTTTTTTTTTAATTGCCATTAGCTTGGTAAACTTTTTACCAACATTTGACTCTATTTCTATTTTTCTATGTGTGTTTGAGATGTGTCTCTCGAAGGCAGCAGATTGATGGATTTTGTTGTCTAATCCAGTCTGCTTCTCTTTGTCTTTTAATTGGTGCATTTAGAACACTGGCATTCAGTGTAATTAAGTCAGTGTAGTATAGTCATGCTTATCTCACACTGTTTGTGTTTGATATTTTCCTTTTACGGGGTGATATGTGAGGGATTTTTCCTTGTCTTCGTTTCTCCACTAGATCTGTAATGCTTTGGGTTTTCAGTGTATTGGTTTCTGGGTGGTGTTGTACCCTGTAATGGTCTCATGTGTGAGTGCTGTGGTTGTTGGTTTTCTGCCCATAAAAACTGGAAAGTACTTTTTGTAAGACTGGTTTTGTTTTTACAAGTTCTCTAAATGTTTCCTTATTTGAGAAAACTTTTAATTCTCCTTCAAATTTGATGGAGAGCTTTGTTGGATAAAGGATTCTTGGACTGGAGTTATTGTCTTTCAACTTAGAGAATAAATTGTTCCAATTTCGTTTTTCTGGCATGTTCTCTAGAAAGGGGTTTGAGCATATTCTTATGTAGTTACCTTTATAAGTGACTGCTTTTTTCTCTCAGGCTGTTCTCAAGAATCTTTCCTTTTCCTTGAAATTGAATAATTTTACTACTACATGTATTGATATGTTATTTTGAGGTTTAACCCAATTGTTTTCTCTCTGGTTCCTGAATGGTTACTGTCTCCCCATTTGTGATATTGGGGACATTTTCTTCCATACATTCCCTTAAAATTTTAACTGTAGCTTACTCATTTCTTTCTGTTCAGTCATCCCAATAATTTGAATATTGTTTCACTTCAATGAATTCCACATCATCCTTAGACTTTCTTCAGCTTCTTTTGCTTTTTTGTTTTGTTTGACTGTTTCTCTTGTTTGTGTAATTCTGCTTGGTTATCTTCGAGTTCACTGGCTTAATTTTCCAATTCTTCCATTCTATTCTTGAGATCGTTCACCTTGTTCTTCATTTCAGCTATGTCATTCCTGAACTCCTGGATTTTCCTTCAGTGTGAGGATTCTCGTATCTCTATTTTTTCCCTCTGTTTTCAGGATTGATCCACTAATTTCTTGTAAGCCCCTTAAACAATATTCTCTTGTATTCTCTAGATGATGAGGGAGTCTTAGTTGGGTCAGTAGGAAGAATATGATACAGGTGCTCAGAAATAGGTTGTAATTGGTGGTATTGATCATAGAAAGCCTTTCTGTTAAGTATGTTAACTTTTTATGAGATGACAAAGAGTTATGGGAAATGAGATTTTACTTGGAGAGTGTGTTACTGAGGTGGATGAAGCAGGGTGTAGAGGTTTGGGAGATGTGAGGGGTATATTAAATCTACCAGAGTCACTTATTGATCCTGTATATTATATAGGGAGAGTGCAGTCCTTCATTTATTTGTGTTTATAACCGAAGGCCCCTATGTAATGGATTGGTGCACCACTCAGAGCTCTCTGTTCCTTACGTGTGGTCCCAGGGTGGAAAAGGTCTAAAGAAGCGGGTGTCCCAGGGAGGAGGGCCTTCTGGTCAGAGGGTGATCTGGCTAAGGATCTTGGGTTCCTGTGTTTGCAGGACTACCTAGCCAGGTGCAGGGATGGCTGAGGGTAATCCGGAAGTACCGAATACCAATCTGTGTCTCTGGCGGGGAAAGGAGCCCTGTGTTTTCTTTCTCAAACGATAATAGGAAAATAAATCGAATAACCTCCTGGAGCCCACTACGCCACGAGTTCCAGCTGCATCTCTGTTTTACTGGGGCTGGCTCTCTCGCTGAACAGCTGGGGTTATCTATCTGGATAACCTGCTGTTTCCAGAGTCCTGTGGGGCTGCCCTTGCAATGCCCTAGAGGCCGACTGCCCTGGTCAGGTCAACCTCCCCATGCTGGCAGATCTCCATAGTCACAGGGGAAGAGGAAGAGGGTGGTAGTCAGTGACCCACTGACCAGGTAGGTAAGGCACAGGGTTGCAGCAGGGGAACAGGTGCATGGGGCACCGAGGCAGGGGAATGCTGTGCATGGGGGTGGGGGAAGGGCGTGTGTGCAGGGTGTGTAGGCTGTGCGTTGCTCTAGGGATGTTTATAAACTTGATATCATGCAAAGTGCAATGGAATGGAAAGTGGATTGTTGCAGACCAAAACCCAAACCGAACTCATTGCCATTCAGTTGATCCCAACATATAGCAAGCCTATAGGTCAATGGTTCTCAACCTTCCTAATGCCCGACTCCCTAATACAGTTCCTCATGTTGTGGTGACCCCCCCAACCATAAGATTATTTTCATTGCTACTTCATAACTCTAATTTTGCTACTGTTATGCATCAGGCAACCCCTGTGAAAGGGTCGTCGGACACCCAAAGGGTCGTGACTCACAGGTGGAGAACCGCTGCTATAGGCTAATATCTGTGGTAGTTACATAATCTGTTGTCAATTTGGGATTATTAATAGTGAAGGGGTGGAGTTTTGCCTATCAGTCAGTCGCAGTATGATGACCTCATTTGGAGGCGCTAAGGAGATAAATAGCTCACTGGAGGTGGGACACATACTCTGTCTGCTTAGGCTTCCTGTGAGACATTCCTGTGGACAAGACACATTGAGCTACGTCAGTCCTGAGACTGAAGGAGCCACGTGGAGAACCTGGCAGTGCTGAAATGCCTCCCCTGCTACTGGATCCACAAGACTTTCCACCCAGTGGCCTGTGATCTTCTTGCAGTTGGTGTCATTGCATGCACTGCGTGAGTCTGAAGAGGACTTTATAGATCGGTATCAGACATATGGGCTAATGTCGGACTTATGGACTTGATCTGGACTGGGCTGGGATGTTTCTCAATATACAATTGCTCTTTCATGTAAAGCTCTTTCCTACACACATATGATTGTCTATGACTTTGTTTCTCTAGTTACCCAGACTAACACGGTATCTAGTGGAATACCTTATCATTTGATTCCCCTTTGGGCCCATTTAAAATTTGTTCTTTTTAATATTTCCTACTTTTTTCACCATTGAGGGTTTCTCTGGTTTTGATAATGTTGTTGGGGTTTTCGGTCTGTTTTTTGGTATGTTCTCCAGTGTATGAAATCCAGGATAGGTACATGTATAGAGACGGTCCTTGGGTTATTGTGGATATGGGAGGGACATTTTCCATGGAAGGAAATGGGAAACTGGTCCCAGTGAGTGCAAGAAGGAAGGAAATGTTCTGGGACTTATTGTGATCATCTTACAACTCTTTTTGATATGGTGAAACCATTGAAGTGTGTGGTATGTTAATTAAATGACAGGAAATTATTAAAATATTTTCATAATAATATGAGAAATACTAAACTGTGTTTGCAACCCCCAAATATTTGGGGGATTTTTTTAAGCTTTGTAATTCAATGTCCACAATGGCAATTCCTTTGCTGTCATTGATTTCTCATTCACGAGATGTATAGAAAGCATTGTATGTGTGGAGTCAGATGTGATTTCGAGAACAAGTAAAACCACGGTGGATGAAACTGCACTTTGCTTTCTCATACACAGTAAGACCCCCCCCCCCTGCACTTCTCCGTGATTCTCCTCTGTGAATTTTATTTTATTTATATCATTTTATTGGGGGTTCTTACAGTTCTTATAACATTGCATATATCAATTGTATCAAGCATATTTGTATATAAGTTGCCATCATTTCCAAAACATTTCCTTCTTGAGCCCTTGGTATAAGCTCCTCTTTTCTCCCTACCCTTCCCCACCCGTCAGTTATGTATTGTTTCGTTATTTCATATCTTACATTGTCCATTGTCTCCCTTCATCCATATTTCTGTTATTTGTCCCCTTCGGGTGTGTGATCCGTCAGTGCTCTATTACACCTTGGCTGAATCATCCCTTCCTTATTCTACTTCTGTGGGGGGGGGGGATCCAATTATCTACAGGTAGGCTTTGGGTCTCCACTCCAACCCTTCTTTTGCCTCAATATAGTTATTTGTTTGGGATCTTTTGATACCCAATGCCTGATCCCGTCGATACCTCATAATCACACAGGCTGGTGTGCTTCTTCCCTATGGGCTTATTTGCTTCCCTGCTACATGGCTGCTTGTTTGACTTCAAGTGTTTTTTGTTCCACACTATTAAGCAATCTTTTCAGAACCTCTAAATAGTAAGCTTGATTAACAGTCTGACCTGGTGGAATGAACTCCAAATGTACTATCTCTCTCACATTAAAAAAACAAAACAAAATAAAAAAACAGCATTGTCTTGATCTTTGATTTCACTTGACGAGCTTATCTTGAGCAAGATGATGATGGTGCTTTCCACTGGCTTGATTGATGTTAGCTTTCAGGGTCATAAGAGTAGCACCTGTCTCATCACCATTAAAGACCTTGGAAAAAGGGCTGGGTCGCTTTGGAGCTGTTCTTTGAAAACATGGCATGTTTCTACTCTACACTCTTTTTCTTCTGAACACAAGGCACAAATTTCACAAGACTTTCCCCATTCCCAAATCTTCCCTTAATATTCACTGAACCAAGCTCCAAGATAGTCCAGATAACTCCCTGTCTCTTCCATGGTCTGTCCTTGGTCTTCAAGCACAAGTGCACGAATTTTGCTGACATTTTTATCCGTTCAAGAAACTGACAAACAGAACGAGATTTGTCATTAATCAATATTTCACCTTTTTGAAACAAGAAAACCACTTGTACACTTGACTTTCCCTCATAGCATTGTCCTTGTAAACTGTGTTCAACATCGCAACAGTTTCTGCAGCAGTTTTCCCGAGCAGGAACCCAACTTTCACAGCCACATGCTTTTCTTTTAAATTTATCCATCACAAAAAACGAAGTTTGAGTGAAACTGCTTTTATGAAAAAATTCACTATGACCAGAGAGAACCCTCCCAGGTGACGCCACTGGGTGCACTAACTCAGAGCGAAATGCTCAATGTTCCCCTAGTGAGGAAAATGCATACTATGAAAGCCCCGCCAGCAGAGCTTTTTTCCCTTTTTTGAGGGGGGGGTACCCCCTTTGTAGGCTCATCCTAGGACACACCCAAAATCTTTTAGCCAATACTTCTGT
>NW_022103906.1:17320796-17322440 GCF_000313985.2 Echinops telfairi
ATGCCTGCATAGCATTGAGACAGTTGCCATGGAGGAACTGAATCAGAGGGTGGATGGATTTTTGGGAGCAGAGCTATGATCTGTCTGTAAATCTTCACCTAATTAACAACGAAGAGCTAAAAAAATAAATAGACGAGTGAAAGAAAGAACTGAGCAAAGGAGAGGCTACATGCAGTCAGGGCAAAGGAAGTCTCCGTCATGGTTACTGCTCCCGGGATTTTCCTGAAGGTCCGTGACCAGGGAGATGGTTCAACTGAACAGCCCCCTCTGGCAGAAGGCTGGGTCCTCTGCTTCGGCCTTTCCTCTGAGCCAGCACCACTCACTCCGGACCAGGACCCCTTACCCATTTCTCCATATGCTTGGACATCTCTGGAAGGAGAACTGGGTCATTCTCGGCAGTTACCATCAGGGCGGGAATCAGGATCTGCGCAGGGACAGGAGGGAAAGGGAGTGGCCTGAGGACCAGGGAAGTGGACTTCCCTGAAGCCTCGCCTCAGCCAGGCCTGGAAGACACACGTGGTGACCACGCCACTACCAACTCACCCAGCAGCACCACGGTGGCCCTGGCTTGGTGTGCGCCCTGCTTGGTGTGAGGAGTCATGACTACTTTGGGAGGGCTTTACAATGACGGTTTGACGAGGTAAGGGCCAACAAAGGTTTCGTGTATGTGTCCAGGTCTGGACACGCGTGCTGGCATCACCCGCGGCACTAATACTGATGGCACGGGAAAGAGGAAGGTGCCCTTGAGCGGAGATCAAGACTCCTTGCTTCCAAACGAAGTTCTCATTGGAGAAGGCAGCCGAGAGTCCAGCGGGAGAAAGGACTGGCTGCAGCTGTTGTCACAGGACACTGAAGGCAGTGTTGGTCGACTGACAAATGACGTGTGTCCCCTGGGGCACTGGGAGGCCGAGAAAGCGCTTTATTCTCTTTGGTCCTATTTGACTCCCAGTTTTCCCAATGGTATTAACTGGGGGCTGGTCAAGGTATCTGCACTATCGGTACTCACATGCAGGGCCAAGTGGTTCTGACAGCACCCCTCCTCCCACTGGCCAAGGAAGCCGTGCTCACATGTGATTCTGGTGCTGAAGCTAATCCCAAGGCTGCTGTGAGATGCTATTAATTCTAGGATACTTTGAGTGAAAATATATAGTGTTGGCAGGCACACAGGAGGCAGTCAAGGAGGGCAAAACTTCTGGAAGGGGACTGCCAGAGGGCCCCCAAGTTTCACATCACCAAAGACCATGCCCCCAACTCTGTGAGAGCTTTCCTCTAGCAGATGGCACTTTGTCACGTCTGTCGATCTCAGATGATCATGATGAGGAGTGATGACGTTCCCTGAGCAAGGACTGTGGAATGTCGTGTCTCAGCATTGTATACACTTCATTGATACAGGCCTTGTCTGAGGTCACACACAGGTGCGTCCCCTAGCATTCTCCCAGTGGGCTCATCACCGACTGCATTGCCTGAAGACATCACTACATGAGGCCATGTCTTTTATCCCTGCTGTATCCCCAAGGTCTAACAGGGCCATGTTTGAAGGTGGTAACTAGATAGCTGTGGGAGCAGGTGTCTTGACACAAGCCTGGTTACCTGCACAATGTCTTGTGGGGAAATGCAGTTTCCCTTTGGCTTTGAACATTTTGG
>NW_022103906.1:17324585-17326045 GCF_000313985.2 Echinops telfairi
AGGTTGTTGGGGTGGTTGGTAGGGGAGGTAGTGGAGGGTAACTAATGAAGGGTATAGGGTTTCTTCTTGGGGGGGAGGTTTGGATAAAATGTTTCCGTTTGATTACAGTGCTGGTTGTACAACTGCAACTATAATACATTTACAGAATCTGAAGTCCACTTGAGTCGGCGAACTCTATGGCATGTGAGTGACATGTCAGTAAATTTAGCAGAGAGATGAAAAATGGAGGGGGGAGATGGAGAAGAAGGAAGAGAAGGAAGAATAAGAAAGCAGCACAAGAAGGGGCAATGGAGAGGATGTCAACAGCTCTCTGAAAATGTCCCCTAGTCTTAGTTTCATGGGGTTTTTGAGAAAGCATTGAGAGCTCACATCTGATTCTCAGAGGGGTCTGTGACTGACACAAGGTTAGAACCTCTGCTCTGGGTGGGGTCACTAAGCATGAGGTGCAGCTGGCTGGTCGGCCTCCAGTTGGAGCAGGCTGAGCTGCAGAGGACTGGCCCTGGTGCAGGGGGAGCCCGTGCAGATGTGGGGCTCAGGGCTCACGGGGGTATGGGGGTGCTAGACTGTTCTCTTCACCTGGAGAGCTGGAGCCTGACTCTCTGCTGCTCATCTCTCACCTGAGTTGGGGCCCCACTCTCTCTTTACCTGAAACCAGACTTCTTGAACTGCTGCACATAGAACTGGATGTCCTCCTCGGTCACCATTGTACTGAGACTGGGCTCCTCAGGAAACTGGCCCAGAAATCCTGCTACAAAAAAAGACACCTGTTTCCCTCCTCATCCTCAGTGTCAGGTCCAAGTACTAACGACGGTGTTGCTGATTGAGTTTAGGCTCCTAATTGCCTTGGGACTTCTGAAACTTTAACAAGGGCCTCATGGTAGTCCATGGCCGGTCCCTCTTCCTTTTCCAAATGAGCTTACTGCCCATGCATGTGGTCTCCCTGTTCTGTGGGACCACAGGGACCCAGTGAGGATGCACTTCACACACAGGGCAGTTTTCCTGGCTCCAGAGTGAACCCCACCTGCCCTCTTGCAACAACATAATTGGAACAAGGCAGTTCTAGGCAGGCAGTGTGAGGGTTTGTGTTTGAAGGAGGGCAGGGCTATGGTTTCCGGCTGCTATTTTAGGGTTTCTTTCCTCCAAGCGGAATCTCTTGAAACCACTTCATGAGCCATGCCTCTCTTCCCATGTCTGTTCTGAGATGCTCAGAAATCAGGGGCAGGATCTTCTTCATAGACACTTCCATGATGCCTCCCTGCTGTCAGGAGCTAGCGGAACATGTGCAAAGGGAGACCGGAGAAGAGACTACAAGAGGCCTTCAAAAATGTTATGTACAAATGGAATTAAAAGATTGTGGAAATTCCCCATGAACTTTCTGAAACCCCTCACACAGCCCAGATGTCACATCTTATTGGCTGGGTTATTCTGCATGTTGACTCAGCAAGGCCACAGTGTGTGGG
>NW_022103906.1:17327806-17328783 GCF_000313985.2 Echinops telfairi
TAAGCAAACACAGCATGCTAGAACAGCCATTGCCTTCCCGAGACTCTGACTCGTAGCAGCCCGAGAGGGCAGGGAGTCCTGCCCCAAAGGTTCCTGAGGCAGAAGTCGACTGCCTCTTCTTTCTCACTCAGAATGGCCGGTGGCTTCGAAGGGCTGACCTTCAGCCCAACACTTAACTGCAGATTTGACTTGGCTAAAAGTCGCACAGTAAACGACAAGGTAGAGATCAGGAAGAGTTCTCTTAGGCAACAACCAAAGCCTCTCTAAAAAAGGTCAGCTGAGAATTCTATCGTCCGATTCACCAGTCTTTAAGATTGAAAGTAAAATAAAGATATTTTGTGTGTGTGTGTGGGGGGGGTGTGTGTGTGTAAATGATAAGTTTATCAAGAAAACATCCAAAACATCCTTCTTAAAAGCACGAAGGGAAGAACGTGGTTCCGGAAGAATGAAAAGGATCCAGCAGGCAGGAGTGAGATGCAAGTCAGCAGCAAAGAAATGTGAACACAGTGACCCCAAGGTCGATGGTTCTCACCCAACAGTGGCTCTGTGGGAGGAAGAGGAGGCTGTTGATACCTATTAATATTTACAATCTTGGGGACACAAAGGAGCATGCTACTGTCCTATAGGGTCGCCATGAGTTGGTTGTAGCACACTCAATGGCAGTGAGTTGGGTGTTTGTGTTTGTTGTCTTTAAAGACCATTACAAGGAGCCCTGGTGGTGCAGTGGTGAATTGCTAGTGGGTACTTGAAAGGTCAGCAGTTCAAAGGCACCAGCCACTGTAAGGAAGAAAGTCGAGCTCCTGTAAAGAGCACAGTCTTGGAAAGCCCATGGGACAGCGCTACACTGCTGTTTGGGTCTCTGACTCACAGCTGACTGGAGACAACAAGTTCACCAGGTCGGACTGTGGCAGGCCAGTTGCGGATGTGTGAGCTGGAAGGCGGGGGTGGGGGGTGAGGGGGTGGGAAGGGGGGTGTTA
>NW_022103906.1:17329869-17331918 GCF_000313985.2 Echinops telfairi
ATGACTCGGCTCTTACTCCTGGGGCGTACGACCGATTCTTGGCCAACAGCGCTCCCCACTCCAGAGTCAAAAATTCACTAATCTAGTACACACACACACACACACACACCACCACCGCCACCACCACACACACAATTTAACTACAAATAACTTACTGTGCACCGGAAGTCTTTCCACCACCAATGTAACAGTTGATTAATACATGTTTTATACGTTATAGGTATTAGGAGACCTGGTTGCACAGTGGTTGCTCGTTGGGCTTTTAATCACAGAGTCAGCAGTACAAAACCACTAGCTGCTCCACAGGAGAAAGACACGGCTTTCTACTCTTTACAGATTCCCAAGCTTGGAAATCCCCAGGGACACTTCTGTCCTGTTCTCTAGGGCGGCAAAGGGAACGCACTCGATGGCAGTGACAGGAGAGTGGCATGCGCTACAGACTGCACCAACATGAAAGCTGCACTGTCAGTAGAGATGAGCAGGTGTGCCACCAACACCACAAGGTCTGTGGTCACTGATGTAGCTGCTGCAATGACACCCCGCATTTCCTCTTTTCTTTTCACACTGCTTCTTGTGCTGGATCCATCTCTTTTGGAATGGCGGGAGACTGCAGCTGTGCTCCTCGATCTATGGTGCATCTCAGGCAATTCAACATGTCCTTGTAATGTCCTGACTTCTCCCTGCTTCTGGGGAGCACTTTCAGCATCACCGGTGACACGGGATATGGGTCCCATGGTGTTACCCAGGTGTGATGGTTACGGATGATGCCAACTAGACACTCTTGGCTAAGGGTAGTGGTGGGGTGCAACCCATCAATCAGGTCACAGCCTGATGACACCTGCTTGGTGTCCTAAGTCTTTTTGTATAAACTTGAGTAACACCAGGAACTCTCTCTGTCTCCTTACCTTTCTGCTTGCTGGAACTCTGTCTGCCTCCAGGGGCAGCTCCAGGTAGGGCTCCTGACCCTGAGAGCTGTGGACACCTCCCATGTTTCCATTGACTGGTTCCACCTGAGTCTGCCTCCACTGGCCTCCGATTTTCTCACATCCCTCTCCACCTTCCCATGTTATCAGCCTGTAGCTGATGAGTCTAAAGAGGGCTGTGGCTTGCATTGGACTGATGGACTGATGGACTTAGAGTGAACTGGCCTGGGATGCTTTCATGATATCAGATTATGTCTTGATTACAGAGCTCCTTTGTGTCTGTGTAGGCACACCATCGGATTTGTTTCTCTAGACAACCCGACCCAACACACAAGGCTTCTGATATTGCAATAAGACATAATTAAAAAAACAACAACAACTCAGCAAGAACCTCAAGCAATTCTTTATTACTGCAGCATGTGATTTAGGGGAGAGAGGAATTGCTTGTGGGATGATCAGGGTGACATGACATTTCATTAAAAAGTGCTGCAGAAAACGGGCCTTCATAGTTCAAACGCAGGTTGGTTCAGAATCAACTGCATGTTGTACAGAGCGACAAGCACATCCACGTGGATAGCTCATCAGATGCCTCGAGCTGATCATGAACATTCACTTTACGATCAAAGGCATCCTAGGGGCAAAGTGGATTAAACCCAGGCAACTCACCCAAAGGTCCACAGATTAAACCCAGCAATTACTTTTTGGGAAAAAGACGGACAGTCTCAGAAACCATAAGAAGCCTTTCTACTCTGCCCTATAGGGTTTCACTGCATTGAAAGGTATTTCAAATCTGCCTGGCTTGCTATATGGTTATATATATAAGGTTCACACACACAGGCATATAAAAATGTGCACATTACACTCCTTTCCAAATAGTCGATCCATCCATATATCTACCCAGCTATCTGTCTACTCAACATCTATCTATCTATCTGTCTATCTATCTATCTACCTCTCATCTATCCAACTATCCATTCATATACCGTATTTACTTGAGTATAAGCTGACCTGAAATTTTCAAAGTACAATTTTCAAAATTTTATTTTGAAAATTTCAGGTCAGCTTATACTCGAGTATATATGATACCTTAGGTGTGTGTGTGTGTGTGTGTGTGTGTGTGTGTGTA
>NW_022103906.1:17332283-17347076 GCF_000313985.2 Echinops telfairi
TACAATCGGCAGAGTCAATGGTCTCTGCTTTGAGAAGAACAACACAGTCTCCTTACCTTCCAGCACCCTTGGTAGATTTGTGGTACAAGACAGTAAAAATGTTGCCAAAGGATGCAGAGGGACAGAAGAGAAACCTAATGTCCCACCCCGGAGCACTCGGCAGATGTGAGCAGAGTCAGGACACAGTGGCAGCCAGGGCGCAGCCTTCCTTCAGTTGAATGAGTCTGTAAAGACCCTGAGCCTCAAAAGACATCAGTCACCAAAGAGCTGATCAACCCCACCCACTGCCCTCAAGTCAATGCTGACTCACAGCGACAGCACAGGGCAGAATGAGGAGCCCTGGCAGTAGTTATGCACTGGTCTGCTAAGTGCAAGATCTGTAGTTCAAAACCACCAACCACTCAAAAGTAGAACGATGGCCCTTCCGTTCTTGTAAAGAGCTACAGTCTCAGAAACTCACAGAGGAAGTTCTGCCCTGTCTTACACATTCACTATGAGACAGCATTGACTAGATGGCAGTGAGGGTGGGTTGGTTAAGACAGAACAGAACTGTTCTTAGCATTTTCAAGAAAGCAATTGTGACAGACAAATGAAAAAGCAAGGCTATCACTTTGAGGACTAACATGATCCTGACCGATCTTCGATCTCCTCAAATGCACCCTTAACCTGAAGAATGCGTTTGAGAGTTAGACAGAAGAAGGATCAATGCCTTTGGATGATGGTGGTGGTGGTGAATGATGAATATATCAGAGACTGCAAGAATACACCTGTCTGGGAGGAAGTACGGCCCGTATGCGCCTTAGAAAGTAGGATGGTGGAATGTCGTCTCATGTACTTTGGACATGTTATCAGGAGGGTTAGTCCGGGTCAGTGCTAAAGAGGAAGACTCCGTGAGGTGGGGTGACACAGTGGCTACAAAACAAACATAACATCCCTCAGACATGGGCTCAAACAGAACAACAACTGGGAGGAGGGGGCAGGACCAACGGACTTTCAACCTGTCTGCTAACATTCAAGTGCCTAACCACTGCACCACCAGGGCTCCTTGCTCAAGAGATAAGAAGGGGAGGAAACCAGCAAGGGCTCATCTTGGCAGAGAGCAGTTGGGACAGGGTTGAGGGAAAGAAGGAAAGAAGGAAGAGTGCTCAGTCACCACCTCGGAACCAGAAAGGTGACAAGATGTTCTTGCTTTATTTCTTGGCACTTTTCAGTCCCCAAATCTGCTTCTGCTTAAAGATTTAACAAGATGAGAAATGGGGACGTTGGAGGCTATTACCTGCTTCAAAGTTACCCAACTACCCACGCCCTCTCTCCCTCCCCACCCCCACCCCCCCTGTTTGCAGAGTAAACGAGGGCCAGAGATGGGAAGGGAGGACGTCCACACGTCTCTTCACTGAGCAGACTGGAGGCAGCCTGGTGGAAGCCCTCCTGGACTCTCACTCCACACGGGGCAGCCCTGTGCCTGACATCACCAGACACAGCTGCTGCATTTGCTTGACCTGTTAGGTGCCTCTCAGTGGACAGGCCACTAATTTGGGTATCTGACATGCCCTTGCTTTTGTTCTTAAGAACAAAACCATCCCCAGGATGCTTTAGAAGAGAAGATTTTAAAACCAGCTGCCGCCATAGAAGAATAGAGATGCCAAATTTTCCACAGGGACTGTAATAACCTTTGAAACAAAAACATTGCCCTTCCTGGGTCTGCAATTAGAAAGCCCCTTTCTTCTTCTTCAGACAATTATAAAATCAGGACTTCTGAGCTTCTCCTGGTCTGAACAAACCTCTCTCTGCAAGGATCCCCACTACAGCACACAGAGTGAAGTCCAACCTCCCTCACAGCTCGGCTTGTGGGAGACAAGTCAACTTTGGGATCAAACAAATCGATGTTGGAACACAGTTATTTAACCCCTCCAAGCCTCTGTTTAGTTGAAAACAGAAACAAAAATGAGAGGGAATCCAATAGGGTTGTTGCAAGGATTCGGACTTACCCAGCACAAGGCTCAGGCTCATTGGTTGGATGGATCGAGACCAGCAGAGCCTCCACCCTTAGTCAACCTTTGGGTCTGGAGCTGAACTCACCCCAAGGGAGAATAATCAACCACTTCAGATCAAAAGGGACAGAGTTCATCAGGCTAGGGAAGAGGAGGGATGGACACAGGAAACACAGGGAGGGGGGGGACACGCGAGGGTACACTGAGGGGATGGCCAGGCCTGAGTTGAAGCAAAATGTGTACGAATGGTTGAATATCAAACCAATAAACCGCACTGTGAACTCGCACTGACTTCACAGTAAGAAGTTTAAAAACAAAGCATCCCGCAGTTGCTGGTGGGGTCAACCTCCACTCATGAAGACCACACATGGGCCGGAGGAGGACTGTGCTCCAAAGGCGGAGTTGGGGCAGTAGATGGCCACGCTTTTCTTCTGAGCCCGATTCTGGTAGTGGCCACTGGTGTATCATTGTTGTTGTCATTGTCATCGGGTCAATTCCAACTCATGGCAACTTGTCACCAACACTCAACAATGAAGTCATTCTCAAAGAACAGTCTACATAGATCATTGGGGACCCCCAAGGCCTTTTAAGGAAATCTGACAAAACCACTTTTGTAATAATGCTAGCATGTGCTTTTGCTTTTTTTCGACTCTCATCTCTCATAACTGGGGAAGTTTGGGTCCAGCAACCCACACCCTGGGGGAAAGATGTGGCAGTCTGCTCTCATAAATATCCTAGCCTTGAAGCCCGGTGGCATATCTAGTCTGTGCTACAGAGTGGCCATGAGTTGGAAGGCATTTGTTGACAATGTTTGGGGTTATTATGACACATATTAATATTTATAATCTATATTAACTAAATTTTGTTTGGTTTTGTTTTTGAGTCCCCATTGACTGTGAAGAGTATAAAAAAGAGCGTGGAACCAGAAAGTATGGGACATGCTGCAGTAAAGAGAAGCTACTTTTCTGGTAGCACTTAGTACCCTCCACCACCCCCACCTGCAATCCTCCACTAGACCCAGTTGCCTGGCAACCTCTCTTCCCATCACATGTTGGCCCAGCAAAACCCAGAACTGGGTAGATATGCCCCTTTCTGGAGGCAAAACTGGTGGTTCTCACCGGGTGGCACAAAGGCCAGCATCAGCTTCACCATGGAGTGCGCTAGAAATACAATTGCTCTGGCCCACCAAGACCCTACTCTGGATGGAGTCCTGTGCGCTGTGCTTTCGTGAGCTCCGTGGCTGATGGTGATGCACGCTGGAGCTTGAGACACTGACTGACAGAGGGGTACAGGCCACGTGCTGTCATCTTGGGGAGGCCTCCAGGGCAGCAAGCACACATTTCACAGGGTGGCCTTGTTAACCGGCGGTCAGTTCTTGCTTGGTAGTTCTGGAAGGGGGCGTCAGGCTGCACTCCTAAGAATCTCCTAGCTGATGTCGAGGCTGTTCAACCCTGAACCAAAAGTGAAACAGCAAAGCCATGGAGTCCAGCAGGGCTCAGGCTTTATGGAATTATTAAAGCTCTTCCCGGAAAAAATGCATCCACATACTAAATCTGATGGTTGATTCATAGCTGTTCGAAGCCCACCTTAAAAAAACTCTAAATCTTTAGGAACCTTCTCTCTCACTGTCGACATTTATCCTTGTTCCGTACAGCAGACATCTCCTAAGCCAGTCTGTATGCATTGTCTGTCTTTTAGTGCCAGGCCGGAATGCCCTTCATTCTCATAGCCACTTGCCCTCCACACGGTACTTCCATTACCGGACTGTTAGGCTGTCTAATTCTTTGGTTATGTGTTCACTTGCAGTCTCCCCGAGATGCGTAAGTCCTTCCAGAAAATGGAAGTCACTGCCATCGCGTCAATGCTGACTCATAAGGACCTTACAGGACAGGGCAAAACTGCCTGTTGAGTTTCCGAGATCGTAACTGTTTACCAGCATAGAAAGTCCTGTCTTCCTCCCATTGAGCAGCTGGTGGTTTCGAACTGATTACGTTTCCGATTGAGCCTTACATGTCCAGGAAGCTCTTAGAGGCATCTTCACCTGGACAGGCCCAAGAGAGGAGAGCACGTAATGGAGGGCATAGGTTGCTAAATGAATTCGTGAACATTAACTTTTCACAAGGCACACTAGTGAAAACATTCCGGATGCTTAGACACATCTGCCATGGTCATCTGCTCACCCCATTATGAACATCTCTGTTGTTGTCCCCACCATGGTCACTCACGTTCTCACCCTGGCCCTCATCCTGCCGTCCCCTCCTAGGGCCACTAGCCCTTTCTCTTTGCCCATCTAAGCTCAGTCACCCCTCAAGCTCCGGATGACTTCCAACTAATTGGAGACACTGATTCAAGGATGCCAAGGGAAGGACAGGGCTCCCCACAAATCGGCCTGTGGCACGAGAGTCATGGCCTCAAATGGTGATGTGAGGTGGAGCTTCTTTTCCTACACTGCTAGAGGCGTGTGACCCACATCAACATGTCACTGTGCACAGGTGCCATTGTAGACAAGAACATACTCGTTAGAGGAGAGGCACTCCTCCAAGCTGTGAGGTTGTGGTCCTCGCTGGTCATAAGGTCTCCATAGAGCAGATGGGCGGGGCTCAAGTCAAGGATGGGCAGCTCTGCAGTCAGTGAGCGGATACATTGCTCTCTTGGTTGGAGTGTTGAGGAAACACCTTTGATTCTTTAGGAACTTACCGGTTGTAGCTGGATCCTGGGGTCCAGCGTCTGTAGAGAGGCCATCACTCCTCAGGGAGGAGGGCGGCTGCAAGAGTGCCCAGGCCAGGGGATACAACTCTGTTCTCAGCGAAGCCCAGTAACATGGCAGCCAACTCCCATCAGCCATATCACCCAAGGGAACTTGGAGAGGCACCTTTGGCATGAGCAGTGGTAGCTAGTTCTCTGTGATCACAAACCTCACTTCTCAGTAACCCGATGCTCTAGTCCCTGAGGGAGGACAGGAACTCCCACCAGCAGGAGAGGTGGAGAGTCACCAGCCTCTCAGCCGGAGGACATTCTGTACAAGTGAAGAGGGAGGCGCTGAAACCAGCTCTTAGTTCTCCACTCCACAACCAAGGAGAAGCAGGAAAACCCAGTGCACCCCTGCCACCCCCCACCCGCCCCACACACACGTGTACATGCACGCACGTATATACACACACAGTCAACTGGAAGGCCCCAACTGAGATGTGAAGCCAGTTTGCAAGAGCCGATTTGAAACATCACCTCTGACTGATGACACAGAAAAGTCAAGATGACAGGGTCAAATGTGACAAACAGGGAGGAGGGAGACAGGAGACACAAAAATCAGAACACTGCTGGCATCCCTGCTCTTGGCCCACACACTTACTGGCTCTTGGAAGTAGAGTTGGTAAGCAAACAGCGGATTGGCTTTGAGCTTTTCCAGCAGGGTCACATTGGGATCCATCGGCATGAAGGGCGTATTCAAACTGGCCACTGCCCTAGGAAGTAGACGGTACCAAGATACAGACCATAAGAACAGGTTCTAAGATGCAGAAAGGACCTTACATGTTGAAACTGAAGCTCAAGAAGGAGAAATTATGTTAGTAAAACTAAAACCTCCTTTTGGAAGCAAAATCTGTTAGGAGCTGACCTATGTTCTCCACAAAGACATGCTTAAATCGTAACTTGAAGCGTCAGTGGCTGTGGCCTTGTTTGGAAACAGAGGCTTTGCAGAGGTAACTAGCTAACATGAGGTCATATTGGAGTGGGGTGGGCCTAGTCCAAGATGACTGGTGTCCTTATGAAAAGAGAAGAAACAGATCCACAGAGACACACAGGGAAAGACTAAACAACCAAGGAGGCAGAGATTGGAGTGAACCACCTCAAAAGCCAAAGAAGACTTGGGGTGACCAGAAGCTGAAAGAGGCATCAGAGGACCCTCCCCTGGAGTCCCAAGAGAGCTTGGCCCTGCAGGTACCTGGATTTTGGATTCTACCCTCCAGAGCTGTGAGGCAATAACTCTCTCTCGTCTTCCACTCCCTAATTCTGGTGCGATGCCGTGGCAGCACTAAGCCTCCAATGTCATCACCAGGTGGTTGGCCAAGAATGGACGCAGAAAGCCATCCCTGTCAAGCAGGCCAGCAGCCCCTTGTGCTAAACAGGTAGTGAGTGACACCCACAGTTTATCTCAGTAGAAAACACGCAACAGAGATGAAAAGAAAGGCTTCACATAAAGGTGGGCTTTTCCCCTACTGTTGTTGTTGATAGTGTCATTGAGTGGACTTCTACCCATAGTGACCCGAGGCACACCTGAAGGAAATGCTGCCAGGTGCTCCTCTACCCTCACAATTGTTCCTGTACCTGAGCCCATTGATACATCCAAAGTATGTAAGACAAAGTCTTGCCATCCTTGCTGCTAAGGGATATGCTGGCCTTGCTTCTTCCAATACAGATGTTTGTGCTTCTAGGAGTCCATGGTATTTTCACTATTCTTCTCCAGCACCACAATTCAAATATATCTATTCTTCTGAGGTCTTCCTTATTCAGTGTCCAGCTTTCATATGCATATGACGCAATGGAGAATACCCTGGCTTGGGTCAGGTGCACTTTTAGCAACATCCAAACTGAAGTAACATCCTTGCTCTTCAACACTCTAAAAAGGTTTTGTGCATCAGATTTACCCAACACGTCTTTTGATCTTTTGACTGCTGCTTCCATGAGCATTCACTGTGGATCCCATAAGACAAAATGCTTGGCGCCTCAACCTTTTCTCCATTTATCATGATGTTACCTATTGGTCCAGTTGTGAGGATTTTGGTCTTTCTTACATTGAGTTGAAATCTGAACTGAAGGCTGACATCTTTGATTTTCATTAGCAAATCCTTCAAGGCCTTTTCACGTTCAGCAAGCAAGGCTGTGCTGTCTGCATGCCCCAGGTGCTTAATCAACCTTCCGTCAATCCTGTTGCTTCTGCATACAATCCACGTTCTCTGGTGATTTGCTCAGAATATAAATTGAGTAAGTATGATGACGGGATACAACCCCGACGCACACCTTTCTGATTTCAAACCCTGTTGTATTCCCTTGTTCTCTTCACACAACTGCCTTTGCATCTATGTACGAGTTCCAAAGGAGCACCCCGAAGTATCCCGGGGTTCCCATTCTTCTCAATGTTATCCACAGTTTATTGCGGCCCACACGACCAAATGCCTTTGGATAGTTAATGAAACACAAGTAGACATCTTTTGTTTTTTTTCTGGTTTGAGCCAAGATCCATCAGACATCAGCAATCATATCCCTTGTTCCACATCCTCTTTTGAATCTGGCTGACCTTCCGGCCTTTCCTGTGCCTGAGCCCATTGATGTGTGCTGTTGCAATCGTTGTTGGACAATCTTCAGCAAAATTTCACTTGTGTGTGATATCAAGGATATAGGTCTATAGTTTGAGCATTTTATTGAGGTCGCTTTTCCTTGGAAAGAACACAAATATGAATCTCTTTCAGTCAGTTGGCCAGGTAGCTGTCTTCCAAATTTCCTGGCACAGATGAATGAATGTTTCCAGTGCTTCTCCGGCATTCTGGAACATTTCAATGGGTACTCTATCAATTTCTGGAGCCTTGTTTTTGCTAAATGCTTTCAGGGCCATTTGAATTTTTTCTTTCAGCATCATTGGTTCTTGCTCATATGCCACCTTCTGAAATGGTGGACTCTTGGCTAGTTCTTTCCTGGTACAGTGTCTGTGTATTCTTTACATTGTCCCTTTAAGCTTCCTGCATCATTCAATGTTTTGCCTATAGAATCAAAATTGCAATTCGAGGCTTGACTATTTTCTTGAGGTCTTTCACTTCCAGGTGTGCTTTTTCCCCTTTGATTTTCTAATTCTAGGTCCTTGCACATTTTGCTCTTTGTTATGATATTTGGCTTTGTCTTCTCGAGCTTCCCTTTGAAACTTTCTATTCATCTCCTCGACTTCATCCTTTCTTCCATTTGCTTTAGATACTGTATGATTAATAGTAAGCGACAGAGTCTCTTCTGACATCCACTGAGACCTTTTCTTTCTTTCCCATCATGTTAACAACCTTTTGCCTGCTTCATGAATGGAGTCTTGATGTCCTCCCACAGCACAATAGGTCTTCTGTAATTTGTGTCAGTCCAGCAAATCTGTTCTTGAGATGTTTGTGAAATTCAGGTGAGATAGACTCAAGGTCACATTTTGGCTTCTGTGCACTTGTTTTAATTTTCTTGACCTTTATCCTGAACTTACAGATGAGCAATTGATGGTCTGCTCCAGAGTCAACACCTGGCCTGGTTTTAGTTGCTTACATTGAGCTTCTCCATTGTGTCCTCCCACACATGTAGTCAATTTGATTTCTGAGTATTCCATCAGGGGAAGTGTAGCCTTTCGTGTTGTTGAAAAGCATATTTGCTGAGAACAAATCGTTGGTCTTACAAAATTCTATCATGGGATCTTCGGTGTCATTTCTATCACCAAGTCCATATTCTCAACCTATTGTTCCTACCTCTTTGTTTCCAACTCTTGCATCTGGTTACCAATAAATATCAGTGCAACTTTTTTTCTGTTTCAATTTTGCACAATTTATTTACTTATTTACAGTCAGCCAGGGGAAGTGCAAATGGCTGCAAAGGGTGCCGGGTACTTAGCTGGAAAGATCCGACAGAAAGAGGTCTGATGACTCTTTTCCACAGGCCTGCGCAAAGGGGGCGTGGCCCCAGATTCCAGCCAAGTCTGGGTTCAAAACCAGTCATCTGACAGCTCTGCCTAGGGCCTTGAAATGCCATTCTAATGAATGATTAGGACTGAAGGGCGAGAGATACTGAAATGCCAAGAAGGTCACATTGAACAGCAATTTGAAGGTGGTAACCAAAAGGATCCCTGGTGGCATAGTGGTTACAAGTTGGGCTGCTAACTGCAAGGTCAGCAGTTCAAAGCCACCAGCTGCCCCATGGGAGAAAGACAGGGCTTTCGACTCTCATAAACGGGCACAGTCTCAGGAACACACAGGGGCAGTTCTGCCCTGCCCTTCGGGGGCACCAGGAGTTGGAATCCCTGGCAGTGAGTTTTGAGTTCTGAGTTTGCAACCCAAGCTCAGGAGCCCTTGTAACCTGTAAGGTTGATGGATTGAAGCCACCCAAAAATCGCGAAGAGAACAGGCTAGGAGCTGGGTTGCAGACCTATTCTGACAGATATGAGTCCCCAAGAGCCACCTAACCTCAACAGTAATTAGGCTTTGATTTTGTTCTTAAGCAAAGTCTATGGGGGTGGGGGGGATGATTTGTCACACAGTCTGTTCAGAGCAAAATGAAAGGGCAGATTTTCAGGCTCTCGGTGCAGGGTTGAAGACCCTCTTGGTGCTGAATTCTACTTAACTGTCACCTCAGTGGCTTTACCCACCCGCCTCGAAGTGGACCCTTACCCTGCTCTGTTCCCACTGGCTACTTGGGGTCCTACTATCCCACTGCCACTGGGACAGGCTTTACTTCCTGGGCTCCTTAAACTCTCCCTGTTTACATGTCAGTGGATGAAAGAGTGAATGTGCTGCCATCCTAGATAGGGGCTTGTGTTCAAGAAGGTTTCTCAAACATTTAGAATGCTCTAGGCATTTAGAATAAGTTTCATGTGATTCTAGGTCTCTGTGCCCAGTCAACATTTATTCAAATTAATTTGCTGCTCAGGCCCACTTACTTCACTCTCTCAGGGTAGAAGAGAGCTAAGCTCCACACCAGTGCACCTCCCCAGTCATGGCCAATGAACACCGCTTGAGGGATCCCCTGGGGAGAAACAGACGGGGAGACCAAATGTGGCAGCATTCAGGGATGTGGTGCTGAGACCCTGGGCCTCCCTCCTCTTAGGCTCCTCCCTCCGTGGAGACATTGCACTCTCTTCCTAGGGCTCCCCTCCCCCACTAGTGTCCACTCTCTTCTCACTCAGTTCCCACACATCACTGCCCCCACGCTCCAAAGGATCGATGTGTCCCTGCCACTTTCTGAGCAGACGGGGGCCACAGGTCTGACCGCCCTCTCCCCAGCTGCCCTTCCTCCAACCAAAATCTCACTCTTTCTCTTTTTCTCCCTTCTGGCTGGAAGTGAAAGAGGCCTGGTGGTGCTGTGGGTTGGGGCTGGGCTGCTGACCACAAGGCCCGTGGTTCAAACCACCAGTTGCTCCAAGAGAGAAAGATGAGGCTGTCTGCTCCCATAGACATTCTATATAAAGTCACTCAGAATTTGAATCCATTTAGTGGCAGTGGGTTTGTTTTTGTTTTTCAGGTCTTAAAGAAGGTATGGCTTACTTTCTAATTTTCCATGTGTAACCCATTGTGTACTCCCTCTTCCTCCTCCTCCCCCTGCACCTTGCTTGCCCTTGTTACCTCTCCCCCAGGTCTCTCGCCATGGCTGCCTTCAAAGAAAGCTTTAATCTGTTCCTTAATTACTCATGGCCAACGAGAATTCCCCAAAGAGATCAGTTCAGATTTGGGAGTGACTTACCAACTTATCCAGGAAGGTTATCATCTCCTAGGAAAGACAAAATATGAATCAGAAATCAAATCCACCCTCTCAGAGAAGACAGGGACTGTGATTGCTTCCAATCATTCCTCTAGTCTTTGAATCACCGCATTCGCTTCCCAACAACCTCTGCATAATCCGGCAGGCTCCCAATAGGCTCGGGGAATGACCGAGTTGTTGACGAGGATGCATCTCCAAGTCCACTATTGCTAGAGAGAAAGAGGAGGGGCCTCTACCACGTGGATTGACACTGTGGCTGCAACAACGGCTCAAACATAGCAACAGTGTGAGGCGACACAGGACAGGGCGGTGCTTCACTCGCATAAAGGCAGGGTCACTCTGAGTTGGAGCGGCTTAATAGCCCCTAATACAAACCAAGGACAAACTGTATACTTGTTAGCAATGATTCCCTGGTCCTTTCTTCCCCTAATCCCTGGCAGCCACTCGTCTACTTTCTGTCTATGGTATATTTATTCTGGCTACTTAATATAACCAGAGCCAAAGAATAGGTGGCCTTTTGTGACTGGCTTCTTCTATTTAGCATGAGGTTCATCCATGTGACAAGTACCAGTATGTTCATTTGTTTTTATTGTTACATAAGAATCCACGGTATGGATATGCCACGTTGTGTTTCCCCAGTCACCACTTGCTGGACATTTCTGTGGCTTCTACTTCTTGGCTCTTCTAAGTAATGCTCTGATGGAGAACCCCGTTTCTGTGTGAGTGGGTGCGTTCACTTCTCTTGGGTGAATAATACCTTGGGGTGGACACACAGATGGTGTATTAAAAGTGGGGGCACAAAGACAGGAGTGCCGCCTCTCACCACGTTTGTTTCCAACAAAAGGGCTTTGCATTCTTTTGAGAGAGACTGGTTAGCTCGAGTGAGCAGATTTATCTATCGTGAGGACAGGCTGGACAGAAAAAAGGGGGCGTTCAGGTAACTGGGCAGCGGTGGGTTTCAGAGAGGCCCCAATCCAAAGTCACAGGGGAGTCTTGAGCTGGGGTGGCACGAGCGGTTTCATGCCATTCATTTCTCCAGCCTTGGTGTTTGTGTTAGAATGGAATGGAGTTCCGGGTTCTTCTCGCCTCACCTTGCCCTCATCTTCCTCCTGCAAGCTCTGAGATGAGAGACCCCCTTCTCCAATGGACCTTATACCCATTTTAATCGAGCATGCACCCTCTAACCCCTAGGCCTGGCATACAGCCTCTTTCCCTTGGCAATGTGGGAAGGAGGAAGGAGCGGTGATAGAGAAGAGCAGCTAATGCAGACTTAAGAGACCTGACACAGCAGTACCACGGATGCTATTGGCCTATTGACTTCAGACAGCTACGTTACCTCCGGAGAGCTGTTTCCTCTGCTATACAATGCTGCCAACCATACCTGACAAAAGGTAACTGGTCTAACTCTTGGTTGCCACTCCAAAATATCAACTCGATTTTCAGTAATAATTTATAGCTAAGGGCTAGGAAATGCACAGCGCCTGTTTTAAAGAGCTGGAGAGCAAGGGCGTCACTTTGAGGACAAAGCTGTGCCTGACCTAAGCCAGGGTATTTTTGATCTCCGCCTGTGCAAGTGAAAGTTGGACATTGCATCAGGAAGATGAAAGAAAAATGCATGCATTTGCATCATGGTGCTGGAGAGGAATATTGTAAGTACCGTGGATTGCCAGAAGAACAAACACAGTTATCTTGGAAGAAGTACAGCCAGAATGCTTCTCAGAAAAAAGGATGGCAAGCCTTTGTCTCACGTCCTTTAGATACGTTGTCAGAAGAGATCAGTCCCTGAGGAGGGCCAGTATGCTTGGTAAAGTAGTGGCGCAGCGAAAAAGAGGAAGGTTCATAAGCAGATGGATGGACACAGTGGCTGCAAGAATGGGGTCAGACACAGGAACAATGGTGAGGCTGGCACAGGACCAAGTGGTGTTCATCTCACTGGGACTTTATGAGTTGGCAGCCACTGGTCAGCACCCAACATCCACACCAAGCCGAAATGTCACTTCCCTAAGGGTTCAATGGACACCTGCCTTCTTGGTCAGAAAGCCAGAGGCTGGACTTCTAGCAATGAAACACCAAGACAGAAAAGCTGTTACAGAGATACCTGAAGGTACTTCTCACCTGGCACAACACCTCCATGGAATATTCTTCTATTCCTGTAATTTAAAAGAAGTGTTTCAATCACATGATGAAAATAAACCAATAGCCGAAAGGGACGGCTTTGTGAAACAGTACACAAAAGCAAATGGACGTATGTTTTACTTAAGGTTTTCCTTTTGCCGAATATACAGCCGCATCGTTCAAGGGGCCGGAAGCAGCCGTGGGTCGTCACATTTAGGAAACAATCACAAAAGGCACTTAGTTGGTCCGTGTGAGACCTGGTCCTTGTCACCTGACATTCCTGCTGCGTGCCCGGCTGTGTCACCTTCCGGCCTCCAGACGCGTGGCTTTTCGTGGTTTTGATTGAGGAGCCCTCAAGAACTGAGGGCAATGCACTTTGTCCCCCCAGGAAAAGGCTTGATAAATCCATATGGGGGCCAGGGCCTTAGAAAACTCGATGCCCTTGCTTCAATAGACTCTCCTGAGATGCAAGCAAATCAAAACACATGCACCGCCAGAGAGTCCATTCCAACTCAAGGCAGCTCCATGTATGTCCAAGGAGAAATGTCCAATAGGGTTTTCAAGACGTAAGCTTCCTAAAAGCACATCACCAGGCCTTTTGTCCAGTGCTACTGGGTGGGTTTGAACTGCCAACTCTTGATTAGTAGTCAAGTGTAAACGACTTGTGCCACCCGGGCTTCTGGGACCCAAAGATCCTGGGCTAAGAATCTGAACTACACCCACCCTCTCCAGCTGGGGCTCACTTTGGGACCCACGCCACAAACGCACGGCCACCACTGGACAGAGTAGAACTTCCCCTGTGGGTCTCCGAAACTTTATATGCTTGAGGAGGAGAAAGCCTCATATTTCTCCTGCAGTCCCGCTGGAGGTTTCCAACTGCCGACCTTGCAGTGAGCAGTCCAGTGAATAACCCACTCTGACACCAGCTCCCCGCCACCCCCAGCCCCGGGGGCAAAGGTTGAGTGTATTTCTGCAGAGTGTGGGAGCCCTGGCATCGAGGGCCAATGTGCAGAAACACAAAACATGAGCAGAGCAAGGGGTGAAGCCAGCCCACCTCACTTGGCAGGGAGGCCTTGCACTGCTGCCTGCTTGGACTGGGGCCAGAGGCAGCCCAGAGCTGGTGGGAGGTCAGACAGTCAGAAGGCAGGACTGATCCTGGACGGGGAAGAAAGCCAACCCACCGTGAGGCGCCGAGGACTCTCCATAGCCTTTCATGTCCACAGCCAGGACCCGGTAGCCCGCCCAGGCCAGAGCAGGGATCTAGAGAGCAGACAGGGCAGACAAAGACATCAGCCCTTTGCCGAGACACCCTCTGGGCTTCCCTCCTGTCTCACGTTCTTGGAAATGGTCGGCCCAAGTGCACCGTGGGGGGTCGGACCTGGTAGGTGGAAGGAGGCTGTCTGCACATCGGAGGATGGTGAGGGCACTACAGGCAATGCCACCGCTCCCAGAGGGCACCTTCTCTGGCACAGAGCTTGCAGATCTGCATATTATGAGGAAGATTTCCAAGCAGGTGACACACAATGCTTGGAAAGTTGCCCTTTGGTAGTTAATCTGCAAAGGGGCCTTGATGTTGGACTGATGGTGCTCTGAGGCAGCAGGGTTGCTTTAGACACAAGGCCTGATGGGGAGCTTTCAGCTTCTCACATTTCTAATGCACATGACAGGCCGGCCCATGCTGTCCTGGCTTGCCTTTCACCTCACCCCGAGGTGCACCTTTCCCCAGTCTCCCTCACCTGGTACCTCCATGAAAACCAGCTCTCAGGAAAGCCATGGCAGAGGCACACCACGGGCCCACTGCCCAGCTCGACAAAGTGCAGGCGGACCCCGGGCTGTGGAAGAAACAGGCAAGTGGCTATTGAGGACAAGCGTCCAGTGGCGAGCAGGCACCTGCTCTCCTCTGTAGATCTCTACGTGGTACACCCTGACCTATTGCTGGATCTTGCATGGCCCAGCCTTCTAAGCTAAAGAGCAGAATGTCCAGTGAAAATGTCTTTGAGGAGCCGGCTGACCACGGCTGTACAATGGAAACCAGGGGCTTCCTTTGGAAAACAGTTGGGACCAACGATGAGGTTGAGGAAAGCAAAAAACACAAAAACAAATAAACAAAACCACAATGAAACCTTTGCCTTCCTCTCTAAAAGGCCATCATACTATCAGAGCTTCTGGTGCTGTGTGACATCTTTGTGTTCATTTTTTTTTT